>NC_031965.2:11722052-12361399 GCF_001858045.2 Oreochromis niloticus
TTTTAGTGTCGTGTACAGTGTAGTTTTCTTCCAGATCAAAGCGGTGTTATCACCAAAGGGAGTGCATCTATGCAAAACCTCCGGAGCTTATCCGATAACCAGTGGATTACACAGATGTGTATCGTATAAACAAGTCCTCAGAACGGCTTTGGCTGATCTTCCACCTCCATGCCCTGTGCATGATAAACTAAGTAACAAATGCAGCTTTCTTAACCATTACTATAATCTTAATATCTTTAAGGTAATGCTTTAAGAAATAAACTCCATCAAATACAATCGATGGAGTTTATAGTGCTGAATTTACTCAGCTGTCCCCCGCTGTTGTCATTCATCAATACCATACAACTACTGCCTGTTCTGCTGTGTCATAGCAGCCATTCATTTACATTAATTCATATGGAAGACATAAACATGAGTCTTTTCAATGATAATTAAAAAACACTGTTGTCTTTTGTTTATTTGTTTCTTTTTTCTGATGAAAACAGAGAGATGCTGATAGATGGAAGTGAATTTGGGTCAAAATACACCAGAGACAATGCAGCTAGTGTCTGCATAACGAAGTGTTGTTTTTGCCTTGTAATTAACATAGCGGCAGAGATGATTTGCAAAGAAGTTCATTTGTGGAAACGGAGTCGAGGGAACAATAAATCAAAGTAATTTTTTTTGTGTGTCAGCTTGGTTTACATACTGTAATACAGACAGTTCACATTTTTCATTTGGACGGTGTTTTCCAATAAATATAAAGCTTCTTCTGACTAAGCGGGGATTCAGACAAAAAGCAGTCCTGTGTTCTGACACAAAGTAACAGATTCATTTGTTTAAAGATTAACTGGAAGTCAAAGCAAAAGGTAAACATTTGGTCTGTAAATTATGAGCTCATTTTATATTTCTGCCATGATCAAGACAAAAGAAAAATCATGGTGACAACAGAGAAAACAGGTGGGCGTGGCTTACATAAGGTGTTTTGATGTGCTCAGGAAGGTGCCCTGCTTCACCTGTTGTGGAAAGACAGATGCCCGTTCTTAAAAACTGTTAACTTTCTGATTTAAACATGCTTGATGTTGCAAGTGCTACACCACTCTTTCACTGATAAAATTTCAACACTGTCTACTCATTTTTCTGTTTATATTTATTGCCAAGAATTTGATGGAAATTAAGTTTTAGATTCTAAGGAGGGCATGCTTTCCAGTTTCTAAGAATAAACCGTTTTTAAGTCTCTCAGTTTTCTCCATCTCTGCTGTTATTTACAGTTTTTTAGGGGTTTTTTGGCTTTCTACAGCTAGTCCCAACCTTACAGAAACTTTGCAAATGCTTATTTGGGTGTAAGACGTGGCAGAGTGCGAGATCTCCTCAGACAGAACATTCATGGTTTGTGATCCGTAAACAAACTGCATCTTGTAATTTGCTCACCCGTGACATTAACCTCTCTTCCAGTGCGCCTACTGTTCTAGCGTGAAGATGTAAATTACATTTGAGAAATGGGACATGCCTTTAGGTAAATCAAGTGAGCAAGAGGTTTTAGGATACTCCTCATGCTGCCACGCTTAAAGCCCGTGTATATCCACCTTTAGCCCGAGCCTCAACGCTAGCAACAAATCACTATAAAAAGAGCCATTTATTTATAGTTGGTTTCCTTGACAGGGCTGTTTCTACTTATCTTTCAGGGTGCAGGCCCCAGTCTTTCCGCCTCACATTTTCAGCATTGTCAGAGCTCCCATCAGCCTCATCTTTTATCACTGCACCATGCTGTCATTTTTCTAAATATCAGTGATGGTTTTTAACGTGTGGCAGTAAGTTACCAGCCGCAGAGATGCACCAAAGTCTTTTCTTTCTTATAAAATCCAGCTGAAAACTTTTTCCATCCAGTAATGGAGAAAATACTCCTCCCCCCCCCGGCCGTGCATGGAGCCGCAGCTTCATCTGCTACAGCATGCGTTCCTTCTGTGTTTGTATTTCAAAGCATTTTTTCGTTGCGAGTAATGTAGCACTTTAACTTTCTTAAGAGGCCACTAGTGTGATTATTTGACTTTGCAACGCTACAGAAGATTACTTTTGTCCAATTAATGCCCATTGATTGAGCTGACCTTCAGTTGTGGCTAGTCTAAGCTGAGATAGTGAAATGAACTTGGCGAATAATGATTTTCTCCCTCTCCCTCCTCTGTCATCACAGGACAGGGCGCTGTCATCAGTGTAATAGTAAATCCTATCAGCAGTAAGCTGTAATTAGTGTGGAGGAAGAGGAGAGACCTAAGGATGTGTATTGATTTCTTGTTTGCTTGGCGAAAATGTCAGAGACACACAGAGGACATGAAAACAGAAGACTGATGCAGAAAGTAACACGTCTGATTTGCATGCTGCTTTTTAATTCAAAATCTGAAAAGCAGCATATCAACCAAAGTGCACCCAGATAGTTTACTGTAATAAATTTAACATCCATAAGGTGGAAATGCACAGAGCACATAATTTGATACAGAATATAAATGATAGTGACAGTAACCTTTATGTAGATTCAATTAGGGGGGGAAATATCTCTTAAGACTGGAATCAAAAATGTCAATTTAAGACATGAGAGATGGTTTAAACCTTTTGAAAGGGTAATTGAGGAGCGCCTCTAGGGGACCTGCAATATGGCCTGAGCAGGATGCAATGCTTTAAAATTAAACAAAATGACCTTAAATTACATTTTGTCTGCAGCGACTGATGGTAAGCCAGCATCAGAAGGATATGGTTTGTTTTGCCTCTATTATTTATCTAAGGAGAAGTTGTGCATTGTCATGATGGGAAATGCATGTCTGATGTATTGAGGTTAAGTGATCATAAAGGTGTGGCTTTGATTTTTAAGAGTTTTTTGCAGTGTTGTCCTCATTTTGTTTCATTATAAATCCAGAGTCACATCTGTTACATCTGTGCTCTTTATCCAGTCCTAAAGGTCACTCACTGCTTAGACAGAGACACCGTTTAAGGAGAAGTATGACAGTCAAAGAGTGATGATCTGAAATCTGTGAGAGAACTTTGCAGCAAATATTGTTGTACAAGTGTAACTTCAAGGGAGGTAGACTTTTTGGCTTAAGTTTTGACTTCACCATATTTGACTGTTTATTCTATAGATCCAATGTTTTTTTTTAACTCAGTGACCTTCGATAAGTGCCTGGAGGTGTTTACTAAAGGACTTTGGTTTAGTTCAGCTCAGGTCATTATGAGATGGACTTCTCCCACCTGGCACTAACCCACTACCAAGAACCGTCTGCTCTTCACTACACCCTCATCTTATTTATTTATAGGTTTTTAGTTCAATTATATTTAGAAATTAAAGAAATTTTCAGTTTAAAATACAAGATATATTTTTAGTTTGGTCATAATCTTTTTTTAAGATACTAGTAATTGTAGTAACTGTGTTGCAAGCAGTTTTGCCCCTGATACCTGCATTGTCCAAATTAATGATAATTATAAGGATGTTTGCTGTAGTTCAGTAAGCCCTGGTGTTTCTTGGGCAGGAGCTATAACTTCCCGGAGTCTCTGCTGGTTGCTTGGCAACTGCTGCTGGCCAAGAAGTAGCCCAGCATATATGTAAGCTTTTGTGGGAGTTAAAAAGCTATAACATTATTATTAGTTAGATTTAAAGGTTCTGCTTGGTGGATTCTGTGATCTGAGCCAGGCGAGCTACTTCCCAGTTTTCAGACGTGATGTAGACTTAAGCTGCCTCTTGCTGCACGGAAAGCTCAACATATTGTACTACCCCTTCATATGCAGGTGTGCTGATTAGAGGAGTTTGAGTTGCAGTGAAGACCAATATTGACTCGATTCAAAAGGGAGGGGGAAAATAAAAATCGGTTAGACTACGCAAACTTAGTTTTTCTTCACATTGTTCAGTCTTAATTACAGCATGAATGTACTAGCTCTGTCTTCAGGTGCTCGTGACTCATCCACGGCAACACGGTCTCCTCACCAGACAAAAGTGGGTAAAACTCTGGGTTTGACACAAATTACAACATGTCATCTATTTAGGGAAAATTGTTCCAAGCAGCTTTCACTCAGGTTTATCTGGAGTTTGATGATCTGGTGAGAGAATCACTGGAGAACAGCAGCACTTTACACTCTCCAGGCACTTACAAACTGTGATGTTCACCATAAAGCTTTAGTGTTATATGCTAGATTGTATCTTTTACTAGTTTCGCTTGGTTATGTTCTGACTTTTTTTAGTACAATAATGACCTCATTCCATTTATCTACTCAGTGCAAGTGCTATTAATGTGAATCAGCTGACTTTACTCATTTGTAAAATTGAAGTCATTGTAGAAGATCAGGGCAGTTATGTTACTCACATGCACTTAAGTAACCACTTTAGTCAACTCTCTCCATTAAACCGATTGTAAACGAGGAACAAGGTTTCAGTGATGGCGGTGTGGGATTACAGATTTCTCCTGCACACAGCTGATGTCGCGGCCATGTGTTTGGCACCACGGGATGAAAAGAAAGCTCACACAGCAGTGCGATCCTTGTAAACTTTTCACCGTCTATAAATTTCAAATGGATTCTTGCAAAAAGAGAAACAAACTCACAATATAGTTTCTTTCCTTCTTCCTCCAGTTGCTCAGATGAAAACACCTTTTTTATAACTTTGGAGGAGAAAACATGTCTGATGCAGTTCTGCTTTATTATAAATGCAGATTTTAGGTGTGTGCAGGTTGCTTTTTAACCTAGAGCATAAAGTGCAGGCTGCTGGTGTATAATGGCAGAAGTTAAGTATAAATATATTTGCAGGCTACTCTGACTCCAATGAGAGTCTTCTAATGAGTTGTTTTTGTTTGTGCCATACAGGCAGGTTGTGACCATGCGCTGCCTGGCTGCTCGGGTGAACTACAAGACCCTCATCGTTATCTGCGCCCTCTTCACACTCATCACTGTGTTGCTGTGGAACCGCTGCTCTAGTGACACCTCCATACGCTTCCTGCCCCGTGCTGCCCCGGTGGCCACGATTTCTCAGATCGGCGATGCTAGCATCAGCAGCCAGCAGCATCCCCCGCAACCTCCCGAGCCCCCGCCTGTTGTCGGAGTTGTCGGGGGGATCAAGTATGAAGAAATTGACTGCTTAATCAATGATGAATCGACTGTCAAAGGCCGGCGAGAGGGGGGAGAAGTCTACCTGCCCTTCTCTTGGGTGGAAAAGTACTTTGAGGTGTACGGCAAAATAGTGCAGTACGATGGCTATGATCGTTTTGAGTTTCAGCACAGCTATTCAAAGGTTTACGCCCAGCGTGAACCCTACCACCCCAATGGAGTCTTCATGTCGTTTGAGGGATACAACGTGGAGGTCCGTGACCGGGTCAAGTGTATCAGTGGAGTGGAAGGTAAGTCTTGTTTGTTTAGGTTTCGATTGCACGCAGGTTTCAGGTTTTAAATTCCTGATGGAGGTGCTCATGCATCTGAATATTAGTGTTCCTTCTGTTGTTGAGATCCTGCTGAACCAAGGCTTTCCACAAGTAGTGTCTGATGTGTGTAGCCAAGATGAACAGCTCATCTTATAAGAAAAAATAAAAGAGACCAAAAACTCTTAAAAAAAACAAACAAACAAACAAACATCTCAGAGAAATGTGTGACTTGTTTAAGTAAGCATATTGCTGTAAAATGGCACATTGTAAATTACCTGTTTAAACAGTGAGGCGAGACTTGATTAGCAAGATGGGCCAGATTTCAAAAAGATTTCCAGAGCACCTTCTCACTCTCTGCCACCCGGTTCCAAACACCTTTTGCCTTTCTTTAACACTAACACTGTTAAATAGGATTTGTGTCGACTCCATTAAAAATGTTTCTTTTCTTCACTCATTGTCAGTATTAGCCTGTATTGATACAAGCAGCTGGGGCTCTGATAAGTGGCCGTATCCCTCCATGTTCCTCTATGCTTCTGGTCTGTCCTCAAAGTTGTTTTCTTTTGAAGGTTCCTTTTAAGATAATGGCCAGGAAAGATCAATAGCTCATTTTAAAAGGCTATTAGTTGAAACCACTTTGTCATCAATATAGTTCTGTTCCTCGCTTGCTTGAAGAAGTAGCTCTTTGTACTTGCTTGAAATTACAAAATAGATATTTATTATCTTTCTTTTTTTGTCAAATAGCTACAGTCACAAAAAAGGGGAAAAGGAGATCGTGTCGGCTATGAACACAGAATATGTTGTTTGTTTTTCCCCCAAAAAATAATCTTATAAATCCAGACATATCAGTGTTCTTATTGGAAATGACAGAAGCAGGAGGTAGAGGATTCACAGTTAGTCGGCCACAGTTTTGAGTCCTTTACCCATCTTAGAAGAAAGCTCTTGTGGTGGCGGGTAAATGTGAGGAGGAAATGTTCAGTAGCAAAATGTCAGGTGCAGAGGTAAGCTTGATGAATAATGATGGCTACTGTCTGTGAGAGCAGTTTCACAGCAGCAAATTAGTTTTCGTTTTTTTAACTTGTAGCTGTAGCTGCTGAAATGGAAAGTGCAAATTCCCACATGTTATTTTATTTTATTTTTTTACATCACGATTGAAGTCTTCCCCCCCATCTTTCGTCGAGACTTATTTTAAATTCTTATTTCAAATTCTCCATAAACTCTTTAAGAGATTGTTTCAAGCAAAACAGTAGAGAATAATGACATTAAAAGGCTTGGGTAGGTCAGAAGGTCACATTTAAAGCTATAATTCTGTTATGTTTATTTGGTTTTCAGCAATTTCTCTTTTGTTTTTATTAGTTCTGCAACTTAGCAATATTTTAGTTATCACATTAAATCATTGATTATTTTCTCAGTTTGTCCACAAAGCACAGTGAGTTGCAATCAAAGCACTTGTTTTGAGAGCCTGACCGATGCAGGCTGTGGGTTATAGAAACCAATTTTTAAGCACTAAAAATAATTCAGTGCATTCAGTATTATGGGTTATGTGTCCTATATACAGTCATGTAAAAAAGAGAGTGGAAAAAATGATTCAGTGGCTTGTAGAACCACCTTTAGCAGCAATAATTTTGAATCATTTTCTTTATGACTTGATAAATCTCTCAGATGTTGTTGTGGAAGAATTTTGGTCTACTGTTTTTTTTCTTACAGCTTTGCCTTAAGTTCACTGACGTTTTTGGGCATTCATTTATCCACAGTTCTCCTAAGGTCTCGCCGCAGCACTTCAGCCTGATTGAAGTCTGGAATTTGACTGGATCACTGCAACACCTTGATTCTTTTCTGTTTCAGCCACTGTTTGCATCATTATCCTGTTGTATGACCTAATTTCAGCCAAGCTTTAGCTGTCTGACAGATGGCTTGACATTTGACTCTGGAATACTTTGAGTTGATGAGGAACTCCACTATATACCAATGACTGCAGGGTGCCCAGGTCCCGTGGCTGCAAACAAGCCCAAGGTGGCTGTGTTTTTGCCAAACGTGGTGACGTTCGTTCTTGTCGGACGTCTTCATTTTGTTTTTCCAAATGACATTGTTCCAGAAGTAATGTGGTTTTTTCTGATGCAGCTCTGCAAACCTAAGCTGTGCTGCCATGCTCTTCTTAAAGGAAAGAGGCTTCCTCCTGGCAAACAAGTCATACTTGTTCAATCTTTTTTCTAATTGCACCATCATGAAGTTTAAAATTGAACATGCTAATTGAGGCCTGTAGAGTCAGAGTTGTAACTCTTGGGTTTTTGCAGTTTTTCTGAGCATTATACAGTCTAACCGTCCACTAGATTTGAAGGGATATCCAGCCCTGGGTAGATTGTGGCATTGTGTTAACCACCTAAATACTCCAGCAAGCTGACAAAACTTCTATTTTTAAAGAAGGCTCACATTTGCTGATCAGTTAATCATCTTCATTTGATCAGCAATTCCTATAGAAGCAGTACTTAGTTGGCTACTGTCTGATCTGTCTAATCCTGAAGTTAGTTGTTTAGCTGTATGTATGTGTGTTGATATATGCAGGACAAGTACATACTTACTGCACACACAATTTACCAAGGTCACTTAATGAAGCTCCAGGCTTCTTCCTGTTTATTCCTTCACATGTACAAGCACAAACACCAGTGTTCTACTTAACATTTTTTACAGGTGAAAATAGGCGTTCATTAATTAGCCTGTCACATTCAGATTTACCGCAGGGCTTAAACAAGGTCATGAAAGATTTTTCCTCAGTGCACCCCTGCGAACCATGAAAAGGTTATTTAACAGCACCAGTGTTTTCATAGAGATTTTACTCAGGCAGGCTGACAAAGTATATTTAGTGGCCTATTTTAGCCTTTTTTCTTTTTTTATTCTTATTTTAGAATCTGGCACAGTGAATGAGCCCATCCACAATCTAGTCTTTCCCATATATCGATTTATTTGAGGCAGTTCACCCCCACGATTTAAAGGTGAGACGGGTGGAAAAACTAAAGGAGAAACTTGACCTGACCTTAAACATACATGGGGGCAAGTGGGGGGATAAAGTGTTTCTCTTATGGTGTGAGGTCTATTTGATGGTTTGGGTCCCCTTGGTGCCTTAGAGGAGAGGGTCACTTCAATTTATTACAAAGTTGTTATAATGATAAACTGGACATTGGTTGATTTGCCTACCACACTGAGCTCACCACCCTGCACAAAACAAATATCATTTACAGACCCTCACACATTAACTTTATTTATCAATAGGAGGTTTGTAATGTTATAGAATAGTAACTTTATAATTAAGACTGGTTATGAGCAATATAAATAGCCAACACAGCAGGAGACTTCCGCTAATTTGTGCATGGAAACAAATGGAAAGCATTTTAGAAAGGTAGATTTTTTTCCCCCCCTCATTAATGATGTATTATTTCACTCACTCACAACTCATCTGCTGCTAATCAGATGCTATTAATCATGTTAATTTTTATGACCTGGCCCACCCGCTCTGCTGATTAACTGCAGTGCCAGAGGATGTTACTGCGATCAGCACATCACTTTCAGCTTGTGATGAGATGGCTGACTGCCGTCGCCAGCTGCAGCCCAAGACAAAGAGGACGCAGCTGAGTATATTGATAAGTAATGCATTTGTCAGAGTGCACAGTCACAAAACCCATTGGCTATCATCTCATAATTTAGCCACAAGGGACAACAGCCAGTGTTTCAGGGCTTCATTTGCGACCAGCCAATGACAGATAACGACTATCTGGGACAAAACGTCCGGTTTCATATGCTGGTGAATTTTACAGTCCAACTATGAATGCAGGCGTATTTTAAAAGGCATTAACTGATCTTCTTTGTTTTTTTACTCAAGACTGAACATTTACTTGCTTGCATACAGAGACTGCTTAAATGTCAGGGTCAATAAATCCTGACATGCAAGTGGAAGTTCTTTTTGGCTTCCTTGCTTACAGATAGTAAACACAAAATGCAGTTTTTAAATGAAGGTATTTATAATTAAGGGGGAAAAAATACAAACCCACATGGCCCTGTGTGGAAAAACTGACTTCCTCTAAACCTCCTCTGACTTCCTCTAATGACTGGTTGGTCCACCCTTAGCAGCAACAACCGCAATCAAGCGTTTGGGATAACTAGCAAAGAATCTTTTACAGCGCTGTACAGTGGTCCCTCGTTTATCGCGTTCCAAAAATAACCCGCAATAGGTGAAATCTGCAAAGTAGCCAACTTTCTTTTTTTCAATAATTATAGATGTTTTAAGGCTGTAAAACCCCTCACTACACACTTTATACACTTTTCTCAGACAGGCATTAACATTTTCACACTTTTCTCTCTTGTTTAAACACTCTCAAAGTTAAATCCTTCATAGAAAAATAAGTCCAGTATTATAGAATGAAACCAAAGACACCCGCGGTTGCCTTTGACGGTGCAAAACATTTCATTGACATTGTTGTGTTTGTTGGGGAGAAAACTTACAAACATACAGTACAGCACTTCAGAGTCACACTGCTAGCGACCGAAGATTTATGTAAATTTGACAAGCTGAACGCATTCTGTACTGTACAGGAGACACGGCACGAGATTGATTGACAATGGTCTACAGCCAATCAGGACGCAGAACACAAAGCGCTGTAAGAAACGGGGAAAAAAAGAAAGCATGTAGAATTCCACCCAAAAAAAATCTGTGAAACAGTGAGACGGCGAAAGGTGAACCGCGTTATAGCGAGGGACCACTGTACAGGAATTTTGGCCCACTTACCTTTGCAGAATTGTTTTAATTCACCCACACTGGAAGGTTTTCAAGCCTTTACTGGTGTGTTTTGGATCATTGTCCTGCTGCAGAACCCAAATACACTTCAGCTTGAGGTCACAAACAGATGGCCGGATATTCTCCTTCAAGATGTTTTGGTAGACAGCCAGGATTCATGGTACCATTTCCCATTACCAGGACCTGAGGCAGCAAAACAGGCCCAGACTACCACCACCACAATATTTTACCACAATATTAGCTTTTGTCACATCAGTCCACAGAGTATTTTCCCAGATCTCTCAGGGATCATCAAGATTTTTGGGGGGGCAAATGTGAGATGAGTTTTTGTGTTCTTTTTGGTCAGCAGTGCTTTTCTCCTTGAACTCTCCCATGGATGCCTTTTTTCCTAATCTCTTTCTTATTGTTGATTCTTGAACTTTGACCTTAACTGAGACATGTGAAAGCCTGCGCTTCTTTAATGATGTTCTGGGGTCTTTTGTGACCTCCTGGATGAGTTGTCATTGTCCTCTTTGAGTAATTTTGGTCAGCTGTTCACTCCTAGGACGTTTCACCACTGTTTCAAGTTTTCTCCATTTGTGTATAATGGCTCTCACGATGGTTCACTGAAGTCCCAAAACCTCAGAAATAACTTTGTAACCCTTTCCAGACTGGTAGATGTCAGTGACTTTGTTTCCCAGGTGTTTCTTTAGATTGTGGCATGATGTGTTGCTTTCTGAGATCTTTTAGCCATCTTCACTTTGTCAGACAGGTTCTGATTAAGTGATTTCTTGATTCAGCAGGTCTTTCAGTAATCAGTGTCTTTAGTGAAACTAAACTCAGATTTCCAAATAATGTGGGTAATTAAAGTTAATTCATGATTTAACAAGTACACCACTGTAGTTAATACTCTGCAGTAACACAACCTTAAATCACGTTCTGTCTCATTTTTGTCTGGTATGTTTTTTCCACCTTCCTCTATCCTCTCCTATGTTGATTGTTTTAGTGCAGACCAACGTCACTCCAATATATGCACAAGGAAAGAGCCCTGTGTCATGACAAATTAAATCAAAATACAGGTTGGAGTCATTCTTTTGATCTGTGTAATTATCCACTAGCCTTCCACCTACAGCATATGCTGCATTTAGAGCAAGTTCTTATACACACTTGCAGAAATTGTAATGTCCATGTGAATAAACAGAACATCATTTCCCTTAAGTGCTTCTTGATGTATTCAGCTGAAATACACAGCCATGATGCAAAAGTTAAAGCTGCATTAAGCCTTTTTTAGTTATCATACGGTAGAATTGCAACAAAACTTCACAGAAACACATCCTTAATATATCATTCATTTATTAAATTGTTAGTAACTGTTTTCTACTTTATTTAAGCTCCCAAGAGAAAAACATGAAAATCCCACTGGCATCATATGTCTGACAAACTGACAAAGAAGGCACTTGAATATTCACAGATATATTTATTTTCTTTAGCTCTGCTTTAGGCAACCACCAACATCTTTACCTTAAGCTCCTACTTGCTGAATGTTCTCCATCAATGTACTTCGGCTGTCTTGACAGTGAGTTATTCTGAGGTGTTTTCTAAAAAAATATTTCATTTAGACAAAGCTAAAATCTGCAAAAGTGCTTGAAATCCCTCTAAGTTCAGCACAACAACAAGTTACAAATTACCGGGGGTGGTTCACTGTTTAATATTAAAGATTTTACTCAGTGGAGCTTACATATTCCTGACCTGTTAGAGGTCAAAAACAAAGCTTTTGTTTGGTTTTTTTTAATGAGAGGAAAAAAAAATCCCGAAAACATTTTGTATCAGTTTTCCTCTCCGTGTAAATTCCAGTAGGCGTCGAGCCTCAGAACCTACTGCAATTTACAGACCAATCTTTTTCTAGAAAAGTCTGCTCTTTGGAGTCAGGAAAATATATGGAGGCTTAACAGTCATTTCCATATGGATTACTTGGTGTTATGCAGTGGGTAGCACAGCGTTAGGATTTTGACAGTCATTTTCCTTAAGTTGTCAAGGGAGATGCCGGTAACAAGCCAGGCAGGGAGTTAAGGCATGGTATGGCAGTGTGTGGGGGAATGTATAAACGCGTACAAGCTGTCTTTCTGGGCTCTTATTTATGGACAGTATAGTGAAATATCAGTTCTTGGGGCATCGCTGCATCCTTTGTGCTTGTCTCTTGAAATCTAAACATTAAAATAAGTTCCTGACAGGTTATTAACAGAGTTCAGTGCATCGTCGGGTCAAATCAGACACCACATGAACTTGTTCAGTGCCTCCTAACTTGTTTATACTGCCATCCAAAATTAAGAGGAGGAGGATAATTGGAGCAGTCAGATGGCACGTATTTATTGAAGCCGTGTGCCCCCGATTAATGTTAGCTATTAAAAATATTTTAGTCGTGCATGTTGCGACCCACTAATGCGTGAACTTTTTAACACAAGAAAAAAGAAGTGCATCGTGATAAAGCTGTTATAAAGCATAACTGTTAATTTAAGCATGCCTCACGGGGTTCAAAGCACGTAATTGAGTGGTACGGGTGGGGGTGTTGGCGGCAGAGCTTTAGCTCTGCTTGACCTGCTGCAGCAAGGACGGACTGCTCACACAACTTATTGATGGCCACTTCTATGTCACGTTGACTTTTGAAAGGGAAACCATGAGTGCAGGCACGTGGAAAATCCTCTGTGGATTGGAGTGAATGTGTGCGGCTAGGCTGCGCTGGAAACACTGCGGGGAGCAGCTGAAAATTGTGCCACATTTTCTGCCTGTCAGTGTGACTGCCAGTCTGCAGTTAAGAAGAAGAATTCTCTCTGAAATAATTCTTCACACTTACGCACATGCAGCCCGTGAAATGTAAGCTATTAATCTCTTAAGAGCTATTTGTGTCAAGTTTTCTACATGCAGAAGTAAAGACTGTAAACAGAACATGTGGTCAGACCCCTGCGAGTGTGCTTCGTAATGGATGGGCAGCCATTGGTTACTAATACCTGTGTTTTTGAATAGAACATCAATAAGTCCTTGTTGCTGCATTAACTCCTGGTGCAGTGTTTGTTTGGGAACCCTGTGCAGAGGATCAATCGAGGTGGAGAGGTTTCGATAAATCTCCTTGCTGCCAAGTAAAAGGCAGAATTGTGTGTTGAATAAAAGGAGAATAATTAGAGTTTCTTTGTATATTTAATGGGGGTAAGAACTGAAAGACTGCTGCATGATCCTACTTTGACCAGAGTGTGCCTGTATGTGTGCAAATGGATTTTTTCCTTTCTACGTGTGTGAATAATCATCCATTGTCTTTTTAACTGCTGTTGAAATTGCCTGCTCTTTTTTTTTTTCTTATTTGTGAGCTGAGTTTTATGTGCAGAGGGTCCTGTAATAAAAACGTAGTGTCATTATTAAAATTGGGCATTTGCAGTTTTTTCAGTCATAAAAAGATTGAGCTTGCTTCCTGAGTTGGTGTCGGGCAGCTGGACTTCTACACTGTACAAGAGGAGATACTAAAATGGACTTGCTATGTATGCAGTGGTGATTAGTTTAGAAGGAGGCGGCGTATTGTCAGCCCTAATCGGAGTTTATTACATTCTTCTTAGAAGGATGGGGTTTGGGTAGCACGTGTGCATTCCCTGTCACAAGGTCTTAAAATGAGCTATCTGTTAATCAGAGTGATTCTCCTGGCTGAGCTATTTTTGGCTGCATGAACATGGAAGCTCGCCTCCAGTGAAATGCAATAGATTAGGTTGAATTTCACCACACAGTCTAATCATTTATTGTAGCTGGTGGTATTTATTTTCAAGCCTTTTTCTTCTACTCTCAGACAGTTTTGTTTTTGTTTTGTTTTTGTTTTACTAAAGGAGTATTTTTTTTATTGCCCTAGCCGGCCTCTAGTCTCCAGGAGATGAGAAGTTCTAAAATTTATAGTGTTTGTATTAATATTTAATTTTGCACCAGTTTCTTTTATACTGTGGTTATGAACTCGGTGTCATGCTGCACTTAACAGATTTAGTCATTCTTCAACAAAGTTAAAAAAAAAAAAAAAAATAAGGCAATGTTATGACAAGTGCCATCTTAAAAAGAACATCTGCTTGAAATAAACTGCAAAGAGCTTAAAAGAAAACCCAGCTTATCATGTCAGCCAAGATTAAGAACCATCGCTGTGCTTCATAAAAGTTCCAGCCAGTTTTAAAGAGACTGCACTTCTTGCATATCAGGCTATTTCCAGTATTTATTTAACATTAATATCCTCCTTTTCGTCCTCCTTTCCTTCCACCCAGGCGTGCCACTGTCCACTCAGTGGGGCCCTCAGGGCTACTTCTACGCTATCCAGATCGCCCAGTACGGTTTGAGCCATTACAGCAAAAACCTGACCGAGCGCGCTCCCCATGTTGATGTCTACGACACGGCCGAGGAGAGGGACAGCCGAGCCAATGCCGCGACCTGGAGTGTACCGAAAGGTTGCGGGCTCAGCCGCGTCCATGACAAGACCAGGGCTACCTCCGTGCGGCAGTTCAGCGCTCCAGGTATTTAAGCCTTCCATTAGCCCAGATGGCCTCTGGGCAAGAAGCTTATCTCGTGTTAACTGTGGCTGTAGCAAGCATACCCTGAGGACAGGATGATAGTCTGCAGTGAGTCAGCGCCACAGGGAGAGTACGCTGACAGGCTGTCTGGTCTGACAGTGGACCCACAGCATAATGATATTCTTAGACAGTGTGATGGTTAAAGAAGCACACATTTCATCCTGTTTTGTTCCATTAATCAGACACTGAAATTGCAGCTGGTGTTAGAGACAAAAACACTTGATGAGATTAGTTCAGTTTTTCCCTCTCTGGTAAAACATAAATATGTAAATGTAGGTGTTGAAATGAAACTTCACCATCTTTATTAGTCGCAGGCAAAATAAAGCCATTATAAGTTATTGTGTTCTTTGTAAGGACTTGTTTTATGTCACTTTTTTTTTTAACACAAGAGTCACAGATGTGTACTTATACCATTTAAAAAAGAGCTATAATTTCCTGCCGGGATCTGTTGTAGCAGTCAGTATAAAAAGTATCTGTTTTAGCCTTTTAAAAAAGTACATTTCTACTAGACTGTATTTGGGTATTTTAATTGCATGTGTTAATAAACATATGTAGAATAGATTAACCCTTTAAAGCATATTGTTTTTAATGTACTTAAAGCAGATTTGCCTACTATATTAGTACCAGCATTAATACTGTGAAGCTAATGGTAGTTCACTATGCTGCAGTCTCAAGCTAGTGTCACTGAGTGGTCATCAGATAACTGTCACACTGTCAGAAGTGATGTATTAATGATTTTTATCACTGTTGCCCAGAGTTTATTCATCAACAATTAGTTTTTTAACGCTTAATTAAAATGTGTTTTAGTAACACAGTACTAGCAGTATCATAACAGAATGTGTTATTAATAATACATGAAGGCTTGTGACAAGTCGGGTTTTTAGTTGACGTGAAGGCCACCGAAGACGTTTTCTTTGTTTGTTGTCGAGGCTTCAGTGAGATTTGAATGTTGCCGTAAGAACCGCAGCAGAGACTGATGAATATTAACATATACTGCCTATTTCTCCATAAGTGCTTAGTTAATAGGGCTTCAGAAAATGGAGAATTTCATCACTTGTAATAAAACAGACTGAATAATGGGGCTGTCCTTGCTGCCATTTCGCACTGTTTCAACTATGAGGAATCTCATTTCATTCAGCTCACTCACTCATATGGCCTTCTCTCTTATGCATCTAAAAATTGATCTATAAAAAGGGGTAAAAAAAAAAGAAAAAGGAAAAAGTCTCCCACTTCATGTTTTTACATTGTTCCAAACAGAGTTGTATTGAGGGCTGCAGCATGTGGTGGGTATGAATCAGATACTGCAAGTTTGAGCAGGCGACTCTTATTCTCACCGAGTGGTTGACTTGGAGGAGACACGGTGCCGTTTAGGGAGAAATAAATTGCTGTTATATGTGCTTCAGTGTATGCCTGAATAATTGCATATATGCATATTTAGACTGAAATTGTTGATCTAAGAGTGCTTAGACTGTGGCTTGTATTATGATTTATTAACTCTCTGTGACGCATTTACTCAACTCTTGTCATGTCGCGTTAATCCTGTGAGTCGGCAAATCAAGATAAAAAGGAGACACGGCTGGTGCTTGATTAATGTGCTCTTCTTTGTAGCTTTATGCTCAGTTTTAGGTTATTTATAGAGGTACAAACATTAACAAATTTCCTTATGTTTGTTTCAGATAAGCTTGCAAGTAGCACAAAGTTATTGGATTTAACTGTCAAAAAACTAGTGAGCACAGATGCTCCCACAGAACCATTAATCCTATTATTTAATACTTTTCACAAATATGTTAGTACATGTATTTCAAATTGTTCCAGTTTTGTAATGGAAAAAAAACAGAGTTTATAGTTTAAAATTGGAAGTGTGAGATTAGTCTGAGAATCCTAGGGGATGATAAATATAGAGGATCCCGTGGGAATGCTGCAATATGGGCGTCTCCCTCGACACTATACTTTACTATCGAAGACAGCACTGCACCTGAGATGTTCACTCTTTAGCATACCTTATTCCAACGATGATCTAACA
This sequence comes from Oreochromis niloticus, assembly GCF_001858045.2. Classification (NCBI taxonomy): domain Eukaryota; kingdom Metazoa; phylum Chordata; class Actinopteri; order Cichliformes; family Cichlidae; genus Oreochromis; species Oreochromis niloticus. The sequence goes on from NC_031965.2 coordinate 11,738,793, forward strand.
ACAAGCACAAAATACAAAGTGTGAAACGGGAGCTATGCACTGGCTGTTATAAAAGTCACATTTATTATCTCTACAATAAAAGCATCAACCACTGACACAAATAATATTCACAGGAAAAGCAGGATTTGCACGGGCTAATGTTCATTTAGGTTAACTGTAAGGTACCAGAGCATGAAACGGTGGTCTCAGCTAAAGTGCTCTTCTGCTTTGGGATTCACACGCTCAAATAAATACTGTTACCAGCTTGATAAATGTTATATTTCATGTGTCTAAAACGAAAAAAAAAAACCATCAGCTGATAGGAGATTTTTAAGTCACCAAATATAAGATAAGATGAACTTTAATATCAGTAATGGTCTTAAAACTTGGTCAGGCTCTATTGTTAACACATGATCAGACTCTAGATAATGCGCAGTGTTTTCTGTTATTATGTTGTGAAACAAGAAATGCAGCAGCATTGTGCATCTTTCGAGTGGTAAATTAAAGCTCCGTTCATCAGATTGTTTGTTACAGTAAAGATTGGAGATCTGGCCTAGTTTTAGAGCTTTAAAGTGACCGAGGCCAGGAGATAGCTGGCAGAGTTATTTTGGGGATTGGAAGAAGTCAACATCTTATACCCGGTGCTGACTGTGAGCTGTCTTTATTCTCCTCTGATCTCCTGCTGATGTTTCCAGGACACACTCTCCATCCTCTGCCGAGCTCCTGTCTTTACAGTAATTTTCCCATCCCCCCCAATTCTTCCACTTTCAACCTCTCATCATCACCAATTTTTGTTTTTTTCCACCGCCCTCCACTTTTTTTCTATCTCCCTGCTGCTTGCTCACTTTGCTTTAAAGCTCAGCTCACCATTATTGCTCTTTCCTACCTTGACTTCATGTTATCATCATCATTTCTCAGCCCTCACTAAGCAGCCTTCATTCTCCATTAATCTTCCCTGTCTACTCCAGATTTCTGTCAGTCTTCCACCTCTGTTGACTTATTTCCACCCACTTATCGCCCCTCAGCACTCCTGTGCTTCCTAAACATTGCAGTCATATTTCCCCAATCCATTCTGATGCCTTATTCTTGTCTCTCATCAAACTTTCCTCATTTTCTTCCTCTGCTGTCAGTTTTCCTTTCTGTCTCTGCCTCCCTACACTTCCTCCTCCTACTCCCTTCTTCCTGTTGCAGTCCCTTTTTTTTTTCTTTCCTCCTTACTGTATCTAGGGCACGAGTGTTGAGCAATCTCTCCAAGCCTCTGACAACTGGATCAATCGTCAGTCCCCTGATAATAACCTACCATCCACCATCTGCACTTTCCTGCCCAAACGCTGTCTGCCACTGAGCACCTTTATTTTCTCAATCCCCTTGTGGTTGGTTGATAGTTCACAAATGCATTTTGTTCCCCTGATAAGGTGGAATCACTCTATCAAAGAAAAATGGCTTTTGTGGTGTGCGGACGACCCTGCGTGGGTATCTGTGGTACCATCTGCACGGCAACTTTGGCATGAACAGTGCCGTCATTTGTGACCGCAACGAGTCACCCTTCGCCACTCGTTCAGTCGAGGAAAAGCGAGTTGGCCTTCTGTGTCTGAGTTTCCAGCCTTTTACTGTATCATTACTGTCATGTTGAGACCGTTAAAGAGCAGCCTAGTCCCTCGGCAAAAGAGCAACACTACACACACTTACTAGTTTTGCTACAGAAACAGTGTTACTCATGAGAAATGGGTAATAGCTACACCGCTCGTAGGATAAGCGTTATGGTTGGCATGTCTCTGATTAGTACAGAGCCATGGTTTCACTTTAGTAAATACTTAATGAAATAATGTATGTATATGGAGTGGAAGAACAGCTAGGATTAGCTACAGGAGGTTTAATGATGATACTGAACCACAGCCGGCTTACTTTGTCTTTTTTTTTTTTTTTTTTTTTTTTTTAAATTTACGAACACAAAATATCCTTTTAAAGAATCTTTCTTCCTTTTCCAACCAAACACAGTCAGCGATCTAATAAATATGTCAGTCAATAATAACTGCAACCACAATCTGATTTCATGCTTCAAACAGAACAAGTCGTTTTTCCCAGATCAGCGGGGATCATTTAGGTTTGTTAACTTCCAGCAGCTGCTCTTTGCTCCATTACATCCTTGCAAATCTTGGTGTTTTTTTGTTTTTATTTTAATTGTTATAGTCCTATTTTGTGGGCGCTCTTTTGCTGAGAAGTCGCCCACCTCTCGTCTGATGGCTGAATGCTAGGCTGCAGAGATAAGAGATGTGGCGTTTGCATTTGAGCAGCTTAAAACGGCTCTGATAGAGGTGAAGGAGACTGAACTGTAAACGGTGGATTCGACATCAAAAGCGGTAGCGCCGGGGTCACAGTTGTGAAGCGTCTTTCTTTGAATCCTTTGTGGATTATTAAGCAATCTGAACCCATCACAGGAAAAAGACTGCCACTATACCGAGAGATTATCCTGCATGTAAATACTTTGAGGTGGTGTTGCAGAGAAAGGTGTGATTTTCAAAAAAATCTTTAGAATTTATCTTTTCATATCAAAGTCAACAGTGTCTGTCATGGCTGAGTATTTATCGAGATTTTCTAGGGTCTTGGAAAAATGCTGTTCACTCACAATCTCCGTGCAAAATAACACAAAGTTTCAAAGAAGAATGGTGCGGGGGAATTGCAGAGCATTAGGTGTAAAGCTGCTGAAGAGCTTTCTGCACAGACTGAAGTAACCAAAGAGGAATTTTCTCACAGTTTGGGGGAAAAAACTGACTGATTAATCAATATTGGAAGAAAAAAATCTGTTTGCAGACCTAAATACATTAAAACTTTCCCAAAAACCACCACTTATTATTTTTTTTTTAATTAAATTTGCTGTTTTGGCTGTGCGTGTGCTGAGCGTGATGGAAAAATCACACTTCCATCGACTGTTCTCTCGTCACTTGTCACGTCTTTTGTTGTCCGCACATGTACTGCAGGCACTGTGCACGTTTTCAAGTGTTCGTCTCACACGCTCGGTCATGTATACAAGCGTGATTTACTCGGGCGTATTTCTAGCCGCGTGTCATCCCTGTCTCCAGACTTATTGCTAAACAGCTAGGGAGCCCGAGCGGTGGAGGTGGAATCTCGTCTATATTCCCTGCCCATCCTTTATTGATGGCAGAGTAATCACAGGGCCAGAGTACAAATCCACTTACTCTCTGCATTGCCTTAAGTAATGGATTTATGAGTGCATTAAAGAGCCGTAGTCATCCAGAGGCCCCTGCCAGACTGTCTCTCTCCTTCATTCTCTTCCTGATCGACTGTCTTTGAGTCTCACTAGGCCTCATCTGCTTCTGCTTTCTCAGCTTATGTGATGTGAGATCTCTCCGTCTTCTGATTTCAATTGTCTCCTCACTATTGGCTCATTTTCACCCTCTCCCATCTAGGCCTGGCTTTAAGAGCTCTTGTGTGAGCCATCACTCCATTACTCTCCTTTTCCTTGACTTTTTGACCCTTTCTCTTCTTTATCCTTGGAGGAGCCTCGATTAGAAAACATTCTCCTCGTTTTTTGTTGTTTTTTTGCTGTGCACACCAAAGAGTAAGGCAAAAGCAGAGATCATTCTTGAACTGCTCGCTGCTTCGGGGTCTTGAAATGAAGTCGGAGCTGAACTATAGTAACACAAAGGTGATCCAGTGTCAGAGGTGGCAGTGTGGAAAGTGAAAATCATCGAATTTCTACTTTGAGCTCTGACTGGAGGAGATGTGGGGATGCAAATAGAGAAGTTGGTGCAATATATCAACTTCTTCTTTCACTCTGTTGTTCCCTCACGCTGCTCCTCTGTTCCTTTCCACACTGTCTTCCCTCTCCTCTCTGTCCTCCTTATTAAGCTCAGTGTGCAGTGACACAGCCGTACTACACATCCCAGGAGAAGCTCGTCCTAGTGTGAGTGTGTGTGTGTGTGAGTGTGTGCACACTATCTCTCACACACACACACACAAACAGCAAGGGACATCACACGGGTAATAATACAAAATCCAGGGTAGTTGAAATGTTAAGCTTCTGACCAGTGATTGATTTTAAAGTAGGCTCATTGTGATTGATCATTGAGAGTATTAAAAAAAAAAAGATGAGTCGTTATATAAACAGACCACCAGAGGAGCGTATTAAGAGACAGACTCGGATTTAAAAAGCTTCCAGTAAACTAAAAATAGCACGTTGTCAGCCAGTAATCATTAAGTTCTTAAAGAAGTCAGTCAAATGAGACCAAGTGTCTTTGAATAAATGTTGTTAAATGTTTTTTTTGCAATTTTGACTTATTTATCTGCTGCACCCGCCCCACTCACTTCCCATTCCCACAGACTCCTCCGAAGGCGTGTCCCTCCAGCTGGGCAACTCCAAAGACTTCATCCTCAGCTTGGACCTCAAGTTTATCTCCAACGGCAGCGTGTCTGTAATCCTTGAAACCACAGAGAAGGGCCCCCCCTTCACAATCCACTACGTGACCAGCACACAGCTCATCGCCTTCAGAGAGCGTGACATCACCTACGGGATTGGACCGCGAACCGCTTGGAGCACTCTGACCCGGGATCTGCTCACCGACCTCAGGAAGGGCGTCGGGCTGTCCAACACCAAGGCTGTTAAGGCCACAAAGGTCCGTTTAACTCAAAGCGCTGATTCAAAAAGCACCTCTGCTGAAATATTTGTGGTCTATGGACGATGCACTTGCAGCTGGGATAATTAGTTGAACTGGCAGCTCTCATTTTTAAAGCAAAAGTTCCACAAAAAAACTTTAATGCACTTTTTGTACATTTTTCACTCCTTTCTCACATTTTATAGAAAACAGTCCATTAAGGAAGTATAGTTATATTTATGGTGATGATGTATGCATTTCATTATCAAAGCTACTTACAAGTCTTTGCCACTTGTATTGTGTCAGAGGGTTTCTTTGTGTTACTAAATACTGTTGTTATTATTTGGCTTTATGAAGACTCAATCTGCAGTATGTAGAACTCATGAATGCCAGGTCCTAACTCCCTTCATCTACTGTCTCTTTTCAGATTATGCCCAGACGTGTGGTGCGATTAGTCCTACATGGGCGTGGATTTGTTGACAACATCACCATCTCCACCACTGCCCATATGGCCGCCTTCTTTGCCGCCAGCGACTGGCTGCTGCGCAACCAGGACGAGCGAGGCGGATGGCCTATCATGGTCACCCGTAAACTAGGCGAAGGCTTCAGACCTCTGGAGCCCGGCTGGTACTCGGCCATGGCTCAGGGCCAGGCCATGTCCACCCTTGTGAGAGCCTACCTCCTCACCAAGGACCAGGCGTACCTCAACGCTGCCCTGAAGGCAGTAGGACCTTATAAGGTGCCTTCAGCACAGCATGGGGTCAAAGCTGTGTTCATGAACAAGTATGACTGGTATGAAGAGTACCCCACCACACCCAGCTCCTTTGTGCTCAACGGCTTCATCTACTCCTTGCTGGGGCTCTACGACTTGACTGAGACAGCTGGAGAGAAGCTCGGCAGGGAGGCAGGGCAGCTGTTCAGCCGCGGCATGGAGTCACTGAAGGCCATGCTGCCGCTCTTTGACACCGGGTCTGGGAGCATTTATGACCTGCGTCACTTCATGTTGGGCACTGCGCCCAACTTGGCTCGCTGGGACTATCACACCACGCACATTAACCAGCTACAGCTGCTGGCATCCATAGACAACTCCCCCATCTTCAAGGATGTGGTCAAGCGCTGGAAAACCTACTTAAAAGGGATTCGTGCCAAGCACAATTAGACTAAACTCCAACCCACACACTATAAAGGCTGAGATGAGAAGAAGATCGATATATTCTGTGCGACTGAAGGAATGAATGAGCGGCCTATGCTCGCGTTGCGTGTCTGTGCACGTCCCAGATCTGGTTGAAGTCCAAAATCTGAAGTATGAGTTTAATCAGCTGAAGCTCTCAATACTCTCTCGTGTGCTCTGTTGCAGGTTTTTTAATTTCTGCAACATCCACTGTAGCTCTCCTCTCTCTGTTTCTTTTCTTTTCCTCCCTCTCTTGAGTTAGTGTTTGTAGTTATGCACAAACCTCATTTCAAAGTGAGAGTGTCTGCATTCAGGAAGAAAGTGTGTATGTGTTCGTGTGTGTGTGCGTGCGTGTGTGTGTGTGCGTGTGTTTTTAAAAAGAATATATGACATTGGTGAAAGATTAAAAACTCTGTGAATCACATTTCAGACATTCTTCGATGCATCCAGCACATTTTTCTTCTGCAATTGTATTTTTTTAACGTCATCTCAGATTTGCAAAGTTCATTAAAACAAACTGTATATAACAGAATATATTATAAATTATTTGAAGGAAAACGTTGCCAAAAAACTAAAAAAGCGCATCTTTTCATTATATAAGAAGCATTCGAATATGTCACCACAACATTTTTAATGCAAATTACAACACAGGACTTTTTTTTAAGTGTCTCACATTTAATGTTTGGTTAGAGATGTCTATTAGAGAATTCATCCCTTTGTGGAAATGCTAGAAAATCAAACGTTTTATGCTTCCAAATCCATTTTCTCTCTAAACACAGATTAATGTTAGCCAATAATTATAGTATTATGTCTTTAGTAGATTTATCTTTTCCCCTCTACAATAAATATGAGGCTTCTGTTAAGATGCTTGAAAGCCGCTCTGAGTAATAATCAAGCTAGTTCTCAGTAGCTATGTGATTGTTCCTGTGGTATTCACTGAGATAAATCAATGCAGCCCTGCAATAATGCTTAAAAATGATGAAGTTATCATAATTAGCTGTGAGCTTCTGTAATGTTGCTACCTGTATCCGATGGTCAGGCAGCGATACCCCTGTGTAACCGTTTTTGTTCAAGGTTGCAACTATTCACTTATGATTAACTTTGAGTTCAGTGTGTTTATTAAAACGTGTGTCCCATGTGAGAAATCCCAGCTGGCTGAATTTAAGACCAGGAGAAATGCTCACTTCTTTTCAGCTGCACAATCTGAAGTTTTGTTTCAAAAAGAAAAACTGTGTTTACTACTTAAACGCGTGATCGCAGGCCTGAACGAGGCTAAACGTTTAATACTAGATTAACCAAGAGGTTAATCTAGTATTAAACAAAAAGGTGATACTAATGTGAAACTTTTTAAATGCCAAACTCCAGCTCCCCATGGAACCGTCATTGTTATAATTTCAGATCTTTGTTTTTTGCTTGGTGTGAATATCAGCTCCATCAGTCGTAGCCACATTTTAATTCATTCTTGTGCCCACCCCCCTCGTTCCCCTCCTCCTTTTTGACCTTTTCAGCTCGTTGTTTACTCGGGAACTCGTCTGAAAAGCTTTTCTTCTGTAACTCATACTTGGAAAATGATAATTGCAGGATACGAGCGTAGGTGGTGTAGATGTCTCTGTTGTGTATTGGAGGAGATGAACGTGGGCAGCAGAAGCACAGCTGCATCTCACTACAATGTTAATTCACACCATTTAAATAGACAATGCCAGGAAGTACTAAAGCTGGAGGTAAATTCCTGACGAGCATGCAAAGGCTCGGTCCCAGCAGGCTCTCGTTGCTCCTCTCAGCCGCTGCGAGTGCATGAACTCGGCGTTTTTAATCTGAGCGCTGCCCTGTTGACCGCCGAGCGCAGAGAAAGAGGCCCGCCGTGCTCTAACAATTCACCCGGCTAATAGGCTGGAGAGCCTGTTCACGGTACAGTCGCTGCTCACGGATGAGTCAGCGTTCACCGGCATCGTACTCACAAACAACACAAAGCGGAGCCCTCAGCAACAATGAGGCTTTCATTGATCCAGCTTTGAAGATTTAAAGAAGCAGCAGATTGGTTTCTTCTTCTTTAAATCTTGTTTAAAAAAAAAATTAACGCCAGTTTTTTGAGACAAAAATCGGTTTCCCACAAGGCCGGCATTTCAGGTTATTTGAGTTTGCACTGGCAGGACAAAAATCGAAGGAACGCTGAACATCCAGGTTCCTTTTTTCCAAACTGATTAATAAATCCTGACCTTCTGTGCTGAATTATTAAAGCCGCTGTCAAGTATAAAGACAGAACACAATAATGCACATTTAAACATCAAGTTTAATCACAAAAAAAACGTTTGGTTCTTGAAGTAATGCTTCTAATGTGTAAGCATGTCTCTAATCTATTTTTTATATAACCCTGCTTTGTCATTTATTGTTTTTGTACTCTTGTTTTATGATTGAAAAATTACAACTGTGTCCAATAAAAGGGGAACCTTTTAACTTTTTAACATTTATTTTCAATCAATCTTTTTTTTAATGATAATTATATTCATTTTTATTCATTTTTCTCCGTTATAGGTTGTGGGAATGTTTATACCATAAAAGATGTTTGAGATCTTTGGATAATCTGTTGGGGTTTTTTTTTTTTGGTTGTTGTTTTTGCTGATTCTAGTTTTCTTTACTTCCTGTTGGCTTTTTCTTCCTGTAAACACTTGCATAATTTATACACGACGAGTAGAAATATGCCCGTTGAGGGCGGGGGTGGGGAGGGGGGTAACGTTCAGGAATAGAAGTCTTTGTGTGAGAATAACGAGCTCCATGTTGTTTATACCAAAGTCATTGATTCGAGTGTATTTGTATATTTTTGTGCAAAAACCGACTTCCATTCAGCATTTAATGATGTAAAGTCTCCTCGGAGATGTCATGGAGAGACACTGCCTTTTGAGAAATGCTACTTTTTCAGATGTAGGTTGAGTAGATTGTCGCAAAAACAAGATATGTAAATGTGCTTATTGTAAAAGGGGTTGTGTGCAACTAGAGATTAGTGTTTAGTAAGCTACTGTTTAAAGGGAAATGAGCCAATAGCTGCAGGTTCTCCTTGAGTTTTTTTAAAAATTTTATTTCTTTTTTCCTCTGCAGAGGAATAAGAGAGTTTTTCTAGTTAGACAAAAGCACAACTGTCGGTTATCGTCACATGAGTTTAGTTGTATTTCTTTTTTATGGGTTACTTTTTTTTCTTTTCAGGACAATGTGCAACGCCTTCATTAAGAAAGCTGCTATTGTTATTCACTGTGTAACAGGTATGAGAGCTTCTTTCTCCTCATTTCAGTGCTACCCTTTCCTCTGTCTCTACACTCTTTGTTTCAACACGTCAGCAAATGGCCACTGAGGTCAAATGTGATTTATGCAATAAAATGTTTACTGGGGTCGTGACACCACGAGAGACCCAGAGTTGTTGTACAGACTTTGCAACCGAAGCACAATGTGCAAATGCTACCATTTTTTTAGTCCAAGGAAGAGAGGTGTTTATATACAGAGTAAATCTTTGTGCTTTAAGATTTTGCTTTTTAAAGGTGTTTAAAAAAAAAATCAATAAATAAAAGCATTTTTTTTCTTAAATTCCTGGTATGTTTTGTTTTTCAGAGGTTTGACATGAACACAGCAGCCTAATGAAGAATAGATATGGCTAATGAAGCCATAGATTTATGCGATTATCAATCAGTTGTCGATAAATGGTGATCGGTTTTGGCCATTTATCATTTTTCCAGATTTCTAGGAAATATAAAACCATTTATTGGTTCTAGCTTTTCATTTCTGACAGTTTTATCATTGTTGCCCTCATATTTGATTAACACCTGAATATATTTGATTTGTAACGCAAAGATGGCACCATGGACTTCAAGAAATTAGAACAGTGGATCGATGGAAATCAGTAGAGATGCAAATAAATTAAAAGTTATTATATAAAAAAGAAAGTTACAATTTCAATAATTGAATATTTATAATTATATCTTAAGGATACATCTAAATTGTATCCTAAGAAGTATTATTTTGCAATAGAAAGTGAAAAATAGAGCCTGCAAACACTTGGGTGCTGACATTCATGTTATTTTGGCATGTTGCCTAGAGACTAGCACACCCACAGCAACAAGATTGCCCGACAGCAGCAGCTTTCCCAGCAAGTTCGTGCGCTGTGCCGTGTCTTACGATCTCAGGAGCAGGTCGGGGAACACAAAGAACCACAAGATGCACGTCTGATCGACGGTATGTGCTAAACAAGCCCAGCGCACACCGAGAGGTTCCATGTCCATACAACAATGACTCCAACTGATTATCCTACAGCTACACTGGGGGGATAAAAACAATGGTTGGAGACTGGAGCACCACCTAAATTACTGCAACTGCATGCAGTGAAGTTAAAGTGGTTGCTTCAATGACAGGAAACAAGTCTGCGACAACTTGCAGGGATGATGCATCGTGACCACAAGAACTTCAGTCTGCTATTGGTTTCTGGATAAAAGGGGTAAAGTTGCCAAATACAGTGATTAACTGTGATGAATCAGGAAAATCGGAAATCTAAAGCAAGTAAAATCTGTAAAACCTTGGGACTCCATTGAATTATGGTGAGTCATTATACACAAATAGAGAAAAAGACTTGGAAAACGACTCATCCATGAGGTCACAAAAGACCCCAGAACAACATTAAAGAGGCCTCACTTCGATCAGTTAAGGTCAGAGTTTAGAATTCAACAATAAGAAAGAGACTGAGGGAAAATGACATCCATGGGAGAGTTCTAGGAGAAACCCACTGCTGACCAAAAACACCCCATAAAGACTCATATCACATTTGCCAAAAAAATCTTGATGATCCTCTGGGAAAATATTTTGGAAGCTATGAGTCCTGGTACATCTGATGAAAAACTAACACAGCATTTCATAAAAAGAACATCATAGCACCAGTCAAACATGGTGGTGGTAGTGTGATGGTCTGAGGCTGCTTTGCTGCTTCAGGACTCGGACGACTTGCTGGAAATCTAACTCTGGATGGCTCAAAAAAGAAAAGTCAGAAAGTCCAGAATTAAAGATTAAGATGCGAACCTTAAACACGCCCCTCATACTTGAAATTTCTCCACAGTGACTGAATTAAAGCAACTCTGCAAAGAAAAGTGGGACAAAATTCCTCCACATCATTATGAAAGACTCGTTGCCAGTTACTTGAACTACTTGATTGCACTTCTTGCTGCCATAACTGGCGCAACAAGTTATCAGGTTTAGGGGGCGACTGCTTTGTCACATAGGGACAAGTAGGTGTGGGTAACTTTTTTCCCTTAATACACGAAATCATCATTTAAAAACTGCATTTTGTGTTTTTGTAGGTTATTTTTTTTATCCAATATTGAAATGAATTTGATGATCTGAAACATGTAAATGTGGAAAATATGCAAAAAACTAAGAAATCTGAAAGTGGGTAAATACTTTTTCACAGCACTGCATGCCAGGCAGCATGAAACTAAGTAAGTTGGAATTACTGAGTCGCAACGAAAAACTCTGTTCAGGTGAAACCAGACCAGCGGGATTGATTTGATCATCCGTGTAACCATTTAGTCCATCACTCAAGCCTGCACCCCACTAATGTCATTTCTGCCTGCTCGGGTCTAATGGCAAACCCTTCTGTGTAATTTAATTGTGCGCCTCATAATCAAACCACCTGCTCTGCCATCCTCTGTATTAACATCTCTAATTTCTGATTCGCTATCATCAGAGAGGGTTGAGTGGCTTTTAACTAGTTCCCAGTTATTCCAGATATACTCCAGTGCCAGACTGTACATGTCAACTGATGCTTCAGCTCCTCTCTGTACTTTGAGTGACACTCCAACCCGATCAGATCTTTTCCTTTGAACGACTTTACCTGAGGTCTCTGGTAAAGTTGATGTTTGTATCAGAGCTCTTTCCAACATTTCTAACTCAACTTCACATATTATTACGGGTGACAGGCTGTATTTCTGGGTTAATTCTGATCAAAATTTCTTGTGTCAAATGTTAAGCATTTCTGACTGTATTATAGAAACAGTTTGTCCATACTGAACACGGTCTCTGTGAAACTGCTGGGAAGGAAAACAATCCTGATTAATTATTAATCCTAATTAGGCTATTCTGATCCAGTGAAAAAGCGCAGACACCTGAGAAGGACTGTATCTCCTGCCACCCGCTTGCATTTTTCATTACCTTTTGGCATTAATACAATCCACCCATAATTTCTCCCTCACTACCCCACACATCACATTCCTCCTCTTTTCTTGACGCTAATGATGTTACTGTGCCTCCTGACAGAGAGTCTGTCTCCCAGTCCTGTAATTAGCCCTACAGAAACCCGATAAGCTCGGCCTCGTCACGGCCTTTGTATCAGCCTCTTCTACCTCCTCTGCTGCCATTCAGATGCCTTTGAGATGCCCATGATAAAATTACAGTGAATACTTGGTACTCTGGCGCCCAGAAGCCACAGGCTTTATAGTGTCCATAAATTTACCCACTTGATGAAATTAACACACCGTTGAACCCTGCGTTATTGGATTTGTTTGTGTGTTGTCTGGGTTCTCAGGGGAGGTGGGAAAAGAAAAATGGAGGTGGAAATATCGAGCTGAAAGAAAACAGAAACAATGCAATAGTGCAACTTCAAAACTTCCATGGGGTTTGTAGTCTTTTATACGTTGATCTAAATACTTATGTACAGTGGCTTGCAAAAGTATTCGGCCCCCTTGAACTTTCCCACATTCTGTCACATTACAGCCACAAACATGAATCAATTTTATTGGAATTCCACGTGAAAGACCAATACAAAGTGGTGTACACGTGAGAAGTGGAACGAAAATCATACATGATTCCAAACATTTTTTACAAATAAATAACTGCAAAGTGGGGTGTGCGTAATTATTCAGCCCCCTGAGTCAATACTTTGTAGAACCACCTTTTGCTGCGATTACAGCTGACAGTCTTTTAGGGTATGTCTCTACCAGCTTTGCACATCTACAGACTGAAATCCTTGCCCATTCTTCTTTGCAAAACAGCTCCAGCTCAGTCAGATTAGATGGACCCCACTTTGCAGTTATTTATTTGTAAAAAATGTTTGGAATCATGTATGATTTTCGTCCCACTTCTCACGTGTACACCACTTTGTATTGGTCTTTCATGTGGAGTTCCAATAAAATTGATTCATGTTTGTGGCTGTAATGTGACAAAATGTGGGAAAGTTCAAGGGGGGCGAATACTTTTGCAAGCCACTGTATATGCTGAAAAAAGCACTCGGAGATTCTGGTCCGTCCACTGACATCCTAAAGGTGCTCAATTGTCATGTTCAAGAAACCAGTCTGAAGTGATTTGAGCTTTGTGTCATGGTGTATTAGCCTGTTGGAGGATGGGTTCACTGTGGTCATAAAGGGATGGATGTGGTCAGCAATACTCAGGTAGGCTGTGGCATTTAAATGATGCTCAGTTAGTACAAGTCAAAGTTTATTTCTATAGAACAAATGCTGTACAAGTTTGCAACATATACACAATACACAGTCACTAAATCAACAAAAAAATACAGTAAAAAAGACCATATTTGCATAATAATCAACAAACACAAGGCTCAAAAACAAGCAAGAATAAGCAGGTTTTATGATGTTTGAGAGACTGGGCAGCTCTCATGGAAAAAGAGTAAGTTGTTCCAAAGATTAGGAGCCACCACTGAAAAGCTTCAATCACCTCTGCTTTTAAGCTCGAAACAGCTGCTTAGTAGACCTCAGTGCTCTGATAGGACTGTAGGGTTACAAACATTCTGTCAATGATGGGGGCCCAAACCATTGGCACTCTTAAATACAAGTAATCAAGTTTTAAACTCAATCCTGAAATGTCTTTATGCATGCTCAATCATCCAGGTAAGGAAATCCCAAAAAGTTGAGTCTGTTCATCTGGACGTAGCTTCTTTTCTACAAGCTTCTAAATTCTACAAATTATAGCCTCCATTTCCTGTTGTTAGCTGGCAGGAGGACACCCGGCGTGGTCTTCTGCTGCTGGGCATCTGCTTCAAGGTGCGATGTGCATTCAGAGACACTCTTCTGCATACATAACAAGGGGTTATTTAGGTTACAGGATATTCCAACCATGCTACGTTCAGAGTTATTTAATTGATCTGCATGTATCAGGCTACAACCAACAACCAACGAGCTTAGCAAGAAGAATTCATAGGTCAGGACAGCTAGCTTTGCCCTTCCAATATGCTAAACCTCAAACTTCTATTTATTGACATGTTTCAGTTTAAACTTTTTTGTAAAAACTGAGCCAATTAAACACAAAATAGCACATATATAACACATCCCTGTAAGCCTTAGTGCCACTACCAGGTTGATTTTCTTGCCTTTGGAAAAACTTTAAAGAACCTAAAGAATCAAGAACCACCACCACCCCCGCTTGAGGACCATTTTGAAACACCTCTGCATAGTTTAGTTACATAGTTAAGATTATCCTGTGTTAGCTACAATTTGGTCACCAGAGAATAAAAATGTTTAGAATCACCACTCAAATATGATTAAAAACTTTTGCCTCAAAATAAAGTTTTCTTATTTTGCGTGAGGTTTTCTCCTACTTCAGGTTTCTTGGAGTGTTTGCTTTCTATCTTAAAATGTGTCTGGCTTCACTTGCTCCTCACAGCCTTTTGGTTAAGCTAAGTGTATCTTTAGCTTTATATTCAGCTGACATATAGACACGGAGCCGTGTCGATCTGCTCTCTGAAAGAGAAGAAGCACATGTTCCAAACTGTTGAAGTTCCTTGAAGTCCTCATTAGCTTTTACCTACTGTTGTCAGGCAATCTGTTTCTCCCTGCGCTCTGCCAAATCATTTCCCAACTTCACTTCTTATCTGGTTTCATTTGTGCTATTGAGCTGACGGTGTGTCAAATTCAGCTCGGCCTCATCCTCGCTACTAAAAGAACACCAGAGACAAAGAAGCAGTCATTACTGTAGAATGAAATGAATCTACTGTTTCAGTTTCTAAGCCAGGTAATTGCTTTATTTTTTGCTCATTTATAAGAAGCTGACAGACTTTGGTTTACGCAGCTGAGAGAATAGAAGCCTTCGCTACTGATCAGCAGCTGAGTCAGGTATGAAGATGGAAGCTGGTGGAGAACAATGGGGGGATGGGGTGGCGGCAGGGGGTAGGGTAAACAGGAAAATGATGCAGTGATGTACAGAGGGGGAAAAAGCAAGTGTGTGGTGGGAGTGTTTCTAGACAGAGCGAAGAAGAAGAAGCTGTGAAGGTCTGAAATTCAACAGAGGGAAGAAAAGAGCGCCTGGAGTCTAGCAACTATTAATAATGTATCAGGGGGGTGTCTGCCACACATGCTCCTCATTTGGAGACACAAACTACACCTCATCAACCAAAACACCAGGGAGGCAGCAGAGTCTTTGAGCAGCTGCAGCACAGCAGCCCGGTTGGTCTCTTTGTATTCCCCGACTCTCGCACAAAAAAACACAGAATCAGCAGAACATAATCACTACTATTATTAAAAATGGTAACTGTGAAGCAGGAAGATGATTGTTTGATTGTAACATGTGTATCTTGCTATTTTATTTGTACTTGTGTGTATTGTTTAATGCCAGTTCGCTCGTGTGTAGCTGTGAATTTTATAACCTGCTTGTAAAAACATGATGTATTGTTACAGGTTTAACTCCCTGACACTGAATAACAATAGAGGCACCTCCATCAAATACAACAATAAAAGCTGCTTTCATGATAATTTATGAGTAGTAGTAACAACAGCAATTAATCTGTACCACAAGTGCAAGATTAAAGTTTTGAACTATCTCGTAGTATTGCTTTTACTTGAGTGAAGTCTTGTTTAAAGGCACCAAACATTCTGATATTGTAGTTGGTCATGTGTGTATTATAGGTACGTTATAGTGTTGTGCACCCTCACTTTTTATATCTCGCTTCGGATGAGGAGCATTAGTTCTCCAGGCTATCTGAAGGTTTTAGACATTCGCTGCTTTTTCACTCCATTTTCAGTGTTTTTTTATTTTGTTTGTGACACTGATCTATGACTAAAGGAACCCAACTAAAGGGATGAGCCAGTGTTGTGTACATAACCAATGTTGGGGAGTAACGGAATACATGTACCGGCGTTATGTATTTAAAATACGAAATATGAGTAACTGTATTCATTACAGTTACCATTTAAAAAGGTGATATTCAGAATACAGTTACTTTGTTGAAATAAATGGATTACACAACAGTCTTTTCCTGTTTCATATGTTAGACTATGCCCTCTCTATTTTTGGTAATTATTAGAAAAAGGAAAGTAGAAAAGTACGAGTTGTCACCGACCAGAAACGGGAGCTGGAAGCATGTAAATATAATAATAACCACTGCAGCCAAAACGAGTGCCTGACGAGCCCAGTTGTAAACAAGGTATTAAGACTCGACTGTACACTGTGTTCTTGTTTTCCTCTGAAACAATAAGTTGGAGCAGCCTTTCAACGCCTCTCTCTGTCTCTCGCTAGCAAAATTGACCCAGACAGGAAAGTAACAAAAACTATAGTTTTCGGCTACGAGCCCGACATGAACCCGACGTATTAGCCAGAGGTCCCTTTACTACGGTTCGGAGCCGCGGACCTGTTTTATAGAAGCGCGGAATAGTTTTCTATATGAGATCGCTTCAAAAAGTGCAGCCTTACCTAATGTCCACCCTACTGTTACTCATTTATATTAAGATTTAAAAATCTAGTTGGTATTGGTATGGCGAGTAACCTTCAGTAATAGTCAAAGGAGTTTGCAAAGAAAAGCGTCTGGAATTCTTTAAGTTGCTTGAAGACGTTTCACCTCTCATCCGAGAAGCTTCTTCAGTTCTAAGGTCAAATGGCCGAGAGTCCCAGATTTAAACCCTTGGGCGTATCCCCCCAAGGAGGGACAAAGGACCCCCTGGTGATCCTCTAATCATCAAGCTTCTCGGATGAGAGGTGAAACGTCTTCAAGCAACTTAAAGAAGTCCAGACGCTTTTCTTTGCAAACTCCTTTGACTACGATGACCTGGATGACTGAGAACCTTCACAGACATACTTCAGTAATAGTAATAAATCACACAGCAATAGTACATTCATGTAGTTGTAAAAAGCATGACAATATATTAAGTAATCCAAAGTATTCAGAATACGTTACTGTCATTAAGTAACGTTACAAAATACGTTACAAAATACGTTTTGGGGCATGTATTCTGTAATTTGTAGCAGAATACATTTTCAAAGTAACCTTCCAACACTGTACATAACAGAAACAATTTTAATTATCAACATGGTTTGCAGTGTGTCCTTAAAAAAATGAGAAAACGGGACAAGTTGAGAATAAATGAAGAAGAGATAGGCCTAAAAAACCGTCTGTAGTAGTATCTGAAAGTCATCAGATAATAAACCTGGCAAAGACCTGACACCCGACCTGAGAAATGCATCTGACTCTTCAGTTAACCCATCTGCTGTTCACTGAAGCCTCATCAGAAATGACCTCAGTGGAAGGGTGGCTTTAAGATGCTGAAAATTAAATACACTTATTTTTTCATTATTTTTTTCTTCCATCAAAATGAGAAGACTGATTTTAATATTTGTGCAGTCATCCGCAGTAAGCAGAAACCGACTTCTCTTAAGTATGGCAATGTTTGCCTCAGCAACAATGACTCAATGAATGCTTAATGCGAGGAGAGCTCCACGGTGGTTGTGCTGATGTTACACGAACATTCAGGGCTTGCCACAGAGGTTCAGCTCGACTTGCATGGGAGAGGGGAGAGGGAAAAGGGAGGGGGGCTCTAGCCTGAACCGAACTTGTTACTTTTTCTCATTAACAGTCAAAAGGAGCCAGCGGCACACGAAGACCTTTCTCTCCCTACAGTGATCTGCTTTAATTCCCTGTGACATAAGGTTAAAACAAAAAAAAGGTAGCTGTGCACTGACTGATAAATTAATTAATCCAAGAGGAAAACAAAGGTAAGAATGCAAAATAAAAATGCAGAAACCTTCTGACAGGAGAAAAGATAGAAATGAAAACATTTGGCTCTTCAAACTATCATCATAACCAGCTGCAGAACCTGCTGAGGTCGGCCCGAGCAGGTTCTCTTGGAAAACACTGACACCGTGTGGTAAGATGGGAAATTACAAGTGCAAATTTAACAAAGAGTCTTATTTTGATTTTGGGTGTCCGTGAAGTAAAATGCGCTTCCCTGCTACCATCCACTCATATCAGTGATTATTCACATTTGAATTATTTCCCTATAGATGATCCTTAAAGCGGTGCTTGACTGATGATGGTGGAGACAGCTGCTTCACACATCAGAGTCATCTATAACAGTCTTCAGCCGGCGTAAAGGTCACAGCATTCGAGTCACGTTTTCGGTAAACCTTTCAGTGACCCTGTATGGGATCACCATCATGCCTTTGTTATGTCTCTGTGCTCATTAGCTCAAGTTTATCCTTTTAATTTGTCATCACCTTCATGTTTCACTTCAGTTGATATCACAGCTCTTTTACTGCACGTCAGCTGGTCAGTGTGAGGGGAACTTATGAATGATGGTGTTTGATGTATATTAGAATTAGACAGATCATTGATGAGATGCAGGATTGTTTGGCTATTTTTATTTCATTTTTGTAGCAGTAAAGTGCATTTTTATAAATTTAAAAATAAATTTGCAGTTTATGTTTTTATATTTTCTCTCATTTCTCCAGCTGTTTCTTTTTGCCATCAAAGCTTCTCCAAGGCACTTTAGATGGACCACAACTATTTACAGTTATGACTTTGAATAGGTTTTTCAGTTGTGCTGCATAAACCAAGCTTGGGCTTCAGGGCATGAACCGATGGCTGGACGTTATCCTTCATGATGTTTTGGTAGAAGAATTCATGGTTCCATTTACCAAAGCGAGTCTTCTAAGTCCCGAGGCAGCAAAACAGCGCAGACTAGCACCACCATGTTTGACTGTTGCTATGATGTTCTTTTTCTGAAATGCTGTTAGTTTTACGCAGATGTGGGACTCAAACCTTCCAGAGAGTTCAGCGTCTGCCTCATCAGCCCACAGAATATTTTCTGTGGGGGATCATCAGGATGTTTTATGGTAAATGTGAGACGAGCCTTTGTGTTCATTTTGGCCAGAAGTGATTTTCTTCTTGAATATCATCATGCCATGGGTGACATTTTTGTCTATTTTCTGTTTTATTGTTGATTCATGAATGCGGAACTTACCTGAGGCATGTGAGGCCTGCAGTTCTTCAGATATTGTTCTGGGTTCTTTGCCAGCCTCCTGGATGAGTCATCCCTGCACTGATTTTGGTAGGCCAGCCTCTCCTGGGCAGGTTCACCACTGTTTCATGTTTTCTCCATTTGTAATTGATGGCTCTCCCCGTGGTTCACTGAAGTCCCAAAGCCTTAGACTTTTTACCCTTTTCCACACTGTAGATGTCACTGACTTTGTTTCTTAGTCTTTTCTTTATAACGTGGCATGATGTGTTGCTTTTTGAGATGTTAGTCGTATTTCAGACAGGTTCTGTTTAAGTGATTTGTCTGTCATTTCCATTTTATATTCACTCAGGTTGTCTTTGTCTAATATAATAATTTAAAAAAAGAAGAAAAATAAGGGGAGGGGGCTTTTTCATGGCACTGTACATAGTAGGTAGTAATAAAGAGGAGATAAAGAAACTAAACACTGAACACCCAGACAGCTATCAGATGACAGATTTACAACTGAAGATGTTTTATACAACAGAGATCCCACCAACCCACCTGTCTGTACAGGAGCAATATTCAGCATTATAATGTTTCAGTCAGCTCTGTGTTACCAAAATAATTAAGGCAGGTATCAGCTGCTAATGCTACTAATGCTGTCATTAATTATACATGCCTTCTTTGTTAAAGATCTAAGATTAAGAAACACAAATTTTAAAGTGCAGGGAGTGATAGTGGCACTAGTGGAGAGAGACAAAGTGTATTTAATGTGTATAAGAGCAGCTGGTCTTTGCTTACTGGCTTGTTGTTGTTGTTGCCTGTTGTTAATTACTCCTGTAATATGAGAAGGTGGTTTGAGATTTGCAGGCTGTCATAGGGTGAAGGCCTTGCAGTGGTAAGAAACACTAATTAAACAGTGGGCAGACGGTATATGAGGTGACAGGTTTGGTGCAGACTCTGTCAGCTGATAAACAGCAGGAAGTGGTAGAGACACTGTGATAAACTTTATCTTTTTACAGCGTGCAAATGTTTTCAGACACACCATAAGAAATCACCCCTTTAAATTACAGTAAAGTACTCCCAGCTGTATTTGTTATTTTAAAGTTTATGTACTATAACAGGCTCCCACTGTAAAAATTACAGTACAAACTCCCTTTCAACTACATCCCACGGGCGCTCTATTAGACTGAAATCTGGTGAGATATGGAGACATGATGTTAATATTAATAAAAGTATTATCTGCTGAGCTGTTGAACTCATTATCATGTTCAAAAAATCAGTTTGATATTACATGACGACATGAAGACTCCAGCGACACTTAAAGTATGAAAGAACAACTTTATTAGTTGACCAACGCGTTTCGGCTTGTGGCCTTGGTCACTCCGAAGATATCAAACAGTTTGTGTTCAAATAAAAAAAACAGGAAGCAGAAAAAAATCCAAGTGGATCAATCACACATTCACAAATAAACAAGCTGACCAGTTAGCATTTAACGAGGTGGTACTGGCTGATTGGTTAATTGGTTAAACCATTGGTTAAAAATTCCCCACATCCTTCTTTTTGTTTTTCTTTTTTTTCTTTGTCATTTTTTTCTTTTCTTTTTTTCCCCCACGTCCTTCTTCTTGGCATGACACTCCGCCATCACAAGATGGGCACACTGTGACCACACAAGGATAGACATGGTGAGCAACAATACGTAAATAGGAGATGGAGTTAAAATAATGCTCAGTTGGTACTATGGAGTCCAAAGTTTGGCACGAAAATATCCGACAAACCATTGCAGCAGCACCAGTTCTGACACAAACAGCTAAACATTTCAGACCAGCAGTGTTTTCCAAATCTTTTATTGTCCAGCTTTGTTGAGCCTGTGTAAACGGTAGTCTCAGTTTCTTGTTCTTACAGGAGTGGCACTCAGTGTGGTCTTCTGCTGCTGCAGCCCATCTGCTTCAAGGCTACACTTTTTGTCTATTCAGAGATGCTCTTCTGCATACCTTTGTTTTACCAAGTGATGGTTTTGGTTACTGCTGCCTTCATCAACCAGGCACTTTCACCCAGAGAACTGCTGCTCACTGGATATTTTCACTTTTTCGGATGAGTCCCTGTTAGAGATGTGGGAAATCTGCCGATGAAGCATATCAACAGTTTCCAAAATACTCAGACCAGCACGTCTGCCACCAACAACCGTGCCTTGTTTAAAATCATTTATATCACCGTTCTTCCTCATTTCGATGCACACTCTGAACTTCAGCAGGTCCTCTTGACTATGTCTACCTGTGTAAATACACTGAGTTGCCGCCATGTGATTGGCTACTTAAATATTTGTGTTAACAAGCAGTGGAACGAGTATAGCTAAGAACGTGGCAACGTAGTTTCCTTCTGTGATCTCATGAAGAAGTTATTTCATGATGTTTCAGTACTTTAAATGTTTAAAAACACCTGTCCCAGCACTAAACAGATGTTCATTTAGCATGAATTCAGTATATTGTTGGTCTTGAATTACAGTATGATGGTGGCGGTTTCAGCTTTTGTTGTGATTCGCCTCACTGGCTTGTTGCTAGTTAAATGTCAACCTTATTCTTGTTCACACAAACACTGAAAAAAGCCACATCACACCTTCACATCAGTTAAAGTATAATCATAGCAACACAAATGAAGTCTTTGTGCTCTCCAGGGCAGAGCGTACACAGCTACAATTTCATGCACCTATTTGTTCACTTCTTCACAGTAACTATGTGCTAAATAAGCTAATCAGATACAGTTCATTTAATTGATTTGTGACTCACCAAAGAAGAAAACGTACTGTAAAACTGTACAGTACCAGTACTTTGTAGTTCCTGTAAGTACAAAAGCCAAAACAACACTGTAGAGGATTTTGTTTGTTTGTGCAGATTCAACCACAACATCGCCACAAGAAATTTTCCATTAGCCTGTACTGTTCAGGATTAAGGTAGCGCGTGAAATGTGTTGTCCTGTGTACTAACCACACCCGTCAGTAAAGCTGGATGGGTGTGAGCAGAAACTTCTGGAAATTTGTTTTCTCAGTGTTTTTTTTCCTCCCTTGTATTGAATAACTCAAGTCAAATTTATGAGTATAATTATATTAAAACAAAAAAATTACACGTAATTATAAAATTCAGACATCATGTTTTGTCCGTTTCTCTCTTTACTCCGCAGGGACACCATGAATTCACTCTCACTGGGGTGTGCTTTGGGGTGTCCTACAAATAACCTTGTTTTTCTCTCCTCTACCAAAGTCATAACCCTCTGCACTTGACTTTGTTTATACTGTTGGCCCTAAAACTCTTAAATACTTACATATTAACTCACACTTTAACTGTAACTGACCTCGAGCCAAGCCAAACTCCCGGTGAGACGAGCAGCTCCTGTTGGTGGATTTTCTTTGTTTTAAACCCGAGGTGTTGCTCTGGCAGCTCTGCTCCTCAGAGGGAACGCGGAATGAAATCCCAAGGTGCTCCACAGCATGCACGCGTTAGTTCATGGCACTGAGCTGTTGTGATTGCGGCTCACAACCCAACACGGCAAGGTGGATCACTGGTGGTGTAATAGTGATGGTTTGGAGACCAGTACAGGATCGAGTGGTTTAAGGGACTTTGTGTATATTTAAAACAAACCGGGTCCAGAATAGTTTGAAGGAATGTGAAAACAGAAGCTTGATAACAAGGATTAGAGGATAAAAACAGATGGATGATTAACTTGCTGTCTATTCTTAAGCCAGCATGACGTTTTTATAACAGCTTAATGATTATTGTAGTTTTACTCAGATCAAAAACTCTTGTGCGCTTTAAAAATAATTTCACCAAAATGAAAATAGAAAAAGAAAAAAGAACCAAATTGATTTTCTCTCTCGTGTGCAACACAAAGGATCTAACAAGCCACATAAAAAGGCTTCTCCTACTTTCCCCTTCCTAATTCTGCAGGAGCAGTGAGACATGTTTGCTTTCATTGCTTCAGAGTTTGAACAAGATAACAGGCCCGGGGAGGTCCGACTGGGCTCGGCCGTCTCTGCGGGCGTGACGGCTGATGTCGGTTTGGGGGTGGGGAGGTGGGGGGTAGATGGTGACATGTCAGTTTAATAGGGAGGCGAGCAGCAAAGTGGCGTGAAAGGAACTCTGTTGACTTTTCTGCCAGGCTGATTTACACCCTACATTCATGATGTCACCCTTATCTGGCCTGCCTGAAACTCTGAACTAATGTCTAAAAATATTGTCCTCCGTTGCAGACCATTAATGTTAATCACAGCTGGGGTTTTGTCATTGAAGGGAGTCTTTTACCGAAACCTGCCTTACTGGGCAGACTGTCTTTGCCACAGGAGTGTTACGCAATTACAAAATAACAATAGCTTTGTTTCATAATGCCAATGTCGCTGTGACATGAGTGATTTTGGTCCAGTCTTGTCAAACTTTTTTTTTGTGGCCAAGCAGCAGGTGTGTGTATGTGTCTGTTTGTGTGAGCATACACCTGTGTGTACATACCCTCTGCCTCCGGAGAGACAGCAGGAGTAGGAGTGGCACAGGTACACTGGATATTCTCGTTGGGTTTGAAGAGGGAGGACACGATAGGGGAGGAACCTTGAGAACGGCATGACAACGCAAACCTTATAAAAGACGGAGGCACACCCGGCTTATAGCTTCAGTTAAGCTCTCCTCTCAGACAGCAGCACCTTGCCGTAGTCATGCTCAGCCTCATCAAATTGCCACGAGTCTTCACCATCAATCAAGTGCCCAAAGTAAGTTTACCTTCACTCAGTCTTTACAATTTTTCGCTTTTCAGACTGGATAAGTGCTAGAAATTTGAAAAAAGAAAAATCAATCAACAAGCTGTTCATTTCAAAGACAAAATTAAGTCAAAACTGCAAAATGTTGAAAAAGAAACAAACTGCTTTTATGTTTGAGAAGGGCGATCTCCAGCCTTGGTTTGGTGTCATTCTTAAAGGATCACTGTGAGATTTGTGCACTGAACAGGAACTTAATCTTCTAGAAATTTTCTAGTCATGCATTCTTTGTTAAACTCTCAGAAGAGGTGAAAACAAAATTGGCCCTCTCACATTTGGACAGAGCACTAACTGCAAGTGTTTCTTCATTGAGGTTTTCCATGAGGACAGCATTATTTCTGGGTACCGGCACCCCCGGAGCTCAGCCACCGACTGCATCCTGAGCCTCTTCCAGATGACCAATGAGACGCTCAATATCTGGACCCACTTCCTGCCCACCTGGTACAGCTGACAATTTTTTTCTCTTGTTTTTCTTTCACTGCAAAGTTGTTTTGCCCCCCTGCTGTGCGCTTGGAAAGATTGACAACATGCGACACACCTGACAGCATTTAAATTCAGCTGGCAGGTGGCCTGGTTTGTACACGAGGTGACAGCTGAGCGATCAAGTAGTCTTGATCATAGTAAAGTCTTTCTACTATTTTCTCTGTGTACTAAATAAAAATATTTATACAGAAGCAAAGGAGAGCAGAAAAGCGGCGCTCCCGGCTGTGGTGATCCGTCTGTGAATAAGGGGGCAGCAGAAAAGCAGCTTTTTAAAGCAGAGAAGAGTGTTCGTGATTTTGCACTCCCTGCTGGCCAGCCTGGTCAGATTCATGAAAGAAGGAATCTTGCACATCTTGTAAAGCTCGTAGGACTCTGAGTTTTTTAGAATTTTCTTTGAAAAAAGGACGACCGTACTGATAGAGGTGACTGACTACTGCTGCGGTGTCAGTCTGCTTGGAATTTACGGTATGTGCATGGTATGCAGGGTGGCTGTAGCTCAGGAGGTAGAGCAGGTCACCTATTAATCGGAAGGTTGGTGGTTCGGTCCTTGGCTCCTGCAGTCTGCATGTCAAGTATCCTTAGGCAAGATACTAACCCCAAGTTGCTCTCCGATGCATTCATCGGAGTGTGAATGTAGTTAGAAAAAGCACTAAGTACAGATAAAGTGCTTGTGTGACTGGGTGAATGTGATATGTTGTATAGAGCGCTTTGAGTACTCCGGGAGAGTAGAAAAGCGCTATATAAGAATCAGTCCATTTACCATTTACGTCTTGATGGAGTTCAACAGATGGCAGAGGATCAGTGGCACGTTATAGTACTAATACTAAAAGTTTAAAAGTAGCTTGGACAGTTTTCACAGAATGGAGATCAAATGACTCACGGGATCTGCAGCTTCAGCAGCATCTGTTTGCACCGACTTACATAACACGAGGATTGAACATACACAGAGGCTTGTTTTGACTTTAGCAACGATGCGGGTCCCCCATCACCGTGCCTCCCTGTCACTGTCATTTTACGTATGACGATGCTCAATCTTAATATGAGCCTGTTTGTGTTTACACAATTCATTATCAGCACTGTCCTGTTGACGAAAATTTGTGACTATTTGGAACGAAGGAGGATTACAAAGCTTTCCAGACAACAAACAAAAAAGTTTTCGAATTTGTAAAGTCGATCAGTAACTCATTAAATTTAGTTAGCTCATCATCATTCATCCTGGCATTTACAGAAAACCTTTCATTTTTACATTTTCATTTTTACATGTCCTTTTTTATATTCAAGACTCAAGTGTACATGTGGTTTCAGCATGAACTACACTGATTAGGCAGTGCGTTACGTGAGGGAATTACTAAAATATGAAAACTGCGATAAGGAATCCAGTCTGACGACTGCGCGCAGTAATTAATCCTGTCCAGTTTAAAGCCTGTCAGTTAGCACAACGATAAACCCAACGTAACAGTTTGTATGACTAACAAACAGAATCAAAGGTGGAGACAGAAAAATACCGAGGACTCTTTTCTAAAGTAGTTTTGGCTCCTTAGCCTCCTCCTAAACTTGCGATTCCTCTCTGTCTGTTTGAAAAACATGACGATAGAATCCCTCCATGACCTGCGGCAGCTCTGTAGCTAACGCCTTGATGCTGTTCTTGTTGTGTAAGGATTCAAAGTTACTTCAGAGGCTTCTTTTCCCAGTAGTCGCTCTGCACTTCCTTCCTTCCTTTGATTGCATGGGTGGTGTGGGTGGTTGTGAGTGTCTTTGTGTTCGGAATAAGCAAAGGACACATGGGTGTTGGTGTCCAGGGGCTCTATGTAAACCTAGGTAGTAATGAGCAGATCTGTACTGAAGACTTTTACATAAATTGCCACAATTAGTTAACTGCTCAGTGATGGGAAAAGCACGAGTAATGTTGATTTGTTAATGAGGCGCTCTGAGAAGTCGAGGCAGTGACTGCAATACACAAGGCAATACAGTATCCTCATGATAGGATAAAAGTATTTGGAAAGTCAAGTCAGCTGCAGAGGTAACTGCCAAATACATCATTTTCTGAGTAATAATGTACTTTTTCTACTCTGACAGGTGCTACATACACCTTTCTGCTATTATATGTGGTTTTTCTGGCCTCCTTAATGTTGCTGTGTCGCTTCAAAGCAGGGAGCCAGTTGGACATTCGGGCTACAGTTAATACTTCTGGACACTTAAACACTTGTTAGCTTTCTTGCCTTGAGGAAAAGTTGGACTCTCAGCTCAGTATACAGATTGAAGGAAGGGAAAACAGCTGGGATGTCAACTGTTAGTCCTTGATACTTTGCTTTGTGGTTTTTTTAATCCTTCGGCAAACAGAAATGTGAAAAATGACATGATGTGGTTGTACAGAAAGCCGTGTGAAACATGGGAGCCAACGTGTGTTTACTGTGCTCACAGCTGATGTATAGAGCATATTATTTCATATTTATATGTGACCACAAATGGTATGACAAACAGTGAATTCAGCACTGAGCAGCTTACTAACAAAACAGAGTTAAGATCGAAGCTGGGTTTAGTCGTCGATGTGAATCTTTCAGCTTTGACTGCCAGATTCTTTTTTAACCTTATAATTATCAGTTAGTTACAGTGCTCTCTAGTTAATAATTAACCTTTTCCATGGCTGACGAATGAAAGGAAAACCCCACCTAAAGTGTCACCTAAACGGACTCAGAGCACTGTTTGCCACGGCTGGAAAATCTGCCATATTTGTTCAGCGGCATTGATTTGGTGACTATAAAAGCCATAGCATTCGATTTATATCATACCCATCAAACTATTCATTAACCCTTCCCGTATGAAAGCATGTGCATCGTGTTTCTCTGTTTCTTCTTCCTGCAGTCTGTCTGTGCACACAGCCCTTTTTGTTCTGAGTACACCATCAAATAATCACGCTCCAAAACTAAATGAATTAAAACTACTAAATACACTCCTTATAACTAGACGCATCTGTTACACGCATGCGCTACATCCATTACTATTTTATCAACCCGGTCTTTCTCCCGGCAGGTACTTCCTATGGAAACTAGTAACGGTGGTGCTGATGCAGAAAGCGTGGCAGGACTCCTTCACCTGGCCCATGGTAATCTTCCTGTTCACCTGCTGCATTTATCCACTGGCGTCGAGCTGCGCTCACACCTTCAGCACCATGTCAGTGCGGGCACGCCACATCTGCTTCTTTTTTGACTATGGCTCTATCAGTTTCTACAGTCTGGGTAAGTGAAAAACAAAAGCTGTTTGAGGAAGATACACGATGGGTGAATTTGTACTTCTACTCGAAAGGGGCAGGGACGTCCACTGCATAGTAGTGGGTGCACATTAGAACGTGACACAGCCATTGTTGTAATACCATTGTGTGCACTTGTGTGCATAATCTAAACATGTTCAGTGAAACCAATGTGGATTCCCTTTTCTAAAGTTCTGATTCAGGCGCAGTCTAAACTTGTGGTAGTTTTCTAGGTCAGATTTTATTGGAATTGGCAACTTGCTGCCGTATTCCGTCTCCCTCGTGTATATAAAACAAACTATCCTAGCTGAGTGGACAGATATCTTTTTCTAATTAGAAATATGGAGTGCTGGAAGACTAGATTTTCATGCTAATGGTGTGCTCGGCTGCAGGCTCAGCAATCGTCTATTCAGCTTACGTTTTCCCCGACAAGTGGGCGAACAGCTCCTTCCATCAGTCCTACATCACCATCGCTGTGTTCAACACCATCATCTGCACCATCCTAGCATGCTACTCCAGGTAAACTGAGAAAATGACTTTTACATCCCTACTGCTGATGCTCTTTCTATCCTAGATTTATGCTTTTATTATGCAAGAACAGGTCTCTGTACTATGCAATTTAACATGCAAGCCTTCTTAACAGCAGACGGCTTCACTTTGTGCTTTTAACAAAATTTTCCAACTGAAAAAAACATTACGTCCCCAGCTCAAAATCAATTTTTAACTGATTCAAGCCAATCTAAAATCTAAAAGCTCATCTTACGCAAGATGAATAAAATATAAGTGCCTCACTGTGTATGAAAATAAAAAAATAAATTAAAAAACGGGATCGATCATCTCTATTGCATAAGAGTGCAGATACAATAAAACTAACAACAGTAAAGCTTTTTCTTGCAGATGCATGGTGCAGAACTGAGCAAGGACATGCTGTAGGTCATTTTTAGCCTGTGTGACTGTGTGTTTGATCTAAAAGTTTTTGCCCATTTAAAGCTCCAGCTGTGGGTGAAACTTTGAAATGGAAAGCCTTAGAGGAGTCCTCTGAGATCTGGCAGCACCTTCAAGGAGAACTAAAAAAAATTCAGTTAAGATCTAACATTTGCATCTTCTCATAATAACACACTAAATGCTTTTTCCTTTTCCCATGCTATATGTAACACTGCGTAGGCCAACATGCATGTTATTGTGTCGTCATTAGCACAGTAACACTTTCTAGGAAGCATACAGTTACGCAGTCAGTGTTTCAACTCCAGCTGAACTAATAAGAAGGGAAATATGTTTATAGCAGTTGGGTGAACCTGGTCCAAGACAACATTGTAATGTGACAGCTAACAAATATTTGTCGTCTTTGTATCTCGAGGTTGTACTTGAGTACATGAGTCACGTAAATCTTGTCAAACAGCCTGAGCACCGTGTCTGGTACAGCACAATGGTGGGCGTGGCTTACATCAAAATCTAGATCATTCTCAACGACTGCAAATCAGAACTCTTGGAAAATGTAAAGTTTCCTGGAGTTTTGATCATAAGATCCACTTTTCCACCTCGTGCATTTACAGCAATAATTATATTTATTACCTGCTTTATGTACTGGAAAATGTTGGCTTGGTCTAGCTAATGATTGTTCTTTCACTTATCTCTCCCCCACCGCTAAGGCTTGGCTTACCATTTCTACAATATAATCACGACATCATAAAGAGGTAAACAAAACGTATTTGCTAACAATCTGCTCCTCTGTCTCGTTCATCTTCCTCTGAACTGTATTTTTCATTACATTCTCATTATTTAAATGCAACGTGCCTACGTAAAACATGTGAGTCATCTATTTAAAGTATTGACAAGTCTTCAGACACACCACAGAAGGTGAATGGAATTTCGAAGGTGCAATTGAGCAACTTGCTTCTTAACACAACTGATGTTATGTAACTGTAACTATACGGATCAGCCCTGAACGGTGACTGACTCCAAGTACAGTTTCAGTTGGAGCAGGTTGGAGGAGCTGACACACAGGGCAGCTAAACGTGTTCTGTAACAGCCTGACTCACTGACTTCATTCTGGAAAAAAACAAAGTCAATCCTGGCTTCACGCAACAATAGGAAGGAGCGGGCACTGCATTAACGTGCTGCTCAGAAAACATTTCATGGTCCATATCCTTCGTAAATTTAAATATATTTGCGTGTATTTATATTTTGAGTTCTTTAAAGAAAGATTTGTTTTATTATCTAGACATTTCTGACTCATTCAGGTTGTTTTCAGCTGTAATTCCATTTAAATTTCTGTTGAGTTTAAAAAAATGTAGCAGGTTAATAATCAGTTCTTACATAATGTTTTCATTATCGATGATGATTCTGTTTCTGTAGAGCTTCCTCCACTGAAAATGCCTTTCTTTCTTTTTTTCCCTCCAGATTCCCTGAGTACAAGAGTCCAAAGTTAAGCAAATTTCTTAGAGTCGTAGCCTTTGCCTACCCTTACCTGTTTGACAACATTCCTCTGTTCTACCGGGTAAGGCACTTTAAACATCCACTTGCCTCACAAGACACACCTGAAACAGTATAGAGCAAAATATGCGGTTAGTTCTAGAGAGGTAACCATACAGTAGGTAACAGACTGAAAGCATGTGTATGTTTGTAATTTTCTGTGTGAGTATCATCTTCAAACTTCTTTGCTACACCAAAAAATACAGCATTTTTTAAGTGTTTTTGACCCTGGTGCTCAATGTTCCACTTCCACTTGCATACCTTAGCCATCAACGCTACCTCAGATTTAACTTTAAAGCTGTTTCTGCTTTAAATAAACAAAAGTAACAATTATTTCCCTTACAGAAGTTATGCAGAAGTTAATTTTATCATCACACTGTCTTTGAAAGTTTAGCCAGCAAACACTGACGCGAAACAACAGAAAAACGTTGGCAAATAGCATCAGTAGATGGCTACACAGAAGCTATATAGTACGGGCTAATATGCCAATACGTATTCAATATATTGCTGCATCCCTGGTATAATAATCTAAAATTATGTATGTTACATGGTAAAATCCACAGCTACTACAGAAAAGGGCATAATAACAACTATTATTAATTACTTACTCTCATTATTACTGCACACTGGACAAAAAGATACAGAGGTTACACATGGTTTGGACCTTGTATTGAAATCAAATAAAAGAAACATTAAAAAGATAAAAATCACTAACCCCTGAAGAAAATATTTTATTATATCATAAAACAATAAACTCCTTTTATTGAAGGCGGAAACCTTTTATAAAATGACGTAACCCCTTCGGTGTATATCAAGAGGAGCCGAGTATTTTCCTTTGAAAGACTTACAAAGCAGAAGCCAATTGCTCATGTTTGGAACCCACCTGAATACTTTACAACCAATTAGCTCCCTGTTTAGACACATGCGTTTGACATTTAAGATAAAAAAAATGTGAACAATACTCTTGCTTTTTTTCTCAATCTGTGTTTATGACAAGAAAGCAGCTCCACTGGCAGATGCAGAGAGTTTGACCCTCATTAAGAAATTTTGGGGTGTTAAAGTAAAAAACAGTCATCGGCTATTTAACCACTGAAGTTGAAAGCGATTGTGCTGTGTCGTGTTCGCAGGTGCTCCTGTGTGAAGGGGAGGGCTGTACAGATAACGCTACCAACATCCTCCACTACTACCACATCACCCTGGCTTTTCTCACTGCTTTTCTGTTTGCCACCCATTTACCCGAGCGCCTGGCACCCGGAAGCTTCGACTTCATAGGTAAAACAGATCTGACGAGCACTCTTTATAATTATTAGCATGTTTAGCTTTTTCGGCCTGTTTACTGATAGAGCGTTATCACCGGTTCCTCTTAGCTGCACGTAGTGTTTCACAAAAAAAACAAAGAAACCACTGTACATGAGCTGCTCAGCACTAAAAGGAAGACAGACAAATGAGACATTTAAAAGCTACTGAAAGCAGAGATCTAGCCATGAAAGAACTTTAACTACTGTCTCTTTGTTGGCAAAGATTACGTTAAAAATGCTCTGTGCATCGCTGTATTTCTTTTCCTTCAGCATGATTTTTTTTTAGCTTTTTTGATTGTTCAATGTGCTATTTATTATAAGTCATTTGTTTTGGCTATTTTTTTGCAATAACTCTGTGACTTTCAAGTCTTTATGGTTTTTGTATTTCAAATAAAGTGAATTTTAATGCTAATTTCTGATCCTAAGGTGAGGTTAATAAGCATTCACCAACACTAAGGGGTAATTAATCAGTGACAAAAAGAAACAGAAAAACACCCACCAATTAGAAACCAAACCAGCATTGAACAAATGTTTGACTAGTTTGACTTAATCATTTTCCAGCACTGCACTTTATTAAGTGGATATTAAAAAGTATTCTCTCTGCTGTGCTACAACAATAATGCATAATCACCTCTGTTTTTTCACATATCCTGCGTTAATGTTGTGTTTCCAATGTGAATCATTTGCTCAGTGCTGAACGTTTGCAGTCTACCTCTTTCCTCTAACAAACGCATATCAACTGCTCCCTCTGCAGGTCACAGCCATCAGCTTTTCCATGTGTGCGCCATCCTCGGCACTCACTTCCAAATGCAGGCCATGGAGCAGGACATGAAGATACGGCGTTCCTGGCTCATGGAAAACTCAATACCCATCACATTTGCCAACTCAGTGGGTCCGGCGCTGCTTTGTGTGGTGTTGAATTTGGTTATCATCCTCCTCTACAGTCTACCTCTCCTCTTGGGCCCAGTCTGCAAAGACATGAAGTACAGTAGAGGACCAAAGAAAGACAAACTCTGCCCCCACAGCTGAACCTCCAGCTTCATTGGTCATGGTTTAAGGGGCTTTAACTCGTCCAAAACATACACTTTATATGGTCCCAAGACTAAAGAAATTGCATTATGGGTAATATAAATGTAAAGAGTGCACCAGATGAGGAACTGATATGATGTTTAAATGAATCACGGTTGCATTTGGCCTTTAATTATCAATGAGATGCCTGCTGTTGTGCGGATAGGCTGAAAATATAGGTGCAAGGTGCACAAACATAGCATGAAAGTTAACGTGTTTGTTAAGTTTCATAATATGTAACGACTTTTAAATGTTTCTGAGGAAACCTGTTTCTACATGAAGCTACAAATGTAGCAGGTTAGCTACATTACGAGGCAGCGCATTGTGTATTTATCTTTTCGCTTCTCCGATTTCCACACTTGTGGTGTATGAAGAGACTGCAGGGAACAAAAACTATGTAAAATACTGTTTTTTCCCTTTCAATTCCAGGTTTTGATGCTGAACTGACTGTGGTTACTGAGCACAGAGCTAATGTCCTCTGAGTCATTTATTTCCCTCAGAATGTCTGATGTTTCTGGTGTTACATTTTTCCTTGATTACAAAACTGAAAGTATTTAAGAACAAAGTTATTTATTATGAGTTTTTCAAATAAACTGTAAACTACGTCTGTCTGGGTCCCTTTTATTTTAATTAGGAGCATCCTGTTGCATAATGCTGGCACATTAGTGTTTATCTTTCAAGTATTTACATCCTATAACAGGGTGACCAGATCCCAACAAAGTAAATGTGGGACAAACAGTTTGTTTGTCTGAGAGAAATATATGAGTATGAGTGTGAGACACGTGAGGCCTGGAGTGTCCAACCTAAAAGAATAAACAGATGTGAGCTATGCAGGTCAAATGTGAGGGACAAATATAGTATTCAAATACATAGTATTCATACGGGCAGAGTCACGTGAGCAAAAACAGGACAGGAACCTGCTACAAAAAGAATGGCCGGCTAATACTGATTGCAACTTGTGGTGACTAAATGGTTACCCAGAGGTTCTGGATGTTTTACAGTCACAACCACTTTTGATCCCAAGGTAATTGCACAGGTTGTCTGGTAAGAGGCAACTTTTCTGCAAACACTCGTAGCCTGAGTTGGACTACTGGCTGGAATCACTCTCAGAGAGATTTTCAAAGGGCCAACCACTGCTGTCTAATTTCTAAATGCAGACATGCCAACATGTCGCCAAGACTGCTGGCAATCATGGAAAATGACTCCCACCTCCTCCATAACACACTGGACAATCTGAAGCACAGTTTCAGCAACAGATTCCTTCAACCTTGCTGTCTGAGGGAACAACGCAGGAGTTCGTTCCTTCCTGCTGCTATCACACTCTTTAGTTCATCCACTTGGGTCAGACCCACACATACTGAACCAGACTAAACATTGCTCACTGCACTCTGTCAATTTGTACTCAATGTATACTTGCACACCTGTACACTAATATCTTTAATATCACAGAAATATTAGTTAATAGTGTCCTTTTATAGTCATGTATGTAGTTATTTTTATATTTATATCTCTATAAAGAGAAAATTCATTTTATGTGATTTGTTGTGTGCATGCTGCTGTGACAATTCACAGTAGCATTCTTTTCTGGGATTAATAAAGTTTCTCTGATTCTGATCAGTCTGCACAACTCGAGGGGACTCGACTCAACTGCCTGTCTGTTGGTTGTTTTCTGGTTATATACCCATAGAACAGGACGGTTACTGAGCACAAATGTGAGAGCTAAACGTTTGGGTACAAACGTGTCTTTGTACCCAATAACAGATGATTTCCAAGGACCCATTCAAACACAGACTTATAGTAGACTGACTCCCTCTTATGGCAACATTTGTAGGTTTCAGTGACCATCATCAGTGATCATGGAGTGTATCGTGGTGATTCCCAGCTGTACTATTTGGTCACTCCATATCATGATCCTCTCCTGTGTGAAACTGAAAACAATGATAACTTACGAAAAACACTGGAAACTGACTTTCACTGACTTCACACACTTATATGTACTTTTCCAGTCTTGTTGCATTTCACATGTGGTAGCTTCCATGATATTCATATTTATTTTGGTCAGAAAATGACATGTTATCCTGCAAATGACCCATGATGACAGCCTTTCTGCTTTCTTCACGGCCGTTAAAGGCCAGGGCCCGTATCCCTAAAGATTCTGAGAATCCTCTCAGAGAGCTCCTAACTTAACCTAAAAATTCCTTGCCAGGAGTTTTAGCTTAGAAGTGATTCCAGAACATTTTCAGTGAACTATGAGCAAGGAATGGATGGAAAATCCTATCTTAGTGAGGAGGTGTGGTTGACCCCGTTGCTAGGTATGAGTCATCATTGGTTGATCCTACAAGTTTGATGGAAATGAGCTTTTGGTGAGAATGAGCAAAGGATGTACCCTCAAATCAATAAACATAATTATACACTCTAATCTTATGCTGACTGTAATTGTAAATAATATTTCACATTCAAGAAAATATCTGGAAAATGAATAGTAAGCTGTAGGGGTTATAGCCTAACATTAGAATCTAAAATATGTGAAAACTTAAAGTCATTACACCCTGTTCAAATAATGATTCGTGTCTTATTTGCTCATATTAATATCCTAGCTGGCATATTTTGTACTTTCACTCCCATATGGACCCCATTGAAAACAAGATGGCCTATCTCAAGGGGCTGTCCTTAATGAAGTAGAAATCACAACGTTACAAGTCCAGTGTGGTCTTAACGAGGGTAACACGGCTCAGCTTTTATCAATGTCTGTCATTGCTGGCTGGTCTATTTATAAAGGCTTGTTAACAAATATCCTACAAACACAGAAAATGGAGAAAAAAAGGACTCGCAAGCCGAACTGGACTGAGGAGCAAGGTTTGTTGCTGGCCCAGTTGGTGAACGAACATAAAGGTATGTTACGAGGAAAATTTGGCCCAACTGTCACTAGCCAAAGCAAGAGGCGCGCCTGGGACACAAAATCCCAAACAATCAATGCCTCTTTTCCACTGGTGGCGCGGACAGGCGACGATTGTGAGAAAAGGTGGTATGTGCTGCAGTCCAAGGCAAAAGATGAGATTGCAGCACACAAGCGGGAATCCTCACTCACAGGTGAGCAAAATATTATAGCCTACCACATAATCTGGCAACTTGCTCCTGCTGGCAAAGTTAATTTACATGCCTAAGTACTGTGTTCATTGACTGTTTCTTTCTAGGGGGTGGACCACCCGCAAAGCTGCTGTCCCAGGTGGCCGACACTGTCTTTCAAGTCCTGGGACACTCTGAGGTCAGTGTCACCGGGCTGCCAACAGGCATTGACACATCAATGATGCAGGCCCTTGAAGTGCAGCAAAGGTAGGACACAGGGTTATTCATATCTACAGTGTATATTCATTGCAGAAGCCATTTCATGTGTTATCCATGCTCATTGTATCAAATTAATTTAATCAAAACAATAATTAAACTAGGCCTATGTATTTCTGTAGCATGGAGCCATCACAAGAACCGGGCCCATCAAGTTTGCCGATGAGATTGCCTTCAGGAGGAGTACTACCGCCTTAAAATTGAACACCTAAAAAATAAACCATTTACAGATTGTGTTCTGTGTCTTGCATTTAACAATTGCAGGTGATGTGCAGTAAAACTGTGGTAGTTCTTAATACCATCACAAGTTCTCAAAAGACATGGGGCTACAGCTTGCCTGAAATGTAAATTTGTGAAGTTTGCCCTGTAAGGCAGTCCACTCTGGGCTAGGTTCCCCTGTGGAATGTAAATATCTTCTTCACCACCATCCTCATCGCCATCCTCCAGAGGTTCTGCAATCTGTCTAACCTTGCAAATATTGTGTAATATTGCACAGGCTATGATGACTTTGCTGACTTGACTTCAGGACTTCAGGCCTCAGCCGCACCTCTCCGTGGAGAACATGAAAGCGCCTCTTAAGCTGGCCTATGCCATGCTCCACCACCGCTCTTGTTGTCTTGTGGGCCCTACAATAGAATACAGAGACCTTTAATCATTTGATGGAAATATTGCACTACTTGGATGCTCTAACATATTGCTTGCATTTCATTTCCATGATTTTTGTATTGTTTGGCTTACCTGTTTTAGTTTAGTTGGGGCCCTTGGCGTGGCTGGAGGTAAGGTGTAAGGAGCCATGGTTTGCATGGGTAGCCACTGTCCCCTAACAAGTGGCAATTAGCTGGCACATAGAGTCTCTCAAAAAGCTGTCTGATGCCGCTCTCGGAGAGCATTCTCGCATCATGTGTGGAGCCTGGCCATTTCGCCACAATGTCCAAAATCTTACAGGCCGCATTGAACACTATTTGCACATTGATGCTGTGGAAATTCCTCCTGTTAACAAAGACAGCCTCGTCCTCTGATGGCGCAATTATTCTCACATGTGTTCCATCAATTACACCCACAACGCCAGGGAATCCTGCAATGTCCATAAATGTCCTTTTATGTGTGTGTAAAGTGCGGGCATCCAGCGGGAATGAAACAAATTGTGTCACAATATTAGGTTGTGACAAAGCTGTCAGTGTTTGGGTGATGACTCTGCTGACGGAGGATTGGAACAGACCCAAGTCATCACTGCTGCATTGTTGCATTTTCCCGGTTGCCAAATACCTCAGGGTTGTGATTACTTTCGTCTCCGGTGTAATAGCGTTGTGGCGTCGAGTTGGTGAAGTAATTGCATCTCTAAGGAGATCCACCACAAACATGATTCCTGCACGATCCAATCTGTAGCGTCTCAATAATTCCCTGTCATCCAGTGTTTGCAGGACATCTCTCCTGTCTCTTCTGTTGGCCATTTTGTGCAGCTGCTTAGGGGAACTCCTAAGCCACTAAAAGTCCTCTTCCCTGCTCTTAGCAGATCTCGCCTTAGGAGCCCTTTTAAGCGCTAGGAATCTTGAGGAATAGCTTTTATATTAACTGGGATTGTCGTGTCACTTTTTGGGGAAATTCTAAGAAAACGTCATGACTCTGAGAATTTTCTTAGAATTTGGCCGCTAGGAGCCACTTTTTGCACAAAGATTCTTTAGGGATCTTTAGGGAAAAGTGTCTGCCATGTACTGCTAATTTTTGAATACTAGAGCCAATCAAAATAAGAGACTTTGACTCAGAGGGTGGAATCAGGGGACCTAAATGCTGTGCTGTCCCACAAAATTGTATCATCTGGTCACCCTTATAATGCCAGTACCAGAAAGTTTGCATCGTGTCAACATTTTTCCATAATAAAGAGACCCAGTGAGGCCTACTACAATATATTCCAATATAAATGCAACCTTTATCTACCGTTTGTGTAATTCTTTAACCAAATAAACAGATTGCACAACAAAAAGGGGGGGGGGGGGGGGCATTGGGTATAAAATGTAACAGAATACAGGAGATCAGGCAGGTGTCTGACGCTTAGACAACTCACTCAAGTGTTGGAAAAAATAAACTATCGAACTAATTAATTGCAAATTAGAAAAACGAGTTATTTCCCCAAATAGTCACTCTAATATATTGTCACCCAAGTCCCCCTTCTTTAACGTCTCAGATGTAATTTAATTAAGGTTAATTACTAGTTTCAAAGTTCTGAAATAAAACAGAAGTTAAATGTTACGACATTGCTCTAAAAAATAGGAATGAAGAGGAAAATCACGCTAAACTTATCAAAATACAGCTTACCAGATTTTCGGACCTGTCTGTTTGATCCAGAGCTAGTAACGGAGTTAGGAGGGGGAGAGGATGGAGGCGGGACTTCCGCTGCAGAGTATTGCGATTGGCTGGAACATCTGATTTTCGGAAGAACATTTACAAGAGGGAAATTTTCAAATCGAGAAGAGGCGCTCCTGAGAACAGCGGAGAGGGTGTTCACAACACAAACAATGCAAAGACCGGGGTCAGTATAATCATCGTTTACACGTCTAACAGTGAACAGGTAGCACATTTTAAATGAGAGACGTATTAAAATGACTGTAGTTAGTTTACGGTTGTTCTCTGAAAAGGGAGCTTTGAGATTATCGCCGCGTAATTAAAACTGTCTGGTAACTGCTCAACTGGCTTCCGAGGTCAGATTCAACTCCTCGGTTGTTTCTGACAGTGTGTTTCCTAAACTTTTTTTTTAAACCTATAAGGTAAGGTGACTTCGGTTAGCTTAACGTTTAAAATATAATATCGAGTCAGGAAAAAAATGACGTTACCATGTTTAGCGAGTTAGGAGCTAACTTGGCTAGCTAGTTAGCGTAATTCATAAGAAGACTCCATTCATCATACACGTCAGACCCTCACTGACAGTTTTTTTTAACCTTCCGCCTACCTAACCCTGTCTAACTGTGTAGTTTGGCACTTTAAGCACACGTCTGCCTCTACATAATACCGCACAAAGCCAAACACACACACACGTTAAGATGGGTTGGTTATTCCGTAACTAAATAATGTGTTTGGTGTTGTACTGACACTTCCAGCAAAGGGAAGACGCCTCGGAGGCCTGGGCCAAAGAAGGCGTCCAACACAGAGAGAGATCCTGTGGGAGTAAGTGAACTTATTTACTCTTTAAACATGAAACTAAAGTATAATTAATGGAGAAGCCATTACTGTCAAATTCCCTTTTTTGTAGTTTAGTGCTTCGTATAAACACAGAGAAAACAAGGTGATTGATGTAGTTCTTTAGAGCTGCCAGTACTTGTGACAGATAATTGCTGTTTTTCAAACAAAAATGAGAAAAGGGTGACTTATTTCAACCTTTTTGAGCCCTTTGTTATGACCATGCCAATTAACTGTTGAGATTTGTTGTCTTGCTTATCTTATTTGTTAGACTTGAATTAGAAAGGTTTGACACATTTTCCCTGTGTTCTGGGGTTTCAGAAACTAAACAGTTAATCATGTGACTGGTTAAATTAAAAACTTCCAGTCTAAAGAATTGTTAGTTGCAGTCCTGTTGAATAATTTTGTCCGTTTTAAGCTCACAGACAGACTTCAAATCCATATATGTCCGTGAATTACCCTCCATCATGGTGGAGGGGTTTGTGTGTTCCAGTGATCAAAGACAAATTGGTCCTGCGTGGGGGCCAAACAATGAGCTTTTTTAAAAACAACTTTATTGTAGGTGTACTGCCGTATACGGCCCCTTGGATCAGAGGATGAGGAATGCTGTGTTGAGATGATCAGCAGCACCACCATTCAGCTGCATGCTCCTGATGGCCTTAAAGCTAACCGAAATGGGGAATACAAGGAGGTAAGTGTATTTTATAAAAATGTAAAACAAGCTGGCCACTCATACTTGATTAGTCCCCCCCGTCTTTCATGACCTCGGTTTGTTGGTGTTAAACTGTGTTGAAAATCACAAAACAATACTGAACCCAGCAAATACCTGAAAGCGGATACCAAAGACTTTCTTCGACAGCGATTTCATACATTGTAATAACTGCTATTATCGTCTCTATTCTTCTTAATACCATTGATGTATGTTCTTGTTTGTTTACCCTTCAGACACAGTACTCCTTTAAGAAAGTATTCGGTATTAACACCACTCAGTTGGAGTTGTTTGAGGATGTTGCCAAGCCGCTGGTAGAGGATCTAATTCACTGTAAAAATGGTAAGTCACTTGACATGTGTAATGTGTACTTTGAAGACTTGCCAAAAGATTACTGCTAGTTTGCCGTGCTGGTTTTCTCTGTGAGAGTTGCTTTACTGTGATGTTGCAATATGCTACGTTCACAGGTCTGCTGTTTACGTATGGTGTTACTGGAAGTGGTAAGACCTTCACTATGACTGGCTCACCTGGGGAAGGTGGTCTTCTCCCCCGTTCTCTAGACATGATCTTCAACAGCATCGGACCCTTTCAGGCTAAAAGATTTGTAAGTCTGAACAGTTTTATTTTGTGTTTTGTTTTTTTGCAGAGTGAGGCATTTACTGAAATTACTGAATTTATTTATTCATTTTTAACCTCTTCAGGTGTTCAAACCAGATGATAAAAATGCCATGGAGATCCAGAGTCAAGTTGATGCTCTCCTCGAGAGGCAGAAGCGAGACAGTCAGCAGGCAGTTCCCAAAACGCCGTCTTCTAGGTAGCTAAGGAGTCATTTTAGTCCACTCTTCACTTAATGCTTTCATGGTGGTCACGAGCACTGTTGACATTTGAGTTTAAAGTTTGCATTTCATTGCTGGGTTACTTTTTCCTTTCTTTTCTTTTCTTTTAGGCAGAAGCCTGACCCTGAATTTGCAGATATGATCAGTCCAGATGAGGCCTGTAAATCGGAGAATGTGGATGAAGACGGTTGTTACAGCGTGTTTGTTTCCTACATCGAGATCTACAACAACTATATCTACGATCTCCTTGAAGATGCTCCGTATGACCCGATCAGACCAAAGTAAGAGATTAGAAATCAACGTATGCTTTTTGAAACATAACGTCTTGTTAAAAAGCTCTGTGTACAAAGCTACCCAACAGCACCCATACTTGTGGCGCCAACTAATGAATCCTGCAGAAATTCTGGTGTTGTGTGCACATGAAGATAGCACAGTGTTGAAACTGAGAAAGTATAAAATGAGACCATGTTGGGGTTTTTTTTGGTTTTTTGGGGGGGTTTTTTGTGCTTCGTAGGTCTTTAATGACAAATTGTACTTTTAAAAACCCTGTTTTTTGTTAGGTGGCTCGGTGGAAGCACGCCTGTGCGGAGCAATGAGTATGTGTATGTGGCCAGTAAAATAGCATTACACAGTACTGTTTTTCATAGGCATAACTTGGCTGTAGCTGATAAATTGTTTAGGTAATCAGTGCATTCCCTTCCCATTAATCCAGTCGTCTGTCTGTAGCATAGGTGTAGCTTACTGGCTTGTGTGTTTTGTTTTTTTGTTTTGTTTTGTTTTTTTTGTTTGTTTCCCCCCGCTGTTGTAATTAATTGGCTCTCTGTAAACGTAGAGGAAATGGTGTCTCTGAACATTTCAAGCTGCTTTTGTGCAAATGCTGTGTGCATGTGTCTGTACCCCTAAATGAATGTGTATGTCTTCCTAGATTGCAATTTTGTTTTTGTTTTTAAATAATGGCACTAACAATTATTTGGCATCTGGCTTTTGCTGCTTTGCTTACTATACCAACACGTAATTGCGTTACCTCACTGGTGTTTGCTGATAAATATTTTGAATTTGTTGTAGACCACCTCAATCTAAGATTCTACGAGAAGATCAGAATCATAACATGTATGTGGCTGGCTGCACAGAGGTGGAGGTAAAATCAACAGAGGAAGCTTTTGAAGTCTTCTGGAAGGGTGAGTAGAAGTCAGAACTTGAATGTGTTGAAACATTTTAAACAGTGTTGTCTGTTTGGTTTTTTTTTTCTTATGACTTAAAGTAAAATATTTAAATCAAAGAGTTCTTATGAGTTTGAAAAGAGTACAGATGCTGAGTAAAATGTAAATAACAATAAAGTAAGTGGTACTAGAAACAACCAGCTGGAGGAAGATTTTGCAACTAATTATGATATTTGGCTACAAAAGTAAAGATGGGCTGAATATCATTATCATCAGTACCTGATATCATCAAAAGATTTAGAATCTCTGTGCGCAGGGTACAGGGCCGAAAATCAGTATTGGATGACCATGACTTCTGGGCCGCCACGAGGCACTGGATTAAAAATGGGCATGATTATGTGGTTAAAATCCCCGCAGAGGCTCAGAACAACTTTTCACTGTGCCATCTACAGATCCAGTTTAAAGCTATCATGCAAAGAAGCAGCCATATTTGAACATAATCCAGAAATGCTGCCATCTTTTTTGGGCGGGACAAAGCTCATTAAAAAAATGGAGTGAGGCAAAGTGGAAAACTGGTCAGATAAATTGAAATCTGAAATTATTTTTTGTAAAACATGAGCTTTAAAAGAGCTTCTATATTGCATGTAAATGGAAAGTAGTGACTTAGGTTTTACAATGTTTGTGCCATGCTGGGATTGCTGATATACAGCAGAACAATTTTGAGCTTTCTGCAGACATCCTCCTGACTACCAGCAATGCAGATTTGTCCTCTGTAGAGGACCTTTCTAAACCTGAATATCTCCCACCCACTGCATACTACAGAATTACCTCCTTTTGGTATCTACAGAGCATATTTAGGGTTTTCCAATGATACCAAATGTGAAGGGGTGGGGCTTTGGGAACTTTAGTTTTTTCATCAAGGGACATGGCAGCCATCGCTGCAAGCACATTTTATGGGAAGAACAAAAGTAAGTGCATAAAACTTTTCATTGAGCAATTTTTGGCTATAAATGTTCACATGTTTTAAATAAGTCTCTTAATAACACATTAAAACATAGTATGCTTAATTAAGTATTGAAGTGTTTATAAAAAAAAAAAAAAAAAAAAATGTCCTACGTAGTGGACATTTGTAGTCATTTCCTCCATTTTTTTCCGTTTTTTAAATGACCAGAAAATGAGTCCTTTTTAGAAGCAGAAATAAATTTATTGCAGTTTGTTGAGGGAAACTCAGATCTTGAGTTGTCTAATGAAGGAGTTCATAGGGAATAAGCCCTTCAAGCAGAAAGAAAGAGGAGCATCAGAGATGGTACTCAGACGAAGTCCTCCTGAACTTGCAGTTCTCTACTTTCTTGATCTGGCAATCACCAACTCGTGGCTTCAGTATAGCAGTGACTTGCAGTTTTGGGTGAAGAAACCACTAAAGTTCCCTCACTTCAAACTGCTCCTTGGTGAAGAGTTGAAGCAAATGTTTGCCATAAAAGTTCAGTTTTACATGCTTGGCCTTCCTATGTCCTCTGTAGTGGACATGTGATATCTAAAAAATAAAAACTTTTTATCCCTAAAAAATTATTTCAGTCTTCCTGATTACCTTACAAACATTGGGGGATTTAAAAAAAAAAAAAAAAATTTGATTGGACAACTTTTTTTTTTTTTTTTTTTTTCCTGGTAGTCAGGAGGATATATGGCAGCATTTATAATTATATAAATTAAATAAATTAACGCAAATAAATGGAAATTGTAGTAAATTAAAGTTGTTACTGCTGGTTTTTGAGCTCACAGATTGTGTTAATGATCTCCTCTCTGTCCAGGACAAAAGAAGAGGAGGATAGCCAACACTCAGCTCAACCGTGAATCCAGCCGCTCCCACAGTGTCTTCACAATAAAACTGGCCCAGGCACCACTAGATGCTGATGGGGACCACATACTGCAGGTGACGCGCAGCCCTTATTTGAACATGTTTACATATGTCAGTGATATCGGTATCTTCAATGATACCTTTTTATTAAAAGAGACTTTTTTTTGTTTTGTTTTTATAATACTTGGTGATACTGACACAATATCACTGAACACAGGACAAAAACCAGGTAAATGTGAGCCAGCTGTGTCTGGTTGACCTGGCCGGCAGTGAGCGCACTAACAGGACCAGAGCAGAGGGAAGCCGTCTCCGTGAAG
This sequence comes from Oreochromis niloticus, assembly GCF_001858045.2. NCBI lineage: Eukaryota > Metazoa > Chordata > Actinopteri > Cichliformes > Cichlidae > Oreochromis > Oreochromis niloticus. Next base: position 11,782,493 of record NC_031965.2, read on the forward strand.
CGGGTTTGTCTGTTTTTTCTTTCAGCTTTGCTAGTGTTAACCACATTCTGAAAGTTACTTTATGTAGAAATCACTTTTGTTAGGAGACCAAGCATTTTTAGTGATGTCTCATTTGCAGGAAATATTAACCAGTCCCTGATGACGCTGCGCACGTGTATGGAAGTCCTGCGTGAAAATCAGATGTGTGGAACTAATAAGGTTCATGTTTTATCATTTTCCTGCCTCCTTGAGGCATGATCTGTTGTTAACATTTGGATTTTTCATTCATTGCAGTTTTAGAGCTGTTGTTTTCTTTCAGATGGTCCCATACAGAGACTCTAAAGTTACCCATCTATTTAAAAACTACTTTGATGGGGAGGGAAAAGTCAGGATGATTGTTTGTGTCAACCCAAATGCTGATGATTATGAAGAGACTGTGGTAAGACATTTTCTTTTCGTGTAGTAGAATGGCCTACAAACTTTTCTTTTGCAGCCTTGCTGGATGCTTTATGAAACAATGTGTGTACTTTATTGATCCCCGTGGGGAAATTCCCCTCTGCATTTAATTCATTCACTCAGTGAAGCAGTGGGCAGCCATTGGGCACCCGGGGAGCAGTGTGTAGGGACGGTACCTTGCTCAGGGGTACCTCAGGGTAGCCGTTCAGTGGATTCGAACCCCCCACCTTCCGATCATGGGGCCACCACTCTACCTACTGAGCTGTCCCTGCCAAGTAGACTATTTCTAAGGAGTCCTCCATATTGTGTGTTGCAGCTGGTGATGCGCTTTGCAGAAATGACCCAAGAGGTAGAAGTGGCACGGCCGGTTGACCGTCCAATCTGTGGCCTTGCTCCTGGACGCAGGCACAGAAACCAGGCTTTCAGAGACGAGCTCTCACGTCGTCTGGAAGAACGAGGAGGCCCTAGCAATGCTGGTAGATCACCCTCAAGTCTCTGCTGCTAGCTCATTGTGCTGTTATTATGCTGTATTCATACATTTAAACTTAAAGCAATTGGAGATGTTTTATTTTTTGTATGTTACTCGGTTTAAACAATCTTTACTATATCTGATTCTCATAGTAGATGACCGAGTTCTGATGACTCAGTTTATAGAAAGCCTACCAGATTTACCTACTTGCGAGCTGGTGGACCCAGCTGATGACCAGACGCTGCCCCGCCTGATTGAGGTCCTGGAAAGGAGGCATCAAATCCGACAGATGATGACAGAACAATTCAATAAAACCGGTACAGGCCATTTTTCTCCATCACGCACAGTTTGGTATTCCAGGATTAGGCTGTTAGAGCAGATTTATTCGGTACAGCAGTGATGCATCAGTCTGAGTGTTTTCAGTATCTAAATTGTTTTTCTGTGATATGGATTGTGTTTTTGTTTTCACAAACGAGTAACATTTCTGTTTAAAAATAAATATAAATCTACATCTGTTAATATCAGTGTGCTTCTTCCTACAGCTAATACAGTGAAATCCATGCTGCAGCAGTTTGACAGCCAGCTCAGTGCAAAGGATTACTTCCTCCATGATCAACAGAGCAAACTGAATGAAAAAGACAAAGTCATTCTCAGTCAGAAGACAGAGATAGAACGACTGGAGAAAAAGTCCAAAACATTGGAGTATAAGGTGCTGTCTTCTTTCTACAACTGACACAAAACACATGTTCGTGGAAATGTGCATTCAGTTAATTTTCTTTTAAATAATGGCCTGCATTTAACTGTTTGTGTACGCTGCTCGTTTTCAGATCGATATCCTGCAGAAGACGACGGACATGTACGAGCAGGACAAACGTGCACTTCAGCAGGAGCTGGAGACCCGGGAGCAGAGGCTACAGAGCGAGCTGTCAGAGAGGAAGCGCATGGAGCAGCGCATGCAGGGCGTGGTGACGGACACCAAACTCAAGTGGGAGAAGGAGTGTGTAAGTGGAGTTGTTCACTGTTTTGAGCCATTAGGATATCGGGTATTGTAAATTATTTTTCTGCAATCAAATGTTAATTTGCACAATTATAAGTTATATTTCACAATTGCATTTCAAATATGCATTGAGAGCCCTACTGTTTGGAAACATGTCTATGGGTACACACACAGATTAACCCACATTATCTACCAAAACATGAACAGTACAATGTAATTATACCAAAAACTCCACTTGGCAATATCCCTCAGATCGTTCATGTAAGTTTGTAATTCCAGTTGTTAGATATGAAACGATCAAATAAGACTTTAAATATTTTCTTGTCCATGGTTTCTGATCAGGAGAGACGGGTGAACGCAAAGCAGCTGGAGATGCAGAACAAGCTGTGGGTAAAGGATGAGAAGCTGAAGCAGCTGAAGGCCATAGTGACGGAGAGCAGCAGCGGTGGCAGCGCTCCCACTGAGCGTCCAGAGAAGCCCGAGAGGCCCTCAAGGGAGAGAGATCGAAACATCCAACAGAAGAGGTCTCCCTCTCCACTTCCTGTGAGTTATTTGCTGATGCTGCATGTTTCGCCAATGTGCACCTAATCATTCTGTCAACCCGATTGAATTAGCATGTTTCTAATCATCGTGATAATCATGACATGTATACGCTTACTGGTCACATCACTTTGTTTTCTACTTTGTCTGTTGTGAATTTGTGTTAATCTGGAGCACCTAACATCCACAATACCTCATCCCTTTCAGGATTTCAGCCAAACTCCTTCCCACCAAAATAAAGCCAGAGTTAGGGTGTTTCAGGACCCCACCTCCACTCCATCCTCCTCTGACTATCCTTCAGTAGCCTCCAGCATCTCTAGGTGGGAGCAGAGGTTCCCTGTAGATTCAGACAGCCAGAATAGGTTCACCGGGACTCCCCAATGCAGGAGCCGGACTCCGGCCCCATGCCACAGCACCAGCAGTGTGGGTCACAGGAGAGGCCAGCGCAGGGCCCCAGGCACTGAGGTCCCTGCCACCACTCTTGTCTATGGACTAGACCTAGAGGCAGGCACAAGGGTTAGTGTGTGTTAGAACCTAGATGTTCATCTCTGTGAGCCTGTAGTTTAAGCTTCGCATTGGTGTAGAACTGCATCTGTAATTCCAACAGCTGTTGCCTTGTTTAGAAATGCATTGAGTAGCAGCATCAGTGTAGAGTGGTGTGTCTCCTGTCCTCGCTCTTAGGCAGACTGATCTGTCATGCTTGGAAATCTTCTTGGCTTGCATCTTAAGGCTCATGAGTATTTACATCATGTTTGTAGATCTTTCTTTTTCTGGATGCAAACTGCTCTCTAGAAATGCTTTTTTTTTTTTTTTTTTTTTTTTTTTTTTTTTTTTTTTTTCCTTGTACTTTAGTAGCATCATGTAAAATGGCATAAACATGGTATTGATATTGAAATGAACACAAACATCTTTGTTCAAAAAAACCAAAAAACACTGAGTATTAATAGTCCAGGGTCTAGGCCGTCGACAACGGTCCTCCGGAGTGCTCGGTCTTGAGCCTTATAGCAGCACCAGTGTTGCTAATTTTCAAATTAATGCTGAAATTTGCTCAATAGAACTGGATAATAAGTCGGCCAAATGTGGGTGGGGAAAAGATTGGCTTTTGTAATGGGTGTCTGCATTACAAGATCCATTTCCTATGCTACCTTTGTGCTTCTATGCATGCATTGTCATTAATTTCTTAATTCTTTAGAGTGCTATCACTTAATCTAAGGGCATTTTCACACCTACAGTTTGTTTACTCTGGTCTGAATCAGTTAATGACTTTGTAACTTTAAGCTTTCCCCTTTTGATTTGGTTCGCAAGTGGACTCCAAGCAAACCAATATGCGTCACTACAGACCACGCGAGACTGTTCAGTCTGCTTATTGGCCAGATGTGTCTGGGGTGGGAGCAACAAAAGTAGATGGAGGAAGAAGTTGCTGGGTTTTGAAGTCTTGGAGAACACAGAGAATTTGCATTCATTTCACAGCTAGTTGCTGACCCGTACAGATCTTTACACATCTCTAGTACCCTGCCACATTCCAGAATACAAAGCACACATGGCTTTTTTTTTTTTTTTTCTTTTTTCTTGTAAGTAGCTCAAACATGTAAGATGCACCTGCTAGTTTGGTTGGATTGAGGTCGGGTCACATTCACACCATGAAGAAACCCCTTAGTTCATCTGTATTGGTCTGCACCGGAGTGTGATTACTGTGTTAACACCTGCACAAGTGAACCACACCAAGGGGGAAACGAACCAGAGTTCAATATAAACTGACAAAACACTGCAGGTGTGAAAACACCCTTTGACACTGTGTATTGCTGGAAGACAGTTAAACTTTTAAATAAACTATTAAACTTTGATTAGAAATTTCCAGAAATAAAGTCTATAATGCATCAACTTCCTGTTACTTCCAGTAATACATTTATTTTCCTAACAAGCTAACACCTTCTAGCGTTTCACCTTCCCTACTAACCCTGACAGAGTTTGATTGGAGTCACATGTGAATAACTTCCTGGTTTGTCTTTCTCACATTGGGATCACCAGAAGGCTCTTCCAGTTCATCCAAAACACAGGCGTTCACACTCTGCCGGTGGGGAGAAATGGGTAGACCACAAACCACCTTCTAATTTGGAGTTAGACACTGTCATGCAGCCAATCATACCCAATGCAATCAAGGTGTCCACCCCAAGCGAGAAGGCTCTGTCTAAATGCCACAAGTATGTGCTTAGACATCAAGAGCTTGCCTCTGACGGGGAGATCGAAACCAAACTGATTAAGGTAAAATCAAAAAGTGTGACTAATTTCTGGTGTTTGATTTAGATAATTTTAGATGTTGCATGAATTTCACTTGATTACAGATTACAGTGTTTTAGCGGGACGCTCCTTCCTATTTATTTACAGATTTAATTCTGATAACACTTTCTTCTTCTTTTCTTTTTTTTTTCTTCTTTTTTTGTTGTTGTTGTTGTTTAAACCTCATCAGGGCAATGTGTTTAAGACCAGAAGTGGCGGACAAACTGTGCAATTTACAGACATTGAGACTCTCAAACAAGAGTGCCCATTAGCACCAAGGTACAGTATTATGTACAGAAATGTGATATATTTTTGTGTGCACAGAGAAATACGACTATAATACCAAAATATAGCACTTATTAATGCTAATCAAATACAAGTTATTAAATGTTCCCAAATAGAGACTGGGAAAGGTTGAATCCTTACGTTATAAGAGAACTGACTTAAAAACAACCCTCTTTGTTTCAGTCGCAAAAGGCGATCAGGATCTGCAGAAGGACCAGCTGAAGTGGAGGACATAGAAAACAGGGTAAGCTCTTAAAAAGCGTAAATACAACGACGAGCAAAACTTTAACGATGCTTTCTAATCACTGTTCAAACTTTCCCTCCCTAGGCTCCAGTGGCTAGCACAAATTCATCCCATGGGTATCAAAAGTAAGCACAAAGCATGTGTTTGTTTTATGTACTTTAGATTTTGTTTTTCAGTTTAAACTAAACTCTGTTCTTGGTTGTCTTTGTTTTCTTTCTTCCAGACGCAGAAAGCCTTAAATTGCCCTCAATATTTTCATCTTGCTTTTAACATACAAGAGTGGGTAATCATGAGGAAATTGAAGGGAAACTATGCATCTTTTCGATACCAAGTTGGGTCTTTTGTTTGTTTTTTTTTTTGTTTTTTAATATATCTATCACATCTTATTAGGAATTATTTTGGTGGAATTTTTCATTTTTTCAGAACTAGAGTAATGTTGAATATTTAAGTTGTAATTGCTGCATTTGTGTTACTTTTTGAATTCTGGAAATATTTCTCCTTAAAAACATTAAGAAAGTTAAAAACACTCAACAAATGGAAGCTTTTATGCTTTTGAATGCTTTGTACTATCCAAAGACGACCATATGTCTCTATAGACCTGTTGTATCTGCTTCTTTTTTTTTTTTCCTATGTCATTGTTTTTCTTTTCAAAGGTCATTGATTGATCAAATGTCAGACTAAGCATATTGCTGATTATTAAAAAAAACACATTTTAGATTATACTGTGTAGAATTGAAACTGTAAATATTACACCATTATGTAGGTTTTGAACTCGATCCCTGGCCTGCATGTAAATAGGTGTCGTGGAAATTTTTACTTTGGCTTATTGAAACATCTCCTAAGACATGTAGCACACTGCTCTTTCTGGTGGCATTAAATTCATTCAAACACCAACATCAAGCTTCATTATGATTTTTCTTTTTTCCTCAATCACCAAAGAGAGAATGGATTAAACTGACTTTGGTCTTAACCTTTATAGTCCTGGGATTGACCTCACTTGCCTCCCAAACTCTTAGTTCTTCATGGCAAAGATAAAACAAGGTGCTGGAAACATTCCTCAGAGGTTTTGGTCCATGTTGACATCACATCATCACACAGTTGTTGCAGATTTGTCAGTTGATGTGAATCTGGGTACACTGTGGTCATACTGATGGACACGGTCAACAACAATACTTATGTTGGCTGTGGTGTTTAAAATAGCAGTCCCCAATCCCCGGGCCTGGACTGGTACTGGTCCGTGAGTTGTTTGGTACCAGGCCGCGAGAGTTGAGGCTCAGGTATGAAATTTATGGTTTTCAGGGTTTTTTATCGTATTTTAGCATTATTTTTTTAAATAATTTTTATCATTAACTCTGTTTCCCTGGGTCTCTTCCTGTGTGTTATGAATAAATCTTCTCTTTTTTCTTGCTACCGGTACTGATTTTATTTTGTTGTATTTATCCGCGACACTTTAAAGGCCGGTCCGTGAAAATATTGTCGGACATAAACCGATCCGTGGCACAAAAAAGGTTGGGGACAGCTGGTTTAAACGATGCTTCGTTGGTAACTAAGGGGCCCAAAGTGCACCAGGTTGTTTGTGCCAAATTTTGATCCAACGAGATTTTGGTGAGCCTGTGCAAGTTGTTGCCTCAGTTTCCTTTTCTTTGGGTTAGAGTCTTTGGTGCTGTAGCCCATCTGCTTAAAAGTTTGATGTGTTGTCCATCCAGAGATGCTCCTCTGCATGACTTGCTTGTAACGAGTGCTTGAGTATTTGCCTTCTTATCAGTACCTTATGTGCATTCTGTAGTATTCATTCCACCTCATTTCATTTCTGTATTTTATGTATATACGTTTAGATTAGTTATTTGTAGTTAGTTTACACAGCTTTGTGTATGTATGTGTATGCATGTGTAATGTATATATAGATACACGTGTGTGTGTGTGTGTGTGTGTGTGTGTGTCTGTGTGTGATTTACATTGCTGTGCTCGAGAGCCACCATCTACCGGAACCAAATTCCTTGTATTTGTCTGCACATATACTTGGCCAATAAACACGATTCTGATTCTGATTGAAGCAGCTGATAGCCTGTGTGTTTAAATGCTTTGAGTTGCTGCCATTGGCTGATTGCATTAATGAGCAGCTAAACCTAGTGAAGTGGCCAGTAAGCATAGTTCATTGTTGTATTTAGCATTTTTGTTTAATGTGATTAAATTAACAAGAAAAATAATAGTAATGGCTACAGGTTAGTGTGAATGAAGAAGTTACTGAGAATGATCCTTTTGATTATTCTTAAAGGTGGGGGACTTCCTGTTAACTTGTGTAAAGAGAAGTTGCATAAGCTAAAACTCAAACATATATTTCCCTGACAGCTTCTCAGCTTGAGTTCAAGGCTTCCTTTTACACTCGGCACACAGATTGCCTTGCTGACAAGTAGACACTTTATGCTTGTTTGTGCAACATTTTTGGCCTGTCAGCAGGTGAAAAATGTCAAACCAAACTACCAGCTAGACGTACACACTAGCAGCTCTGTCCTCACCTCTGAGAGGAAAAAATCCCGTGGACTGAGGCTCTGCTTGCATTTTGGGTTGTATAAAATTCCATCAATATTTATTAACTGCGTTGGCAAAGCCGGTGCAACCGGAGCATAACTGAATTTTCAGATGACAGATTAGGTTATGAGAGCAGCGTGTCATTGATTGCAAAATGCTAAAGCTTGACATCTTTATGGAGCACAGTTGATTCTTTTCCTCCTTATTAATCATTTTATTTTCTTATACTGCTGTTTAAAAGGCTTCTTTCATTTCACTGCACTGAATGCTTACTTACCTGCAGTTTACAGTCTGAACAGCAGATGGAACTAAACCGCTTTAGAAAGCACACCCAATATTTCTAATTGCAGATCAGTGAGGAGTGTGTGCTTCTGATATGCTTCAGATGTGGGTTTCATTCTCCTTTAGGCTAAATCTGATCTGCTATTATTACCTTAAAATGTTCATCTGGCCTTTATGATCCATTTTCCTTTCTGCACGTTACTCGCCTGACCTGAAAAGACCCGGTAGTGAAACGAGTATGACAGTCATCCATTTATGGAGGTTTAATGCTGCCTGCTCGTTCACCGCCACTGACATTAGACAGCTTGTGCCTCCCATGATGCCCTGCTGCCTCAGCGGTATCATTTCACAGTGAATGCCTGGACAACCAGGATGATGAGGTCACTGATTTGATGAACTACTTTTCTGCCTGGATGATGAGCTGTCATTAGATTGAAATTGCCTTATTTTCACTTCACAGGAAATGAAGCTGAAAAGTATGTGTGGTGATAGCTAATGTGCACTTGGCAAATTGACTATGGAGGGCAATTTGGTTACTAAAACTGGCTGATGGAATATGAGCCTTTTTTGTTTTGTTTTTTTTGTTTAACACAAAACATGATGTTACAAACAGTGCTCAACTAAACATGATTTTTTTCCCTTCCATCAGGAGGCTCATGATATAGGATTTTAAATTTTCTGGCTAAGTAGGTTTACCTTCGTCATCTGATAGTTAGTGTTTCTAACAACATTTGATGTGTAAAAATAAATTGGTGAACAGGAAACTCAAGTGAGTGTATAGAACTGTGCAAAAGGCTTTACCTACCCTTCAGTTCTTTATATTTTGCCAGGAAAATGGGGAATAGGTGCAGAGATTTACTGAATTAAACATACATTCAAATATATAAGGCAAAAACAGAGATTGTATAATGTTATGAAAGCTCTTTTAGGCAAGCGATCTTGTCGTTTCTTCAAGGAGTATTCAGGAATAGTTCTCCAGGCTTCTTTAAGGACATTCAAAGCTCTTCTCTTGACTGACTTTAGTTATGTTCTCTGATGATCCCACTCTTCAGTGTCTCTCTTGACCTCCTTCATACATATGAACAAAGATTTCAACCAAAACTTTAAATTTGATTACACAACACTTGCTGCCACTGATTTTCAGTTTAGTTCTTGAGCAATTTGGGAAATCTCTGCCTTTTTTTCCTGTTTCCCTTCCTAAAGAATGGCTTCTTGAAAGCCACCCTTCCACTGAGACCGTTTCTGATGACCTTCAGTGAACAGCAAATGGATGAACTGAAGGGGCACTTGTAACTTATATCAAATAATTATGATTAATACATCAAAAATAAAAGCTTTGTTTGAATATATGAATCCCCAGGTGACTTTGCACTGTACTGACCTGATAATAATATTTGGCCTGACAGTATTATGGCTACTTACATACAGCTTTACCTGTGTAAAGAAAAACTTATGACAGGACTTAACTATTGGTTTTTTCTAATTGGTCCTTAGTTATTTGATCCTGTGGTGATTTCTGTTGCCCACAGGATGTCCATCCTGCCTCGTAGACTGGTTTTGTGGTAAGAACGTGGTACGTGGCTTTCAGCCAGTCTCAACCTCTTTCCACGCTTGCATCTAAAAACATTGACATTTCCTTTCCTGGTTGTTTAACTAGCCAGTCTTTGAGCAGTGTGGAAGCAAATACCATATGACAGGACTGCTTTATGGCTTCCTTAAGTCAAACACCTGCTAATGGCTGCTTAAATACAGCTCCTCTTATCCGTTGTGGACTTTGTGTTTGCTTTGGTTCATTGTATTAGACTGGTCACCTTTTTGTGCACTGCCGTGTGAAAGCGAGAGATTACAAACCATGTATTTGATGTTTGAGGCTTTTATTTTCTGGGTAATTTTCTTTCCAGTGTAGCACAAATATGATGTAGATACATAGCGGCTGGTGGGTTTTGTTGGCCTGTGTACACACACAAAGACGTGATGTTCAAGTAAACAGAAGGCTGGAAAAACAAACACGCTGTTCAGTAAAGACTGTAGCGTGACAGACTAAATATACACTAAGCCATAAAGTTCAAACTCTGACTTGGCTTATGTGAGTGATATTTGGTAATTGATACGTGTAGACTTTCTGTTAGACCCGTGGTAATAACTGCAGCTTGCTCACTTTAATGACTTTAATGTGCTCGTGCATCTAACTGTAGGTCAGAAGTACAGCAGTTAGGCTTTAATAACTCACAGACTTTTGTGTGCACTGAAATCTTTTTAGATATGTTTTTGTTTATAGTGCAAGACAACAAGACCTGTGACCTGATCTGAAATCAGTGGTGATTCAAGCACAACAAGCATTTTTCTTTAGGTGATATGTAATATTTTTCTTCTTAGAATACCTGGGATCATTTAAGATTGCTGTTATTTTACTACTTAAATTTAACATTTACTTAAAAATGACACTTTGTGTTGTTTGCATTGTCTTATGAATCTTGATTTTATTTTTATTCAAGACTGTAAGATTTATTTGTGTTTTTTTTTTTTCTTTCCTCTCTGAACTTCTTTGCCTTTTAATATTTACAACCCTATTAGTAGTTCAAATATTTTTTTTTCTTCCCACGAAGGGAGGAAGTATGTATTTGGTTCCATCTGTCTGTTTGTTAGCAGTCTAGCGTCCACAGTTTTTTATGGATTGTCTTCATACTTCAAGACAATAAACCTTGTTGCCCTGAGGCAAATGAATACATAGGTTGGCTAAGCATTTGACCTTCGCCTTCATTGTTGGTGGGGTTAAAGTTGATTTTGAAATAAATTTCAAGAAACTTTATTTAGTAATATCATATGAAATGGAATGGATGTACAGTATCGCCCTATGATGTAATGCAAACATGCTGACGTCAGCATGTTCTAATAAAAAACACCATAAAACATCAACGTTTTTGCATAGCCTTTGCTCTTTGGGGGGAGTTATGCTCTGAGTGTTCTTATTTCTGTCTGGATTGACTCGTTTTTGGAGCCAACCTCAGCTGGTTATTGGAGGAGCTGTTTTTTGTTTTTGTCCTCCCCACAGGGGAACCTCCAGGACTTGAAGAGAATTCCTGTCAATGAGAAGGTGAGAAAGCAGATAACTTAGCAGAGGAATCTGTTCATGAATGAGACAGAGATACTGAAAAAAGACTATATTATGGCGGGAAATGATTAATAGTGATGGCGAGAGATCTGGGATGGTGAAATACCAGGTTGACATTTACATGTAATACAAAGGAAAGTAGGGGAGGAAAGAAGCACTGGCTGTGGTAAGAAAGAACAAGTCGTCATTAGTAGTTTGAGAATAGGACTCACTAATTTAAATAGCACACATTTGTTATTATGAGGAAACATCTGACTGGTTGTTATAATTGGTGTCATGAAAGCGAGTCAGGGGAGCACGCACTGATATCACAAAGGGGGGGGTATAAAGAAACAAGGGGAAAGATAAGTGCCAGCATGCAAATATTAAGGCTAGGGAATAGTAACATTAGCAATATGTTTATGTGTGGGAACTAAGCAGTGGGAGGAATGGTACTGCTGAGGTTTCTTTAAACATTGGGAAAGAATAAAGAATACAGTTCATTTGGACTGCAGATTAAACTATGACTGGATAATGTGACAGGAGGCAGTTATGTAACACGTACAGATGTATTTAAAACCCTGAAAAGAAAAAGAAGGTTGCAGTGTTTAAATGTTAAACTAAAATCGTCTACCTTGGTGAATTCTACTGGGACTTTTTGAAAAGTCATGTGGTTTGGTGTCTAGTACAGACTACCCGACAAGTTTTTACTTCACTTGTGGTGGGAGAAAGTCGAACATTTTATTAGATTGCTAACATGTATGTCTGTGCAAAGCACCCATAAAGTTTATTGATTTAACCATCATAAAACTTCTGGCTTCAGAAAATGGTTATGAGTTGGTTACAGTGGCTTTTTCTACATATTTATCAGATCAGGTTAGAGCTAGGTGTGTTAGTCAGTTCTGATGAGTTTCTGACTTTGGCAAAACTCGTTTCTGCTAGTTGCAACCAGAGACTGAAGGGCGTAGTTGTGGGAACCCTAATACCAGATGTAGCAGTGAAGTGAGGGAAAAAGAATTACTTCAAAACAAGTGCCATGAGAGGTTTTTTTTGTGACCTCCAAAAGATTTTTCCTAGTCTGGACACTGTCTTCAGTTGACAGTCTACGCGAATACTCACTGGTATTTGTGGATTTACCCAAGTAAATTCAACAAGATATTCACAGATGTTTCACAAACTGATTGACAGCTTATTTACAGCCCCAAGACACTTAAAAACTGGTATAAATGTAGATATAATGATCAGAATCATCGCCTTAATTAAAGATTGATGTCTTCTACCCTTAATGTAACATAGTAACACATCAAGGGTAGAACTGTTCTCACAGCATTACACACTGACTAGTGTCACCTGCAATAAACTGCCTGATATTTTCACACAACCTTTGAAATTAGCCAACTACAGCTTGTTTTGCAAGACAATAATCTGCAACACAGATCCAATATCTGATTTAAAAACTCTAAAATGAATCAGGGGATAATTCCACAAACTAAAAAAAACCTGCACACTTATTGACAGCTGAGGTAAACAGCAGACTGGCAGCCTGCTCTCACTACATATAGACAGCTGCTAGAGTTGTTTATGACAGGATTGTGCACTTCAATTGGGAGGGGTAAGGAAACAGAACTCAGAGGTGACCGCAGACTGCAATCTACTGACATCTAGTGGTGAGATTTTTCACACTGCACCTTTAAAGTTCATGTGCAGATAAATGGGATGGTCCTTTCTACTCTAACTGAGCATTCAAAGCACTTTATACAACTTGCCTCATTCATCCATTCACACAAGCTCTTTTTTTCTATGCTTAGATGCTTTCTAGCTAACAACCTCCAACCTTAGTTGGTAATTAGTAGGTTACCTCCTCTACCCGCTGAACTACAGCTAACCCAGAAGACGTATAGTTAGGAGTCTAAGAAAAATACAAACCAACACTCTAAATAGCAATAGATGGACGGAGCAAAGGCAGGGGTCGATGGCTCTATAGGTTAAATGTAGAATTATTAGATGCAAATTTCAAGCCAAATTCACAGCACTTTATCATCAAACTACCACAGACTGACGCACACACCCCACCTGACAGCTTACAACTGTCAAATTCTACAGGAGCTTTATGAACACAAGGATAATTAGCTTAGCTGTGGTTAGTTTTGAATTTTATAGTCTGGAGCCTACACAGCTGCAGCTGAACACTTGTGCAAATTTGAAGTCATTTACAACTGCCATCAGTTAAAGGTGGTTTGACGGTTAAAGAACCGGGTATGAAAATGTAAATTCAAATGAGTTTGCATTTTATAGAGAAGGGTTTAAGATTACATGAAATCTAAAAAAACAAAAAAAAACAAAAAACCAACTCTTGATTACTAACCAAATACTACAAACAACCTCTTGGCCACCATATACAATTTCTTTGTTTAAAAAAAAAGAAAGAAAAGGAACTAAAGGCCATTTTAGGAAGTGTCTGACTTTGTTATGTTGCTTCAGAACCAAACAGTTCAGGGGACTTCCCCAATGTAAATACCCACTGGGAGAACAACATCAATTCCAGGGAAAATTTTTTCTGCCTGCTGATGAAAAAAAAATGTAGCTAACTGTGCAGCTGCATCAATGCTGGGATAGTACCTAAATTGTAAAATTAGCTAAGAAATACCCTTAAAACAGCGTTTTAGGATCTAAGATTGCCTGCATTTCCAACAGTTATTAGAAGTAGAAAAGCGCCTTGCATTTTATTTAAGTTTTTTACGTGTAGCCCATTGGTGTCACCAGGTCTGTGATTTCCTGATGAAGCTGTGGGTCATACTTAGATTTCCATATGTTGTAGCTGTTTGTTATGCTCTCTGCACTCAGTCTACTGTATGGCTCATGGATTCCTTTCAGTTCAAAAACTGCACAGTGGGGGTGCCAAAGCAGTTGAACGTGGCTCCACTTTTGCCCTGACACAATGTGGCAATATCTAGCAATCATTGCCAGTCAAGTATGTGCATGAAAACATTCCTGGGTGATTGCTTTGTAAAGTGCGGAGTATTATTCGGCTGTTTGCTTTGCAATCATAGCAACGAAAGATAAAATATATTCTTTGTGAAATTCTACCTGGTAGCATTATAAACTGTTTTTCAGTGTCTTGGTCTCCGATAAAACTGTACGCAGATTCATGTGATAAACTCTACTTTTAGTGGTGGCATTTTTGATCTGAAGGTGCATTTAGGAAGTCAGAGAACATGTTTTGCCTCCTGGCTTTTCAATCTCTCTGTGTTGTGTTTTAGCTTTGTCTTGATGAACACAATGGTAAGGGTGATGAGGTAGTTTTTGGCTGATGCTGTTTTGTTAAAAAATAAAAAAAAGGGTGGGGGGGCATTCAGAGCACGGTATTTCCCCTTGTTTTTGTACTTATGTTGTGGTGTGCGTTAATAGGACTGTCTCCAGCCATGATCAGTGCATTTAGTTATTGATATCAATTGCTGATGTGTGTGTATGTGTAACAGAGGGGTGAGAGTAAAAAAAAAACCATTGTAATAGTTAAATGTGTTTATTTAGCTCCAACATCCTTCTTGATTGCACTCTTTGCCACCAGTGTTTAAAAATATATGACTGCACTCTTCCACATCAGCTCCCTCCTCTTTCCACTTACTTCCTTTGTCTCTTCCCGAGTCAGCAAAGAGTGTTTGTACAGCCGTGTGTGTGTGTGTGTGTGTGTGTGTGTGTGTGTGTGTGTGTGTGATCAGAGTAAACAATGGCCATGCAAGCAAGGGCTACCTCGTCTCTCAGTTCATTTCCAAGTTGGTGTCCATGTCCACTGCGTGACACTGAGTAAATGTTAACACAGTTTTATTACATTTTATTACAATTATTACACATTTATCTCACATCGATTGTGAGGCAAATGTGTAGCAACTGTAAATAACATTGTATTGATTGGTTGGAGCTAATACGATGCATCGATTATGGAAATATGAATTGCAAATTTGTTGTTTTAGAATTTGTCTCAGAAAAACATGGATGTGGCCTGCTGTAGCGTGAACACGTCACATGTTGTGTAATGTGCCCCCAAAAAGACCTAAAAATGCTAGTTATACTTTAATTGGCATCAAATAAAATTATAGCAGAACCTAATTATATGATATAAATAATGTTACAGCAATAAAGTCAATAAATACATTTCATGTAATTTATAGGACGCATGACTTCACAAACTTATCAAGGTGGGGTTTTTTTGTGTTTCATCGCTTACCTAAATTACTGTGCAAACGTCTTTATATTGTTTGTAAGCAGCCAGACTTTTTAAAGTGCTCTTGAGCAATAGTTCTCTTGTCTTTCTGAAGGTCTTTCAAAGTTTTTCTTTGGCTGCTTTTTCACTGATTTTCAGTGCGTTCCTTGTATCTGACCATTGGAAATCACCTCAAGCTGATTCTCAATGAGCTATTAACTGAAACCTTAGCATATCTCAGGAGGTGTGCAGTGCGTCCTTTAAAAATTGTGTAAATGGGAAAAATGATGGACAAAAGAAAAAAACTGTTTGCCTCATATACTGTATTGTGATATATGTTTGCACAAGTTTTAACAAATGGCTGAACCTATTTTCAGTTTGTCAAGCAAAATCGAAGAAACGAGCGGTGGCTCAAGACTGTTTTTTTCAGTGTTTAGGAAAGGCGGCACTAAATCCAGCTCGGTGTCAGGTTGTTTGAGGTTTGTTTAAAAGTTCCATTATTTTGTGACTGGCAGTGTTTATCATTTGGAAGAATGTGAATTTTAGTATTATCACAGAAAAACTGATGGGGACGTTGACAAAAAATGTCTCCCAGTGACCACAGATTTGATACCTGTAAACAAACCAAACCAAAAAATGTGCTCGACCACAAACCAAAAGTTTGTGGTCGACGACTACGCGTTTGGGACAGTAGCTGAGAGACGGCTTGGTGAGGCCTGGGAAAGTCCTCTTATATCATGTTTTCACAGTTTGAAAGTTAAAGGCAGGGCCTGTGTGCTAGGTAAAGCTATAACATCCTCCACAGGTGATAGCCACCGTCGAGCCTGTTTACCCGCTTTGCCTGTTGATCTTGCTAAAAGCCTTTCACACCCCATGGATACACACACAGACACTAAACACAAGTGTGTGTACCCAGTTTAAGCACACACATTAATAACAACTGTAATGCCATTCTTTGTCGAGTGCTTTTACAGGTTCAACATTGACCCTAGTGTTTAATCTTCCTGCACAAACGACCGTCACTTAACATGCAAACAAATCTTTAGTCACTGTCAGCCAACTCCCATGTTCTTTGAGAATGTGAGCATGAGGACAAAGCCAAGACCCTTCTGTCCCCCGAGACAATTAAAATAGTAGACTCTCAAGCTAACATTAGTTAAAGTCAGCGCTCTTGTAGCAGTGTTTGTCCACTGAACGACAGACGAGACTTGAGATTCAGTTTATTTTAAAACCACTTGTGTTCTCCATCAAACCTTACAAATATTAGAACATGTTCAGCTCTTTCATTTCCTACAGAATCCACTGTTTACGCTGGAACAGACTGAAGGTCGTGTTGGACACTTTACTTGTGTGTCCCATTTACGATCTGAACACAAGCAATGAAGAACAGCTGTTAATGCTTTCCAGCACCGCTTCAATTCATTTAAAAAAGAACGCCTGGATTCACACATTTCCCCACCCTACCCTGCGTTATCAGCTGCTGCCACACGATGTCACTGTGGCCTGTGCCTTCTTTCATTTCCTTTTTTCCACCTTCCCCCCACTTCAAACTGTTGACTCCCTTTCCAATAGGAAACAGATGGGAGACCTTTGCTGTGGGCTACTGCCAAATGGAGCAAATTCTCATTACAACGTCTGCAAGCTCTGTTTATTCTCTCCAAGCCTCACCTCCACCCCTTGCACCACTTTGCCATCTGATGTGTTCAACACTTGTTTCCGATGCAGACGTGTCATTTTGCTATGCCTCGTTTTGCTGATTACAGGATATTTATCACCCTCAGCACAGAATGGCAAAAACAGACATCATTTGTTTTGTGGGGCTGTTTAGAGTGATCTGTTGCATCGCTGCTGGGGCTGGGTAATAAAATGATCTTGATAATTATCATGAACAAGTTCCCACAGTATCATTAATAAATGGAGTAATTTGTGATGAACGTGAACGAACAGTTAGAGGAGAGTCAGACGTTGGCACAAGATGGTGTATGACCACATTTCGATCTCTCCATTAGTGATTTGGAAATAGTTTAGGATGACAGCGCTATAGCATTAGACCTGCAGCCACGTTTCTTGAAATTTATACATTTCTATTTACATCCCAGTTTTAAAAGCTTGATCACAGTGCAAAATAAAAAAACAAATACCAAATAAAGTGATTTGCAAATAATTTGAATCATGCATTTAATTGAAAATAATGTACAGGGAACATATTAAATAGATGTCTTTGTTTGGATGTCAGCAACACATTGGTCGAAAAAAGGACTAGAAACTTGAAAGACCAACAAAGAACCAGTGATGAAAAGAGCAACCCAGGACGCTCACGGTGGAAAAGGTTGTATGGGCATATAGTTCTCAATGTGTGGTTTTAATTGTCATAATATGATTAAAAGATTCAGTCTGTGTGTGCAGGACAGGACTGGAAACCAGTGTGGAATGGCTGTGACCCTTGAACTGTCAGGTGATGCTGTATTAATAACATCATTTTCTACATATAACTGCATAGTCACAGGAGTATTTCTGAAAACGTGTTATCAGTGAACACATATCGTCACTGCAGCCAAAAAATAAATATAAATAAATCATAACTAAACAAGAAAGGCTACAGTTTCCTTTGAATCAGGAAAACTTTTTTTAAGCAATGATGCCACACTTTGTGATGGTATTAGGGTGCAGTAGTCCACATAGCATGAGTAATGTTTGAAGGCCTCATTAATGCTAACTGGTATATAAGCAGATTTCAGCACAACAGCATGCTGCTGTCCATGTGATTTCAGGCCTTTACTGATTTCAGCAAGACACTGCCAAACCTCATTTCTGCATATATTACAACGCCATAACCTCAGTAGTTTTGGAGTTAGTTTAGAGGCCATGATGATGAAATTGTCAGAAGTTTATC
Source organism: Oreochromis niloticus (assembly GCF_001858045.2). Lineage (NCBI taxonomy): Eukaryota > Metazoa > Chordata > Actinopteri > Cichliformes > Cichlidae > Oreochromis > Oreochromis niloticus. The sequence continues at coordinate 11,800,736 of NC_031965.2, forward strand.
CGTTGGGGACTTAAGCTAAAAATCAGGGGTCTTATGTGTGTTTGTGCAGCAATTTCCCAGAGAAAAGTTTAATCTAGCCATGTCGTATTTTTAAAAAAATCTAATCAGAACTGCTTTATTGTAAAGAAAAAAACAATTAACCTTATGTAATATATATGTTTGATTATAAATGTTTGATCGAGCTGCTTACATGCAAAAGATGACTCCAGACGGTGCTTCATATTAAGGTTTTTGACTGAGAACTGTTTGCTATTTAATGTATTCAAATGCATATACGTATATTACACTTGGCTCTTTACATCAAGTCATGCCCACTCTCACATATAATAAAACCATTTTTTCACTACCTGTTCACCTCCGTCCTCATTCACGCTGACTGTACCTGCAAACTTTTTCTCTCAGTATTACACTTGATCACAGACAAATCCCCAGCTCTGTTTGAGTCCCCAGTCTAGAAAGCGAGCACTTTGAATGGAATATAAATGACATCATTACGTAATATTCAATCTGTTGCTGCAGCAATATCCTATTCCACAGATAGCCACCTTCACCACCCTCCCCATATGCTCCTGACTCGTTGGTCTCCTGTTCTTTTTTTCATGGAGAATATTAAAGAGTTATTAAATTAATCTGTGCTCGCTGGCGCATGTTATTGCAGTGCAGAGATTTGTGAGGTGAATGAAGCCGTTGGGCCGCACCCTAAGCTGATTTATTAAGGGTGCCAGGGAATCACCAAATAGACCTGATAACCTGTTTTATTTTGCATAAGTGAACACTTTCCGTCAAATCCTCTTATGTGGCTCCCGTCCTGCCTTTTATTTTTTTTAATACAAGTTTAGCTATTCTTGTATTTTTCTGTGACCTGAGGCTGTGCACTGCTATCGTCACAGTCTCTTTGTTAATGCTATTAGGAGAGAGTAATAATCACAAAAGAGTGAATTGCATGAGACATGCTTGTGAAAAGCTTTTTATATGATGTAATATTTCTCCTGTGATTGATTGTACTTTATCTTGTCCCTGCTTTGGCTGGGCTCTCCTGCTGAAAATCAAGCATTTCTCCTGGTGGATTTTTTTCTTTCTTTCTTTGCTAATAGGCATGCCGACTCTATTAAACTCTCTAAAGTATGCAGAGACAGTGTCATCCTGACCGTCACATAACCACGGAAGTGCTGCTGGACGATCAGGAGTACAATGTGACGTTCAGAGTAGGAAGAGCAAAACACAGACTCCATGCAAAAAATGCAAAATGTGTTTGCTCGATTCATTTAAAAAGACGTTTAACGTGAATTTTCTGACTGATGCAGGTGCATCGACATCTGTATTCCTTCACTACGTCATCAGTCTCTGAATGAAGAGTTTACATACTTCATGCATAGACCGCTGAGGGATGCAGGTTGAAGCTGCTCAGCCCTGTGCATGTGTTATATGCATAGCAGGGCATCTGTGTGTTCTCTCACCCCTACACAATCAGCAGATTTAACACCCGCTGATTCCACCCCAGATTCCTAACCTCATTTATCAGAGTGTATGCCAGCAGTGTAGACATTTAATCCAGCGTGAGATTTTTGGGCTCCTCTGGGTCAACAGTTTAGCTGTTGTTTTTTTTTTCCTTCTTGTTCTTCATCTTCTTTCTTTTTTTTCCAAGCCTCGAGACAAAGTCTGCTTTCAATTATTTCTGCAAAATTGCTTTACAGGGTCCATGCATGATTAAATATTCATTATGTTAAACTAAGCACTTTCTTTGTATATAAATCCATATTAGATTTGGCTGGCAGGCTGCCTGAAGCCACATGAGAAGGATTCCTGGAGCAAAAAAAAAAAAAGGAAAAAAAAGCCTTGGACCTCCTTAGCAGCTCCTTTCTCCTGGCTCTGTTTGTTTTTATTCTGATGTAAATGATGACTTGTTGATATTTTCCTACCTTTTTTGTCCTCCTGGCCAGGCACACATGGATCTTCTCGGCTGTGGGGTGGAGTGGAGGAGGATGTTGGAATTTAAAGTGGGCATGGGAAAAATAAACAAGCGTGTCAGTCGGTGCAGCGGCAGGGGAGCTGATCGTTTGGAAAAAACTGGACTGTGTCTAAAAGAAAAGCTGTTTGTGTATGCATGTGTCTCCAGCGCAGCTTTGTGCGTCTCCCTGTGTGTACACTGCGTGTGCTTGAAAAAACAGAGGGCAGGGGTGAAGAGAGAAGCCATTTCATTTCAAATAGGACCAGCTTCCCTGAAAATATTTACCTCATAGTTTTCTCTTTCCAAGTAAAATTGACCTCTTTGATTGCCCCAAAGACTTCATGGAAAATAAATTCAAGAGTATTTGAAATTCCTGAGTGGATTCGCTGGGGCTACCTAGCGTGAGCCCGTGTTTATTTGTTTTCCAACTGCAGGCTGGATCAAGGTTGTGTTGACTCAGAAGGTATTTGGTTTGTCTTCTGTTACAGACGTCGTGAAGGGGCTCTTACTGCAAATGGACAGAGATGGGACGAATCTGAAGCAGCTGTGTGCTCTTGTTTTATTAGAAAGAAAAAAATCTTCTCATCTCGCTGCCATATAGTATGTTCAAACATTTGCTGCTGTGGTGTTGTGTCTATAGCTTTTTATCCTTATTTTCCACAAACCTCTGTCCAATAACTGCATCTGTATTTGCAGCATTCTTGACTTAGGCAATGCAACCTGTTCTGCGTGGCTTGGGGTGCAGGCGGTTTGAAGTGGCTGACGAATCCATATCATTCCGGAATGAGCTGATTGAGCTGGACAGACATAACAGAGAACATCATGTTCTTTAGAATAACATCCAAAGAAAAAGAAAATTCAGTAGCAGAAGCTTCAGTCCTGACCTCCATGCTCCAAGCATGCAAGAGGCAAGAGCACACACAGGCATAAGACTGGAAAGACTGGTAATGGAGTTGCTTCACTAGAAACACAGGATGCACAGTCAGACACTTAACATTTAATTATTGCATCATTTCCTTAAAAAATGTAAAACCATCCACCATTAAAAATTGGGTGCTAACTTAACATCTTTTTCGATTTTTGGTCACTTAAATTTGAAAACACGAGATGTCCTGCTGTTTCAGAGCTGTAGTGGCAGTACTGTCTGAGCGGTGAGTTTACCAGCAGCGATTGAATGTGGGGGATATACTGGCCTGGCCTTTAGCATTCAAATCGTTGTCTTAGTATATACAAAGAGACTGCAGTGACAAGACTGTGTATAGGAGGCGTGAACTCTGAAATTATATTTATGTTGATATTACGTTATTATCCATCCATTCCCTTCTGTTTATCCTTATCATGGTCATGGGGGGGCTGGAGCCTATCCCAGCTACCATAGGGCGAGAGGTGGGGTACACCCTGGACAGGTCGCCAACCTGATGCAGGGCTAACACTATTATATTATATTATTAGATTAATTATATTTTTATTATATTCAATTCCAAACAAAAGCATGTCTTATTCTTTGCGCTTGATATTGAAATATAATATTATGTTGTGTTATTGTAGGTCTGGCAACTCGTTGTTGTGATTTAGCAACAAATAAAACTGAATTGAACTGACAATAAACCAACTGTGCTTAACTTATGTATACCACCCATTAAGCTAACCTCACCTATGGTCACTATTTCAGGATTGTGATCAGTTGCTGTTTTGCCCCGTTTAGTAAATCTGACCCTCAGATTCAAGACCAGCAATTTAGAGTTGAATTAGTGAATAACAACTTACTAAAGTAATTAGTCTTTTCTTTTTCCTTTTTCCTGCATGCTCGACTTGCACATACAACCGTTGCATGTGCATCTCACAGGACTGAACTGTTGCCTCAGTTATCCAAAAAAGTTCAATTGTATGAAGCGTGCAAAACTCGCTGGCTTGAAATGGGCTCCTCTCTGGCCTCGATCATGTCTATTTGGGATGGAGGCTTATCATAAGAAATGTTACTAATGTTGTTATATGGATGCAGTTCTATTTACCAGGGCCCTAAAGCACACAGTGTTTGAATCACAGGGACAGAAATCGAATTTAGAGTTGCATATCTGTTGCTAAAGTATTGATTAAATACTGGTCACTTTTACGTTGACTGTGCGTTGTCCTTTATCCTGTGTGTCTAACCAAACGCTGTGATTCCAGTTGAATATGAAACCTCACTCACAGGATATGACTGGCACCTGGAATGAAGAGGGCAAATGGTGAACAATAGAGGAACAAGGGCTTCTCCATTATGAGAATTAATCTAATCGCAGCTTCTAGCTGCGAGCAGGCTTTGTTAATGGGGCTTGTACAGTCAATTATCTTAATTGTTCCATTCACAGAACCTGCTGCATGTTTCACCAGCGTCGCTGGAACTTGAGGGATGAGCTCCATCACTCTCCTTAATTGTAATCGTCAATAGATTCACTTATGAATGTCAGGACGTCCATAAGGAGGATGAGAGTAATGGCAGGGCCATTCAGGGGTGGAGCCGTGGGTTACTGATGTGAAGCCGATGGAGGCTTATTGTGAGCCGGTCTGGACATATGGTGAAATTCCACCGTTTGGTACTGTGTGCAGATGTACCTGGTTTAATTAGGTCACAAATAGCGTGTTATTTTTTGTTTTGTTTCCCTGCTAAGCTTTCAAAAAAGACATATTCATAACATTTTGATTTGTCAGATCCTGGTTGAACAAGAAGAATATTACATATATAAATGAGAGTGGAAGTCCTGTTACCGTGGATATCCAGCCCAGTTTGCAGCAACACTCGTGCCCTTCATGCCAAAATGTTATTGCTGGCAACGGCTAATGCAGCTTTCAGACTCATCCAGTAAGTAGGGTGGTCTGCAGCTCTCCTTTCTGCCCACAAACTTTACGCGGTGAAATACTCAGAGACGCTGTCACACTATCGCCCAACTGGGAAACCCACTCCCAAATCGGTCGGCTATACCAGGGTGGACTGAAGAGAGAGACCCTAAGGGAGGGAGGTGAAATCTCCAAAGTGCTTCCCCTCTCTCTCTCTTATGTGTACTTTCTAGTCCGCCTCTCTCTGCACACATTCACTGGCTGATGTGACTCGTTCAATTTGGAATTGCTGGAGAATGACTAAAATGGAGGCCCTGTGAAGAAGGTCAAGCACTGGCAGCTATTAAATTCACTTGTCTGAGATATCAAGTGCTCTGTTTGATGAGTTGTACCACTGTATAATCACTTGTTCTCTCTGCCACGGTGGCCTTTCTGAGCAGCGCTTCACAATGTTAGAGGTGTTATAAATTTGCAAAATTTAAATAATAATAATTTTTTTTAAAGCTTGTAAGTTGTTAGGGGGATAGCGAGGATGAGTGCGGATGCTGAAAACATGTTAGAAAAGAACGAGACCATTGTGCTCTTGCATCATCTGCTGGTTTTGTTGGAATGCATCTTGCTAATTTAGCTTATTTTCTGTGGGGGGTGTAAATGACTTTTAATGCATCAAATTGTGCAGCAAGCCGCACCCTTCTCGGTTGCTGTTGGTGTGCCTGCCGATCTTAACATTCCTGCGTGGCACAGTCGTAATGGCAGATTTACCACTTTAGCTTTACACCTTTTATAGTATTATAAATGGAAAGTGTTTAAAATCAGAAGGAGGAAGACGATCACATCAGCAGGTTATATAACGTTAACTTTGGCTGCAGTTATGTTTAAAGAGAACTCTGTAAAAGGCTCTTTAAATAAACTCCAAGGCCACATCTGTGATATTACGCAGGAAGACTGTGTTTAACAAATGAAGCAGTATGGAGATGACGAGCAGGAGGGAACTGCTAATTCTTACCTAAACTCTGATTCCATCCAGGTCACTTAAGCACCTTGTGTCAACTGTTGTGATCTGGCGCTATATAAATAAAAGTGAGAAAGAGAGAAACTAGACTTAACTGGAGATATTAATGATTGTGGCTTATGTTGAAGCAGAGAAATGCACCGTGTAAGGGATTGCTCACACTTTTGCTCTTGTGATTTGGATTTTGGAAATCCTGAGCAAACCTGGACGGCAGCTCTTTAAATACGAAGTAAAGCTCTCATAATGCGTGAAGAAATGCAGAGTTTAATAAGCTGCCAATTAAAATAGTATTTCTACTAACTACACTGACAAATGATACACAATTTAAAGTGTGGCTGTACCTTATTTGAGTGAAAATTGTTCTAATTTACATATTTCTCTGAAGCAGGTTATGCTAGGGTGCAGACCAAGAGTTTCATCTGTTCTACATTCACTGCTTGCCAAAGAAGATCTTGATTTTCAGTGACCCTTCGAACTCATCAGCAAGCTTAAGCACACAACATTATTTGGCTGGTGCTCAGTCCAATCCAGTAATCACATTACCTCTGAGCGGAGCTGAAGACGTTTTTATAAATAAGCAATCAGCGCAGTGGCAAATTAAATTCAGAGCTTCATAATTAACCTTGGTAGGAAAACTCATTTAAGTCTCTTAAATCATCAAATGAGCTCAGGTAAAGCTAAACTTGATTATGCTCGGAAGGAAAAAAATCCTGTTACAGTCTTTGAGGTGAGAAAATACTGTCATTTATGGGAGCCAAAGCAGCTCTCTATTTGAGCTGTTTAATTGTGGCTCACACATCAATGCAATTAAACTCGTCAGAGGAATACTGACTTTCTGGTTGAATTCACAATGTTAATTAGCCGGTTGGGATTTTTTGAAATAAGTTATTGCTCTGCTTTATCTTGTGCTCTGGGTGAGTGATTCTCATAAAGACTAGAGCTTTTCTCTGTGCCTTCCTATCATATGCAATGTGTGGGGTGAAGTTGCAAACTAATTGCAAGGAAGTGTGTAACTAATGATTTCCACAAAGCTGCAGCACATAATGTGTTGCTGTTTAAAATGCAAATTTCTCTTTGTTTATTCAGAGAGCATATTCAGATTCCAGCTTACAAACCTTGTACTGTTTCTCGACTTGGATGCAGTTCAGTTCTCTAGTTTCCTTCTAACTCTGCTCGGGAATTATAGATGCTTATGCCATGTTCTTTGCTTTCTGTTTGTGACATCAGATCAACATTTCCTTATGATATACACAGAGAGAGAGACTTTGCCTAAGACTGAGCATGCATTATCAGTGCAAAAAATGGGTCGTTTCTTAGTTAAAAGCTATTAACATGCATAGTGAAAGTTGTCTCGTATACCACACTTTGCCTTGTGAACACTGTAAAATGTAATTACAATGGTCACAGGCAAGTTTCCTTTAAAATCAACTTAGGCTGTGGTGGTTTTCCCAGCTTTGCCCATGACCTTTGAAGCTGCCACTAGTGGCCAGCTGTAATTCATCAAACTCTAAACTTTCCCCAGCGCTTGGTCAAACATATGCCTGAGAGTGGCCACTGACATTAAAACTCAATTAGCAGGGCCACCTTCTAAATAAGACATTAGCAAAGGGCATCAACAGTTGCCCAGTTTTTGTATATATCAGGGCTACGACTGTCTTGGAGCTAATGTTTTGAAATGGGGGACACTGGGATGCAACAATGTAGTTATATGGCTGTATTCTCATGGTTTCTACCTCTCAGCTACTGTTTTGTTCACCCAACGATCTGGTGAATTGTGAAAGCAAGTCTGTAGACGACTGCCAGGAAGTTTTAGTATGGTGATAGGAGTGATGATACATAGATGATAAATCCTAGTTACCTTGTGGTTTATTGTGTACTTTCCATTAAGGTAAATGAAGGTTTTCCCTTCTCCTGTTAAGTATCTCTGCACACAGTTCTCAGTTCTTTACGTTTTTGGACCAGGATACATTTTTGTACTTTTGCCTCTGTGTACTATCATGATGGATTTTAAATTAAACCATCAAGATGTGTAACTGGACAATTGACTGGTAAACAGTGTCATGACTAGGTGAGGCCTGTTGCCTCGTTTTAAAGACAGTTTGAACAGATAAAAGATTTGTAGTTTTTCAATGAAAGTCTCCACATGAGGTCCAAAGAGATGTCGATTCAAGTGAAGCAAGTAATTGAAAATCCAAAGTAAACCAACCAGACAGATAGAAAAAAATGTATGAGTGGTTAAATCAACAATCTGGTACATTCTTAGACAGAAGGAGTGGACTGGCTAGCTCAGCAATGCTAAAAATGACTGAAAGACCACAGAAATCAACTAAAGCAGATGATCGCAGTTTCATGAAGAGAAAAACCCTTTCATAACATCTTGCCAAGAACACTCTTTCGGAGTTGGGCATAACATCGTCAAGGTCTACAATCAAGATGCACTCATGAATGTAAATACAGAAGGTTTACAACAAGGTGCCAACCATCTACACTCAAGCCTGCAAAGGTCTAAAAAAAGAAAACATCTCTGGACAGATGAGACCAAGATTAAATTGTAGCTTGTATGATTATCGTTTAAATGTAAAATGTATGTATACAAAAGAACTTGTGGACCTAACTGCATGAGGGTATATGATGGATTTGTTTAGGCATTTAGCTGAAAGACCTTTTCTATCACCATAGAAATTTTCCATCATTACCACGAAGCTCACATTTGCTAGGAGTTATTTTTAAACATTACATTTTCTAGATAATTTGTAACAGATGGTTGTCTAATTTTTACTTAGTTTCAACCAAACCATATACAAATGTGTTCAGTACTTTGGTTTACAACAACTACTAGCAAACTATCACAACGGAGCAACTCTTAGGTCAATGGTAGTGGATGAATGCAGATAAGACATGGGAAAAGCCTGTCTGTTATAGCAGCATACTTTCATTCAATGCAACCTTTTCATTTTTGCTTAAAATCTCATTTTAAATAAATGTTTTGTGCCTAGTGTTTTTCTCTTAGATTCAGCTGACACTTTAACTGTGTCGGCTGAAGCTAAAAGATGGGGACGATACAGTGAGCAGAGACAATATTTTCCTTGGATTTCCCCATAACCCTGCTGTAGCCATAATCCCCACATTACTGAATGTGCTGTGGTTTATACACCACCATATTGGTAACATTATGAAATGAAAGCTGCTCTAAAATGCATCCGCTTGTGGCACCCTCATAATACCATATCCATAACTTTGAATTTGACTGAACTAAATCCCATTCAGGACTACCACTGCTGAGCAGGGCTACACCATCTGCCACAGCACAAACATAATACAAATACTATAAATAGATTACAGAAGGCCTTATCCTTTATCCACACAAAAAGATGCTCTCTGTATTTATTTAGGGGAGAAAAAATATTCTAATCTGGCTTTGTTTCACTTGGAGGCCTCATTTGTCATCCGTTCGCTCTGCCTCTGGGTAATGACTCCTTGGCTCAAATGCACACCAACTGGTAAAATGGCTCATTGCAATGCAATGGGTCACCTAAGCTGTTTTCCAATCATGTAAAAGCATCTGCAAGTGTGGCTTCACACCTAATTCTTTCAGTTAAGTGTGAAGCCATCCCCAGGTCAAGGTCCTGATCGAACAGATGAATGAGGGTCAGTTCTGATCAAACTGGAATCGTGGTTTGGTTCATTTCTTGTGTATTTCCTTTTGGATGGCGGAGTTTTTGGACCTATAAATGTGCCAATGTAAATAGGAAGTATAGCAGACTATTATCAGAACTGGAAAAAAAGCTGCAGTAGCACATGGTAGATGAGGAAACCATTATTTAGGACAGCGATCCTCAACCCCCAGGCCGTTTGGTACCATTCCGTGAGAGTTGAGGGTCGGGTGTGAAAACTATGATTTTCAGGGTTTTTATCCGTTTTTATCATTAACTCGGTTTCCCTTCTTTTCCCATGTGTTATGAATAAATCTTCTGTTTTTTGGTACCGGTACTGGTTTTATTTTGTTGTATTTATCCGCGACACCTTAAAGGCCGGTCCGTGAAAACATTGTCGGACGTAAACCGGTCTGTGGCGCAAAAAAGGTTGGGGACAGCTGATTTAGGATAAATGTTTTGACAATTAACATAAGAGAAATCTAAGTCCCAACACTTTACACGTGTGCTTTCAGAGCAAATACAGGAAAATATATCACACCTCTTTTCATTCCGATGATTAAAATATTCCAATACTATTTAAACAGTTGCAACACTTTGTACCTCTTGGTCTAGTTCAGCACATGCAAACACGGTCACAGCGATGCTGCTGAGTTGACAGTTGTACACATGATTATCACTGACCCTCTCCACAAGGAGAATAAGCAACAGAAGATTATTGCTGTAATCTAGTGCTGTATTGAAGCATGTTAATGGTAAGCTGACTGGAAAGGAAAAGTGTGGTGAGAAAAAGGTGTAAGAAGCAACAGCGACGGCCGCAACAATCAGAGGATTGTCAAGAATAGTCAGTTCGGGACCTAGAAATAACTTAGCAAGGATTGGACTGAGGGTGGTATCAGCACATCAAAAGCAAACCTGCAGTTGGTTTAACAGGTCAGGTTCTTGATTGGCTCTTATCGTATCTAAAGGGTAGAATTTTTAGTTTTTTATGTTTCAGATCTGCAGAACTAAAAATTCAATCAGGTGTTCCTCAAGGGTTTGTCCTTGATCCATTACTCTTTAACCAATTCTTTTACATGTACCTACTTTGTACTGTCATAAAGATCATTACATATCCTACCATTCTTATGCATATGAGACACAGTTCTATATATAATTTTCCTCTGATGATCTAACCCCTGTTTACAAACTATTGAGTTGCACTGATGACATTGACTGCTGGACATCTCAAAACTTTTTGAACTGAACAGAGACAAGATGGAAATACTGGTTGTTGGTCCAAAAAGTCAGAGAAAGAAAATGTGTTCATTTAGATCATCCCTGTCTATGAAACACAGTAGGCAAGTCAGGAACCTTGAGATTATTTTGCACAGTGAGCTCGGTTTTGATGATCATGTCAATCACGTCACCAGAACTGTCTTCTATCATTTTAAAAATATATTAAAAGAGAGAAAATATTATCCCGAACTGTCTCTGAGAAATTGTTCCATGCTTTCATTCCAACCAGAGTCCTTTCAGGTACACAAAATTATTGTGACTTGCTCCCTGTTTACAACCCGGTCACACCTCTCAGGTCATTGGGTACAGATCTTCCTAGAATCAGACTGAAGTGTACTGAGGATGCTCTCAGTTACTGTGGTCCTGTTCTTTGGAACAAGCTGCCACTGACCTGAGACCATTTACATTTTTGCCTCAAAACCTTTTTGTTCACACAGGCCTACACTAAATCGCTTTGCATGTATGGTTTTAGTTTCATTTTTCTGTTCTCACTGCACTTAAATGCACTATATAAATACAGTTGCAATTGTCTCATATCAAGCCAGTCCTAACCCACAGAAAACATTAGAAACACCTTACCTGGGCTAAGTAGGAAAAGACCTGCACGCTTGCTCAGTGGTCCAAAGTTATCTTTTTAGACGAGTCTGGAGGAAGAGCAGAGAAGCACATGGTGTCCAAAGTCCAGCATGAAGTTTCTGTGGTGTGTCATTTCATCTACTGGTTTTAGTGGTGGTTGTTTCACTGTTCTGTCCACAGTCCCATATCTACTACCAAAAGGTTTTTTGTCCATGATTGATTGGCCAGCCAGCCTGACCTGAACCTTTTGGAGAACTTATGGGATATGGAGAAAGACCTGACCCAAAAATATTGATGAGATGAATTAAAGCAACCTGGGCTTCAATAAATCCTCAGCAGTGCTATGAGCTGAATGCCGAGCCACTTTTTTCACTGCATTAATATGTGAAGTTTTTATCATGTTTGCATACTTGTGAAACCAAAACTAACGAGATTAAATGTAACAAAAATATACTTTGGTTTGGACATTCGAGTGTGAAAAGGGCCCTAAATGTAACTTTCCTGAAGGAATCTCAAATAAATGCCTCAACTCACAAACACTGGCTTCAGCCTTCTGTAGAAAACATTTAGCAATCGTGAGCAATAAAAGATAAATACATTTGTAAGTGATTGCTGTTAAGCTGGTTCCTCATCAACACCAACCAGGACACGAAGGGCCCTGCCAAGAACAATGAAAGCTCTGGGTTTTTGCATCCACAGAAAATATTGGAAGGCATTGTTGAGGGATAAACACTCTCAGCCAAAGTGGGTTGGATGTTTTCCTTGTGTTCCTGGCACAGCCTTTAGTTTCTGCAGCTGTCAGTGGTGTGGTTTTGCTAAGGCGCTGTGAATCCCAGGCTGACTTTTCACTGGCTGTGGTTGTCTTTGTGATGACAGTTTTGAGACTGATCCCCATCCGCCCACACTCATTAAAGGCTAGTATGCATGGTTTTCTATCGCACTCCCGCTCTGGTTTTAAACTCCCAGTCTCCTTTTACTTTCAAGCGTTGAGTTTTTAATGATGCTTTTGTTGAGCTCATACAACCACTACAAAAAGTTTAGAAGCTTTTTCATGATGTTTTACATTTAATGACATTATCAATGCAAATTATCCATCTTTCATCTTAGCACAAGCCTTATGTTACCCTCAGCTCTCTTTGGGATTTGGGGAAATCCTGCCATTTTATTATACAGCAGGACTGGGACCCGTACGCAGGAAAAGGTGGTCAGTGGAAACAAGCAATATGGTGAGATTATTTACAGTGTTCCTGGTTTTCTTAATATTGAGAAAATGGCTTTGTGCTAAATGTTCCAGTTCCTAAAAGTAGCTTTCAGAAATGAATGCCAGGCTGGCGGCCAGCCACCAGCGTTTGGTTGCCAAAGCTGACAGAATGGTATTCCAATCATTTTTAATTGCAGTGATAATGGGGCTGTGTAATTGTACCACATATCTGATTACACTAAGAATGGTTTAATATGTCCAACACATGCAGACACGCATACAGTGGCAAGGGCAATGGCAACAAGAAGTGTGTTAAGCAGTTTAGAAAAAACACACATCCAAACATTGTTTCTGTAACTCTGCCTCTTAGATAACTTGCTTTTATATTTGCAAACTCCCTCTGCTAGTAATTTCCTTACAGCCCTAACACTCTCCACATGGCCTTCTTGGTCCTCGCCATCTCTTTGAACTGAAATTGAAAACCATTTTGAATGCTGGCAATAAAAGAATCTTCAAATAAATTATACATCCTTGAAAAAAATAAGGCCCTGAAACAGAAAACTGCTCAGTTTAACCAAATCTGATCCTTAGAGCTGAACAAACTAACCCATGAAGTTGTCTGATTCCCAATACTCAACTGTCATATTCATATACAGTATACAGTACACTGTGTGTGCATATATATATGAATGAGTGTGTGTGACTTTAAGATGATACACATGGATAAAATTTAGTTTGAAGTACGTTTTTGAATGCAGACTTCAGACATCCTGATTTAATGTTGAAATTGAAATTTGAAATTCAGTCATTAAATGATGCCAAGCAAAATTTGCAAGTTACATTGTCTGAAAATTTAAAATCCTTGATCTCTTTTCCAGTAAAATCCATGTTAATCAGTCTCACTAAATAATATCACAGGTCCTAAAATAAACTGTTTATATGTTAGAGTAGTATTTTTATTTTAAGTACATTTAGTCCCTGTTGCTATTTATTTACGTGTTTGTTGCCATGGTAAATTGTGGTATTGGAGCTCCACATATGACGGTTTTCTCTCACACACATGTGCTTAACTCAGGGTGAACAGGCTGACTGAACTAGCAGTGATCAGCCTTTCTGGAATTGGAAAGTTGTCCATATTAGAGTTCATTGACTCACATTATATTGTTAGGCTCAGAGTTTGTTAAGCCTGTGTTGTGGAACAGCGCCCCTGTTTGTACTGACATAATCTAGTTTCAGTAATCATGACACAGAAAACGATGAATCATTTTAATTAGCAAATACAAATGGCTCTTGTGTTGAGGAGGGATTTTGTTTTCATTTTTTTATTGTATTTGTTTGAATTCAAGATAAATATTAGTCAGGATTAAGATCTTTTTTTTTACTATTGCACAGAAAGTGCTCCAGTCCCTTGGCCTGGGGCTGGAGCCTATGTGAGCTGTCACAGGGTTAGAGGCAGTGTGTAACAGGGCTAACACAGGCAGGCAGACAGACAATCATTCACACTCATATTCACACCCATGAGCAATTTAGCAATTAACCTAACCCCACTAACTGCACATCTTTGGACTTTGGGAGGAAGCTGGAACCCACGCAGGAAAAATCACACATAAAGGGCAGAAGGTGGATTCACGGTCAGGACACTGCTGCAGTGAGCACCGTGCTGCGCTCAAAGCCATTAACCACACCTACTTTCTTCCCACGTATTTGAATTCTAGTTACTTATATATCATAATTTCACCTAATGAATGTTAACTTTTAAAATCTGAACTTTTATGTGCGAGATCAGAATACTAGGAGAGTTATGGTTTGTTACCATATCAGGTTGATTTATGCAGGTTTTTCTATTTTTTAACATAATTATTAAATAACTTTGTTCCCTCTACCACCTCAATCTATATACAGTTTCTTCCACCCTTTGTGTGGTGCTGGATCATAAGTCATGTGGCAGCACCATCGTTGTAAACATCCAGTGAATGACGGTTTGGTGTGGATGGCTGAAATTAATGTTTAACTTGCCCTATTGAAAGAGACTCAAATACATACCAGGGTCACCCTTATTTCAAGGAAGTACAAATTGTATTTTCTGGAAAGTTATATTGCTTGTTTTGAGTAACTATTTTTACAAGGGATGCATGACCTGATAGCAGCTCATAACTACTTAAAGGATATATGGGTTTGACAGCGAGCCCATAAAGTGTAGCAATAGTTCATATATTAAAAATAAACCCTTACAAAGTATTACTCCAGGTAGGTTATAATAAATCAATAAATCAATCAATAAAAATCACTCTAATCAATCAAAATTTTAAATTAATTAATATAAATGCCCATATAAAGCTTGTCTTTATTGCCATTTATTATTTTCATGATTAAAAAAATTATTCAACAAGCTACAACATTTGAATATAAAGTGATCTTCTACTCGAAGCAGGTACAAGTAATTAACTGAAAATCAGATGGTGTACAGCCATCTTTGTTTGATATATTTTACCCTGACAAACAAAGGCAGGTGAAACAGATTTATAGCAAAACAAATGTCAGGTATTTGCAACATTTTCTGTTATGTTTATAACTTCACAGGATATCAGAATATTGACCCTTCTCTCTTTTTTATTCATTTCTATAATTTTCCTCATAATCGCTTTGATTTTTTGCTCATACAAAGACTGCTGGCTTGTGTCTGGCTCTGACCTTTGAATAGCTGAACGTTGCTAAAGCTAGCTACCCAGAGGTCAGGCTTTTTTAAAATGTCCATGTTTAGCTGCGTGAGGATGACTTAAGTTTTTGATTAGGTTTGTTGTGTTTTGTGGACGTCTCATGATTCACTTTATGTCTTCAGTCACAGCGAAGAACAAATGACCTGTTTGCATATGGCTGCGAGTGTCGGTGCATCAATTTGTCTGTACCACTGTGTGAGTATTGCGGGTTCGTGCTCTTTTGGAAAAATTATTAATAGGGATTGTGGTACTTCAAATTGTTGTTTTCATGTCTTCCATATCTTGTATCTTGGCACATAATTTCATCTGATGTGTTGTTCTTTTTGGAGAACCTAATTTTGTGCCAGATGGGTGCTTCTATAGACAAACCAAGAGCAGAGGAACCAACAATCAAGATCATGCTTATAAAAACTTTATGCTTGTTGCATAACTAAATGTATACAATATATAGATTTATATGAGATTGTGATAATGTCCCACTATAAGTACATCGGTGCAGTTTTCTCTGTTAAAATGCAAAGGGCTTTTTCAGTGCTAGATGCTCTATTCTAAATCACACAGTTATTAGGGCCTTAGTTGACCTCACATGGAGAAGATATGAGAGTGGAGGAGTGCGAGTATAATTGCACCAAAAGCTGGCAGGAGCAGTAGTGTAGTGCATTTTCAGTCGCTGGATGAAAATGAGTAGAAATGAGTCATGTATGAGTGGGGCTACTCACAGGATGCCACAAGAGCTGTCCAAGTGGCTTTTCAAAAGAGACATAATTGCTTTTCTTTTCAGCAGAGCACACAAGAAAATGGCATACCAAGCCTTTTCATCCCCCTGCAGAGTGTGTTTTAGTGAAGCTCCTTTTAAAGAAGCCAGCATTGTCACATTGGATGTGATTAGGAGAAATCACATTGTAACTTCTGTTTTAAGCACGCTGACGTGGCTTTCATGTCAGGTGCTGTTTTTTCTAACACGCTCTACAATTTATGATTCAGATTAAAAAAATATATAAACTGAGGCTTAGCCCAGTAAAAGCCACACAGTTAATATTCATTATATTTCACATACTTAAGACCTTTGCAGATATATTTTTAAAATTGGAACTCGAAAAGTGCAGCTCTTTAGACAGATGCCACAGCTCTTTGAGGAGCCATTTTGGCTCAGTAGCACTATGCAGCATGGTGGGCTTTAGTTCAGAGCTCTGTTCTGAAATGAAAAGAGCCATTTTCACCTTTATGCTTTGTGAGCTACGTTAGCCAGACAGCTGCCGTGCACTATAGTCTTATGTTTTGAGAGATTTTGAAGGTAGGCCCTCCAGTGCTAGCTACCTGCTTTCTTCTGTGATTCTGTTTATGTCACGGCCAGGCGGATCAGCTGATCAGCACTCTCTCTGTTTCTCTCTCTCTTCCTCTCTCTCTCCTTCTCTCTCTCGCCGGGGCGGAACTCACTGTGGGTTCACGCCCTCGGCCCACGCCCTCGGGAGATGAGACACCTGGGTCTCATTAAGGTGATCAGCATTTAAGCCAGGAGGTGACTGCTGCTCGTCGCTGGATCGTTGTCTACCACGTGTTAGTGAAGTCAAGCTACAGCAAGTTTAGTTAAGAGTGTTTTCCTTTGTGCGTCGTACTTAACCATGTCTCCCTGTCTACAGAGCTTCCTGGATTTTGCCCCATGTGATTCCCGTGTGGCAGTGTCGAAGTGTGAGCCTGTGATCGTGTGAGTGGATAATCTGAAGAACGCGTGCTTTCCCCTGGACCTCCCTGGAGACCCCTTCTCCCCTCACTCAGCTGTATATAGCACCCCCCGCACATTCTTGTATATACACCTGCTGAATTGTAAATAAACCCTTCTTGTGAGCATCAGAACCGGAGTCCTGCACTTGAGTCCTCCTCCAAACCGTAAGAGTTTAATGCTTCTAAAAAACATATATACACATAAATATAACAACATTGGATCCAGGATGTAGAAAAAAGTTTAGTAGTCTAATCACTTTGGCAAAACTGTATTTTTGACAGCGTTTTTATATGGAAAAGAAAAACCACTGAATTGTAGTTCTGGCTACTAGATGTACAGTATTTTAAACCTATGTGTTTGTGAGCAAACAATCATTGCTATTTCTACAGTTGAGAGTAATAAAGTTTGGCTAACCTGAAAGTGTGTTTTAATCATGTCTGGCCTCATCTAACCTCATACTGCCATCACTGAAAATAGTTTTAAATAGGTATGCACCGATCAATCAGGCAGAATCAGTTAGTAGGTCACTGCTCAGATAAAAGTCGACCTTAGATTTATCCCATTCTATGCCGATTCACCACAACCTGACGTTCACCTCTCCAGAAACGTACCGGCACGTTGCTGAGGAGCAGAATAAAGCCACTGATTGTTCCGCTTGGCAGCAATATCCTGTGCAAACACAGAAATCAATAAAACATGGCATATTGATTCGTGCAAAGATATTGAATTGGCAGGTCAGGCCTTTAAAATATCAAGAATTGCTATCTGCCAGGGAAATACAAACCAGTGCATCTACACAGATACAAGCAGAGATAAACAGAGATATGCAAATACAAACTGAGTCATAATAAATTCTGGCGAGATCCAATTATTATTGTGCAGTTGTTGTGCGAGTTTGTTTTAAAGAACTCTTATGTTACTCACTGAGGTCACTGATATATAAGGACACACTAAACTCCTCCTATTAGTGGACACAGTACTCCACCCTCCATTGTGATCCCATTGTCTTTGTCCACTCTTTATATGCAGTAGGCGACTCTATAAACTATTCATTAAGGCCAGTGACTTTATGTTTTCTGACGTGATGTCCTGCCAGAGCTAATATTTGTTTAAGATTTTGTTAGCAGCGGCAAGTTGAGACAGTGTGGTTACACTGTTAAGTAATATTTTTTTAGAAAAAGGTTTGCAAGTAATAACTGCTATGATTTGCCAAACTAGAGAAAAAATAATTACCTTAACTGAAATATAGCAGAGGTATATTGAACAGTGACATTGTCGTTGCTGGTTTTATTTGGTGGCAGCTTTTCCAAATACCATGAAGTGGATGCAGAGGGTTTTAACAGCCAAGTCAAGTACATATTCGATTACAGCTCCCTAAATTGCCTTTCCATTTATTAGACATCTTGCGTGTCTCTGCACTACTCAGAAGCTGGGAATTCTGCTGGTAATATTTGCATCCTTGCACTGGGGCGCCTCTGTCAGTGCGCCCCAGGGCACCTGTGGCTACAATGTAGCTTGCCATCACCAGTGTGTGAATGTGTGTGTGAATGGGTGGATGACTGGTTGTGTAAAGCGCTTTGGGGTCCTCAGGGACTAGTAAAAGCGCTATACAAATACAGGCCATTTACCATTTTTAATAATGTCCTATTTCAAGCGCCTGTATCATCAGTGTTACTGGAAATGCTTACGATTTCTCTGAAGCATTTGGACAGAGAGTTTTTATTGCCTCTCGTTGCTCACAGCATAACGAACACTCGTTCTACCAGTTTTGCAAACAAGTAACTGTTAACGTTGCCATCGCTGTGTGTATCAATGATTATAGAGTGGATAACTGTGGACAGAGGCAGATAAGAAAACGATACGTTTGAATTCAGGGACATTATCAAAGCTACAAGTTTACCTCCGGAGAACTGCGTCCATGTTTCCATAAAAAATAAATGTTATTGTGATGCTTGTGACCTGTGGCATTGTAGCTCGGTTCTCAAAATGAGACCACAAGGAAGAAAAATATACTTAGTCAGACATCAAATATTGCTGAAATACCAGAGATAACAGCTTAGGTAACTGCCAAGCAGATTCAAGCTGACCTTCAGGCACAATGTAAATCTTTTTCAGCCCAGGCCATCTGCTGCCAGTTCAGTGAAAGGGGGGCAAATAATAAAGAGTCCAGGGGAATATCAGTGCTGAAAAAGTCAGAGGAAAGTGAGACTTAACTTTGCAAGATCACCCCTTACCAACCTGAAATCTCATCCGCAAGGCACGGTGACTCCAGACATTCCTCAGAAAGCCGCCAGTAATTACTGCAGTGAATCCATTGATTCAGTTGCTTCGGTCCAAACCCAAATAACATCAGAAGCCTGGAAGGAAATCTTAAAGTTGTGTTGTGAGGCTTACCCATCAACTTGTATTGCAGTGGCTTTCGCAGCTTAGACATCAACAGACAACTCATGTATGTACTTTCACCTCTTCACTGTCAGTTCAGCTACTCTTAGGTCCTTCATAGAAAATCTGTCAGCGTCGAAACTGAGTGTTCAAGTGCCTTCAGTGATTAGATTGAACCAGATTTAATACACAGCTCTTCAGTTTCAAACCTTTTCAGAGCTGCACTTTTGATTGTTTCAACTACTACGCTAAATATGTGGTTTTCTTTCAAAATAAGTCATCTTAAAGTTAACTCAAAGTATTTACGGTTACACTATTGCCATCATCACTCTTTTTTTTAACCTTTTTTTGTTTTGCCTAAGTAGTTATGAACAAAACTACAGACATCAGAGTCTGTTAAATCAGCAAGTGAAGTGAAGAGCTTGATGTTTTCTTGTTTTATTAATAATCATTTTTAGTTAATACCTCGGCAAAAATATGAAGACTTTTCTGTAAACTCACACATTAATACAGTAAATTAGTCGCCATTAGATGGCAGTACTAACCACGAAAGATGCTTTCTTTGGTCTGTAATGCTTTGTACCTGTTGTGTCCCACCCACCACCTACCTCTGGGGTTCTCTCTCGACTGTCTCGACACACACACACACACACACACACACACACACACACACCCTTTGATCTGTTAGCTTTTCTTTCTTTATCCATGTCAGCCCTCATGTGACCTGCTCAATGGTGACAGACCTGTGGACAGTGAACTCTGCCTGTTGGCTATCAAAAACAGTAAACACTTAACCTGAACAAACACAAATTCAGGCTAATGTTTTACAAGAGACAAAACAGTTCCTATTAGCTCGGGTTGTTCCACAAACCTTCGCTTTTCCAGTTGCTCAACTAGACGACTGACATGATGTAATTGTGCTTATATAGATGAACTGGTCTCCTGTCACTCAGTTGAATTTCCAGTAGTTTATAAATTTGGAGTTTGACTGTGAATTATACTAAAGACAACATATGGATCCAGTTAGCAATCTGTTTGTGTTCCATTCATAGCTTTTCATGGCAAGCAAGAAAAAGCATAGAGAAAAAAGAGAATGAATGAATCAATCCACAGACCTCCACATACACTAAAGGCCAGAACAAAGAAAAGCCAACAACGAAAAATACTGACTCACTAAATGTTTAACTGGTGTGAAAAGATGCCATCAGCTCACACCCCTCTGTCTTCCTCTTTCTATCTGGGCCGCACCCTGAGGGACTTATTGCCCAGACGGTGTTTCTTCACTGTTGTTCTAATACTAGTCAAACATTATTTTGAATGGCCAAACTCAATAGTGGCAGTGTTCAGTCTGGCAATGTAAATATTAGCAGAGCACACAGAGAAGCTGGAGTTGCTATGTGTATTTCTGCGTGCTAAATGTCCTCTCCCTGTCAGCTCTGTCTACATAGTACACAGCAGCAACAATGAAGTCGGTGGAGACCAAAATAAAGGCCGAGGGAAAACAAAGAGGCAGGTATTTGGGCTGATCTGGACTAAACCGCTTCCTTGTCTGTCAAAGAAAATGTCGTTTTTCTATTATTAGCTGTTTGTTCTTCTGCTTCAGTCATTGTGGATCATAAATTGTTGCCATTATCCTTACTATTTACTCGCCGAGTGACAAATCAACTCATCCCTGTTGAATTTTAGCCTGTTCTGAATGCTTAACCCACAAAAATGGTTAATATATTTGCGATTTAGAGGGAAAGGGAAGGTAACCTATTAACAGTCTGTTCCTAGTGAACTGTGAAGTTTAAAAATGCTTTTTTTGTCAAAACACACCATATTATGTAAAACGGGGACGCGCTCTGCCTCGCCGCGCTGTGTGGTAGTGGCGTTGAGGGGTGTTTCATTATGGTACACTGTTGTGTATCTGCAGGACAATGACTCACAACCTTTCCTGACAAGAGAAGGAGGGTCGTGAAGGTGAACCATTGGCATTTCACTGCTCAGTCACACTCAGAAACTTCAGTGGGAAGAGTATATTATTTGAACGCCTTAAAAAAATGCACTGAAAAAAAGAAAGTTTTTGATAGAACTTTTTAGCACTGTATAAGCTGCCTGATTAATTTTTGCGCCTCTTAAAGGTCTCTAGTTGCCTCTGTCTTTGTGCTGGGGGGTCTGGGTGTACCTGAAGGATTTTCCTCTTCTTCCTCCTTTGCTTCTTTAGTTCTCTTTTCTCTTTTCATGGTGTTTACATGTGTTAGTATGAGTTGTTGGCGTTGCCACAGTAGTGTATAGTCTTCCTACCTGCATTGCAGTTTGAAATGCTTTCATTTACAGATAGTATCTCCACAGGCCGCTTCTCTTGAATTAGAGCTATCATGCAATCAGTGCAGTCTGCATGTGTCTGCTGATGGCGCCGAGTCACATGATTGCACGACAAAGACGTAAGAGGAGTGGTATTTGCACAGATGTGTCTGCTTTTTGATGAAGCAACGTCGGGCAGCCTGGTGGCGCGGTGGTTAGCACTGTTGCCGCCTGCCACGCCTTTCTGTGTGGAGTTTGCATGTTCTCCCCGTGGTTGTGTGGGTTCTCTCCGGGCACTCCGGCTTCCTCCCACAGTCCAAAAGCATGCAGTTAGTGGGGTTAGGTTAACTGGAAACTCTAAATTGCCCAGTTGTGTGAATGTGAGTGTGAATAGTTGTCTGTCTCTCTGAATTAGCCCTACATCAGACTGGCAACCTGTCCAGCGTGTGCCCCGCCTTCATGACAGCTGGGATAGGCTCCAGCTCTCTGTGACCCTGCTAAGGATAAGTGGAAGTGAATAAATACAATGCCAATGCCAACAATTCCATGGATGCAAGCCTGTCGCAAAAACCACTTTAAATATATACTTTAAATATATTTTTATTGCATATATAGTCGTTTTTTTGCTGGGAAATATAATTATTGCTTTGTTTTCATGTACATTTATCCCCTGATGTTGCTCACCTGGAGGTTACTCTTTGTTTTCCCTCCTACACTTTCTGCGAGGACCTTCGACTGCTTTCACGTGAACAAATCTCACAGTAGTTTAGTCCAGTTTGTGTGTACAAATCAAAATGAACTGCTGTGCAGCCACACGTCATGTGTACAACATGTCTATGCTGCATTCTGATTACGCCTTCTGAACACTAAAAAGCGGTGCGGATACTGTGCTGTGCAGAGCTTCCTTGTGTACTCCAGTAGTGCAAACCAACCCTTTGGAGATGGAGCAAATTCATGTAAAACAGCAGCAGCAACATCATAACCAACAGAGCCTACCGGAGCTGGAAGAGCCATAAAAACCAGAGCTTGGCCACACTGAAAGATGTGCCGTGCCAAATAGAATTAAACATATATTAGATATATCAATAAAATGCAACAGGCTTATCAGGTTGTCACCAGTCATGGCTGATCAGCAGGAAACTAGAGCAGTCTGGTCACTGCTGATCAATGGGTGTATCTTTACCTGTTAGCTTACATAAACAAGATCAGGCCTGACCTTTGTAAACAAAAGCTGTCGTCACTGAAGTTCACTGACCATCTGTCCAACAGCAAAGTCCAGGACTCTGATCACTGAGTCTACATAGCACTGTGTGCTCTGCAAATGACAAATGGAGAAATTGGCCTTGTTTCCACTAGGGAAAAGTTTCATATCTATAAATGATACGCCTGGGGGAAAAACCTTGCCCAAACCATTTTCCACACATAGCCCAGTATTTTTTGATAGAATGACGTGCTGTTAGGAGCTGTGCACCTTGTACTTTAAGCCAGGTATATACATGGTTTTCTAGAGCCAGCTACAGGTGAAGTACGGCCATCAAGAAGAAACAAGAGAGACGTAACCGTGTAGTATCTTGCTTCTGTTTAGATGTTTCTGCCAAACCTCTCTCAAATGTACAGTCTCAAAAATGTGAATCAAAGGTTCATTTATAAGCTTAAATTTAATTTGAATTTAAATCAAGATTAGTATATTTTGTTTTAAACAATTTGAGAAAGAGAAAAAAATTAGCTTGGTATGTTTATGTTTTTTTAAAAAGACA
This sequence comes from Oreochromis niloticus, assembly GCF_001858045.2. NCBI lineage: Eukaryota > Metazoa > Chordata > Actinopteri > Cichliformes > Cichlidae > Oreochromis > Oreochromis niloticus. The sequence goes on from NC_031965.2 coordinate 11,824,086, forward strand.
TGTATAAACTCTGTTCCCAGGTCCAAGCCTCTGCTCTGTTGTATGAAACTCTTGTCAAAACCTCCCAGTGTACACCACTGCCTCTGGACTCTCAGCATACTGGACACAAATATTTAGACATATTCAGTGTGGACATTCATGATAGGGGTGTGACTTTGTGAAAACAATAATTTAAACCAGCACATTTATTACTCAATTTGTGTTGCAGATGAATTCATCTGTGTTTATTTCTTCTTGTTGTGTAATGGTGCTTATCTTTACCTGTCAAGCCTTCACAGGTGCTATAACCCAATGAATGACTAAGTGTGAACATTTACTAAGAACACCCATAACCTTTACCGGTGTTTCTTTGTTTTGTTTTGTTGGCCTAAAAGCTAGTGGCAAGGTGGCAGCCTAACTTCACTAAGCCTCCAAAATCTTACTTTGTTTTGGTCTTTTTAGGAATCTGTGTACCACAACAAGGCATGTACCTTTTAGTTGACAACTTGCTTCTTGGGTTCTGCTAAACTCCAGTGGATGTCTGCACAATACTACCCGATTGTTACACCTGGGAGAAAAACTACAATGAAAGTCTTGAAAGAATTTGGATCATTTTAGCCCTCAAAGGTGGAGATTATGATTAGGAAAGCTCAGGTGAGGCAAATTTCAAAGCGTTGGAAATAACTGGCACAGGTGAAGTTGAAATCAGAACCAAATGGGAAACTTAAACCTTTCAAAGGGAATGCTTGTAGGAAACACAACGAGGGAAAAAAACATAGCAGACTCTGTGGAGGTGGTCCACTGTTCTCTGGAGTGACACCTGCACAAATATAATCTTCATGGTATAGTCTTTAAAAGAAAAGCGTTCCTGCAATTTCACCAGAAAATACAGGATCAGAAGTTTGCAAATAAGCAGTTAGATAAGCATGACGCATTCTGCAAGCAACAGTTCCTGCCCTGAGCAAAGGTAAGTTTGGAGAGACAACAAAGTCTAAGAAAAAGAATACCTCTCCAGTTATACCCAGGTTTTGGTGAATCACACTGTGTGCTTTGTTCAGGGAAGTGTGGATTCAATTAAATACCATCAGGTTCTTGAAAAATATCACAGTTTCTGTAAAAATGCTGAAGATGAAATGAGGATTACTCCTACAGCAGAATAATGATCCTCAAAAATCCTCAAGAGGTGCAAACTGAAGCTTTTGACCAGGCTCTCACAGTCTCCTGGACTAAACATAATTCTGAATTTTGCGGATAGATCTCCAAAGAGCAGAGCATGGAAGATGGGCCGAGAATCTCACAGATGTCTCTTCCTGGGACAATCAGAAAAACCCCCAATGCAAGAACTGAAGGACCTCAAGCTAGCTGTGTGTATGTATGGTCTGTACTAAGTGTGGATTATGGGGTGTCCAAGATTTTGCATTGTGCGTAAAGAAAGCTGTCTTAAAGACATAACAGAGTTGGTCAACTGCACTGCTACCGTGTACTTGGCAGCTGACCAACCCCAAGAAATTACAGTACAGAAAATATATGTTTGACAGAGTTTCATCACCATATAATTTCGCCATAGAGAGAGCTGACAAATATGTTGTTCTTCTCTGATGTAATTTTCTCTCTCCATATATAAATATATCCATATCCTCTGTAACTATTCTAAAAAACCTGATTTAAAAGTTCTCTAGTAACAATGTGTTAGAATTTTTTAGTTAGTTTGTTTATGTAGAAAAAGACTGCAAAAAACAAAGATTTTCTGAGATATGCTGTTTTGGCCTAACAAATTAGTCGCTGACTTTAAAAAGAAACATGTTTTTAGAACAACTTCTGTCTAAAAAGTCGAGTGTGTTGCGGTATGATTGTTGGCACTGCTCATTTTTAAAATGTCTTAGCCATTTATTGTTTGCCAGTGTTTGCTGGGTGAATAATTGGATGCTTACAAAAAGCAGCGTTTGCTTTTCCTCTGTGCTGAATGATGAATGTGTTTTAAGGCCAGTTTTGAATAAAATGCCTGCCTGTCAATATGCTGATGAGTTACCTTGCCACCGTGGCTCATATCTGCTTTCATGCAAATTAAAAGAAAAATCACAGCACTGGAGAACTTTGCTGTTGCTATCAGTTTGAGGAAACAGAAAGAGCAGCTGCGAAATGTTTACAGTTTTATCTCAGGGGAGGTGGGCGGGATGTACAAGCTTCTTCAGCTGGTTGAGAAGCATTCTCTTGAATTATTGTTTGTTCTGGGCACAAACACTAAACACCAGTGTAAGTGATGGGCTATGCAAGCAAATAAACAAACGGGCTAATATTGACAGAAGTTTTGTTTGTTCGTGGGCCATATGTGTCTGCTGCTCATGCCAAACAAGTCGAGCAATTTTCATTTCTGTTTATTTCAATCAAAGTGTTTGGCTTTACTACCACAGCTAAAATTGTGTCACCAGATAAAACTAGCGTTTTTTGTTTTTGTTTTTAATGAATTATCTAAAACTGACCTTACAAATGTCACCTGAATGATTGTTTACAGTCCTGGGAATTTAACTTCCAGATCAGGCTCTTCTGAGAACTTACCTGACACTGGTATTTTGCCCTCTTTCACCCTCAGGCTGCAGCAGAAATGCTACCTGGTCTTGATCTTGGCCACAGGGCTTCACCTGTCAGTTTCAGCAGCTTCATTTCCAGCCCATGTCTTCCCTGCTTAAACGTGCGCCGACACGTTGCGTTTCTTAAATATTCAACAGTTCCAGTGTCTCTGTTTGAAGGAACTAGCACTGGAGGACGGTACTAGCATACTATAGCTTCGTCCGCCTCCCTCCTTTGGTATGTGTGAGCTAGGCCATGCATCCATCACTCTGAGTGTTGTATGTGCATGTGGTCTGTATTTCCAAAGAGAGAACGCCAGACGTCGAGGCATGGCCCTGGGCTCATTCTCATGCAGGCCCATGGTGTGGGGCTGAGGCTAAGAGATAATTGCTGCTCTGAGGAGTGGATGGCCTGGGAGCTTTCTTCATCTACCGGTGCCAGCCACCAAGCTGTCCATCATATGGGCCTGACGAGTGACATTCTCCGAGGAGAAACAAAGGCTATTAGCAGTGTATGTGCTCAGCTGATGCACAAGCATACGAAATTAACTTCACATAACTTGGCTGCATACAAAGTGAGACACCGGCACGTATACCGTCAACATTATCCTTGTGTTTCTCTCCCCTTCCCTTCCCATTATCGTCCTCCATCCCCTCCTCCTCTTCCTGTGCTTTCTAATCTCACTTCACACCTGCTGTCTCTGACATACATGTTTCCCCCGAGAGAAGAGACTGAAGCTTGAGTGAAGGGCTAAGGCTTAGTGTGGGAGGTGGAGAAGGGGGAGGCATATTGAGCCTATTTTATACCTCACTGTGGCTCTAGTTTGGGCTTCAAAGATGGGGTGTATCCACCCACAGGCAACACGGGTGCGGGATAAAGCCATAAGGGGTGTGCGATAATCAAAGTGGACATCACAGAGGTGTGAATTTTTCACAATGCTTAAAAGGAGGGAAGGAATTAGGATGCAGATGGATGCAAACTCAGTGGTTCATCATTTGATGGTTGTTGGGAACAATTTGCATTTGGAAATCTGCTCAAAGGTGCTCACTGTGGTCTTCGTGTGTTAATCCGGGTCACAAAATCTTATGCTGTAAAATAGTTTTATATTAAAATGACACAGTCTACTGAAACTAGATGCGTGAGGAGGTGTCATAGCTAGCAGCAGAGGGATCCTACTGTTGGTTGATTGGCAAAATTTCGAAACTGGTGTGTATTTCAGGTCTCTCCACAGGGTGTGGAGCGCTAATGAGGTGGAAATTTGTGCTTGCTAAGCACGGTCAGATTTATGAGCCAGCAAGTCTCTCCAGCTCTGCACTGACAATGGATATAAATATAAGGCCTCTTCAGGGGGCTGTATCACACAGGGAATTAGGACCCTCCCAACATGTTTGTGTGTGGGAGGTGGTTTCACAGTGAGTGAGCACAAATGATGCATTTTACTAATCATTGTAGGTTCAGTTTGTTATCATTTCACTCTTTTTTTCTATGCTAAGTTTTAGCATGGCAGCTGTTACTGTCTTTAGCAGCAAGAAATATACTCTAAGCCATGGGTGTAAATAGCGAGCTAATAACTAATATTTTGGTTGCCAATTTCAAACCTATCAATAAAGCTATAACTTGTGTGTGTATCTGAAATATGCAATCAGCACAGATAGCAATTAATTCTAATTGGTGGGATTCTTTCAAAGCCAACAATCCCAGTATAGGTTTCGCTCTGCTAAGTTTCGTTTTTATGATTATTTTTCAGCCTCAGCGTGTATCTCTTCCCACGCCGTTTTTCTCGTACAGACACTAAATTAACCAAGTCAGTGGCGAGATGACTGCTATTACTTTTTCGGGCACGCATGTCATGGTTCAAGTGAATGGTAGAGTTGGAGTGAGCTAATTAGCTGACAGAGCGGGAGAATCTGAAGAAAATATAGAAAGAAAAATGCCTCTAACCTGGTGGTGAGCCCACAGGTTTCACTCTGCAGACATTATTTTACCACCAAACTGAAGGAAAATTTGTCTTCTTTCAAATTCTAATCTGCCTCAGTGCCGGCAGATGCAGAATTTTATCTACAGCTATTTGAGTGAGAGGAGTGCCGTCTAACTGCCCCATAGAGTCCCATTAAAATTTTTTCAAGGATTTTTGGACGTAAGCAGAAACTACCTCTTTCCTGCTTGCTTCCCTGACCACATGATCTGTAGAGCAACTGCTTGGAACACTCAGGGTTTTGAAACTATGTCGATACAAGTTGTTAATCTGAATTTGTTGGCTCGTTCTCATGAGCAGTGCCGAGTGAACACAGATTTCACCATCAGTTACACAGAATGATGTCACCGTGGTAGCATTAACTGCTACCACTGTCTTTCTGGGTCTGCAGATGTTTCCAGGTATTTGTCTCTATCTCAGACAAATGGTTGACTATGACCATAGTGACCAGCCTGAACTGCATTTGAACACCCTTCATCATTCTGTTTAGGCCTGTTTGTCATTGGCAGTTTGTGATTTTGAGTGTGGGCATGCAGTATGTGGAACTGCGCGCCCATACTCAAGTTATTTTAATTGCATCTCCAATGATAGCGTAGTTTCAAGTATTCAAGCTGAATCATTTCAAGAGTCTCTGGTCTAATTTTTTTCTCACATGCACATAATCATGGACAATAAATAATAGTCCCAGACCCTGAGAGTGACCAGTAAGAAGGATAAGATATCTGCCAGACCTTCAAAATAAAAGCCAAAGTTTCTTAATGAAAAAGCATTGTGCTTTAGAATTTGTTGAACTGTCAGAATAAAAGCCCTCCAGATAGTCAAAATAATTGAACAGGATTATCTAGAAATTGTGCAGTTCATTTTACTTAATAAATGGGAATTTTCAGCCTCTTTCTGTTTGTTCGTTACTAATCATTTCATATGGAATTTTTAATTTTCTTTTATTTTGCCATTTTCTCAAATCTTGTTTGACAAACAGCTTGATAAAATTATGAAATTTTGACTACTGTGCACCAACTTGAAAATGATTCAACAGCTAATATATTTACTTTGTAAATTCTGATGTCGCCGTGGAAAGTGTGTTTTTCTTTGTTTGATAAATGGTTAAATATGACCATCAAAACTACAGCTGCCATTACATTGTTAACTGCTGTAACTGTACATTCTCCAGAGAATTTAGGCATGCTAATGGAAATTACATTGCTCCGTATGTTCTGTACATAAATGTCTGAGCAATCAGGCTTTGGGTATTTTGTTTCCTTCATTCTTTGTGGAAAGTGTGTTGGGTTTCATAATGGCTGAGACTTTTAGATGTTATTAGTGGTTTCCACAGGAAGAGGCTGATTAAATGTGCATATGTATCACAGTTACCATGTCTTGGCTGAAATGGTGTTTGCATGCATGGTGTTACTCTCCTTGGGACTTGACTCTTATCCTTTTGTTTTCTTTGGATGGTTAGACTGAAATCTAGGGTGAAATGACTTTGGACCATGTTTCCTTTGCAAAATTTGAATATGTCATCAAAATGTCATTCGGTTAATTGCATAGCTTTCCTTTTCGGCTGCTTTGACATGCTTTTCACGCAGTCCTCGTGTTTTGATAAAGTTTTACAGAGCCATTTAAAAGCCTTTCTGTTTTCCGCTCTCTGAATTTGCACTCATTTCTTGATTTAAATCAGTAACCTTTTTTCAGTCTGTGGCCACACCACTCTTAGGCAACAGTGGAAATGAGCTGTAGTGGAAAGTAATCTTTTATTTTTAAAGAAATGGCTCAAAACCTGACCTCTCTTATGGTGGTAATGTGGTCAGTTAATACCCCACACTTTAAATTATGATTCTTTATCTAAGTCCCAACCCATTTTCAGGCAGAACCCAACACTTTAAAATGTTTCCATGTGATTTAAAGTGTTTCGCTGCTTGTCCAGGTTTTAAAATTCCTTTGCATACCGTTTCCCCAAACAGTTTCTTCACATACAGATCAGTGACATTGTACTTTCAGAGCTACTGTTATGCATGAGGCAGGTCAGTTAAATCCAAATGATCTGACCTTGGATTCTCAATACTTTGTTTTACTATATACCAATTTCCAATCAGTTCAGAACAGTTTACTACCCCAAGGGGCTCTGTTGTTTAGGACTGTGGGCACAGGTGCACAATCGAGCTGAGTGTCTTAAAAATAGACACTCAAGTCAATCTAACCAGGAAGCTTTAATGCTAGAGAGTATTTCTATTCTGTCGTCTTCAGCCGGGACAGAGCCATTAAGGAGCCCACTGGCTGTCAGCTGGATGGAGTTTCTCTTCCCTGCGTTACCCTGACAGGCGAAGATTTGTTCTCTTGCTAAGAGAATTGGTTTGAGTTTATAGGTCTATTGTCCCCAAGATGACAGCTCTCCTAACAGCTTTGCTTTAGCCTACACCTTGAACACACTGCCATCAAAACCACATCACCCCAGCCAAAGAGCCACTTGAATTCAGCTGTACACAATACTGTCTCTCTGTTAGCCACAGTATGTACAATGGTGTGGCATTATTACTCACAAACTTTTGATTAACACACGTTGGGTGACAAATATTTATGAATTGGTTGTTTCCTTTGTGTGACTTATTGTTTTGGGCTCAATTTGGGTATTTGAGATGTGAACTCAACTTTCTATTGAGTAGGTTTTTTTTCCCCTTGCGATCAATATTTTAACCTGATAGTTTTCATATCAAAAGTGTGAAAGTACTAAAACAAAGAGGAGGTTCTTACAGGCTCCGGAACAGTAGGAAGCTTATGATGGTGATATGTAAGTTTCACCAGTGAAAGGGTTTCACTTTTTGCAACAGAAATGGGTTTATGCTAACTGTGAAATTAATTTAGAAAGTGTGCAAATTAAAATCGATACAAATATCTCCCTTTTTTTGTTCTATAGAAAGCTTGACCAGACATCTTCACTTTAATGCTTCACTGGTAAAAAGCAAACAGGAATGCTTCAGCAAACGTACCCATTCGCCACGCTTATTGGTGAAGCTCATTCCTCTGGTATGTTTTACACGGAAACAGGGAATCTGTATTCAAACTGCTAGTTTAATTTCAAGTCATTGTTTTTAAGGTTTGGTTAGGAGTTATTTTTGAAAATGTAGATTTTAATATTATTATAAAAAATACATTTATTAATAATTCATACGTTTTTATGGTATGCTTACCTACCCAACCAAATATAAAGTAAAGCTGAAATTGTTGTTTTTTATTACCTAGTGCCCAGTAAAAGACTGACTTACTGGTGTAGGAGCAAGTAAAGGATTATAGTTACTTTGGACACTGGCAGTTATATAGCAATCACATTTTCCTGTGGGACTAATTGAATTTTATTTAGATAACTATTTGTTAGTTTATTCTGTCATTAGGCCACAAACAGACAGTGAACGCTTCTTCCAGTCACCCTTGAACATAGGAGCTAGAAGGACTGGCTGAAATTTTGAAAGATACCAGGCATCCAGATGTGTGTGGAGTATAGAAAATCTTTCTTACAAAAACAGTCTGTGCTTGGAGGAGTGGGCTGACAGGGATTGTAAGAAATTGTTTTGTCACTGTAAAATTATCCCTTCACTTGTTGCAGCACTGCAGTGCACCAGCCTGGGCAGGCTTGTAGTTATCTGGGGTCGTGACACTTTGTGTTTTTCTGTGTACATGTTTTGTTCCTAGAATTGTGTGTATATCTATATATAGATATAGATATAGATATAGATATAGATATAGATATATGTAGGTATAAACATGTATTCTTAAAAAGTTACATTTGAATTTCATGGAGATTTATGAGATATCACTGACTATTTGCTGATTTTATGTTCTAGACATTTTGCAAATAACATCTGTGCCTCCTTCCTCTCTAAGAAGAACTGAATCTGTAAGTATGCACATGTTTTTTTTAAGGTTTCATTACTAGATTTGAGATTTCAAAGTATAAATGTGCAGGTAGAGTTAAAAATGAGACCTCCATAACTAGCCCCATGCTTATTTCAGGTAGAAGTCGTTTGACAACTCTGGGCAGCAGCACTTGTTACCTGAGAATTACATTTTCCTCCTGGTGTAGGAAAGTTGGAGGAGAATTAGTATGTTCATTGACTTTTGTCTGCGAATTATGTAGCTTATGTTCTATGTTCAGCTTTGGGATTACAGCAGTCATAATATGGCATGCTAACACAAAGCAGGAAAAAGCCTCCTTGTTATCAAAGGCCATCTCTTCTGAGACAGATCGCTTACAGGAACTCAAAACTAGACTTGACGCCAAAGTTGAATATCAGGAACCAGCTCTAGTCTTGAGTTTTGCTCACTGGTTCTTGCGATTTGCACCTAATAGTTTCAGATGAACCTCACCAAAGACAGAAATGAAATTTCTTCATTTGAGAGAAAAAGGATGCAATAAAGCCTAAATATGCAGTGTGTTTGCTGCCCTAAAGCCCCAGTCACACATGCCTACAGAGACTGGGTTGAGAGTGGTTGGTCGTGGCTCCTGACTGTTGATGGATTAATCACTCACAGAAAAGGCACTGCTCCAAAAACCTCCTAGTGATTGCTTATGTTACTAGTAGACTCCCACAGTCATTGATAGTTTGTGTGGACGATGCTCACTTGTCTACAAACACTTGCCAACTGCTTGCTGAGCTGGAAACAAAGATCGTTTGCCTTCAAAGTAAAAGTTGTCTCTTACCATACAAACCAATCAAAAGGCACAGATTTTATTTTGAAGGCAAACACTCAATGTTACCGGAGGCCTTAGTCGGTGAAGTAAAGCTAGTAGTGTTTGAAAAGATGGTGTTTTACTGTAGTTTAACATATGTAACTAGTTTGATAAAACTATTGTGACGACTGTTACAATGAAAATAACAATTTTTACATTTCCTCAAAAACAGAACCCTGTTAAAGCTGCTAACAATAAAAAATGTAATCAATAAAAAAGTGGCGAGAATCATTGTGTAACTCACAGTGCAGTGTTATTACAATTCACTGACACACTGCCAATGAAAATATTGCAAAGGCATCACGATACTTGATTCTGTGACACATGGTGCAAAACCTTTATTAATATTGTGTATTAAATGTATTAAACTTCAATTTAAGGAGTCATCAAGTATGACATTTCGTCCAGCCTCCAAGAAGTTTTCTTAAATCAGTTTTATAAAATGAGACACCTTGGACAAAACTGGCAAAACATGAATCCCTTCAGAAGGTTAGATAATAATTTAATCTTTGCTTTATGCAATATTTTTAATAAATGATAAATTAGTCTCAGATGACTTCAAAAAAATCCTAACAAATATTGGTTAGTTGAACAAATTACAAGAACAGCTTCATAATTTCCCCTAAAAAGTGTTCATTCAAGTCATTAAACGTATTTCCTTGGAGGCATTACTAATGATATTCTGAAGCATTAGTACATCGGGCATGCGTCGTTGTACATCATATAGTGTTTAAATTGAGCATAAACACTTTGGAACTGGGTGCAAATGCTCCTGTGATGCACACTTTAATAGTGCTATTATTTTAGGTACACTAATTGTGTTACTGTAAATAAAAAAATAAAATAAAATAGGAAAACATAGTATTTTTTTTCTCTTTTTTTTGTCATGTTGTTTAGAAAATTTATCGGATGGAGTTATGTTTGGTCCATGAACCTGCTTTGACTAATGGGGATTTAATTTGGGAATAATAATTTCACAGCTCAACCAATAATTAAATGACGAACATTTAGTTATTTCAACTAATGACTCCACAGCCTAAGGCTGACTTTGCTGGATGATGTCATCTTAACTTGAGAAATAAAACCAAAAAAACAGGACGGGTCATGTGATAGCAGGAAAAACACAGACATGACTTATAACACTGACAGGTGACCACCGTTAGATAAATTTTCTTTTTACCTGTACTTTACCTGAAAAGTGAAAACACCGAGAAAAAGTGAAAATTCATAATTGTTGAACTAAACATTTCTCTTGTTTCGTTCTGATTCTACTGTCCATCACTACATTAGTTCATTCCACTGTTTTGGCCCTGACTGAGATGCCTGAAGAAATACTGGATGAATATGTAGTTTCTGTTCATGGCACTCAGTAAGTAAATCCTCTTATCTTCTAGCATTTCCTACAATTTACATTTGCGTTACATTTAGAGTGAAATGTCTCAGTAGCTGTTGGATTGGCATGCACTTTGGTACAGACATTCATATTTACCATATAATAAATTCTATTAATTTAATGAGCTACGGACGCCCTTTGGTGCCATTATATAAGATATAATTTTAAATTTTGCTGTTATTGTCCTGTGAGCTGTTATAGCATGACTTCAGACTCTCGGTCCTGTTTATTGTCATAATCGTCCACTGATGGTCATGTAATCAATTATTCAATTATTCAATTATTATTATTATTATTATTATACATTAAAGCAAAACAATTGATGACATTCAACTGTAAGATACTATAATTACCATTTCTTTCTTTTTTCCAGTGTTTTTATGATCTTAGATTTTTAGTTTGTCTTTCGCCCATCATCTGAGATTCCCATCAGATTCCATCAGATTCCATCTGAGATGGGAATCATCTGAGATTCCTCAGATGATGCCTCCACCTTGGCTGAACATCACTCACCTCACACACCTCTTATTCCACTGCTGCCCACACAGTTAGCTACCGCTAAACCACAAATGGTACAAAATGTCTGGAATGCGTCACATTGTTGTCAAATTCTAGCGTGGGATACAGATGAGTCGGCGCCCTTGGGTTTGTGCCTCACACGCAGAGATAAACATCAGCAGTCACTCCCTTCCTCTTATTTTTTGTTTCCTATGATTAAGCAAGTGTTGTTTTGCCACTTGTAAGGCAGATGAGACCAAAATAGTGGCCGCCCTTATCTGATGGCTGATTACTTGACCCTGAAAGAAGCAGACCACACACTCACCCACATGATTGTCACCACCAGGTAAACACACACACATACAAACATGCTGAACTGACAGTGTAAAAACATACTGGATAGGTTTGCTATACTTTTTGAGTAGTTAGATCAACACAAGCATCCATTGTAACCATTGAATATCCATTGTAACGAGCCATCAGCATCAGGCATTTAGCTGCTTTGTAAAACTGTTCACAGTTGAATGAGTCTGTTTAGTGTTTTACTCAAGGACACTGACATTGCTAGCCGTCTCATCCAGTTTCATTCTCTGCCTTAAAGGTAGTCATAATGGCATCTTTGTACATCTGTGCAGTATGAGCTAATTTTTCCAACTCCAGTAAAACTACATTTGTCTTATAACTAAGAAAATCTTTTTGCAGTATATAGTCAGCTCTCTGTTTTTGAAAATGTTTCATACATTTGTTTAATCCAAAAAGCACAAACATGAGAAGGACCCATAGTACTGTAAGGGTTCATAATGACACAGTGCTATTGCTATTCTCTGTCACTCCATTAACATGGAGCTACCATTTAAATTAGAGACCGTTTTTTGTAAATGAGCAAACTTACAAATTGAGCAGGGGGTCAAATAACCTTTTCAACGACTGAACAGCAATAGAAAATACTGACACTACATAGGTTTCTGTGGAAAACAAGGACTCAATATGGGATTGCATCTTAAAATCTAACCAGTGTTATTCACTCCGCCATTTTTGGTTTATTTCTTTTTTCTGTGCACAGGACTCAGGCGCCTAATTTTTTTTCTTCTTGGTTCCTGCATGCTTGAAAGCATGCTACCTCTTCAGACATGTTTTTATGCACTTTGCATAACCCTTCATGCAAGAGCACTCTTATTGATGTTTTGAGGCCATGCACTAATGTGGGTGCATTCAGACAACAACCTGAAAATCTGTAGAAAAAATAAGGTTAAAGGACAAAAGGACAACTGAGCTACAGTAGGGATTTTTAAAACGGGGAGATGTAGAAAAAAAAAACAAAAAAAAAAACATTTAAATGCTAAAGGGTAGGTGAAATTAAACATGCATTGTAGCTATGTCACTGCAATTAATTTACTTTAAGATTACATAAAAACAACTCTGTTAAAACCAGTCAATTTCTTCGAAACAATCAATCAAAATGACATTAAATATGAAAATCACTGACTAGGAAGTTTGTAAGTACACTAAACCGTCTGTCATAATATTGCGTGGCTACCTTAGGCATGTGTTGACACATTAACAGAGCACATAACTCATTTTTTTAAATCATGAACTGCCATAATCTGCCAAGAGGTGCTGAAAGAAGTCTGTGCAGTTACAAAGTAAGGGGACCAGTTCAAAACAAAATCAGACACAAAGAGAGTTGGTTAGAATAAAGGTAGAATAAAAAGTAAAAGTAAACAAAAGCTGTCAAATAAATCTGAAAGCTTTAAAATATCTTATTTAAAGGATGTTAAAAGTGATTTCAAAGATGTTACTGACTCAGCCAACCTGATTCCTTCAGGCAGGTCGTTACAGAGCCCGGCGGTCTTAACCTCCCTTTTCTTTGTCAGCCAGGCCTCTGGAACAGATAACACCTCTGCCTGAGGATATCCATCCAACTACAGTCTCATATGGTACTGAGAGGGTTTGTTTTTTTCTGCTCCATGTCCAATATTTTTTTCTTTCTTATTTCTCCTCTCAAAATCAGAAAATAAAACACACTACATTTATCTGTAGCACTCCCGTACCTAATATGTTCATCACATTGCATTTAATAAATATTTTACACATACAGAATAACAACAATGTTACTAGAATAGAATAGAATAGAATAGAATAGAATAGAATAATCCTTTAATTGTCCCACAAGGGGAAATTTGGTTGTAACAGCAGCCAGAAAGACACATATACAAACAAACAGTACACAGGACACAGAACAGAAACATACACAATTTTTCTTACTACTTATGTTGAATAGTTTTTTTTCAGCTATCTTCATGATGGTTAAACAAGTGTGACATTTTCAGGACCAAAAAAGAGGCGGTGGCATCTATCAGTTACGAGGAGTGGCAATATGGGCAGAAGCAAACCCCATGCATCATCAAAGCACCTGCAAAAGGATCATTCCTTTCTCTTTTACACTCAGATAACACAAAGCTAGCAGCAAAAGAAGCCCAAACCAATTCTGAGTGTAATCCCGACCAACACAATGAAGCTTGATTTTTAGCAGTTCTTCCTGCATTCGTTTCTCCAGTGCAAATGTCGTGCTTTTCATGTTTTCAACCGGAAAATCCTCTGTGTGGCCTCGTCAGGTGAATATGCATTGATGCTGGGTTGTTAATCAGGGTCACTTGCAAACCAGTGTCAGGAAGTTTGATTTTGATGGTCACTCCATGCACAAATGAATAATGGCATGTTTGGCCACTTGTGCCTGAAAATATAGAAAATAACCTTATCATGAGGGTAATGAGCACAGCATTGCAACATCACAGTATTGTTGTGACATATTGAGCCTAGTTTGCACCTGCATCTGGCTCTTTTGCATCGAGAACAAGGGGGTCCTCCGAGACTTCAGTAAATGCTGTTTACACAGTGGCTGAACACAGCTCAGCTAACACTTAAACTGCGGTGATATCTGAGAGCTTACACACTTTACTATACTTGGGAGAGCAGAGTCAGGCATGTTGCTGCCAGTGTCTGTATGGGCACATTTTGCCCAAGGATGAAACACTGCAGTCTCTAACATGGATTTCTAGAAAGATAAAAGGTTTGATTGAGACATATGAAACATTGCATGAATGAAGAACAGTCATGACAAAATGTAGAATCCACTAGTACAGATTAACTCCTAAGACTGTGAATTCTTAGTAAACATAAAATGTTTCAGTGTTAGAAAGTGACAAAACCAATACTGTGGTAGATTTTATGATTCTGATGTAATCCCTTTACTTTTTCACCCTGTATCTAATCCCTTCTTCTAGTCCTCTGCCCCAAAGCTCCCCTCCCTGAGCTCATCACAGCTTGTCACATCATTTTGGGGTCACTTCATTCAGAGGCCTGCAGCAGGAGACCTCTGCAGGTTCTAAAAACAGATGTGACAGGCCTATTAAAATGAGTGATCTCCGCTGCCCTGCTCCTCTCTGCTGCAGCCAGAACGGGTACTAAGCTGTCTTCCCCAGGGTACAGACAAGGGAAGCAGCTTGCAAAGCCCTGGAAGATAAGGTGACAGTCGCACATAGCTGGCATTGTGGCAGCTCCCAGAATTATCTCCTGATGAGGTTTTTAATTTTGAGGAGGGCAGTGGAACCTGAGCTATCATGCCTAAAGGCAGTGAGGCATAGAGTCCAAGATAAACATAGTGCAACAATATGCAAATACAAACATGTCTGAGCTATGAAAAAGATATATTATAAAGACTCTGTAAATCAAAAAAATAGAGCCTGGTAAAAACACACAACCACGAAACGCCGCTAAAACATAAATTTTTTTTTTTAACTTATGCGATGCTATTCTGTTTTTCTGTACTGGGATAGTAATTACACACTGCAGACTCTGGAGCTGTACCAACTCACTTCAGGACTATGTGAAATAACAGTATGTACTGATGTTGGTTGGATGTGTTTGTCATACTAGCATTTTTAGCAGAAAACAATGTTTAAAAATTAAACTTGTTCCACTCAAATGTTTCCCATAGAATTATTAACTAAAATTTAGAGCTGGCTTAACTCTAAAATGAAGTAAAACATTTACATTTTAAATTAAGTGCATGACAGGAAAAAGTGGTTTATTAATTATTAATAAATAAGTTAGACTGTCAACCTGTCTCATGGCGCTTTAACACCAAGGCAAGGTTTGGTAAGTTACTATTACGTAAGATCTCAGGATGAAAAAAGAGACAAATCTGCATCTGCACGAGCTGAAAAACATGACAACTTTGGCAGAAAATCCAAATCATGAAAGCCTCTCAACTCCTGATGAAATGAAGGACAAGATAATCAACTTTAAGGTCAACTGGAGCTATTCATGGTTCAATTTTATGTTTTGCATAATTATGTAATATAATGTATTTACATTTATATACCACTTTGAGTGCTCAGTAAGGGTAAAGAAAAGGCACTGTAAAATCTACTTAGTTCCCAGAACTTAAACAAATGATGTAAAATAACTATGTAAAGCTTACTTAAAATAACTAAGTTAGGGTGACTCATTCATTATGAGAACTGAGAAAGAAAGCAGTGGCTCTAGAAGAAAGTGATAAGTTCTTAAATGTTGCTGTAACCTGACTGTTGATTCGGGTTGTTGGTTGTTGGGGACAAACTTTTGTGCATTTCAAATGCAACCATATCTGTGTAACATTAGGTCAAACTGTTTGTTGAGGATGGATGAATGGACTTCTACTCCTAACATTGTGCTTATAATGCTGATGTTAAATGCTAAAACACATTTTAACCATGCTTTGCTCTCTTTTGATCTTGAGCTCATGTGCATCAAAACTCCAGTATAACCAGATAAAATAACTGTAAAGGGTGATTTAAATTCCTTTCAGGACCTGCACTGTTGGGGCTTTCCTTTGTCCAACCTCTGTCAAATCTCTTATAAAAACAAATCAAAGTGTTTTCGATCATCCCTCTTCAACACCTTGTTCCATGTTTGAATTGTAAATTTGTTGGCACGAGGTGAAAGTGGGAACGGCTGCTGCAGAATTATCTATTCTGTTGGAAGGCCTGCCAGCATGTATGAGAGGGTCTTCCTCTTAGGACTGCAGCTCTGAGCCGCTGTCTCCTGCAATCCAGCCTGATCAATTGCTTGCTCTCAGGAGCCAACTGCCTCACTGATTGTGGGGCAGAGAGAACAAGGTCAAAAAAGGAGCTCTTTTTGTTGCCTCAAACTCGGAATAAAAGAGTAAAGTTTACACCTACAGTTTTTCATCGTTACAATGTGCAAAGACTCAACATATAAATTCAGGCTCATTTAGCTTCACAAAGCAATGTGTAATCAAGGTAATCAAAATGCACTTAGTTGAGCCATAATCATAGAATCTTAGTTTAAAAAGATCACAACAATCATCATCCATCCATCATCATCCATCCATCATCATATGGGCGAGACCTCAAATATCCTGAATGTCACGGCAGTGAAACAAAGCAGCAAACCAAAGGGTGGATCAATAAACCAAGTTTGTTATTCTCGCGCTCCATTTCGGGCCAAGAAACGATATAAAAGCAAACACAGAATGCACATATAATATTCATAAATGCTCCTGCAGATAGATGACCCGTGACGTTTCTCTGCAAAGGGACAAAGAGGAGGAGATGAGAGAGGACAAGTGTACCAAAGACAAGGACTTGTGTCATTGGGCCTGTGGAGGGAGCAAGGGGGGTGATGGAAGCTGAACTAGCATGAAACTGCCTTCCGTCACGGATTACCAAGGCAGCGCTTTTCATTACCTGCCTTTCATAACAAGATATTTATGGCAACAGGAGGTGCGAGACACACGCAACCCATTTGCCTCAGAGATCCAATGCCCGTGTGTATGTGAGGAGGAGAGAGAGAGAGTAAATGGTGCGGAAAGAAAGTGAATTGTGTAGGGAAATGGCTGCTGTGATATGCTATATTATTGTCTATTTCACACTTGTATGACTTTGCTGACTGGATTGTATGAGGGTGTTTTTAACACAAGTATGACTGGGTTGAAAAATGTAGGCAAGATCATTTAAAAGGGGGAGCTTGAGGCTGGTTTTCATGTCACTTCCAGATGCAGTACAAATATTCCAGTTACTTTGTAGTTTCAATCTGAGGCAAAGCTTATTACTATAGTGTTAATGAAAGTGTGACTGAAATTTATCAAGAACTTCTATCTTTGTTTCACATCCTCAATTAGAAACGACCATTCTCTCTATTTAAAGTTACAGTGTGCAAAATCTCACCACTAGATGTCAGTAGATTGCAGATTGCTGTCAACAGAGAGCTCAAAAACATGAAATGAGACCCCAAACAGACATGTTCCTACTACTGTTTGTATAAAAAAATATTTGTGTACGCATATTTCACCATATTCGAATAATATCATCAGCCAGCCACGTGTAGCTAGATAGCAAAAGGACTCCGGACTGGATCTGACCCAACTCCTTTCTGGGTTGGCTGTCAGTTCACCATTTACCTCAGCTATCAATGCTAGGTAAGAGGCAGCCACATCTTTTTAATATGAAGGACACTGTGAAACTTTGTAAAAATGGTCTAACATCTAATAATACGTTAGTGAAGCTCACTTCATTCTGATGATAGTGATATTGGAGTGAGTTGTAGAGGATATGCTCAACTTTTCTTTTAGAAAAGCTGCTGTTTTTCCCGTTGTTAGCTGTTATTTGGGGTGGCTGTAGCTCAGGTGGCAGAGCAGGTCAGCCACTAATCAGAAGGTCGGTGGTTCGATCCCAGGCTGCATCCTGGCTGCATGCCAAATATCCTTGGGCAAGATACTAACCCCTGTTTGCCTACTGGTGGTGGTCAGAGGGCCCGGTGGCGCCTGTGTCCGGCAGCCTCGCCTCTGTCAGTGCGCCCCAGGGCAGCTGTGGCTACAATGTAGCTTGCTATCGCCAGTGTGTGAATGGGTGAATGACTGAATGTAGTGTAAAGCGCTTTGGGGTCCTATGGACTAGAAAAGCGCTATACAAATGCAGGCCATTTACCATTTATTAAACAGAAATAGGAAAAAACTGATTTCCAAAAGCACAAGGGAAGTGTTTCTGGGGAGACAATAACCCGACGGACCAGTTGCAGGAAACAAAATATGCTAAGAATTGCGCTAAGAAGTGGGTGATCTATTGGTTTTGTGAGGAAAGAAATGATGAGAGGTAAGTGTGTTAGCCCAACTTTTAGCCTAAAAATCCGTCATCAGTATTATATGAATCATGATAAAACACACCTAGCATGTTTTGGGTTCCTGCAACTGGTCCGTTGGGTTAATGTCTCCCCAGAAACACTTCCCTTTGGCTTTTGGAAATCAGTTTTTTCCTATTTCCGTTGGCGTTTTTCCTATTTCCGCTGTGCTTTGTGTGCTTTTGCAGTGTTTTTCTTATTGCTGGTGTTTTCTTAAGTTGCAGTCCGTTTGGCCTCTCAGGGCCACCGTATATTTTGGTACTGGAAACTTTTTAGTTTTTTAGATTAGATTTTAGATTCGTCAGAACTTAAAGTAGAGGAGCATATCCTGTGAATATGTAATACTGTTGTACTTTGAGGCACAGTGGTAAATGCTTTAGTACCCTGATATTTCTATCATTGTGGGTTTACTGTAGATATCTGAAAGCAGGTGTCCTTTACACACACTGACACACATTAACAGGAGAGGGAGTAACTTGGAAAGACTGTTTTTGGCAGAATGTTTTCTTCTAGGTTTCATGCACTTTGATATGGTTCTGTGGTTATTTATGCAGTCTCTGACTATATTGCTCAGTGCTTAATGCTTAGATTTTAATTCCCCCCCCCAAAAAAGAGACACTCTAAAGGAACAAACAATGACACTCATTGCTTCTCTCCCTTTTCTCATTGTGAACAATGTATGACCCGGCTTGTCTGTGTTTATTTTGGAGGTGGTCAGTCCTTGTTTACAAGAATGGCAAGAGTCAAAATGCCCAATATCTTCAAGATCAAAACAGCCGTGTCCTCCATTCCCCCTTTCCATTTTCATAGGCCACCAGTTTGTGCATGTGGGTGTCAGGAGTGTTGTGTGTGCATGGACTTCGAATCAGTGCAAGCCGTGGACGGCCTGGTGCCCTGTGCTCGAAGGCAGCCATCTGTCAGCTGATGCTTGGTCGACACAGCAATCAGAAAGCTCTGCGGCGGGTCCAATCTGTTTCACCACAGGTAGAGCTGTGGGAGGGCGGCCATCAATCCACACACACACACATACTCTTTATTCCTTCTCTCCACTTCATCCTTTTGTAACACTGTCTGTCACTCCTCACCTTCTTCTTTTTATACCTTCTGTCCTTTACAACGGTTTTGTCACTCTTCTATCTTTAGGCAGTTTTTATTCTCTTTGACATTTTGCTTTTAATATTGAATTTCTTTTGAGAAACCTTTGATAGCCGCCTCTTTCCATTACTGGGTTTTTGTATGTCAGCATGCACTAGCACTGCTATTTCAGAGTCATCAGAAAACACTGCCGTATGATAGAAAGCATACCAAATGATATACAGTAATGAATAAAGTTACAGGGGTGGTGACTGCTAATGTAATGAAACCAAATAAACAGCACTGCTGCTGTGATTAACCTACACTGATTCCCTTTCCTGGCAGGGGTATCACACCACTTGTGTCACCATGATGGCAGTGTGCTAAGTGTAGTGGTAACTCCAGCCTGCTAAATGTGCTGTGCTATATCCAAGCCATGCCAGGCACAGCTCTCCCCCCACTAATTCCTCTCCGTTGGCAAAAGGCCAACTGTTAATCTGATCAGAGCCATTCTAATGGCAGAAGGCAGCCCTCCCAACCAGACTGTAGCCTGGCCAAGAGGCCTGTAGCAGTGGAGGTGACATCCTGAGCTCTCCACTGCAGATGAATTATTGAACGGGACCCAGAACAGAGATTTAGGAGGATGAGTTGGCTTGGCTGTTTTGTTAAGCCAATCAAACAGATATGAAAATCTCTCTTCAATTACAATTGAGGATGAAGAATAAATGTATTTATGTTGTGAGACATTTCGGATGGCCTGGCTAATTTCATTTTTTTAAAGGGACCGTGACAATTTCAGCTCATGGTATGAGTGCCCTGTCCTACTAAGCTGTCTGTATATCTGGTTGCACTCCAAAGTTGCTTTTCCCACAACTATACACCCTCACTGCTGCCACAGGAATTAAGAGGGTAGCTAGCAGCCAGGTGCTGCTAATCTAATGCACTTTATTAATTAATCATCAGCAAGTGTCAACACCTCTATAAAAGCCAACGTTTTGGCAGTTTGCTGGCCTCGTCTCGTCTCTCTTGGAGTTTGTTTATCAAACTCTCCAGGCCTCAGTTAGCATGTTAAATGTCTGAGTTCATGACAGTAAAGTTAGAAAAAGACTGAACAAGTATGGCTTGTTTAAAATAAAGTCTTTTCTTTCTAAAAAGAACATGGCACCACAGCTTAGGTTTGCAAAGTTGCATCTGAACAAACCACAAGACTTTTGGAACAATGTCCTTTAGACAAATGAGATGGGAATGGAGATGCTTGGCTATAATGCATAGCATCATGTGTGGAAAAAAGCAAACTCGGCATAACAGCACAAACAGCAGCTTTGAAGCACGGTGGTGGAGGAGGTGATGATTCAGGATTGTTTTACAGACACACAGGGAGCACCTTGCACTCAGTGAGTTGACCTTGAACTCCTGTGTATACCAAAGTGTTCTAGAGTCAAAGTAGAGGCCCAAAGCTAAAGCTACAGCTTTGTTCTTGGCATGTCTCTCATGATCCATTTCATGGATTTCATTGGAAAAAATAACTGCTGCTGGTTATAAGTGATGACCAATGCAGCGGCTACAGATGTCTTTGTAGTTGTGGTTTCTCTTAAGGCAGCGGTCCCCAATCCCCGGTCCCCAACCCCCAGGCCACTTTTGGTACCGGGCCGCGAGAGTTGAGGCTCGGGGGTTAAATTTATTGTTTTCAGGGTTTTTATCGGTTTTTATTGTTATTTTTTTATCGTTTTTATTGTTAACTCAGTTTCCCTGGGTCTTTTCCCGTGTGTTATGAATAAATCTTCTTTTTGTTGGTACTGGTACTGGTTTTACTTTGTTGTATTTATCCGCGACACCTGAAAGGCCGGTCCATGAAAATATTGTTGGACATAAACCGCTCCGTGGCGCAAAAAAGTTTGGGGACCGCTGTGTTAAGACATCTGAGAAATTGTTTGAGTGTTCACTGGTTGCATGCACAGATACAGTAAGTATCAGTTTGTTTCACTTTTCATCACATAGCAGCGCCACACTCATGTTGCTATGAGTTTTTGACTGCATCTGTGATGCATTAATCTGTCAGGCACAGAAGCCAAGTATATGAGGACACTTATGTTTTTGATGAGATATCCTAAAATAATAACGCTGTTGTAGTAGCAGCACAAAAAACAAGCCTTCTGCTATTCTTCCTTTTACTATGAGATCTAAAGATTTGAATATTTAATGATATTCAGTCAACAATGTCAAATGTAGATTACTACTTTTTTTTCAAATATATTCTTATGACTTCAGACTTTTGAATTTTGGAACTGCTGGCTTGTCCACATCCATTTGCCAAACGCAGTCTGGTGTTTTCATTTCAGCCAATTTAAAAGTCATCTATGCCAGAATAACCCACTACACTTAAAGATAAAGATCATGGACATAAAGTTATGTCTCAAAAACCCTGTTTTTGGACTTATTTCTTTGCAGCTTTTCTGCCAGTTCTTTCCCCTCTACTGGCCCATGGATACAACTAAGCGAGCGGAAGGGACTGGCAGAGTAACAACGCCAAAATGTAACTAGAAGTACATTTGGAGAGTGCGTCCTCTGCCAAGGTCAGTGTCCTTTCTCACAACTTGAAAGAAAGTAATCTGGATCGGCGTCAAACTGCAATGAGTTCTTACTTTGCACAAACTCCATCTCTCCATCGAGCTTTGTAAAATTCAGCTTTGTAGCTTTTGTATAATCTTGCTGACAAGCAGTCAGACAAACAGATTTGACACAGCAGAGGAATAAAATCTCCCATTAGTCGCTGGCTATTTTATAATTTGTAGATTGTAAATTTTGGGAATACTTTGGACTGTAGCCTGTGGGAGAATGCTGTGACTTTTCCAGCATTTACAGGACAATACCATAAACAGGTTTGGTAACCACAGTAAGGGCTGGCTTGCCAATGAAATGGATTTTACTGCATGTGTTTACGTTAAGTTCAGCCAAAACAGTGGAGGCATGGGGTTTATATCCTCAACATTGTGAGCCAGACCGCTGTTATTCAAAACCCGACCACAAAACACAGTTGGGTTATGCACAGTGGAACATAAACATGGACTTTTTTTCTGGAGGCTTGTTAGAATTGGCATTTCCTCTTTTTCTCTTCTTTGAACTAATGGTTGGTGGTACTTAACAAAAACTTTAGGGAACAAACTGTTCTTTATTCCAGTAACTTGGTTATAAAATGTCTAAACAAATTTCAAGAAAGATGAACTGGGAAGAAACTCAATGGGACACTGAAAAACACTACAGACAAATCCCTGCTTTGTCCAAGTCAGTTTTTCTTAAGTTGTCACAATGCTGGAGTCCCTATTTCTGGGTTTTAAAGGATACATAGATGGCAAAATTCAAAAATCACACTTAGTAATAACTGGAACAGAGTTTGAGTTATCCCAAAACTGAATTATTTTGAATGAGGATTGAGGTTTATCTACTGTTCACCACACAGAAGTTGTTAGCACAGGCTGTTCATGTCATTTATTAACATTGTAGTTGATTAAAATTGTTCATAAGCGCTGCATTTAAAGATAGCTTTATTCAGGAAAAAATGTGTTTGCACTGTAGATTGACATTCTGGAGGCATCTGTGAAAGTGGTTTTGGCTGTTTTGATGTGGTGCACTGTAACCTACATTCAGCCAGCCTCAACTAATGAACATGTCAGTTTGTAAACTGTTACCATAGCAAACGTAAAGCCCTTAATGTCTTGCTATTAGTAAAGCTGTTAAAGAATTTAACAAGGCTCTATTTATATGTTAAAAAGCATCTTGGCTAACCACATGGCTTTTAGACTTCTGTTAACGTAAACATTAAGTAAATTAATTGTATTTTATTAGTCTGTTTCTTTCATATGAAGCATACAGACAAGAGTTTACAGATTTTTTATACTTAACTCTATTAGGCAACATCAGCAATGAAATCTTCCCATATCTCTGATCCAATTGTCATTTTAACTTCTTCCTCTATGATGACCTCCTCCATAACCTTAATGACAAGTTTTGACAGTAGATATCAGTATAGATGATATGATAAGAGCTTCAAGAGCTGCTCATAGTTGGCGTTCAAGGGGTAAAGAGTTACCTATACCTATCATGCTTTCCCTTACTTTCTGTCATAATCACCAAATACTTTACTAGGTATATCTTGCTGGTATTCGTTTGGACACACGGCTCAGATTCAACAAGGTGCTGGAAACATTCATCAGAGATCCTTAGCATCTGAATATCGCAACAGAAATGGAGACTCAACAGACTTGCGGTGTTTTTCCATTCTTCTTTTGTCCGGTTTTGGTGAGCCCATTTAAAATGTAGCATTAATTTCCTGTTCTTAACTGACAGGCGTGGCACCTGGTGTAGTCTTCTGGTGCTGTCGCCCATCTCCTTCAAGAATACCTTCGTTGGGACGAGTGGTTATTTGAGTTACTTTTGCTTTTCTGTCATCTCAAAGCAGACTGGCCATTCTCTTCTGATGCAATTTCTGCCTGAAAAGCTACCACTCATTTTTGGACCATTCGAATATAAACCCTAGGGATGGTAAATCACACTTAAATCACCTTTTTTGCAAATTCTGATTCTCACATTTTAACTTCAGTTCGGTCATCCTGACCATGTCTACATGCCTAACATGAGTAGATGTTTGCCATAACATGCAGTTAAACAAGTAGCCAGTGAGTGTTTGTACTCTGACAGTTGTGGAAGCTCATATTAAACAGCTCAAATTACAAACGCAGAAGGCCCGCCCACCTGCTGGTCAAACATTGTGTTTATCAAGGGCAGCCAATCAGAGTTAAAGGGAAGAAGACTTCAGATTTTTCAGACTGGGGAGGAATTTAAGTGCATGTACAAAGGTGAAGTAGTAATAATAATTATACTGAACTGTAAATCCTGCAATGCCACTTTAGTAATGGCCAAGAATTAAAAAAAATACGGTGTTGGATTTGAGCTCAGTAGGTCCCCTTTAACCAACCAGTCTTAAAAAAAAAAAGAAGTTCAGACTGCTGTTTCAACTCGATAATATTTATACGGTCAAATATCAGATATTCACAGTTTAGCTCAAGGCATGTACAGTCTGTAACACCCTGATGATTATTCTCAAAATGTTTTAGGAGACATAATAATGCTAAATAATATTTATATTTCCCAAATGGCCATTATCAGTTTTCGTGAGAAAGTCAAGGCATTTTACCTAACAGGAAGTGTAAATGTCATCTAATCATTAAATGTTTTGACGGCTTAATTTTGTTTTTACAGTTTCCCGCTGCTATGTTACCAAACAGTGTGACAGTGCGATAGGGGGAAAAAAAGTTACGGCTTACAGAGTCATTGTTAAAGAATTCAGTAACTCAGAAGGTAAATACAAGCGTCACGTATTGCTCTGTGGAAAATACCTGTGGCTGATTTCCAGCTGCTGTGGTTTTTGTGGCTTTTCGTGTGATGACAGGTGAATATAATGTTTAGAGGAGGCAGAAGGAAAACAGTAGAGAAGAATGGGTAGATTGTTAGTCATAGCTATGATACACTGTTAAGCACATTTTCTTATAGACAGGTTTATGCGTATGCTACTTTTGGCTTGTCGGGTAGGGAAACGCCTTTCTCTTCTGGTTCGCCGGTTGAAAAGATGACAATAATCTTTTGTTGAATGGCCAAGCCCTTGAGATAAAGAAGCGTACAAACAGAGCTCAATAGACAGAAGGTGGCACAGAGCAACACATTTCTCAGTGGTTGTATGAGAAAACACTTTTGTTCAGCATCTGTCAGACGCTGTTATAAAGCCGAGGTATTATAGCGAATGGATTATGACAACCAAAGGGAAATAATCTACTGAAATCACACAATTTAAATCTCAATAACCCAACATTTAAACAGATTAAGGGTGTTGCAGAGAGTTCACGAGCCTTGTGTTTGTGTAGTGTGTGCCTATAATAACCAAAAAATGTGTATCCATATCATCGCCTCTTTCCTTCTGCTTTAATGTTAAGTCCTTTAACCCTGAAACGCATACCTGGGTTTTGTTGGTATTCAGTTTGCGTCACCGTAAAATGCTTTGTTGTGATTTGAATGCAAAGTCTTTAGCACAGAACATCCCTCACTGGTATTTAGGTATGCAGGTATGCACGGAAATGAAAACAGTCTCCTTAAGCTCTTTGTGTATGTGATTTGTCATGACGAACCAACTGTTTTTTAGAATTGTGTCTGAAGGATATAATTAAGATACCCCTGGTAGTGACAGCATCCACTGGAGGCATAACCCCCCCCACAGGCCCCTCCCTTTCAGCTGTAAATCCTCCCTTCCAACTCTCCTCCCCGCCTTCCATCACCCAACCCCCCCCTCGTCAGCTGTTTCCCTCCCACTCCAAGCTATAGCTGTCACAAGGCGGAACCACAGGGAGCCTGCCGGTTGGTATTTATAGCATGCCAGGGCTCTAAGTGATAGATGTCACCTTCACGCCACTGCCTTTGGGACACTGCACCAAACATCTTGCCCCACTAACAAGCTGCAAAGTGCTGTGGATGCACAGGGAAGGGACAGTGGGGCAGTGGAGGACATGTGTCTCTGGCTTGTGTGTAAAAGGAAGCCAGGGATGCCGATGCAAACGACCAGAGTTTATCAAATGTGTTTACATTTCTCCCCACTTGACTTGTTTGCTCCTTGGTGTCTCGCTTGTTAATTAAAACCTCTCCTGGTGAGAAGTTTGTTTAGGAGGTGAAGTAGTTTGCGTTCACGGCGGCTCTGAGTGCCGCGCTCCTTCCTTCAAGCTGCAGTCGGATGATGGATGGGAAGGAGATGATCGATTCTGGCCTGACCGCGGTGGTGTGACGTAGCACCTGAACCTCTCAGCTGGACTCGCAGTAGGGCTCATGCACAGGAAATTTACTCTTGAACTAAGTGCAGTAGAGAGGAGGATAAAAATAGAATTCACGTAAGCATGGCTAACATAAAAATACAGCAGTATGACATATGAACGGTGGGCAAACAACACAGCACATGCAGATACCACCCACAGACAAACACATAACAGACGCAAACTTTTATTTTTCCACAAAGAGCTAGCTTTGTTCCTCTCAATGCTAAAGAAAAACCCCATAGCTACTGTCACTGTCGCGAGGCGTCATCCTGACATTTTCAATCATCTCCTTTGACAGAGATATTTTTGGCCCAAATGGTAGAGTTCTCCTTTGAAGGCGTCTGTAATACAAAATATAATTCAGGTCTGTCTGACAAGTGGAATAAGCTTGTCAGGAAGCTGAGGCTTGAGGAAAGGAGCTTTTGGCTCAAGACTCAACTTGGCATTGTTCACATATCCAAACTCCTACTCCGAGCCCAGTAAAAGTTGGTCATGTGTCAAACTTCAAAACCATCAGTGACCTCACATGTTCTGTTGAAACCTGTGCTGGTTATATTAGTCATGTGTGTATTTCACAGTATATTTCCTAATAATAGCACTGCAGCTTGAACAGAAAGGATGCAGCTCCAGTGCTTTAATCTGTATTTAAGACAACAGACATGTAAAGACAAAATTATCATTTGGAATATTTTGCTCAATTTTGTTACACTTTCTTGTAACGTCCAACTTCTTTCATTTTATTTCTCCTCCACATATAAGACTTAAAAGGTATATGGATAAAAAGCAGTGATGTACAATAATTCATTCATGCTGGGCTACATCCATGGAACCTCCATGCATTAATAAACATAGCGCTCGGGTGTTTATTGGTCTTGTCAACATTTGTTTCGTGTCAGCATCTTTTCGTGTGTGTTTGACACAAAACATTGTGAATTACTGACAAAGAATTTCTCTTAGGAAAACAAAATCACGTATTTTCAAAATTGTCATTTTTCAAGTGACAACCAAAACCTCATTCTTGCTTTGAATGTGCAGATGCTTATTTTTTAAAACAGTGTCTTTTATTTCAGGCTAAAAGAAAGGCAAGGTGATAACATTACATTTCCTTTTACATTTTATATATACAGTAGGTTGTAGGAAGAAGAAGAACCTAAAGGTGATCACAGTTTGGCCAAAACATACATTTAAAAGAGTACGCATCTGAATATACATTTGGTGTAAACTGCAGCCAAAAATGTTTGGTGAATGATTAAAGTAAAGCAAAAAAAGAGAGCTTTTTGTCATTCATTCTTCAGCCCAGGCTGCTTTAAAGTTTGGGTGTCAAACAGTCTAAATTGCTGAAAATAAAATGTTACATTATCTTTGACTGATATTGTTGTTTAAAAAAAAGCACAGGTGAGCATGATACGTGGTGATCAAGAAAATCAGATACTTTGTATTTATAGAAATGAAAATATTCACATTTGTGTTTGATTAAATTTGATGAAGTCTGTGCGTCTCAACACGCGGCTTCCTAATGCATAGAGTACATGCATGCCTTTAGATGACAGTGACAGAATGGTCAGTGAGTTGCTGAAATTCATCCGTGCTGCGGTGAATGTGTTGACATCGCCTTAATTCAGCTTGCCATCTGACACTGTGCTTGGTTCTCCACTCTGAGGGAGTAGGGTGGGCACGGATATAGGCTGTCAAGCTCACATAAGCATGTTAAAATACTGCATAGATCGCAAGTGAAAGGGTAGAGTCAGAGCTGAAGCAGCACCGCACCTACATTTTTATGTGAGTTGCTTTATATACTAAACGCTACTGCATGAAACTGTCATTCATTTTTGCATTTGTAATAAAAGGATACATCTGCAGAGTAAAATTGTCAATCCAGTCTTAAACCAGTGCATAAGTATTTGTTCTTACACACTGCTTCAGCCCTCTCAGTCTTCACATGGCATGTGTTCACCGAGTGCATTGATTGCCGCTGTTCAAACACTCGTATTTTAACCCTGAAACACTTATCGCAAAACACGGCAGAAGTTGCAGGGTGCAAGCTAATCATTACATGGCGTTTAATGCGAGAGAATAAGTAAGACTACAAAGTCTTTGCAAACCACTATTATAACAGCTGCAGCTGGCAATGTGTAGCTGCTGTGGCTGTAGGAACGATCCATGACATAACATTAGGAATATAGCAGAGAAAGACTGAAAAGCGTTGATTGAGTGGAGTAATGCCACTGTGTTTACAGCACCCGTCTCATTTACATCTCATTAATCTGAAGATTGAGTCATTTGAAGACCGTTCCATAATGAATACAGATTTCCTTAAAGCACTCAGCACAGTCAAGATGTAAACCCAGGAGTTTTTGTTTATGCCTTTAATATGTTAAAACTAAGGATAGGACAAAGTATTGATATGGCAGTATAGTGGATTCCTTTCTCTCGCAATGGATTTATCGATACAGTGGCAAAAAATATTGATATTTTTCTGAAAACATGAGCACACGAAACATATTCCCCTTCAGTGAACGCTCATCAGCACCTCATGACTCCTCAAAAGGTGTTGATGGTCTCTTCTTCGTGAAGAGGAGGAAGAAAACGGTGGACAGTGGAGGGTAATCAAAAAGCTAAAAACTGAACTGACATGACAGGACACACACATCGACACAATGTAGAGTGAATACACACGTTATGTCTGCATTCTTCTTTTTTGTGTCTCTCTGCTGTACAGAATTCCCTGGCAGTGTCTGTATGATTGCATTGTGATACATCATTATTGTGGGTAACGCATCACGACAGTGTAGTGAGTTCTTTCGCGATTCCCACCGTTAGTTTAAAACCGTGTCAGCGCAGTGGCGTGCCCAAACTGCAGCGCGAGTAAAAGTGTGTGTCTGAGCGAGCTTTGTACGGTGCGTCGTGTCTGTATAACACATAAACCGTGTGTGCATTTGTGTGCATCGGCTTTGTCTCAGTCTCGTCTTACGCGTACAGCCTTTCTAGAATGATCTTTGACATATACTGTCAGGAGGTGTCAGAAAATGCGTGTGCGTGTGTGTGAACATGGACATGTATGAAGCTTGTAAGTGTGTGCATGAGTCTGAGAGGCTGGAGTCAGACACAGTGGACACTATCTCTTTGCTGACAAGTGTCATCGGCTCCAGCTGCTCGGGGGTCTCTGCTGTCGTGTGGGTGAGAGGGGGCAGACAGGAGGTGCTTGTGCTGCAGGGGGAGTGGACGAAGCCAGAAAGTGGGGGTTGGCTGTCAAACAGTTGGGAAGGGGGGATGACAACATGACCATGCTGAAAGCAACCAGCAGGCCCCCCAGTGGCAATCCAGGTTTCATGACCCAAGTGTCCACCTGTCGTTTCCTCTTAGCCAATCTGCACTCCCCCCCCAGCCCCCACCCCTTATTCCCCTTTAGAGAAAAGCAGCGTACGGGTGGCTGTACTCCACAATCCAGTTAAAGGCCACTGCTACAAACCTAAAATGAGGCGCGACATAACTGTGGCATGTTTGCTTAGATTAGATTTGCATCGTCAGATGTTTTGAGGTGGACCGGTGCGAGGCATTTACACCTCTATATATAGTGAGCGTGCAGGCTCCAACCCAACTCAGATGCGATTTGTTTCACTCGCTTTCGTGGCTATGATGCGTACCCATAAAAGTGCCCAACAGTGTATACTGTGCATTGCAGCTTAACTGTGTGTAGCAGTGCTGACAAAGCAGGATGGGATCCCATGTTGTCGGTCACCTTGGGTGGTGTTTGAGGTTACTAATAATCTCACTTTTGCTGCCCTGATTAAATCAGCAGTCATTGCGGTGTGTGTTCTGGAAGCCTGCCACGCGTTCTCCTGCTAATTAGTGGATGGTTGACTGCGGTCCCTCCTCGTATACTTTACCTTATTTTGCTGCATCACTATAAAAACTAAATAGGCTGATAACAAAACGTGTCTGGACACTAACCTTTAAACCTTTACTTGGGCAAACACAGAGGACAGCGGAGTGTCAGTTGAACCTAATTTCAGTTCGCATACCCTGAGACCCATCTGGCCTCCCATAAATCTGCTTGTCCATCAACAGTGAAATGCAGCTGGCACACACACATACACATATCACACCCCCTGCACACTCACACCAGGAGTCAGGGTTTGCTGGGAGTGTGAAAATAAGATCCGCCAGCTTCAATAAATGCCTCTTAGCACTGTGATCAGTCAAAGGCTTTCCAGCTATGTTTGGCCTCCTCTGGCTAAACCGACTCATTAGCAACAGGGGACCTCATATTTGCAGCGCAGTTTAACACCGTTTAGATTTACACTTAAAGCCAGTCTGTCTGCTTGGCCAGATTAGTGCCTTGGGTTGCATGTCTTTGTTTTTTCTTTTTCTTCTTCTTCTTCTTCTTTTTTTTAAAGTAACGTTTGTGTTATTAATTTAGCATCCAACAAGCACCAACCTATCCGTGAGCTTTGATATTGCAGATAGTCCAGGGTCATTTTGTGTTGTCAGTAAAAGTAGGATGTGCGTCTGTGTGGACATGCATGCACGCGCATGTCACTGCGCAGACCCTGAGCCCCTACACTGCCAACGTGTCGGAAGCATAATGCGTAATGAAGTCAGACACATGATCTCCGGCCACTGTTGTGTCACCGCAGATGTCCGTCTACGCTTGCTGAGGCATTCTGGGAAAACCTCCAGGACTTCATGACCTCTTGTCGACTCTATTAGACACTTTTAAAATGGTCCATCACAACTCCATCTTTCCTGTGGAAACTAACAACATATTTAATGATAATTGTCACCCCAATCCAGTTGTTTCTCCTTATGGTTTTACACAGTCATTCTTCACCTTCACAGCTTGAAGCCATTTGATTTTGTTTTAAACCCTGCTGGATTAGCATTACTGCATATGGTTTTTGGTTGGAAAAAAAAGGTGCTAACCATCCTGCATATGTTGTTTTGCTTGATAGCCTATCTTCTATTTCTGAGACAAATTACTCAGTCTTATAGGGCCACACAGGACTGGATCTTGATGAATCTGAAAAACAGAGGCACAGCAGCAAGTGGCAATAATATATTCAATATTATGCGCAGGCTAACAGAGACATATGGCTTTGGATTCAAGAGCTAGGAATTTCCAGGCTAACACCAGCAGTTATCTGCAATGAGGACTGTGATGAGCACAGGCACGCTGCACTGGCCAGGTGGCTCTTTGGAAGATAGTGCCAAAAGATGAAACCACCTCAGTGTCAGCATTTTAATTTGATCTGCCATGTGCACATATGTCTTTAAAGTCTGCGGGGAGTCTCTTAGCCATTGATGTGCTTCGCCAATGGTCTGCAGTCGCACAGGTTAGCACTGCAGGCTAATCTGTAGTGAGTCTGTCCCAAAAGCCTGCGCCAAGTTGATGGCAGGATGAGTGATCTCCTCTCCTCTGATCCCCGGCCCTCGGATGCCCAATGTGTGCCAACTATTCAGCTCCTTTGTAGTTGGTGCCAACATGCCCAGACGGGTAGAGGAGGAGCGCAGAGACCCAAACAGGATTTGAAAAGCAGTAGTGCTCTACTCCTAGATATTAGGAAGTGGGCACAGCGATTTCAGCAGTGCCAAATGTTTTGGGGCAGCAGCCATCCTGTATATTGGTCTAACACTAGCACACTGGCAGATCATCTGAACATTCAGAAGTTTCAGAAATTAGTGTGATGTTGCACTGCCTCGTTGATGGAGACAAAATTGAGTGCAAGGTGACCCCCCCTGTACCCTTAATGACGAGTTTGGGCACCTTCAATAAAGATCTGGTTTGATGACCATTAGAATAGTTTCTGGGTTTTTCCAGGGGTAGCTGCATAGGCAGAGACCACCCTCACGAACTTCTGTTGCAAACCCATTTTTTTATATGCAGGCAGAAATATGACAGAAACAACTCAGTGCTGAAAAGAGCTCCAAGGTTAACTCATCGTACACTTTCAAGGGGTAGAGTTAAATGAATTCAACAGAAACCTGTGCGTCCTTGTATTTCTTCTTATAGCAACAAATGAAATCACACTGTAGAGAAAGAGCAATTTCATAGAAGTCACCCAGATCAGTCATTATTTGCGAAAACAGATGAAAAGCTGAACTGCAGTTATAGGTAATAGTATTCTTGTATATACAATGACTGTAGTTGAACAATCACCAGAAGAAAGTCGGGTCAAATCTGAGTTTCTGTTTCTGACTGAGGTGCTGATGCATAGATGTTCACTGGAGCTCTGCATCTCACCTGGTTTGTTGGTGTTATTTTTTGATTCAGCAGCCAACCAAAAGGGCTCTGATTTAAAGGACCCTTATGGGCACGCATCAATACCCGACTGGCGACCGACCTGCTGTCATGAGGAAAAATGTCTATTTTCTTTCCTGTGAAAACATTTCTATAAAAACCTCTGCAGAGAAATGAACCTAACTACATTTTTTAGAGTGAGTCACGGTCATGAAACACAACATCTCAAACATCCATTCAGTGTCAGAACAATTCCACCATTAGAGCCGCGTGAAGAGCCCTTGAAAGCGCTACACCGACGATGGAGTTCTCGCTCCTCCTTTCCTCTCCACTCTCCACAGCCTGCCCACATTAACTCTCCAGCCCATTCAGCTGTGATTAGAAAAGCCTCTCAGCTTCTAGAGTTTGCAATCATTTGACCATAATGAATTCCAATCACTCCCTCCTCCTACCCTCTGCTCCCACTTGTACTCGAGAAGTTATAAAAAGGAGAGTGCCGAATGGAGAGACAAAGAGGCCGTGCAGTCCAAGGGATTGAAGTGTTTAGCAAAAGAATCACACGCAGAGAATTGAGCCTGAAAAAAATGTCTGAAAGTAAAATTCAAAAATAGCTCTAACAAAAATATTCTATGGATTTCATGGATAGTAATGGGGAACAAAAAATACGACTGAAAATAACTGTAATGACAAGCAAGTCTACAGCAATTTATTGGTAAAAATATAGTACTTAAGAGATGAACCAGATGTATGTGTGTGCATATAAATATATATATATGCATGCAGAAATCTGGAGGAGGCAGGATAAGAATTTCATAATGTGAATGTTTATGTTGATGTCTGGACCATCGGTCTGGAAAGCCACTGGCTGATTACTCTGTTGTAGCCCCGAATATCAACATTTCCTGATCCATGTCCTGGTCATTGTTTAAATTCTACACACATTTTAATAAGACAATAAACAGCTCCATTGTTGTCAGACGTTAGCCAATGGTTTTTAGGTTGTATTTTGCAAAGGCGTTCCTGCTTTTGCTCCTCACATGTGCTGTTTACATACATGTAACTAAAGCCTGCTCAAATGTGATTAGTCACCGTGAAGCGGAGTACCAACGTCAAACAGAAAGCTTTTACTGCCAGAAATCTTCCCATATGTGTGTTTATAGAGATTACTGCTCCAGTAATGGAGCAGCATGACTTTCAAATGAGCCTGAATGTTATTTGGAACGATAATATCAAGAAGCCTCGCTCAATTCTTTATTAATGAGGTAATGTTTTGCCCTTAGAGGGACAAAAATAAATATATAGCTGAAGCATGTAGCGGTTTTAGATGCCAGTCATGTGAGGACTTAGATCAGATCCTTGCTTGGATAATAATGGCTTTAAAGCCATTTAATAAGCTGTAGGATTTTTTTTTTTTAACTCAGCAGTGTTTTTTGTTTTATGGGCTTTATAACAATCTGAGAAAAACATTTTTAAATAATCCTTACTTTTATTTAGCAAAGACCTTTTTCCCAAAATGAGACGTGTGAATGTGTTGGAGTCTCCTTGTTGTTCTCTTTGGCTCTTTTGTCACAGTGTCACAGTGATGATGCTGACATTGCTGTGGTAATGACCTTTCACCATTGCCATGCCAACTTTCCCAGGTCCCTCTGGCCAGCAGTGTCCCTGTCACCTATAATCAGCACCACAGTCTGGCCACCGAGCTGCCTTGCGAGTACGACCAGTGGAGACACAGAAACAAGCCTAGAGACTCGTGCAGTTTGTCCCTGAATAAGGGTGAGCGGGCTGTGAGCACCACTTCATTCAGTGGATTAATGCTGGCTAATGGAAATTAGGCATGTAATAATATTCACACTATTACACGATTAAATGTGCATGTGGCATTGGCTCCCCCCTTTTTTTGGTCAATTAAGATGACAGCCATTTCAGCTGGACCAAACAGGCCGGGAATAAACAAGAGACCAAGACATTACAAAGGATGGGAACAGATGATCTGTTGGTAATTACATTAATAACTGTATGAGGGCGCATTCTGGTTAGCCTGTATACATGAAGGCTTGATGCCCTCCACTACTGTTTGTGGTTTAAGTGAAAGGAACAAGAAAGGCCTGTAAGCGTACCAGACGTCACTGGAATATATAAATCAGAGTGTTGGTAATGTGGCGTTGGCGATCTCACATAGTGACAATAAGACACAGTCAGCCTGAGTGTCTGTGATAGTGAGGGTGATGGGGAGAGGACTAGGTCAGTCACTTACTAACCCAGTCACTGTTACTGTGGGGAGCTTTGTGGCTCAGCCATAACCAGCACAGATTTGAGCTGCTTGTGAACTCTTCGAGGGCCAGCTTTGAGGACGATTGACTTCTAACTCTCACGCTCGCTTTCATGGAGAGCCCAGTCCAGGTTCACTCTGGTGGAAGATTATGGAGGTATTGAGCCATGTATATGTCTGCCTGATATCTTAAGAGAAGATGACACACATCAAAAACTGTGTGTGCATGTGTGTGTGTGTATGTGTGTGTGTGATGTCTGACTGAGGCTGACAGTTAAACCCATGTCCTCGGGGGGGTGGCTTGTTGATGACGATTGCTGACATGTAAACACAGCAGCCAAAAACAAACACATTGGTTCAGTGTTGCAGAAATGCAGAACATGCATCTGTGCAGGCAGAGCTAGAAGTTAGCAGGGCTGAGTTCAAGCAAGGATAGAGTAATGTGACTGATGTTTGAGTGATTAGATTGCAACCTTGCTTTATGTGCTACGGAAAGTTAAAATGAGCATTTGTTTCGTCACTGCTTTGGATGCGCATACAACAGTTGAATATGTGAACATTCGTCTTGTGCTGTGTACTTTACGTTAACAGAAGCAATGCCTCAGATTCGTAGGCAGAGCTTGAGGGAATTCCTTTAAGCGTTTGTTCAGCTGAAAAAACAGCTGTCCTGGATTTGAGCTGATCAGATTGTATTATTTAAAGCTTCAGCTAGTGACCAGTGACAGCAGCAGGAGGAATTCACTTCAGTTTTGTGATGATACGTTTCTTTTGCCTATCATTGGGCAGAATCACAAGCCCAAACTCTGGCAGCCAATCCACGTGGGTGTGATTTACTCATTTTTCAGATTTTTGTGACACGAGGCACAAATACATAACTGGCAGCTGAACTTAAATAGTGGCTAGAGCAGGAGGAATACATTATATTGCATTTGGCAGATTAAGTGTAAGCCTGTTGAGTTGGGTTGACTTTTAATATTGATCAGACGCATCATTTACACTTAAGTGAGTTTATATCATAGTGTTTCACTGGACATTAGCTGCTTTTTCAGTCCAGTCCTTAGACCTGAACATTTTTAGATGAATATGTTTTGTTTGTTAAGCTGCTTAACACATTCATAGCATTCTTTAGTTCAGGGGTGGCCAACTCCAGGCCTCGAGAGCCGGTGTCCTGCAGGTTTTAGATGTGTCCTTGATCCAACACAGCTCATTCAAATTGCTAAATTACCTATTCAACATGTCATGAAGTTCTCCAGAGGCCTGGTAATGATTTGATTCAGGTGTGTTGACCCAGGGTGTTATCTAAAACCTGCAGGACACTGGCTCTCAAGGCTTGGAGTTGGCCACCCCTGCTTTAGCTGAATATACAAGAATGCCGAAGATAACACAGTTTGACAGGCATAAGATAGAATTTCTGCACCAGCAAAGTGATTACTAAAGAGCTATTAGCTGAAAAATTGGCATATCTCAGTATGGTGTCCAAAGAGGACAAAAGACAAAGTGGCAGGACTAAAATCTGTCTGCAGAAAATGAAAGTATCTGAAAGTCATGTCCTTAAGAAATATGGAAAAAATCGAGCAAAGACCTGACACAGGACCTGAGAGATGCATCTGGTTCTTGAATTGATCCATCTACTGTTCACTGAGGCCTTGTCCATTGTCTCAGTGCAAGGGTGGCTGTCAAGAAGCCATTCTTCAGGGAGGGAAATGGTGTGACAAGGATGCCAAGTTATACAAGAACTGGACTGTGGCAGCAGGTTTTATGGAGTGATGAGATTTGTATTCATATATTTGTCAATACGTATGGAGGACGTCAGGAGAGAGGTACAACGGTGACCGTTGGAGAACTGTTCCTGAAGAGTACTTAAAGAAATGACAAAAAAACTGTCTAAAAGAGTCCAACCTGTGCTGAAGAATAATGGTCATACCAAATATTGACTTTCAAGCTACAAGAGTTGAACACTTGTATATTGCTTTTCCATTGGTTTTGCACATGTTTAAGAAATTACTATGGCGATGTCCCAATTTCTAAACAAAATATAAAGGAATTAGGGGTGACTCAAAAATCTTGAATGAATTGCAAAACACTTCACAAACAGCTCAAAACAGCTCTTTAGTGTGGTGACTGAAAAAAACCCATTGGATGGCGTGTTGGTAAAATCTAGATAAGTGTGCCCCAGGAGGAAAATGATTGGAATTATCCTTTAAGGCATATTTCTGTCTGAGATAAATGGATCTTTGAAGAACACATCAAGTGGAGTAAAACCTACAGCATATGGCAAAAGCTAAGCAGCCTGGGAAAAATATAAGAGAACGATGGATCTGAGTAAACATGGAAACAATCTGTTACTCCTGCTCGTATGATGCACTGTGTGCATCCTCTCTTTTCTGCATAAACATTGTGTAATTGGGAAGATTGTCTGATAATGGCTGAGTAGCAGGGACACGTCTCAGGTACTTGAGAGATTTCCATTTTGTTAGTGTGTTTATTTTGTATAGTCTGTGCATGTGCTGTGTGTGTGTGTGTGAGTGAGTCATTGGTTGCTTGGCAGCACTGGTGCTAGGTTCATTACCCTCCTAACGACAGACTGATAGAGGTGCCTTAAGAGGCTGTCCTTTCTCTCGCTCTCCTTCTGTTTCTCTTCTCCCTGCTTTCATCTTCGAGACACATCTCCTGCTGATTGCCATCTCTGTGACTTCGCAATACCAATATTGAGAGAGAAAGAGGAGCGAGACGCTGCTGGCCACCTATGCTTGATTCAGCCTCACCTTATTTTTCATTCCTGCTCTGGCCGCCTGTTTATGCTCAGAAAATTCATGTTTCCACTGGGAAGCCGCACGTTCTTCATCAAACCTGAAACTAGTCTCATCCGAAACACTGCGCGCAAACACATTTAAATAACGCTGCGCTAACAAAGCAATACACATTCCTATCCGCATTCGGTGTGTGCACTTTAATGCGTGCCACATTGCACGTGCATGCACACAAAAAGTGTGTCGATACCCGTGTCAAAATCCAGTTCAGACCAAGAGCTCTGTCTGTTTTGTGTCTTCTGTCATTTTACATGAAAAGAAGTGGTACGGGAACAAAAGGGCCTGGCAAGCCACCCCGCGCTGCTACCCACAGATAACATTCACTTATTAATTCGTTCCCATTATAAAAACAGCCAGATTGTACATTTAAAGCCCATGGCAGCCCATGTCAGATGCTTCTATTCATTTTACAGAGAAATGAGGGGGCTGAAATGCCCACCGC
This sequence comes from Oreochromis niloticus, assembly GCF_001858045.2. NCBI lineage: Eukaryota > Metazoa > Chordata > Actinopteri > Cichliformes > Cichlidae > Oreochromis > Oreochromis niloticus. The sequence continues at coordinate 11,862,085 of NC_031965.2, forward strand.
TTGGAGAATTTACCAGAGAATTAACCGTGATGGTGGTAGAGAAAGGCAAAATGAGGAAAAGAAACAGGCATTTCTTCAGTGTGCACTCAGAGCTTTTTATTTCTAATTAACCATCTGCCCATATTTCTCAGACTACAGTCCAGAATGGTTTATAATAGGGATAAAGACAACGATTAAGAGAAGGCAGTTGCCCTTTGCTACTTCTTGCCTTCAGCATTTTTTTCTTCTATTCTATATGATCTTTTATTTAACTCCAGTGTGGTTGGCACCAGGAATGAAAACGTCCGCCATGAACAAAATAAACACATCTTTTAAACATATTTGGCAAAATTAAAAGTCCTAACAATCTAAACGAAGCTGGATCGATTTACGTCCGAAGCTGAGACTACTCAACAACATCAAACTTGTGTGTGAATGTTGTGTCCAAGTCTAAGCGCTGTGACTTGTGTGCTCCTTGGAAATAATCTGCTCTGCCCTCCCCAGCATTGCTAGTAATGCCTTTGGCATAATATTTCTGGAGCTACTTGTAATGATGTTTCATTGGAGGCCTTCTGGCTCTGCTCCATTTGTTTCAGCCCATTTTGCTCTCACATGAACACACACTCGCGCACACAAACAGAATGCATTGTCTTTGTAACCATTCACGCACACTCATCTGTGTGATATCCTTTCTTCCCCTCCCTCGCTCTTGCTATCTGCCTTTTCTCATTCCATTAGTAAGGGATTTTCAAGGCCCTGGCAGCGAAAGCCCATTTTCTCCATTTTCCCCCGGTGGCCTCATCATCAGAATTCAGCCGTACAGCCTCAAGCTAATGTTTTTAATTCAATCCCAGCAATCCATATCCAAGCACCCATTCCTTTCCCTTCCTACTCTTTTCCAGTGGGGAGGAGGGAGGCTTGAGAAAGGGCATGTACATGTTTTTATGTATCCGTGTGCACGTGTGTACGTGCACGCGCATAAATGGGACCCCTCTTTGACCTCGGGGCTCACATCTGGCAACCCTCGATAAGAGCAGTCAAGTGTCACACACATGCCCCAAAGAAATGAATCAAATGTGCGTGTACGTGCACTCACGGACAGACTCTTTCTTTTTTCTGCAAATGCACAAAACGAAAAATGTTTGCGCGAAAAATAAAAAAATACAGAAAATCAGCAAAACTGAAAGATCCATAACCCGTGGCGAAGGGCGCTGGACAACCGAGGCAAAAACGAAGTATTTACATCAGCTTGCTTTCTCTCCCTTTGTGCTAGAGGCGAGTCAATGTGCCAACTATTTATACATAACAGAACACAAATGGCTGTAGCCTTCGCTTTATGCCTGCTGAAGTAGGGAACTGTCTGGCGGAGGTAGCCGGCGAGAAGAGGGGTGAGGGAAGGCAAGGTAATAGGGTGCATAAACAAGAAAAAAGTGCGCGAGCATGTGTGCATGCAGGGGGATTGAATCATGCTTCGGTGCCTATGGAACCCAATCGTGTGTGGAGTGTGTTGTTTATGAATTAATAAAGGCAACTTTTGAAGCAAAGCAAAGAAATGATGGTGGTAGAGAGAGAGAGAGAGAGAGGATACCAGAGAAGCAAGATGGGATGAGAGGAATAAAAGAGAATGTTAACAAAAATGAGATGAGGGGAGGACAAACAGAGGAAAAGGGTGAACAAGAGACAAATAAATTGGCAAGCTAGCCCCTCAGCCCTGCAGTCAAAGAGAGACCTAGCCTACACAGTACCCTGCACCACACACACACGCACAAGCACACACATGCACATATATATACACTACATATACGCACCCTGTCGGTCCAGATGACTATCATTACCCAGGTAAATACATCTGGCCTTGGGTGCTGGGCGCACTCTCATCGTTTCTCTCTCTGGTGATGTGATTTTTCTCCCTAACCTTTTTCATGCTCCACCTCCTGCCCATTACTTTGCTCCCCCACCCCGTATGAGGCGCACACTTTGCAGGAATACATGGCAGAGCGAGATGGAGAGAAAGATGGAGGTGCAGAGATTCACCTGCCTCATCAAGTAACCAATTATTTAGACATGATTGCGTTTGCATTGTGCTGTACCAAAAGGCACTTACAAAGGTCAGTGCTTCTGGATGTGTTTCTGTTTTATTTTCTTTAATACACAGACACACACACACACGCACACACACGTCCATACCACACATACTACATGCATATGCACTAAGATGACCTACACTTCCCCTCCGCCTGTCCTCCTGTCGCCTCTGTTGTCTTTTGTTTATTTAAACTGTGGATTTTTTGTCTCTCGTCTTTCTTCTTTGACAGTCGCTCTCTCACTCAAGCTCTCTCTCCCAGGGGTCTGTTTCACAGATGAGTCCCCTAGTTACAGCATCACTCATTGATTTAAGAACTGCCAAGGGCATTGATCTGAAACATGCTCCAAGGTGCAGAAAAAGTCATTTCTGCTTGCTAGACTGCTAATGACATGATGAAATGCGCCCTGCCGTCCCAGCACATACACAGAGACACCCCATGAATCACTTGCTAACGTGCTTACTAAATGTTTACAGACTGAATGAGTTTTGTCACACTTAATAAACAACAGGGATTTTCCTTATTTCCTTATTTCTGTAGTTACTGACTGAACATGCACTGTGTAACATGTGTTTGCATGTTAAATTAAGGAGACAGTTTAAAAAAATGACAAGCTTGTAATGACCCAAATACAGTAAGCACTCACAGGGTTGTAGTTTGACAATATATAGTTTGAAATTATTTCATTTTGCCATTTTTATCACATTGATTCATTATAATTATGTGTGTTGGGAAAACATCTTGAGCCACCTTCAATTTCTTTATATCTTGCTTGAGAAATGTTGCAGCTATTTACTGAAATACAAACATACATGAAAATACAGTATATAAGGAAAAACTACCAATCCAATGCTTTCCACATAGTTTTCCATGGTGGATCAAAATCTGACTGTACTTTTTTGTGTTAATATTTTCATCAGTTTTGTCAACACCACTGAATGAAATGCAGCCCCAACGCATGACAGAGCCTCCACCGCATTTTAAAGATGGCTGTAGAGACTTGCTACAGTGATTTAAACCAATAATGCAAAAAGTTTGGATTCCTTACTCCATCAGACCTGTTTTCACTGATTCTTTCAGTGACAGTTCTTGTGTAATTTGGGCAACTTCAGCCTTTTCTTAATTTTTTCCTCCCTGAAGACTGGCTTCTTGACAGCCACCCTTCCACTGTCACCATTTCTGATGAGGCTTCAGTGAACAGTAGATGGATCAACTGAGGGGACCAGATGCATCTCTCAGGTCCTGTGTCAGGTCTGTGCTGGATTTTTTCCATATATCTTAAGGACGTGACTTTCAGATACTGTTCATCTGCTCTAGACAGTTTTTAGGCCTGCCACTTCTTCTTTTGTCCTCCACTTGTCAAATTTCCTCAAACTTTTTAAGGACTCACTGCACAGATTGCAGATATATTCCAAGTTTTGAGCTAATTGGGAATCACTTTGCTGGTGCAAAATTCCTACAGACTTGAGGCCTGTCAAACTGTTATTTTTTGGCATTTTTTGCAGATTGCCAAGTTGTGTGTTTTGTGTAGACACAACACTGGTTCCTTGACTTTGGTGCATTTCTTATGCTAGAATGATTCATGGGTCATTGTTAAGTAGCTTAAGGAACAAAAACACTCAAATCTTCAGGTGCTGTATTTAAAATGAGTAAAAAGGAAGCCAAAAGGCAAAGCCTGGAGACTTTTTCACAGTACTGTAATTGTGTTTGTTTTTGTTTGTTGGGCTTTTGAAGGCCACAAATCAAGTATGAAATCATTTGTGGATCATTAGCAGTAATAAACCATTGTTTCAACCCCTTAGTTGGCTAAGATGTTTACTTTGTAGTTGTGGCTTCTTGGTTTCAAATTCAACCTCTAATCTTTCATCACAGCAATGCAAACATTCTTTTATGCTCTGTTTTGTAAACTGTATAGTTTACAGCTAAAATGAACAATGAAGATCAGCTCTGGGAGCTCTACCTAAAACATGTACTATGAATTGAGGAGTCACAGGAGACGCTGTTTGTAGTGCCCAACACATTTCCTTGAGCTTATAGTATAACACGTATCCTGTTTTTGTCAGAACAGCTTGTGTTGACCACCAGACGTTTCCTGGACAATACTGACGTATTAGATGTTCATTGTTACTCCTTAACTTAATATAAAACATCCCATTTGAGATTGCTTTTCCATCTGCATCTGCTTATTGTGACATCACTGATCTCTCACACAAACCTGGGTAACTGCATGAAAGCAGGCCCCTTGTAGGCCTGTATTCATGCAGCTACAGGTCATCACCTCAGATGCCCATAAATCTAAATGATACCTTTGAATATTTTATATATATTCGCAAATGCACATGTATGGTGAATTTTACACTTAAACAAACTGCTCGTTATGAAGGTTTATGTTTGGTGCACAACTTTATGATCACTAGAGTGTTAAAGTAATGTTGAATGAGAGTGGTACTGATGCCCAAATTAGAATGGATGTCCATAAGTTTGGGTGAATGCATTTCTTCTCTGCACACATACACACACACACACACGCACACACACACACATGCATACACACACACACAGAGTCCAATACTTTAATGGTGGTTTCCCTAGAAACCACAGAGAAGAGAAACACTTCTCACACACACATTCAACTATAGACACATGCAATCTTCAAAGTCCATCAGGTTGGGCAATACAGAAGCAGAAGCCCCACTAGAGGCAGTGGATGACAGGAATGAGGAACATGGAGAAGGAGAGTCTGTTTGGAGGCGTGGGGGGGTAAATAATGAATAATGCATGATGGCTAGCTCGGCCTGGCCTTCTCAGATGGATTCATTATGGGGGGCTGGCCAGGTAATATAAGGACTGTCAAGAAAAACACTAGCAAAACAGTGGAAATGGTACCAAATGAAAGCAGTGTGTGTGTGTGTGTGTGTGTGTGTGTGTGTGTGTGTGTGTGTGTGTGTGTGTAGGTGTGTGTGTGTGTGTGTGTTGTGCACTCCACCTGCTCCTGCCCTAGAGCAGTAGTGGAGAGGTGACCCTGCTATGGTAATAATGTGCTGGGGATTACAATTTGATGGAACCAAGCCACAAGGGTTCTTTCCTGCCCACTCTAATGACAGCTTGTTGCTGCTGGGACCGCTATACAAGGCCCTCTTGACACGCACACACACAGACGTGCACATGTGCACACAAACGCACACAATCTTCCTCACCGTTTTCCTGCCGCCACGGCTGGTTGAAGTGATACAAAGCAAAGCGTAAAGAGATGGTTATGAGAGATTTGAGAGAAAGGCGAGGAAGAGATGAGACAGATGTGTGAGATTTGTGTAGCTTGAAGACACGTTTAAAGAAAATAGCGGTGATAGGTGGACATCTGAGAAGCTGATCACGAGAGCGGGAAAGGAGGAGTGTTTGAGAAGGAGTTCGAAAGTGGTTGTCCAGGCAGATAAGTGTCAGGAGAGTGCCGCTGACAACAGAGGTACCTGCTCCTTGCCTTGTCCGCCTGTCTGACTGCATTGATTCACTGCTTCACTGAGCCAACAGCGGCTGACTGACTGAGTTCCGCTGTCTCACTAAAGGTATTTTCTTTCTTCCCATACTAAGGATGTGACAGTCCAGACGCTTTAAGCAATTGTTCTGTTTCCCTCATGTCTGTCTTCAAAAGAACTGCTAAAGAGCTGAAAAAAAAAAAACCCCAAAAAAGAACACAGTCACTTTACTGCATGCGAACATCACAAGTTTCACCTCTCCTTTTCTCACACTGAGAACAATTACAGCTCTATTTATCTTACCAGCAGCCTCGGCCTTAAACTCGCTTTTCTTGTCACCGCTAACTACCTGCTCTTGTAGCAAACACATCTAATTAATTAGACAAATGTGATTTTGTTGTCGAGGATAATTGTTTGCCAACGCATCGGGAAGCTGAACATAAGCCAGCCAACCAATTAGATGGAGACTCAGACACAGACAAACTGTCAATCAGCAATTACTCAGTCAGTCAGGTGGTGCACAAACTGCTGCTGGTGAAGAGAGATGTGACAGCGCCTCTGAAAGACCTAAGCACAAATGTCTCCTTTCATTAGATCCACCTCAGTCTCCTCATCCATCAGCTTGTGTGTGTACAGTATTCACGTCCCGTACATTTTCTAAAAAAGGAGGTCACCATCATCTTTGACTCATATTGCTCATCCATCCTGAAGTTGTCTGAATTGAAAACAGTCTGGACAGAAAGTCTCTGCATTTTCAAGAAAACACTGCGTTTAAAAACAAGAGCAGCAGAGACATGGAGACGAATGATGGAATTTAGCCAGTTCACTAAAGCTGTCAGCACTGTTTCTCAAGCCTGAGCTGGTGCTTAGGATTTAGTGGCTTGTCGTTACATAGAGGGGATTAGGCCCTTGACAAAGTGCCTATTGATTTACCTACCTGTTGTGTGTTGAATTAGACCAAGTATATTAAATACCCCTACCCCCACCCCCACCCCCACCCCCTCGAAATAAGTAATATGGGCTGATGGAGGGTTTTGAAGAAACCATGATTGTGTCAACTGTTGAAAGGCATCCACACAGACTTGCAGCCATGTAGACACCATGAAATGTCAATGAAATTCAGTGACGTTCACTGATGACAGTCCTGAGTAAAACTGAACTTGGTTTTAGCAAATAAAGCATCTGCCAACGAAAGTTCAGTGTAGCCTTCACTTACATATCAAAGACTGTCAATCACAAAGTCATACATAACCAGGTGTTTGTCCAGGTGTTTGTTTGTCAAGGTGTTGCAGACTGTGGTGCAGGACTATTGCTGATGCATCATCCACTGATCGGTTAGGGCGTTATGCAAACTGTAGGGGGTCTATAAGTGTCCGGACCCATGTGCTTGATGTGTGAGAACCATTTTTTCTAGACACTTCATGACGACTGGTGTGAGTGCCACTGGCCTGAAGTCATTCAGGGCGGATGTATCCAGTCTTTTGAGGACTGGTATGATGGTGGAGGACTACTGCCTGGCATAGTGACAGGTTGAAGATATCAGTGTGTTCCCCACAGGCCTTCAAAACTCTGGACTACAGCTCTGCTTTCAACACCATCCGCCCGGGCAAGCTGATCGAGAAGCTGACAGACCTCAGCATCCCGACTCCCACCTGCAACTGGATTCTGGACTTCCTGACAGACCAGAGGTGATGAGAATGGGAGGACGTGTCTCTGCTGAGCTCTCCGTCAGCACAGGAGCTCCACAGGGCTGCTGCCTCAGACTCAAACTCTTCACCCCGTACACCTATGACTGTGTCTCCACCCAGGACGACTCCATCGTCATCAAATACGCTGATGACACCACCACCCTGGGGCTAATCAAGGGGGCGAGGGGACGAGTCTGGGTACAGGAACCTGGTAGACAACGTTCTTGAATACGGAGAGGAGAATGACCTCATCCTCAACACAGACAAGACAAGGGAGTAATACTGGAGCCGTACTCTCAACACCACCGCAGAAGTGAAAAAAGCCCAGCAAAGCCTTATTTTCATTCGGCTGCACAGGAAAGCCGCCAATATTCTAAATGTCAAAATGTGCAATACCATGTGTGCAATAACTAGAATGCTATTTAGATTCTCGCCAGTGAGTACTTGTATTACCACCCTCTGTGGGTGGTGTTTATATATATATATATTTTTTTTTTCTTTGTCTTTCTACCTCTCAAAAATGTAACTTGACCCTGAGAGCTTTGCACAAGAATTCCAATGTGCATGAACTATTGGTCCTATGTGCAAATGGCAATAAAAATGTTGAATCTTGAAATCGTTTAATATGTGAACAGGATTATATTTTTTCTGGTTTTGTTACATTGTACAGCTGTGCCTGTATAGGGCAGTTTTCCTCTGGTTGTGATTTACTTGTTTTAGAGCGTCAAAGCTTGTACTCGGAGATTATGAAAAACAGTCGCATGGGTGGATTCTTAGATGAATTTTCTCACAATCTCAAAAAATTGCCAAAAGATAAAAGAAAAATTGCTTTCCACATCAGACATCAATCAATCAGACCTTTATTTGTCACATGCAAAGTTTACATCTGCAGTGAAATCAGAGATCGGTAAATGCAGCGATGAAGAAATTGAAGAAGAATGTTTGATGTATGGTGAGTAGGTGTAACTTTGTTCCTTTATGCAATATGTGATTTGACTCTGTCAACTCAATGCATGGACAGTGTGGAGGAGTGGTGCCAAAATCATTTTACATCATGGGCCACATACAGCTCAGTTTCATCTTGAGTGGGCCAGACCAGTGAAGATTTTGTCTAATAACCTTTTTTTTTAAAAATAAAAATAAAAAAAATACACCTCCAAGTTGTTACTTTCAGTGTAAAGGAGATTAACTACATCATTAATCCCTGAGATGTCTTAACATTATACAGTTTTTTTTTCAAGATTACAAAGAAATGCTGTTGTAGTATACCAAAGAAACCTATGAGAAAGGCTCACTGAGCTCATACTGTTAAAGAAATGAAGGAATTCATTCTGAAAAAGGGGAATCCTATTGTAAATAGGAAATAGGAAATAACTTTTCTGTTATTAAATCGAATACTAACAATAAAAAATCTATTATTTAGCAGTTAATGCTTTAGCTGGTACTTACTCTAGCGTGTAACAGGTATTAGGTTATGTCTTTATTGTGTCTTTTTTTTGCCCTTCCGTGTAGCCAACCTTAAATGTGGTTGTACTGAGAATGGGCCTTTGTGGGTGACTACCCATGTAATACAGATTATTATTATTGTTATTGCCACTTTATTAACCGTTTAACTGTTCAACTGTAAATATCTAATCAGCCAATCTAATCAGTCAATCCTCAGGTTCAATCAGAGATTGAGAATGGGTGAAGAAAGGTGATTTAAGTCCCTCTGAACATGGCATAGTTAGACCACACCGGAGCTGCTTGGAGCTAATAGGAAGGCAACAGTAACTCAGCAAAAACTCACATAAACACATGTTACAATTAAGGTATGCAGAAGAGCATCTCTGAACGCATGTGTTGAAACTTGAGGCCTATGGCCTGCAGCAGCAGAAGACCACATTGGAGGTATTTGCACTCGTTGAGCCCCTCGAAACAGGGTGTCGTTTAAACATTGCCACCTATCTGAAAGTTGTTACTGTTCTAGTCCATCCCATTATGAATACGGTGTAACCATCTTCTGATCCATCCAGCATGATAACAGATCATGTCCCAAAGCTCAAGTCACGTCAAACTGGTTTCTTGAACTTGACATTGAGTACATTGTACTGCACAGTCAGATCTCAACCATATACAGCAGCTTTGGGATGTTGTGGATCAAGAGATTCACATTGTAGAAGTGCAGCCAGCAAATGTTCAGCAACTGTTTGATGCTGTCATGTCAATATTAAACAAAATCTCTGAGGCATGTTTCCATCACCTTGTTTAATCTATGAACATGAAGAGTTAATGCAGTTCGAAGGAAGTTTCGAGTGGGTGGTTCCAACCTCTTAGGTTTGGTCTACCTAATAAGTATCATTGGCAGTGAGTCTGTCCCCAGGAGATTTGGGGGAAGGCCAAAACCTCTTAAGGAAAGACCAAATTTCTGTATACAGAAAGATCCTGGTTTTATATGAACATGTTTGTTGTTAGCAATATGCCGGCTTCATATTACCAGCATTAGCAAGTATTCAAGGGGCTGTAACTCACCATATTTACCAGTCATAACTATCAAATCCATCTACAGAAGGATGCATTGTATGTTAATGCTGGCTGTTGCCAAAGTACGTTTCAAGTTGCTTGTTACTATACAAATGGGCACTCCGACTGAATATAACAAGTAGAACCAGTTGATACTATTTCAACATATCACTTGTTTGGGATTATACACATAAAACCTGAGTGCTTGGCCTTTGCTTTTGCTTCTCTCAATCCAAACCTAAAAGGTTTTGCCACCATTTTACAGTCCTTACCCCTAAAATTAGAACAAGCCCCAATTATTTCCCCAAATCCCTCTTAAATGTTCATAATCTCTTTTGTTACACAAACTGTCTGCAGTGTTTTTTCCTCCCATTTTCATGTGTTGACTCATTCACTGAAAATAAGCTTTAATCCTTCTCTTGTGGCTGGGTTTTCCCTGAAAGCTCAAAGAAATTAGAACATAAGAGTAAGAAAGAGGGCAAAGTACTTCAAAAAACACTTGCTGTTAATGGAACTAAATCACTACTAACAATGTTTCTGTTTGCCAGGCAATGTCTGATCTCCCATTTCTTTTTTATAAGGGAGGAGATTAGAGCTACGTGCTCAATTTCCAAAAAGCAACTTGTAATCACACAAGTCCCATTATGCAAATAGGCAACGAGAAGACAATGCTAAAGCCAAGGATGCTTTTTTTTTAGGTGGGGGGAGCAGGTTCCCATTTTTGTTCATCATTTCTCTCTCTTTGATTAAAGCCCAAGACAGGTAGGATGGATTTTTTTTTCTGATCCCAGCATGAATGGGGATTAACGCTCCAATAGCTGATTTTATATTCTATCAAATTATTAATCCCTAGCAATAAAATGTCAAAAATGTTACAGTGCACAGCATTGTGTATTTTCTTTCCCCTACAAACGCAACATAACGTGTCACATGGCAAGCAACCACGAGATGAAAATGAAAAACAAAACAAAAGAAAGCAGAAGTCTGGCACAGTACAGGGGTGAGTAAGACCAAAAAATGAATGCAGGAGGACTGCCAAGCAGCAGTGGAGAGAACTGACACCCATGATTGGGTCCATACCAAAGAGGTAAATAAAAGAAGCCCCCTAAGCCCTTGTAATCAGCAGAGGAACAGACAAGGCCGGGCTGGTTTTTCCTCCTTAAGCTCTGGTTGAGTTTGGGGTCCAATGCTAGTCTTTGAGGAGGCCCAGCCAAATGGCACAACACATCAAAGTCTTTAGCTGTTAGCCTTCTTGCCTACTTACGTCAATGTCCCAGGGATTAGCATTAGCATAATTGAGGTTTATGTACAGATGCTTAGTGCAAGGGCTTGATGGATCTCTATTCTGGAATGGGAATGTGTTGTGTAATGTGGATTTTGCATCCATTCTGCTTAAGACTACGAACACCACCCCCGTAGCCCATTACACCATGTAGTGTGTGTGTGTGTGTGTGTGTGTGTGTGTGTGTGTGTGCGTTGAGTGTATGTGCATGCGCACTTACACGCAGAAGAACAATCACACTCTCACTGTAATACTGATCCCATGTGCACACAGCACACACACTTTATTCTGTCTATAGTTACAGTCAAAGGAAACGAGTGCAGTTTGTAGCCTTTAGGTCATAAAAATAACTAGCAACGCACTGCAATGCACACTGTTATAGATGACAGACCTCTAGGTTTAATAGCTTCATGGTCCACACTCCTAACTTACTTCACAGCAGGTCACACCAAAAGGATTATCCTTTGCAGTATTACTCTGTAGTTTGATTTCTTTGTTATGGCGGGAGGAGGTGCTGGTAGCCCATTTTCATTCTGTAATTACAGTGGCCAAAAATATCACTGTGTCAGACAATTATTAGTGATAGAATGTGGTAAAAATTATATTATTATTATAACTTTTATTATATAAAAACTAAACCTAACATTGCTACATTGTCAAAGTCTGCAAATGCATTGACCTGAAATGAACAAGAATTGACATACTGTAAGCAGAGAACGGTTTCTTTAAAGTTTAAGATACTGTAGCTGACTGGAAAGTAATAGGACTGCTTCTTGGAAGCTAAAGTCGAAGCATAAGCTGAAGATCCCTAATTCGACTGAGATATTTAAAAAAATTTGACTTTCTTATTACACATAACAGTACGCGCTGCACTCATAGGCTCAAATCTGAAGTAGACCGTTACTCTGTGACCGCTGCCGTGTAATGTAGTTGCCTTGTTTTGCAAAGTTTATGACAGAAGTGAAAAGCAGCTTGCTAACAATATGATCAAATTACTGTTTATAAACCTTAGTTTAGATAGATATATAGATATGTAGATATTCATAAGCTTCAATGTAAAACCAAAAGTAGTGCATCATTGTTACCGCGTTATAAGAAAGGATATAAAGGTCCTGTTAAATCAGCATTGCAATAGTTTCTCTCTTCCTTCCACTTACTGCTGGAGAGGTGGTCCAAACAGGAAAGATTAGCAGCTAATGAGCCACGGTAGAGTGAAACACATAGGCAGCACTTCGAACTTATAAACTAGCGTCTCGTTCTATAACAACAAACATGGCAAATTACTTGAAATGGGCTGTGAATCTGTTTCATGCTTTCATTTGTTTATGCATTTGCACTTTGTTTGTTTAAAGTGGGTAGAATAGCATGATTTGAAGACAGAAATGTATGATATCCGCCTCACAGATCCAAGAAACACACAAGAGGAAAAAAAGGGGACAAATATTCAGATGATTGAGTATTGGATTCAAATGACAACAAATTCAGTTTCACAGGAACCTCTGGATAAAACTTCCAAAGCACTGCATGTGACAGATGAATTAGGAATCTTAAGTATGAAATCACACTTATCCACTGATACATTTTGGTCCACTCATGAACAAACAGTAGCTGTCGAGGCATTAAGTGTTAGTTAATATAAAAGTCTTAAACAGCAATTCTTTGTTAAGAATCAACTTTTCACTTCCACCTCCTGTGGAAAATCTTGAAAGTCTTACAATCCATCAGAAGATGGATACACAGTGGTCAAATAGGGATGAACATGGTCAGCAATAATACTTAAGCTGTGGCATTTAAACAATGGTGCTGGTGCTAAGGGCCCAAAAGGGTGCCAAGGAAATATCCCTCACACCATTACACCACTAGCAGCAACCTGAATGGCAAGGCAGCATGGTCCATGCTTTCATTTGATTATACAAATTTTGACCCTACCGTTTGAATGTCACAGCAGAAATTGAGACTCACTTGACCAGCCAACGATTTTTTCAATCTTCCCTTTTCTAACTTGGTGAGTCTGCGGATATTGTAGCTTCAGTTCCCGGTTTTTAGGTGATAGGATTAGCACCTGGCTTCTGTAGTCCTCAAGTTTCAACATGTTATGTAATCAGAGATGCTCTTCTGCAATATCTTGACTGTGATGAGTGGTTATATGAGTTCCTGTTGCCTTCCTATCAGCTCTAGTGGGCTAGCTCCTATCCTGACCATCATCAACAAGACATTTCCCTCAGATGACTGCTACTATTTTTCTTTTTTACATTATTCTATGCAAATCCTGATTTTTCAGCACAGGAGACACAACCATGCCACACTGAAAGTCACTTAAATTACCTGTCTTGTGATGTTTGAGCTTCAGCAGGCTGTCTGCATGGCTAAATGCATTGAAATGCTGCCGTGTGATTGGCTGATACGATATTTCAGTGAACAGGCAGTTGTAGAGGTGTACTTAATGAAGTGGCCTGCTCGTGGCTTGAGCAACAATTCTAGGGTTCATCTGTATCTGGCATTTGTCCAAACAAGCCCGACCAGCTGACACTATTTAGACTGCATCAAAGGATTCAGCTGGGAACGCACTTTAGAGTCCAACTAACTACTACTAATGTCACACATGCAGTGTGTTCCTATGCAACGAAACTAGTTTATGTATGTATTCACTAACACCCAGGTTACTGAGTTCTCAACTAACCAGCCACAGCAGTGGCCATGCTGAGTCTGTTTCTGGTCCATGACGTGTGGGGTAATGGAGCTGCGCCCTCTTTTCTGGAGGTGCAGAGCCCCCGGGTGATGTCTTTATTTAGGCCCTGCTTGTTGGACGAGACTCGGAAGACAAAGAAAATGAAAGATGAGGCTTGTACATTTGCCTATGATGTGATAAGCATGTGTGTACATGTTTGCATCTGTTTGCATAATAACATTTGTATCAGCAAATTTGGATTTTGATTGTGATGCTTCCTTCACGCACCTGGATTCATCTTTTATTACTGGTTGTTATATATTTGCTGGTGAAGAACAGGTGTCAGGACAACGAGAGGGCTTCTGCGTCTCGTATCGAGACAATAAAGTTTTGTTTATAAAGAATAAAGTACTTTCATTTTTAGGTAATATTTGAATACAGTGGAGTAGGTTAGTAATTATTTTACAGAGTGGTGACCATGTCGCTGATTTGCATGTCGGTACAGAGTTCGTGATGTGTGTGTGTGTGTGCCTGTGGGTGGAGGGTATTTGTTGTTGAAACGACTGTGCATGCATTAGGAGGAAGGTACTGGGCTGTGCAAATGAGGTGGTCATTCCACCTGTTATGTATTTGCATAGGTTTAGGGAAGTTTTCAACAAAAGTTCCCATTGGACTATTAATGGTCACTGACTTTAGGCTTGATATCAACAGAGGGGTGAGGCAAGGAGGGCACGCTACACAGTCCTCTAAGAAATTAATTCTTTAGGAGAATGAAAAGGTCAAAGGTAATGATAACTATAATGACTTTATAATAAAAAATCATGAGAGTAAAGGGCTTTACACACCGAGTGCGTTGTGAACAAACAACATGAAATTTAAAATTTTTTGAACATAAACTTGTCATGTTATCGTATATAGATATATTTTTTTGCAGAATATTCGTCCTCATAAAGCGCACTGTGAAAACAATGGAGTCAACATCAAACTATGATGAGCTGCTCTTGATGATTCTAAACAAAATAATAATAATGATAATAATGGATTGCATTTATATAGCGCTTTTCTAGACACTCAAAGCGCTTTACAATTCCACTACTCATTCACTCTCACATTCACACACTGGTGGAGGCAAGTTGTAGCCACAGCTGCCCTGGGGCAGACTGACAGAAGCGAGGCTGCCATATCGCACCATCGGCCCCTCTGGCCAACACCAGTAGGCGGTAGGTGAAGTGTCTTGCCCAAGGACACAATGACCAGGGCAGACAGAGCTGGGGATTGAACCGGTTACAATCTGGGGCCGGGTCGTGGGGGCAGCAGCCTAAGCAGAGAAGCCCAGACCTCCTTCTCCTCGGGCACCTCCTCCAGCTTGTTTAGGGGAACACCAAGGCATTCCCAGGTCAGCCAAGAGATTTAATCTCTCCAGCATGTCCTGGGTCTGCCCCGGGGCCTCCTTCTGGCGGGACATGCCCTGAACACATCACCCAGGAGGCGCCCAGGAGGCATCCTTATCAGATGCCTGAACCGCCTCGACTGGCTCCTTTCGATGTGGAGGAGCAACGGCTCGACTCTGAGCCCTCCCGGATGGCTGAACTTCTCAACCTGTAAGGGAGAGGCCAGCCACCCTTTGGAGGAAGCTCATTTCTGCCGCGTTATGCATGTGTAAAGGGAGGCAATAATATGCTCACAGATTAGTCATAACAACCTGCTTATCCGGTGATATGTGGTGGCAGCTTAATTTTATACTTTTCTCCTGTCTTCTGGCCAAAACCTGATCAATACAGCTTTAAAAGTCTGAGCTAAGTCAATGCAAAGTAGTGCTTCAGTGTTGGGTGTGAAGGACTATGTTTTATTTTATGCTTTATCCACAAGGTTTGTTGAAACCTGGCGGTGTAGGTGTCCATGTGAAGACTGGTGGTTGCTTGTAGTCGACACAGGAAAGTGGTGGGTACAGGATAAATCTCGACAGATATCATTTATATGAGGTCATTTCTTACTTGCTGCACTTGTATTTTAACAAGCCTTGCACTCGCTCGTGGACATCTGTCAGTGTGCACATCTATGTAAATCCATGAACCACGCATCAAGGAAGTGGGAGTGAGAGAGAGACAGGGAAAAACACTAGAGAACGAGGGTGAAAGTGAAGATCAATGCGCTTTGCCTGAACAGCATGTCTGAGCGTGGGAAGTTTAGAAAAACTTCTCCTGGGCCTCACAGCTCAAAGCAATTTGGTGTGTGTGAGTGTGTGTGTGTGTGTGTGTGAGTGAGCTCTTGAGCATACTGCCAAGGCATTTGTCAGTCTTATCGCCTCTCTCGCCTCTCTGTGGTGGTGCTGGTGCTGGTGGAGAGTAATTGAGTGCTTAGAGTTATAGATGAACTAATTAGTGGGCGCATTGAAAGCTCAGCTCATTAGTGGGAGGGAGAGAGCCCTGTGCCGCCATGACGCTGAGGACTCTCTTTCATATCCAGTCTCAGCATAGGGAAAATTCTACTCCATACAACTTCATTAAAGCAGCTGCAGGGAGGAAAGGACGAGGAAAAGGGGCGGGTGTTAAAGGTATAGAGAAAGATTGTGCAATTAACTATATTAGTGAACGCAAAACAATATGTGCATAATTAGAAGGCCCAAATGTGTATACACTGGATAGGAAAGCTTTGAAAGTGGGATCAAAATGTAAAAATTCTACCGTCTATACTAGAATCCACAGCATCTTTCTTCCCTGCTCGGTTGTCTCTGATACTGTTTACTGCAGCTCGCAAGATTTGATTTAATGGTCTGGCCACAAAATTCCAGAAAATAATGTATCCTAAAATTGAAGGTGATGACTTTGTGGGAATTTTTTGGCTTCATTATAGCTCAAGAATAAAAGATAGTTCGTCTACACAGGATGAAGTAAGGCAACAATGCTTGCAGCAGAGAAGCTGGGCCCAGTAAATACAATATGGATTTTTAAGTCCAATGTTACCTGAGAGTATACACAATATGAGCTTCTCCATCATCCTCCATAGTGAAATCTGGACCGTCTGTTCTCTGATTTTAGCTCCAGAGATTCTGGGGTCAAAGCCACAAAGCACATTGATGTGAATCCTGCTCCACTCGAGCACACTGGATGAGAGAATCTGATGACAGTGATCATGTGAATCATGTCTATTCACATGTGTCGAGTCTGAATCATACAAAACGTACACGTGACCCAGACTGAACAGTGTGTGCACAGAGTTTGTATTGAACAGGCAGCGCTGGGGAACCTTATTTATTATAGGACAACATGACATCATGATTATTTCTTTTTAAAGCATTCTTTCGATGCAGGAGTTGTTTTTTTCGGGGCTTACTCATTGATTGAGCGGAGTGGCTTTTTATCGTGTCCATCAGAAAATGGACTCGGGCTTTTTCGTTTTAGATAAGACTAAAGATTTATTGACTGAAGCTAGATTGACAAAACACGCAGTGCAGAGTTCAAAGATGGCAATTGCCTGAATTGATTAAGGCCCGTTTCTTCTTTGTTAATTACCAGAATATTGGAGGACAGTAATGCTGACATGATGAGGAATTATAGGTAAATATCCATTTGTATTCCCCTCTGTTCGCAGAGAGCGCACCAGCAATGTCACCAAGAAATGGCTAAAAAGAAGAAATGGAGGGTAATGGAATGGCCCAGTCAGATTTTAATCACACTGAAATCTTGAAGGGGGATTTAAAAGGACATGCACATGCAAAGAGGCCTTGAATGCAATGAAGCCAAGTGAGGAAATCTGAGATGGAAAAGTGTTAGAGGACGGTGGAAAAACACACAATATAAAAAGTTGTTTCTACCAAAGCTGGGAGCACTGCTGAAGCTTTGGATGCCAGGTATAGTACTTTTTTATTATAGCTAGTAAAAAAGGTGGATAAAGCTACCGTGATGTCATCCATTGGTTTGTTGTTCATTGAAATCTTGTTTCGAAGCCGTGAAATTAGCGTTTTCACCGCCACCATCTTGGTTTAAAAGAAACGGATTTGACTAGAATAGAAGGACTGACTGTGAAACTGCCTGCTCATTGGCTAATGGCATGTCAATCACAGGTCATCGACACATGGTTATGACCAAGATTTACAGAACAGACTAGCTTCTCTAATCCAGAAGCTACATCCATGCTTTATGTTTCCTATGTTTTTTGAACAGAATTGTAAAGTTTGTATGTTTTTGTTTTGTTTTGGATATTTTAGGTGGGCGGGGTTGGGGGGAATTGAAAAAACTATTTTGCTTCTTCTTAGTCATGTTGTTCAAGCCACACCCATCTTGCTGGGGTGTGTTTACTTCCAACAAAGCGTGGAGAATATCTTTGGTTTTCTTTTGTTTGTTTTTTTAAATAGAAGTGGCGTTGCATTGAACAGCCGGTTATGTTACAATGGCAACTAACTCGCTGTGTACACTGCCCTTTTATTAGCGCAAGTTTGTGCATTTAGTATGTAGTACTTGGGACACACCCACCAAACAAGAGAAAACACACTTCAAAGGCCGCTGCACAACACTGCTCACTGTTTCAATGAGACGTGTCGATCAACCCGGAAACCAAAGCTGACTGAACATGCCTCTGTTGTAACCACCGGTTCACGCTTTGCCCATTCCACCTCTGCTTTTTGTTGCATCCGCTCACTTTTACACTTTCCAAAGTGTTAGTTGTCATCTGACAAGGCCCACAGATCACCACGCCACATCACACACGCTACAACAGATGCCAAGCGGCCAGTCCGAGCCAGGTTACCTCAAAGCATTCTGGCCTGCAGTAGCTAATCTGCCTCTTCCAGCTTGTGTCTATCTGTGCCACAATACATCACAGTTATGACTCCCCAGTACCACAGTGGGCGGGCACCATTAAGCTGGATGGATGTGGGAGCAGCGCCAGTCAGGGACTGCCATATGAGCCTCTCTTTTCTGCTTCTTCTTCCAGCTTGGTGCCCTTTAATGGGCACTTAATATGGCTGACAAATTTACAAGGCATTTAAAAATGACCCAGTCAGCCAGTCAGCAGAGGGAAGAAGAGGAGGAGGAATGAGAAAGAGGAAAGAGTGTCCAATCTCATTTTCTCCTGCCGACCAGTGCAATAAACATGCTAGATATATATCAGAGCAGTGCCATGGGATGGTATGTGTGTGTGCGCGTGTGTGTTTAGTGTGCACACCCTGCTCCCCGCTACAAATAATTCACCCTGAACACCTGTCAACATGAGTCACGACACCAGAGAATTCCTGCAATTGAGCACATCCAACTAATTGGTGGCAACCTGCCAGCCAGCCCCCTCTTTCTCTCTTTCTCTCGTTCCCTCTCTTTCTTACAAACACTCTTTCTTTTCACACATATTTATTCCTTACATCTTACTCCTCCTCCACTCCGCCCCTCCTTTCTCTCCCATTTTTCCCCTCATCTATTTTAGCATAACATTTATGGATGAATGGTTTAATACTGGTTATCAAACCCATCATTGTAATCGCATCTCTAATTACGCTTAATTAAAACCGTCTAATGGCTGCTGCTGCTGCTGAGTTGGTTTTTGAAAGCGAATCAGCCGCTCCTTTCTCTCCCTAGAATTCCTCCCCTGACTTAGCATTCTGTATACTCGCTCAACACCTCCGACAACCAATCAACTCCAAATCCTCTACCCGGCTCTTGTCAGGTCGTTAATTAAGCTCCCGAAGTGCCTAATGATTAAGATAACGCAGCAATCTAATGGTGAGCAGGCTCTTTCCTCCCTCTTCTTTTTACAGCTTTCGATTATAGCACCCTTGAGGTGTTACTCAATCTTGATGAAATGCAGACAATTGACAAATCAGTTGCTTTGAGCCAGGGCTTATTACCCTGCTGCATATTCATGAGTTGTTTGGGGAAGAGTGGGGTGATTTTTAATCAAAGTCACAGAAAAGGATGACGTGCACGTGGAGACCCTCCTCTCCCCCAACCCCAAAAAACCCCTCCACCCGCCACCAACCCCAACCCTGCTTCTCCCCACCTTGCTGTAAATAACATGCATCATTCATTGGATTTAGCTCACATTTGCTTGCATGCAGCTGGCAGTGGAAGGTGTGTGTCTTTGTGTGTGTGTGTGTGCTCGTGTATCAATGTGAGGACTTGCTTCACGGGGCGTTGGACAAATGGAGGTGCCACATGGTCAGACCAGATGTTCTGGTTTCTTATGTGCATAGCTCATCAAAAACAACAACCAGTGCCACTATTGGGCTCCTGCTATCCGGTAAGGCCAGCCAACCCATCTGCTTCCTCCCTGCCAGACCCAGTGCATTCTGGGTCCTGGCTATTTCTCTCGTGCATTTTCAGTTTTCAGCCTGTTTTGTATCTGATGAGAGCGGGGGTATCAGCAATTCTGCATTAGCAGTACCTCGTCTGCAGAACTGTGGTAGCTGTGTCACTATGTACAGTGTGTATTACAAGGTAGCACAATAGTTAATGTACCAGCAACCACAGAATGCCGGGGTATCAGCAGCACAGCGGTGCATACTCATTATCGAACACTGAAGCATTGTCCAGTGTTCAGCACTGAACATTGAACACATATTGCAAAACATACACAAAACATATTGCACTTCATAAAGAAAGGAAATACAAATGCATCCATTATCACAGTCTTTCCTTGCCATTGCCAGGAAATTAACCTTTCACACTCTTGTTTAGCACATCTGCAGATGAGCTGTCAACAAAGCTCATTTGAGTCTTAATTGTTGACATTTGTGTCTCTGCCATTATTGTCCAATAAGGTCGGTTTGGAAATTCTTTCCAGTTACTCCGTATAACTTGTGGCTGACGTGGAGAGCAAGAGACAGAAGATGAAGTGATTTTCAATCTGCTGGCAAAAAAAATTGAAGGTGCATTCATGCGTAGGTGTGAGAGATACTTTGACCTTCACACTTCTCTGAACGTATGAAACATAGCAGAATGACTTTTTACTTCCTTGGGCTATTAGAGTCCTTAAAATTCTGTCCAACTGTTCACCCCTTCACCTGCAGCAACAAATAGTTTTGAAGACAAGTGCATAAATCATACTAATATCTTCCAGCACATGTTGTACTAAAGCCGAGTTTCCTGAAATTGCATGTGGCGATCCTGCCCAAGCTTTGTGAGTTTGTTATCCTTTGTTGGCAGACTGTATCTCTTCCTTTAGCCTCCTTTTCTTTGTGTGTCATTATGAAGGCAGACTGCGGTCTGTTGGTATGTACACTGTCTTGCTATCATTAGCACTTGGCAAATGTTAGCTTCACTGGGGTAAGCTGATCCATAACCACATTTATTTTTGTTGCCCAGTGAGCTGCAGCGTTATGATGAGTAATTGCAGGGGCCTAATTGTTGTTAGTGTGAGCGACTTGCGTGGCTTGAAATGTTCAGTTAATAGATTGAGGATATGCTGGAAATTGCACCCACATAAAGGGTTGTCCCTTTTTGGGTCTTCATTTACTAGTAATGACATTTGATGATAGTTAAAGCAGTCCAAAATAAGCACATGCAGTACTGTGCGAAACTCTTGAGTCACTCCTTACTTGTTTGTATTTTGCTAGGAAAATGGAAAATACGTGCAGTGATTTATTGAAACCTGTACAAACATACATGGAAACACAGTATATTGGGCAAAAACAGAGATTATATCATTCAAATGAGCTCGAAATTCAATATGTGGTGTGGCTACTTTTACTTTTCAACTGCCTGAACTCTCTTGCAGCTTTCTTGTCATTTCTTTAAGTAGTTTTCAGGAATAGTTCTCCAGGTTTCTAGAAGGACATTCAAAGCTCGTTTTTGGATGTTGGCTGCCTTTTTGTTCTGTTCTCTGATGATTTAAGATGATCCCACACAGCTTCAATAAAGCTGTGGTCTGGGCTCTGGGGAGGCCAATCCATGACTGATAGTGTCTGTGGAGATTCTCGGTCATCGTAGTCTAAGAAGCTTGGAAAGAAAAGCGTCTGGACTTCTTTAAGTTGTTTGAAGACGTTTCACCTCTCATCTGAGAAGCTTCTTTAGTTCTAAGGTCAAATGCTGGAGAATCCCAGATTTAAGCCTACTCACATCTGGATGAATCTCTCGGTCCAGGAAAAGCAGCCAATGTCCAAAGAAAAACTGGAGAGCTAATGCTCAAGGCCACAAGATGGTCTCACAAGATGCCGCTGCAGGGTAGGCGAATGCACCTGCAGGGCATCCGCAATCACGCCTCGCCGGGTTAGAGATTTAACTGGGTCATGTCAGGTTGTTGGTGGTGGTGTGTATTTTCAGCTGCAGCCGTGTCTGTAAAACAGCAACCGTGAATAAAGTAAGCTGAAAAGCATGAAAATGTGGTCGGGTCTGCCGTGGATCTATTACAACTGTATTTCTGATTTTAACTTATTTTTTTAAGTTTTGAATTACATTTTTCTTTACCTTAAAAAGTTCAGATAGAATCCTCTTGACATTCTCATAACATCAGATAATGAAAAAAAATTACCTGCAGTTCTTAATATGTAAAAATACAGTTTATTAATATCATACATTTTACATACATACAAAAAACAGGCAAGAGTGATGAAAGAAAGTTGTATAACAACAGCACAAGTTAGGAAGCTATTTTGGTGTGTGTCGGGGTGCCAAACGCAGTGTTAGACCCGTGAGCTGTTATTGGCCTGTGGAGGTTATTTTCTTCACTGTGCCAGTTAAGGTTGGTGGGGATGCCAAGTGAGCAACTCACTGCTGTCTTGGTGCCAAAAATGAGTGTTGTTTTGTGTGGTCTGCCACCTGCCTGCTCAGAGGAAGTCAAATTCTCGCTAGAGTTGCGTTGCATAATGTTTTGGTCAGTTTCTTTCGTAAAGGCACGTGCACATAAACCTCTCTGCAATACTCTGTTTTTAAAATGTGGTTAAAAAGAAACCTATGTGTTATTTATTGTTTATGGTTTTGATAAACATTCTTCAAAATCACATTCTTACTTTACATTTCTCTTCACATGGATTATTTGTGGTAACCAGTCTCTGACGTACTTTTCTTTTATTAACTGATACGTATCATCATCTCCTGATGTCATGTGTTGCATAAAAATACTACGATAGGGAAGTCACTGCTGATGATGGAACATTCAAATGAGCTCAGTGAGCTGTGAAACATGACGACTGTTAGTAAAAAAACATAGTAAGAAGCTAACTGCGTAGGAGTACTGGTGATGTATCTGTGTCCAATGTGGCAACAGTGCCAGCGAGTCCTCCAGTTACGCTCTGTGAACCGAAATTTAGACTAATCACTACGGCTAAAACTAAGAAAACCAAATGTCATTAACATTAGCAGGGCTAGTAGTGGCTTATTATCCATGTGCCTTTACGAAGTGTGGTTGTGCAGTGCTGTGGTCGAGGGGTTTTATGTTAGTTTATTCTGTCACAGCATTCATGCAATGTTAATTTTAATTTCCTGAGATGTCCCCTTCCACTCTGCTCGTTTACAGCTGACATTATGGCTCTTAGCGCAGGGGTAGCAACATAGTGCAAAATCGACTGCACTCCTGGGTAGTACGCCTGGCTAAGTCAACAGTGAACAGATCAATAGTTTAAGAAACCAGTATTTCTGGTGCCAGCTACCACGGGCAGCAAGGAGTCATTCTTTAGTCCGCGTATCCCTCAATAGCTATAAACACTTATCCCTTACCCCACCCCCTACCCTTCACCCTTTTAAACACAAATAAGCTGGTGATATGTCAGGAAAACTTTGTGCCGATGTGCAATTGTATTGTGCATGTTTATCACTGTGAAGCCATGAAACATGGATTTAAGCAACAGGTAGCAGTGGTTAGCAATGTTTCCTCACAGCACAGTGGGTTTGAATCCACCACCTGACCGAGGCTTTTCTGTGTGGAGCTACGTGGGTTCTCTCCAGGTACTCCAGCTTCCTCCCGCTGTCCAAAGACACGCAGTTAGTCGCATTTCATCTCTCATCCATGTGGCTGAAGAAGTCACCTGGATAACTGAGGAAATGTTTCTCTTACTGAAAACGTTACGTCCACATGAACAGAATCAACTTTTGGGGATTTCCTTACCTGGATGATTGAGCAAGAAGCAAGACATCAGTGGGGTTAGGTTTATTAGTGATTCTGAACTGGCCGTACGTGTGAATTTCAGTGTGAATGGTTGCCTGCCCTGCAACAGACCACAGCCGCTCTGCAACCCTAAATTGAAGAAAATAAATGGATGGTTAAGTTTACAATGTTCATGGTGTCAGATTGCTCTTGTCCCCTTGCTCTCATACATCTGACCGTGAAGATGATGTCCTCCTGAACAGGAAGAGAGTGAACTACGTGGCATCAATCCAGGATGTGTCCTCTGCAAGGACTTCACCATTGAACCTTAGATGTGACCAGACTGCAACTGTTATTCAGTGTGTGTGTGTGTGTGTGTGTGTGTGTGTGTGTGTGTGATTTGTTCTCTAACCATTTTGACATAGGGTCCAGGTCCTAAAGTTGTATTTATCTGTTATCTGGTCTGTTCTGCAGCTGTAGTCTGGTTGCAGATCTAATTTGACAGAACTACTTTTAATAACAGCTTTTTGCAAGTTTGTGATTGTTTTGGTTGTAAATAGTGAAAAGATTCAAATTTAAAAAACAGGATAGAACTTCAAGTTAAAAATTGGAGCTTCCAAGTGTGCCTCTGCGACTACATGCGTCCTTTGTGATTATTTTACTTCATATGCCTCTGTTTTCCTTTCACACCGTTAGAACCTGTAGAGTCTGTGCCGCTCAGTGCCAGTGGATTATACACTCTTTTTTCTTTTTTTTTTGGTAAGCAAGCTCTCGAGCTCACATATAAATCATTAATGTGCTTCTAAACCACTTGTAAATCCATCTGACGCCGTGTAAGAAAAATCTCTGAATCAGAATTTAAAAAAGAGAAGAAGGCATCAATTATTCACTTTTCTCCCCATAATAGGATTTCAGTGCGTCTGCTGTTTGCTGTTTTTTGCATGAAGTGAATTCATTGATCCGTTTTCCTTGATAACTCATTCTCTTTATTCTTTTGATATGGCACTGCTGTCACTCCCTTCACCCAATCTCTCATTTCTGTATCCACTGGAAGCCTTCTTTCTTCTCGCTGTTTGTCTGCCTCCACTTCTCTCTTCCCCTCTTTCTCCAGAGATCAGAGGGGAAAAAAATAAAGCAGGCATCCCAAACACAGCATCCTGTCATGCTTTCCCATTCAGTTTACATCAAAAGCATAAACGTGCTACATTATAATACAGATGATCTCCTACAGATATTGCTGAATACTCTTTTTCAGTGATGGAAGTTTTCCAGCCTGGCAACGATAACATCACCGAGTATACTTTGGGAAAACTCGGCTTTTAACTGCTTTTTTTTTTTTAATTTTATGCTTGTTTTGCTGTGATAAGTGCATTTAAATGTTGATGAGGAAAGTGGGTTTATGTGCTCAGAGACAGGATGGTTTGGTGTGCCAGGGCTTTGTCTCCACCTTCTGCTCCCAGAGGGCAAACTATAGCTTTACGCACAAAGAGGGGAAACTTTAGCCTGAGGATAGAGTTCGAGACGACGATAAGAGAAGCCACTCTGTGCGCCTGTGTGTGTGTTACGGTGGAGTTTGGTGATAAGTATAAACCGTTTGAGAAATTCTTTTACCCTTCAGACTGTGCACATACAGCTGGATTTTGTGCGTATCAACAGCCTGCCTGTATAAATTCTTTACACAGAACACTCTGAGAGACGACACCGACACATCAATCGTAGCCAAGCAGGATGTGGTCTGGGTTGCCTCAGCTGGCATCTGCCTGCAGAGGTTGGCAGACTTTTTCACCTCGCTCTGTTGACACAGCTTCTGCACGGTGTGCACAGAGTTCAGCAAGACGAGTGAGAGAAACAGGAAAACGAGTGCCAGCGGTGCCTTTTTAAAATCTGCAGATGCAAGCCCGGGCCGAGACGTTGCGATCTGTTATATTTAATGACTTGCAAAGAAGGACTGGTGTTTATTTAGCTAACTATGTGTCAACAATATGATTCTAAAGCTATGAAAGCAGGAGGCGTTTTATCAGAAATGACTTCTAGTAATGATGACAGCAGCAAGTATAAACTTGTTCCCTGTTGGAAATTAAAACTTGTGAGAAGAGGACAAGATTTTCAAGTTAACAGTGATTCAATGTAACTAACAGAGCAGTGTTGCTTTTGTCAGCAAATGTATCTTTAGTTTTAGTCAGAGTACTAAAAAAAGTACAAATCTGAAGTTGATTCAGTTGACAAAAAGATAAAGTGTGAAGCTTGTGTGAGAGTTGCTCCACACGGTTTACAAAGTGCCTTATTTTCCTGTCTACTCTTCTTCTTCCTCCAAACCGTTGACATTTTGTCGTGTTTTCATGAGAAGAGCGTGACAGCTAGCTGAGCCCCACCACGCTGTTTCTCAGGAGCAGATTGCACGACTAACCTTACTCCACAAGGAGATTACTTCTGATTGGATCATAAACTCATCCCACCTTTCTACACCTTTCTTGTTTTAGTCAGAAAAAAGAAAGTCATTGAACTATGACGAAAATTACCCTCTAAATTACGGCTGCAACACAGAGACTTGAAGTGCAGTCTGTAACAGCATTTCACATTGTTATTTCACTCTGCCAAAGAGATATTCACCCAAAAAAGATGAAGAAAACTGCAACCGATATTATATCTGTTAAGATTTTTATCGGGAGAACAAGTTTTGACTTGAGACCTTCCAAAAGTAATTATATCTTACGTGATATGAAGGCTCTGTAGGCTGACTGGGAAGATGAGCTGCAGGCTCATGAAGGTTTGAGTAAATGACCACATATCTGAGATCTGAACAGGCTAAAAACTGACCCTGGTGACACAGTAACAAACAAACTACAAATACTTAAAGTCTATCTTACAGCTTTTACAATTTGAGCTGCGTAAAATCTGAAAGAAAGAACAGACACAGACTGCGGAAACCCTAAAATATTGCTTTACCAGTATAAACTGGATCTGAATGAACTGCTCAACACTTGTGACGAATTACTCCATCAAAATACGACAAACTGTGGCAAACTTTTTAAAAAACGTAAGCATGAAGCAAAAGCGAGCATAATGCCATCTTAATGACACCATTATACTTTTTATTTTCTCACAAGGATTTGTTTGTCTGAGCCAAAAACAACTATAAAAGCAGCGTTAACGTATTCCATCTGCACATCTAACGGAATGCGAGTCTAAATGCAGGAGGTGACCTGAAATACTTATGTGCCTTTTATCGTCTGAAAATCCCTTCTGTGTGCTTCATTATGAGATTAAAAAACCTTGCTATAGTTTATAGCAAGGTTTAAGTGCTGTGAATTTCAACTGTGTGGTGATTGGTTATGAATTTAGCTGGAAAGTAATGAGTTCTGCTTCCATGTTAGACCGCATTAGTTCCCCTGAAATCATTTCACACGTAAAAGCCTATAAAATCCATATCCATAAACACCTGAAGTTGCCTGTTACCTGCACTGGAAAGCCCTGGTGGTAAAGCAAGGGCTCTTAGGGACAATAAGCCCTTTGCTATGCTATTAATCCTGGCCCAGTGTTTTTTTCCTCTATTGTCAGAGCTGCCATGTTTGAACAGTGCTGTTGTCTTCTCTGTGTTTGCTCATTTAGGAACAAACATTTGCCCGAGCGCACTGCTGCTGCCGCAAACAAGCTCTCCTAGGAAGTGTTATTAATAGGATAATTAAGCAGACGGTAATGAGCTGGATTATGCCTAATTATGACAAGATTTGTTTTGGCATTTTGTCTTGTAAGGAGCCAGTCAAGTGGTAAAGTCTACCTTGGAGTTCATTATGCTGGATGTACGTGCACCTGAGTGCACAGGACAGGCATCAGGAACCCAGGTGGGGGGTGTGGGGCACAGGGAGGTGCCATGTGTGCCAGCACAGATAGCATGGCAGCGGACATCAGTGCTGTCTGGCTGCCTCTCTAACTGGCTGGTTGGCAGAGCAACAAGCTTTGACCCCTGAGATGCTGCCAGGCTAAGAGACCAACATGTGCCAAGTGCTAAGCTGCAGCTGTCTGACAGTCTTTTTGTTCAGGGAACAGGCCGACCTATTGGAAATCTTTTCCAGCAAGAAGATACACAAGCATCATTAATGGCTTCTAATGAGAAAGGATGAGTGCTCAGTAAAAAAAAAATGAAAATGAAAAAGTTCCATTTGAGCATTTTAGATGTGCAGAAAGAGCCACATGACAACTTTAACTGGCAATTACTGGCTAGGCTGGAACAAAAATCTTATCATTCTGGCCCCTACACGCAGACCACAATCAACCCTGGATATTTATACAAATGCCATTTAATGAGTATGAAGGAATAAAGAAGGATTAAGAGGAAGAATACATAATGAATACCTTTAAATAATGCAGAGGTGTATGCTCCACTGCAGTGAATCCTAAAACAACTGATGACATCCTGTCTGTGTGAGGTAGCAAGAGAGAAAGTCCACATGGTAAATCATTTATCAGATGACAGGTGATTTCCAAACAAAGTAGGTTTGTAAACTCTCTAAGGCAAAAAGGATGCCTTTCTCCTCGTATGTAGTCCTTAAACAAACAAAAAGAACAAGACTGGAAATCCTGAGTGGATACGATAAATGGCCGGGCCAAAAATCATTGTCTTCCAAAAAGAAGTAACACATCATAACTTGTAAGCGGAAGGTTGAATTATTGAGAAAACAAACAATGGGGGGTTTTTGCACGATGCAAAGAAGCTCTTGTGACCTGACAACACAACACAGGTAATGCAGATATAGGGCCAGATTTACTAAACAGGGAAAGGTGCATTCAGGTCACCAGGAAAAACTATATCTGGAATAAGCTGGTCGAAGTGTATAACCCTTCTTTTATCTACCACGAGCACGTCTTGTTTTATATCCACGTGTGGGAGCCAAGTTAGACGATGCTTACTCGATGTATTAGACCAGCACACAATTTATTCCACAGCTGCCCTAAATTAAAAGTATTAATAATCACCAAAATATTTTTTTTATGTTTTTCTAATGGTTACTCCACCGGTATGCACAAACTCTTTAATAAAATATTTTTAGTGCAAAAATATAATTATTGTTGAATTTACAGTGTTACATAAAAGAAGAAAAGTAGTAAAATATGTGAATGAAATGTGTATTTTGTTTTTTGTTTGTTTGTTTGATTTTGTGACAGCTGTTTCAATAAATTTAAAGCACTGTATTTTTGCTGTATGACTCTGCTCTGCTAAATATCTGGACTTCCATGTGCACACAAAACAAATGACTTTGTTTAATGCAGGCACATCATAAAAGGAGGAGGCGGGTTGCAAAGTGGCTTGCAAATGAAATGTAGCAATGCTATGCAGGCTAAAGCACTTTAAATAGCATGGCTTGTATAAAATCTGCCGGCGGATACACAAAAAGAAATCCAACATAAACTGATGTTTGCTGGATTTAGTTCAGTTATCTGCTCATGTACTGGGATTATAAGATGAACTTGACGTCATTCCCTGCCTCTGCAAACTCTCGCCTCAGTTGCTGCTTCTTTTGTTCCTGCATTTAAGCATATAAACAACATATGTATATGTTAGCAAGGTTTCAAATGTGAATTTCATTAAACAGCTGTTTACATGCAGTTGTTGATCATGTGATGTTGAATGCAGATGGTGGAAGGCATATCGGGAGCCTAAGGTAGATCTGTGTGTGGTGGAGCCTTAATGGCTTTAGGAAATGACTAGAGGCAGCTAGCTTGAAATTTGTTAAAAGTAAACGCAACTAGTGGCGCATTGCAAGTGACACCTGACATGTAGTTACTGGTGAAATTTGTGGATATCTTCGGCATTTTCAGAACAGACAGAACCAGCTGTTCTGTAATGATGCCTGTCCTATTTCTGCCTACTTCAGAGACATCAACACTGAGGTTGTTCTGTATAGTTTATTGACACCTTTTTTTTCTTTCTTTCTCAGCTTACTCCCTCTGAAACCTTATCTGCACCCTCATCATCAAAGTTGTGTTTTCAGAAGAAGGGAGCAGCATCTGATTACAAGAAATTATTGTCCGCTTGTAAGTGTGGGGGTAGGAAACACTCTGCTTTGGTGTTGTGATGGTGCTGATAGTGGCCCAGGAAATGCCACGTGGATAGAGGGAGGATCATGAAATGCCACAACAGGATACAGACACAAAGCAGACCTACAAATCTGCAAAGATCTTCTAGAGGAAACACAAGCTCAACCTGTTTGAAGTGGCTTTTGCAGATGTTCATCAATGACTTGAACATCATCAAAAATGTATCAGGACCTTTTATAAACTTGCTGTTTCGACAAAACAAAGAGTGTACAGGGCATAGAGTAAGGCTGCAAACCCAACTCTTTATGGCTGCCTTTCTGCAGCACCTGATCTCAGGAACCCTGTCAGCACCCGATGAAGTAGCATGTATTGACAATAAATTGTGTAGGCATTAATAATTGATATGTTAGTATCAAATCCCATTTGCATGAAGATCAGGCTCATGCAGATGACACAAACACACAGAACAATATCCACAAGTGAAAAAGCATCTGCTCTAATGAGC
This sequence comes from Oreochromis niloticus, assembly GCF_001858045.2. Taxonomy (NCBI): domain Eukaryota; kingdom Metazoa; phylum Chordata; class Actinopteri; order Cichliformes; family Cichlidae; genus Oreochromis; species Oreochromis niloticus. Next base: position 11,892,310 of record NC_031965.2, read on the forward strand.
ATTTCTGCAGACGGCATCCACAAGGGACAGGGACGTGCAAACCTCCCTGCTCACTCATCACTTAATAACACAAGCTCACTGTTCAAGTAGACTTTGGAGACATTGGAGGCAGCTGAGCCTGCTGAGCTGATTTTAAGAAGGATAAAACATTATTTCTTATTAATAATGATTTTAAAAACAGGGCTTTTTTTCTCTCATGTGTTGTTGATCAAGACAAGATCGTATGTTCCTACCACTCGGTTTTTACTGCTAATGCAACGCCAATTACAAATGCTACTACAACTAGCAAAATTAGTAATGTTGGTACTTCTTTTGTCACTGTTGTTTTACACATTATGGCTGCTGTTGCTTTTGCTCATGAAGGCTAAAACAACTAGTGTCCAAAATATTACTGCAACTGCTGCTACCACAACTGAATATGACTTAAAGTGTAGTTTAGTATAGTATTGTATTACTAATCAAGTTATTCAAGGATTGCTACTGCTGCTAAGAAAACCTCTACATGTCAAACTGCACTTGGATTATGTGCATATTTTATGTGTGCTAGTTTTGAAGATGTAACATCCTGGCACAATCGAACGTCTATAGTCTGCTTTGAAGCAAAGTTGAAGGTGTCTGCTGTGATCAGAGGGTGGTGTCAAAGTTATGTGGGGCATGAGATGTGTGGGCTTTCTCTGTTTATGTTTGTGCTGCTGCTGGTCCTTTAGCTTAACCTCCACTAAGGGGATGACACAAGTGATAATATATACAAAGATCATTGCTGTGATGTGAAGCCAAGAAAATTGCACTGATCTCTGTCTGCTCCTTTTCTGCCCAAACAAACTATTCAGCCAATGAGCATTGTACCTGCACATAGTATCATCTCTGTCAGGTAGCATGCTGGTGGCTTTTTGGAGGAATTTGTGCAAGTGTACCTCCATAACCTCTATACTTAGGGAATCCCACAATAGACAAGGAGCAAAAAAACATACACCAGTCCAGCATTATTAACGGCCTCGGTTCTTGCAAAAGTATCAGCACTGCCCATTACCAGAGATATTTGTTCTCTTCAGGTGCAGCCGTTGCTCAGGAGGTAGTGCGGGTCGACTACCAGTCGGAAGGCTGGTGGTGAGATTGCCCCGGCTAACTGTGACTGTCAAGGATACTCTGACGGTTTCCTGTCAACCTCAAATTGCCCCTAATGCGTCTGTGTGCATGAATGTGAGGCAAAGCTTGGGTACAGCAAAAAGTGCTAATATGATTAGGTGAATGAGGCTTGTAGTAAAAAGCATTGTGCAGCAAGTCCTATATACTCATCATCCTTCAGTCCTATTATTCAACACAGGGTACAAAAGGAAAAAGTTCTTTTACATTATTGAAAAAATAGTCCCGAAATTATTCATCCGTGCAAGGACAGACATTAGGTCCTGTCCAGAAAATATAAGCTTAAGTCAAATAAAGTTTGTGTAAACATCCATTTATAGCTCAAAATGACTAAATACAGACTCTGAATCTGAATCTGGGAATGATGGATTTCCATATTGTGCAATGCCTCCACTGGCAGCAGAATGGCAGTGCATCTTCAGTCAAATTTATTAGAGTTGAGTGTCTTAATTCTTTTAAAATGGTTTAAGCTTAACAAGGCCTTTGCAGCGCTTATGAAATTCTGCTGGTGTGGAGGGAGGGAGGGGAGAATAAAGAAGTCTTAATGCATTTGCATTTACAACCCAGACAACACACCCGCATGCACTCTCACGCAGACACAAACTGCAGCCGCACACGTCTTCTATTAAAGCGCTCCGTTCGCTCCTGCAGCTCTTGATAAGAAAGCTAAGTCTGGGATTTAGAGCTTTAGCTTATCGTCATCTTCATGAAGCTTTCTCTGCAAAGTGCAGTAAGCATGGGCCAGCAATCTGCATAGAATTTACAGGGCATGATGGGAGAGGGGGAGAGGAGGGAGGTGATTAGGAGGAGGAGGAGGGAGGTGGTTGGGGGAGAACGGCGACAATAAACACATTCATCTGAAAACCCGTCTGTTCCGAAACAGGTGGATTTACATTCCTCAGAAATCAAAGCTGTCTTGGTGGGTAAAACCTGGCCTACTGCTGTGGTATTTATGAACTAGTGAGCACAGCGTGTGTGTGTGTGTGTGTGTGTGTGTGTGTGTGTGTGTGTGTGTGTGTGTGTGCGTGCATTGAAAGAGTCAGAGAAAGGGAATACAGATTCATACTGCACACAATACACGGTTAATTCCTCAACACACATTCAGAGAGAGAGAGAGAAGGAGAGAGAGAGCTCAGTTCTGTAACAGGGGACTTTTCATTTACTCAGAGGAAGGGAAAAAAACGCAAAAAGATGAGATTATGGAGAGAAAGCTCATTTCCTGCTAAACTTGGACTCTGGTTTCCCAAATAAAATTGCTTTTATTCTTCACAACATGTGTTCCCAGAGATTAAGGCCCTGTAATCTTGCAAGGGCTTAATAAGACTCAGTATGCGGAGTGCAGGCTAAAACAGAAAATGTGGAACGAGCCTCGCTTAGCTCTGTTCTACCCAATGACTTTAATCCTGTTTATTAAATTATAAAGAACCTTAAAGGATAAAGATAAAGAATATTGAGTCGTGGATTTAAATGATTCGGGGTTATTTTCTTCCCCTCCTGTCTTAGCGCGAGTTATTTGATAGCACTGGATCATGTTTAAAGATGGCAGCAGGCGAGAGCTGTGGCAGACTTTGTTTTTACAAATGGAGCTCGCTCTCTCTCTCTCTCTCTCTCTCTCTCTCCTAAGTGCAAACCTGCATTAAGTACGGACTCAGCCTCGGCCGGGCTCTGATTCTTGGGTATTAAAGTGTAAAGCGTTTCCCACATGGTAGTAATCCTGAGTGTCACTGATCCCTGAGACAACTTTTAAATGGTGACATGAGGAAAAAATTAAATTTAGAGCGCGAGCTGAGATGGGGGTTTTGGGGGGGTTTTTTTGCTCTCGCTCATCCAGCAAGCACCAGTCCACATCCTTAAAATCCTGCAATCTAGAACAACACGGTGTCCACTGACTCCTTTTACACAGCATACAAGTGGACGTGTTTACAGTATCACTCCAGGATGTATGTAAAAACTGTCAGAGCCAGATATAAGGAGATTACCAATAAGCTCTGAGAGTTAATGGCCAAGAGAGGGAGTCTGTGCGAGCTATGTGGACTTGTGAACTTGTCACTGAGAAGTTCTGCTGAGCTATTGGGCTAAGAGGATTGCAGGCCACTAATCCAAATCAAAAGACATACCATGTGAATTATTACATTCTGAGACAGATTATTTTACCCCGAGATTAAACGCTGATGCCCGCCAAATCTTCTCATCTTGCCTGATGAGGAATGGAATACGCACATTTTGGAAACTCGGCCTTCCTTTCTAAGTGTTTTTGTTGGTTTATATGAGGACGTCACATCTAGAGCGATTGCTTTGATCCCGGTAATATCTCCGTGATACAACTTATCCACGTCATAGGAGGAATGTTGCACTTCACTATTTAACTACATATGAACAGAGTCTGTAGGCAGTGGACAGGATTTTTTTAAATTCTTTTTTTTTCTTTAGTATGGCAAGTTGCCTGCTTTCTATTTCATATCCGCTTATAGTCCAGGTTACCTTGACCAATCAGGTTTGAGCAGGATTTGGTTGCAGGTAAACAGTCCACGTAGGGTGATCGCATTGGAGGAAATGCAATATTAAAACAAATGGCTATTGTCTGAGGATGATTTAGCAATATTTTTCAGGCTATGGTCCAAAGCTTTTATTCATAATTGTTCCTTGTGTCGTTTCATTGTTGTCTTTGAAAGATTCTACTGTGAGGCTGAATCAGTCGAGTACAGTGTAATGGCTCTTTGCAACTATAAATTTCAGATATCTTTTAATATTCCTTTCAATGTTTGCAACAATAGTGTTTATGAGTGAAAGAAAATGATGTACCATTATTTCACTTCGGTCAAATAAAACCAGCCGTGGTCGTTCACTAGCAGTTCTCTGCTATGCAGCCATTTAATCTTCTACTGGATGAAGTGAATAAAGCTTTGTGTGAAGCTAAAAAAATTAAGCTGCTCTTTTCTGCCTCTAAAAACTTTGGAAATGTGAGATATCCCTCCCCCCTCCCCAATGGCGACAGCGTCTAGTTATATGGATGATGCAGCATACAAAAGAGTGAAAGAGAGTGACTGCATGTGAAAGATGGTATTTTTGGCACTCTGTGGAGAGGGAAGTAATCCCCTGGATGATTCGCTCTGTCTCTCACTTTGTAGACAAGAGGAGTCGGCTGGAGATTGAAAAAAACACAGTGGAGGGGGGAAAAAAACAGAAGCAGGCAGACGGAGGCAGAGTGTTCTCGCCAAATAGTCGGGTATTTTCTGTCCAGTACGACTGTGCCATACAGAGCTGGCTAACTAGATCCCGTCCTTTTGTTCCCAGGCAACCCCTTGTCAGTAGCATCCTACAATGTGGATGACAGCGCCTACAGACAAGCAGTCTGTGAGCGATTAGCTGCTGAGAGGATTTACTGTACTTTAGCTGCACAGTGTAAGGTCCTCTGTGTGTGTACCTTCCATAATCCAGCCTCTATTTACAGGATATCAGGTCAACTACTTGGTGATGTCTGTTCATTTGCTTTCGATCACAGAGCACTGCAGAAGCATATTTCATGCCACACATTTAGCCACACACACACACACACAGCTCTCTGCTGCAAAGAGGTGGAAATTGAGTGGCAGTTCAATTCTTTTCCTTTTTCCTCACCCTGAGCCATCATACTTAATTTAACAAGATCAGCGAGAAGAAAAAAAGTGGGGGGGATTTTTGAAGATGCCAAAAGGGAATTAGAGGAAAGTATGATTCCTGACCCGAGACTTGAGTAATACAGCCTGATAAATGAATGTCATATTGAACATGATCTTTTTGTATATCTAATCCATGAGATGCGAAGGGAGGCCGTGTTATTGTGGCTTTAAGCAAAGTGGTTTTAGCGTGCCATTGTCGTCTCTAGGGCAAAGTTGTGCACACAGCAGGGTAAACTAAACCTATCAAATCATTTCCTGTTCTTTGTGGCTTGGTTGCAAGAAGAAAATCAAAAACACATAAAATGCATTACCACTGGGAACTTAAACCAAAGTCAGATAAAAGACTCTTAAAGGAGACCGCTATTAAATGAATAACTTGGTAATAACTGGACATCTTCAAATGAAATGCATCATAAAGTCTAATGAATATTCAAATATAGACCAACTCCTTGCTTATTTTAACTGCTTTGACACCTGCTAAAGACACATTTTTTAAAGCTTATCTTATTTAGAGATTTTACTATAAAACATCCATAGCACATTCCTCCTGCCCTCAGTATGTGCACCTAAACAGAGACTGGCCCCGTTTTTATTGTCTCTGAAAGATATATGCCTTCTTCTGATACTCTCCTCTGATAAAAACTGGTTTTACTCTTCACATCTTTCATTATAATGCTGTCACAGCTAAACCACAGACCACAGTTTCATGATGATGCTAAATTACCACAGTATCAACAAAACTTTTCTCAGCGTCAGAGAGACTGAAGAGACGGTTTTATCGTAGGACTGCTGTAGTGGAATTCAGGTCATTGTATTAGGTGTGTCCAATAAACCAAGCGTCTACAAAGACTACAAACAGCAACTATTGCAAACATCTAGGTTTGCAGAGTTTTCCTAACATCATTTGCATCCTCTGTTTCAGCACTGGCAGTTAGATCAGGTAAAGCAGTCCCGCTTATATAAACACACACATGCACACACGCCCTCTCATCGACATGCAAGGACTTGCTTAATAAAATATCTATTGCAGCTTTTCCTTCTGTAAGAGGAACCTGCAACGTTCCTGCCTTAATCTACTGAAGTGCTTGTAAGTGCACGTGTTCTGTGTAAGTGAAGGCCAGTGTTGTTTTCCAGACCCCAGTCCTATGGGATGTTCAGTTATGACGTCACACTTATTTGATCAGTGACAAATGCAAACACGGTGCTTTGAATGCAAAATGAAAAAGGTGCTGCTGGTCTCCTATTTGCATAGATAGCAGGTGACAGATGGCTGCTAGTAGATTCTCACATAAACGGCCACTAAATACAGCGGGATATAGCTGACACTGTTACAGGAACAGACGGGAAGTATTGCAAATAAACATTTCACAGCTACATGCTCTCTCACACAGACACACATACACACACACACGGACATGAGCAAACAGTGGGAAACCCAGGCTTTGAAAGCACACTGAGAAGTGCAATGTCTCCAACAGTGTATGCAGACCACACAATAACCCCACTAACAGTCATTCATGTCTGCCATTGCTGTTAGTGGTTCAATAATTTGTCTCTGGTTTCCATGGCTCCCACCCATGTTTGTCAATCATCTACCATTTCTTTAGTGGGAGCTAGCTGGCACAATTTCATCCTGACAGACAGCTCAGTGTGTGTGTGTGTGTGTCTGTGTGTGTGTGTGCTTGTATTTAGTGTGTGGGTGAGCACACAGAGGTGAAAGATAAGTTTGTTTTTTCAGACAGGATTTTGACTTCAAACTTACAGAAGAAAATTTCCATATCCAAATGGGAATTTTATAAACATATTGGGGGAAAAGAGAGAGTGTTCACACTGAATCTCACTAAATAATTAAGCTGTTTCAGTATAATAATTAGTGCATTTCCTAGAAATAGATATGCCATTTAATAAATAGCTTTAATTCCCATGGAGATAAGACTGAGTGTAGTAGTGAGCATATGCTGTCATCGTGACAAAATACAGTAGTACGCTCACTTCCTTAACTGTTAGACCATGAATATCTAACCAGCCAATCACATGGCAGCAACTCAACATGTTAAAGCATGTAGGCGTGTTCAGTGTGAGCTGCTGAAGTTCAAACTGGGCATCAGAAAAATGAAGAAAGAAGAAAGCGAACGTGACAGGGTTGTTGGTGCCAGACAAGCCAGTGTGAGTAATTCAGAAACTACTACCTACTGATTTACTGATCTATTACACGACCATCTCAAAGGTTTTTAGAGAACCCACTAAACATTGCAGGCTGGATAGACGTGCAGATATTATCTATATTGGGTCCATCGGGTCCATGACCAATTCTGGACATCTAAACGACGTCCAAACTAGGTCCACAATTTGGAGGTCCAACCATGACTCAACCTGGACGTCATAATGAAGATGAACATTTGGACTTTGGATTGGGTCATTTTTTTTAGACGAAATGTGGACATCTATGACAGGTCCAGGAAATTTACATGATTAATAAATGTAGGACTGCCGCACGGTGCCTGTTTTTATTTACAAATATCAACATTGTTGTTATCAACATGATACATGTGAATACAGATTATTTATAAACAAACATGATTTATTATGTGTTAGTCTGATTTATTCAGTATCCCTGTCCAGGAACAGACGGGAAGTATGTTTTAGAGCCCACATCTTGGAGATGTCCACTGATCACTCTGCATTCCTTCACACATAACTGTTATCATCTAATCCCATTTCAGAGGGTGGCATACTGTTCCAGATCATGTTCCAATAACTTAATCTGATTGTCAGATGATAACTGGGCACGCATACAAAGGTGTAAACAAAGCTGTAGTCTATAGAAAACATGTTCTCCGCCCTCTCGAAACATGGGACTACTGAGCCGTATAAAAATGATGTCTAAAATGAGCCTTAGTTTGACATTGAGAAGACGTCCACAAGGACCACATTTGGAATAGCCTGTAAATGGAGGTCCTATGGATGTCAACACTAGACGTTAAGTAGATGTTGAAAAAAAGACATTGCTAGGCGTTACAAAACAGCCCCTTCAGTGGACCAAAACTGTAAGCCAAAAATGACACATAAGACGTCACTCCGATGTCACTGCCCGGTTTGTGAAAGAGGAAATACAGAGTGAGCGAAGGGCTCTTTGGGTCAAAATACATTGTTGATGAGGGAGGTCATCGGAGGATGGGCAGGCTGATAGGAAGGCAACAATAAATTAAATAAAAAATCATTACAGTTTGTCCAAAAGAGCATTTGTGAACACACAACACATTGAACCTGGAAGCAGAATGGCTACAGCAGCAGCAGACCGCACTGGGTGTCTTCCTGTCTGCTAAGAACAGGAAACTGAGACTATGATTTACGCAGGTTTACCAAAACTGGACTGGATCAGTCTTGATTTCTCTTGTAACTTAATGAAAGCATGGATCCATCCTGCCTTGTATCAACACTTCAGGCTGCTGGTGGTGTAATGGTGTAGGGGATATTTTCTTGGAACACTTTGGACCCCTTAGAAATGACTGAGCATCATTTAACCTCCACAGCCTATCATAGTGTTGTTGCTGCCCATGTCCATCTCTTTACAGCCACACTGTTTGAGCCTCTTAGAATTCAGGCACTGCGTATAAAAATAAACAGTGTAATTCAGCAGCAGTCGTATATTTTTGTTCACCCTCTGGAATTAAATCTGAAAATCTCCAACTTAATCCCATGCTCATCGTGTTGCTATGTTATAACTGTATATATTTTTGTACACACTGGTGCCGGCATCCAAGAATATTTGGATCCATCTGTACAGTATGAAGTTTTAAACTGCGTTTATCTGACCGTGCTAGTCCCATTTTACACAGTTCAGTTCAGCAGAAGTTATTTCTCTGCTTCCAGATGGAAGTCACAATCTGGTTCAGCATCACTTAAATACATTGACTGACTGCAAAAGTAAAACATTTGGGACTTGGCGAACATTATAGTGTTTTTAGGCCAGACGCCCTGTGGGAGCGGAGTGAAGGCAAATCACCAAGTTCTGACTTCACCTTTCTCGTCTTCTCGTGTTGATCTCGTACTGTGTATCAGCGATGGAAGAGCCATCATTTATTAAATATAATAATAAATATTTATAGCACAGCATCAATTTCACACTGGATAAAGACACCCCCCTCAACAAAATAAACAATATGAGCTTTGATTGCTTATTGAATCTTATAATGCTTGACCTTTGTACTTAATCTCAAGCTACCGCCCCTCACTGAATGAATATATCATTTACATATCGCATTTCTGTCAGTCCTAGTGAACTGTAATCTGCTCTTTGAAGGAAAGTCTGATCGAATAAAAAACACCACAGTGACGTCTTTGTGTGGTGGCGCTGCCTCGGCCTCCAGTGTCACTTAGTTTAATCACGGTGCCTGTCTGTGCTGCTTAATTACCAGGACCAGCTTGGTGTCCACAAGGTGAAATCAGCATGGAGCAGTGGACCACAGCCAGGCACAGGGATTTGGCCATGGCACTTTCTCTGTTTCATCCCAAAGTCTTTGTTTATGTAAAAACAGTAGTGAGCCTTTTACCCCCAGATTACTCCCTGCTGGGAGGATAAAGATACACACACACACAGCCTGGGAGCGGGCCCTGGGCCAGGGGTGGCTCAGTCCAGGGATAAAGAGATTGAGGCACAGAGACAAGAGGCTTGACTACAAACCTTCTACCCTTTGCCACAAGATTTGCACTTGTTTGCACTCTATTTGAGTACTCTGGAATCAAATGTGTGTGCTATGAAACGCTTACTGATAACATGAACGGAGGAGTGAAAGCCACAAAAATGAAGCTTTTTAAAGTGGAAGAGTGCAACTTAACTTTTACTATCAGTGCAAGAGAGGAAGGTGGTAAAAGTTAGTCATATTAAGAGATTCAGTTTTGCTCGTAATATGGGTTTGTCCCTTCTTTATGGTAGCCTTAAGAAACAAATGATGACAAAGTAAACACAAGTTTTACTCCTTCGTTGGTACTGACAGTAATTGACACTGTACTGTCAATCTGTGTGTTAAGGAAGATATTCTTATGGAGATTTTTGGATCCATTCAGGTCATGTTTGGCTTTAGAGGCATAATTCCTGAGAGAGACAGTGCATGTGCTCTTTCACACTCACAATGCCAATGTTGCTGAAGGCTTTTCTTTAGCAGAACCTCATTCAGCACCATGGACAGTACCCCTTTTTGCTGGTGCAGAAAGTGCACGCTCTGGGCCCCCCTTTGTCCATTTTGTAGAAAACCAGTTCAAACTAACATGAGCAGAACAAGTGCTAAACTTCTTCCCACAGTTTTAAACATTTGAAATGTCTAACCGAGCCATAGTCTACAAAAACCGATTTTCTCTCTACATGTAGGCGAGCTGTCTGAAACAAACTGCTGTTTGCTAACCAGCGTTAGTGTTTTTCTATGTCAGTGTATGTATCACAGAATAAGTCAGAGTCAGCGGCTACGCTGCTGCTGCTGCTGCTGCTGCTGTCGCCGCAGATAAATCACTATTAAGCAGCGGTAATGCCTAATAGAAATATCAGATAACTTAAGAAGCCATTTTGTATATATTTTTTACAGAAAACAGCCAATATTCTTACTTTGGTGGATTTACATGATTTTTTTTACAAACTTTAAGTGTCTCATGCACCTGGATATTTCAGATTTAGCCATGTTAAATCCTCTATCATCTAGATAAAAGATGGGCAATTCATTTTCCTGCCCACGTCTGAGGTTAAAATGCTCTGTGTATGTTTTCCTTTAAGTTCAGTTTGTGTGATATTAGCATGGTATGACACATGTCACAACAAGGCAGCAAATACAGTTGCCAGGTGAAGATTGTGTGTCAAGATCTAGTTACTAAGTGACAGAAATAAAAATAAAGAGCTTTTCAATGACTTAACTTGTTATAAATCCCCAGGCTTTACTTAATACGTTGAAGATGGTATCACTCTAGTCTTACACTAATAGAAAACATTGTAAACATTTAGCATGTTTTTTAGCATGTGGTTGAACCACATGTTAATAAACTAGGAATTAGCAAGAAATTCGTAAAACATCTTAAATTTAAGTCTCAGGATGTCAGATTGTTACTGTATTTGAAGCCTTGTTTAAAAGTGCTTTGTTTCTATACAGTGTCCCTTTATAACCTCATCTATCTGGATTTACTTTTGCAGCAGTCGTCTATATAGATTTCAAACAGGACTTGTGCCTTGGCAGCATCAGATTCCTGTCTCCCTCTCGTCACTTCTTCATCTCCTACCCTGCTACTCTACACCCAGCTAATCTACAGCCGACCGCTTAACCCTCTCCACTCCTCCAGCTAAGAGCACGTCGTTCAATACCTGAGGGATGTGCAGTACGACTCTAGCTCACCCACATCTCTGATAAGCTAGTCCATTTGGCCTCCACTCTACCTTTTAATCCACCTATATAATTACAAATACCCCTCCTCTCACAGCAAATACAGTCTGCAGGTTAGATTAGAATTCCTCTCAGCTCATCAAGTTTTCCGTAGTGGAGGCTAAACAGACTTAAACTATGCAAAGACTAAAAGGGAACACACACACACACACTAGTGCAGTCTTTCTCCCGGGAAGATACACAGACACAGGCTACGAAGAGCTACACAGAGGATGAAGGAGTTAAACTTGTAAATAATTCTCTGGCCTCTGATGGTTTAATGATGATTGTCAGTGGCGCTGATTGTCCGATAAATACATGCAAATCAAAACCTTTCTCTGACTACGTTATAAATTGCTGTTTATCTCTCCCATTGGGCTGGAGCGACAGAAAGAGGGTTACCAGTCACCCACCCATCCATGCTTGAAGCCTCTGGAGGAAAGAGGAAAAAAAGAGAAGGAGCCTAAAGTAAACAGAAGAGAACAAATGAGCTCTGTGACGGCTCAGCAAGCACTGCCTCCCTCCTTGCCTGTCTGAATGCCCATTCTTTGTTGATAGCTGAATAGGGGGCTAAATATCCCTTGAAATCAGAGCCAGAGCTACCTCTCTGGATGATATATTCTGAGGCTGAAGCTATTCATATGCAAAAAGCAGCTGGGTTAGGATTGGTTCTATACCCTAGTGGATCGGCGTGCTATAATGGACATCGCATTTAAGATTAGAGGATGAGTAATGGGGCAAAATCTAAGCTTCTCATCCTCAGTTAGCCTGTGGAGCCTTAGATTCTCCTTTTCAGGTTTTAGCATTGTGTGCTTACTCACGCTGGTTTGACAAGATCTCGTTTCTTCTTGGTGGGAGGAGACCAGATGGTGTCCCATGAACTGGTGTTTAGCGTTGCAGCAGGAAGAAGGGTTTGTGGTGAGAGTAATGCTTAGTTACAGTTCACTGAAGGATTAGCGTGTTTGTGTGCGAGAGTGTGTTTGATGAGGACACAGCTATGTGTGTGTGCGAGCTGTGGCAACTCATTCATTAAGGCGTAAATCACCAACTAATGCCCTCTATATTCCCAAGTGGGTTGCACGCTCAGAGCACAGGCATACTATCTGTGGTGACTTTGGTGTGAAGTGGAAAGCCACCAGACGGTTCTGCTCTCTCAAGGCTATAGTTACCAAAAGCTCAGCCTCCCAAACAGCCATTTTATTCTGAGTTTACACATTAAGGTGGATCAATCCGGAAAATACTGTTTACATGTGAAAATGATTTCCATCCAAACCAGCATTTCCAGGTTGTTTTCATCAAGCGTTCTGGCCACAAGAGTCAACAAAATGGCTCATCTCCTTTTTCATTTTGGCAAAGAAATTATAATCATCCAGTGCAACGCTTTGACGTCAATGTGAGCACTGTCAAAAATTAGGCAAAAAATCATCATTTGGCTGTTTCAGAAAGAGAAGGGGGGGGAGGGTTTCTATCTATAAAATAGCAGCAGACTGGCGAACACAAAACTCATAATATCCTCAGATTGGTAGTTGTCATGGAAAAAAAGAGCCATGCCATTTTCTCCAGCCTTGAAGCCTTCTTGAATGACACTCGACAGTTTGCATAAGAGCAGTCAGAACATTGGCTTTTGTCTGCAGCAGAAATGAGGGCAATTACCTGTGCCTCTTATAATGCTCTCCATCTTCTGTAATCTTGCTGTGGAGAGGCTGAAAGGAAAATATGAAGGGTTACTTAAGCACATCCAAACTCCATCACGACATGAAGCAGTTTTCTGTTTGGTCGCAGCAGATTAATGGAGATCAAGGTGATCCTCAGCTGAGGATTTAAACATTGATGTTTCCCTTTCTTTCCTCTTTGGCTGCCTGTGGAAATTGTTTCATAGGCTGGTGTTGTTAAAGCATTGACCTGTAGAAATTTGTATAGGATACGGCTGTGTAGCTGCTGCAAATGGTAAATGTGCAAAAGTGTTCGCAGTCCAAAAAAATCCTTCACAGGATTTGCAAGCAGTCGTTGATAGTTTTGAAAAAGTGCTTCACAATCTGAACGCTGTAAATATTAGTCTTTGTATTGCGTGCATGCTGCAATTACAGTGGGGCAGTGCTATTAGCTTATGTACTTTATGGAACATCTGAAACAAAAACCTTCCTTGTACAGCAGGATTGTGCTCCATCCATCAACTCATCCAAACAATAACACATATACAAAACATGCCTGAGACCAGACAATGTGTCATTCAGCCTGCACACAAACTGAAATCAGTTGATTGTAGCACGGAAGTGTAAAAGCTTTTGTTTGATCTTTTCTTTCTTTCTACCTGCCCGCTGTACAGATAACATCAGAAGATAAAGAACCTTTGTAATGCAAGTAACAACATAACTGTGATGTAACTGCTGAATTTAGTAAAGAAAAATGTAATGTGTAACGGGTTACACCCAACCCTGCTAACGGAGCATGAACTGTGCAAACATCTGCTCAGACAGCATGCTAGCACAAAGCTAGCAAAGAACCCAGAGTGATGTTACAGGTGAGTGCATGCTGACCCTGGCCCTGCAGCCAGAGCCTTTTTTTTTAACCGCTAAACAAGACAGTATGAGGAGTTGCGCTTGCAAGGTGTAGCCTTGTTTTTTACCTTTACAGCAGAATCACAATGATGATCTTTGGAACAATTTGAACTTTGCTTTGTGTCGTTTCCTTTATGAACACTAAAACAGCAAATTTATGTCTTCATTAGAATAGGGATTAGTGCCACTGTGGGACTGTAGCCTAAGGTTTATATAGTCAATTGGTAATTATACTATTAAACATAAAAGTATTGCATGAAGTAGTGTGACTTATTACTTGGTCTGGAGCATAATTAAATAACATAATGCGTTACTTTTTAAATAATAAGTCACATGACTTTTTGAGCATGGACCCCAACACTGTCTCTCATATTAAAGTCAGAAGTTTTACTGACCAGTCCATCCACTCTAACCTCCTCTGTCTCCTGACTTTCACTCCATATTATATCACTTGGCCTTTGCTCCTGTCATACTACCACACAGGGCTCTGTCACTCGAATAAAAACACACATTACTTTACAAAAGCTTTATGCACTAAACACAAAGCAACATTACAAAGGGCCAAAAAGTTGCCATTTGTAGTCACCACACTTTTCCTTCGAAACAGCACCAGTTCATCTGTGTATGCTTGTTTTTCGTGGTACTTTGATGCCAAGTTTTTTCTCTGAGAACTTGCTACAGTACTTCCACTGATTTAGTCCCACTGGCTCTACATGTATTCCCAGAATGTCTCCATGGTCTTCATATCCGGACTCTGTGGGGGCCACGGGGCTGCTTATTCTATGTTTTGCTAAAAAAAAATGCTTTATGATTTTGGTTACATGTGTAAAGTTACTGAATGACCCAAATTCTTTCTGCAGTATTTCTGGTGGAACTGCAGGATGAACAAGAATCTGAATATCTTTAGCTTTGAGAAAGTGTCCTCTGTTTTTTGGATGGGGGACTTCTTGAGAAGTCTTGTGATGAAAATTTATCATATCCCTTTTTTGCATTGTGACTAGGTACAGCAACACATTGCTGACACAACAATTTTTCACCTGTCTTATAGAGAATGTGCTTCCAAAAATCCAACTTCAGCAGTGGAGATTGACTGTGAAATGAAAACTGGCAGCATCTGTCTGGGCAGGCTGTATGTTTGAGAACTTCTGTTACTAAAGAATAATGGAGGCCAAAATTGCAGTTTTCCACAAGGTTGGAATAAAGTTTGTTTGCTAATCATTGATATCTTCAGTAGCAATAACCCCATATTGCTTCTTGTTTCTTCTGCCACTGAAGACACGACCTCTAGACCTGTGTGCTATAAGTTTTGAAGTTGGCGTGCTGATTCAGGAGTTCTAGATGTCTGCATCTCAAGCACTCTACCACCACTCATGGGATAAAGCTGGAGCTGAGTGAAGGCTCTTAACTTAAAAATTAACCCATGCCCATGAAACAGCTGCTTTTTAGTTCTAATAAAGTAGGACTGGGGGCACCTAAGCCAAAAGGAAGAACCGATTTCCTTTGATTTAATTATAAGGTATCATAATCCTTGAGCATACAACCACAGTAAACACAATATAGGTCTTTAACTTTGTGGCAGCTGTTTGGGGATTATCCTTTTTGTCTTAACACTAAACAAATCCTGTTATAAATCTAAAGTCCACTGTCTTTTTGTATGAGAGGAAAGATTATTAATCAAGTTTCTGCTGGATAGATGACAAACTGTAAGAACCTGAGCCACATTTGAGACAAATCAACAGTGAATCCAGACTTATCCATGCAGCTGAAAGAAACTTGTGAAATAGCAGAAGCCTGAAGATCATGAGGTTCTTGATGTCCTGTCGTGTAGTTTAGTAACGAGTGAATTATTGAGGGTAAATTCCAGGAAGATGTGTCGACAAGGGACGTGCCATCTCATTAAAAATCCACTTATTTGATTCATCGCTGTGAAAGTCATAGAGAAAGGCTTAGAGATTTGTCGAGTAGAGAGCCACCCTAACACCCACACACACACACACGAACACACAGCACGTACACACATACATGAATTGCTTTATTTGGTGACGCACACACAGCTACTCGCTCATGCTTTGCTTCTCCGTGACACACACAGACACACAAAACCCTTTTTCACTCTTCCTGAGGACAATAGCTGTGCAGCGAGGTGAGACGGCAAGAGGAAAAGCATTTATCCTAGCGGAGTAGTGCTGATGACCCTCCCTGCTGGCTCTTCTCCTGCTCTCTCTTGCTCTCTTTCTCCCTCCGGGCTTACACAGGAAGCTTTTGTGTCAGCTGGATAGAGTCGGGGTTGGTGGTGGTGGGGATGCGGGGCTTGCAGCGGGCGGACCGCTGTCACACCACACACAGCTTTTTCAGGACATAGGCTGTACTTTTGACATGTGTCTACTGACATTACCCATGATGCTGCCCCTCCTCTCCCTCCACCCCGCGGCTAGGTTGTCTCCTCGCCTCACAGGGGTAATGGTGTGTGAGACAGGTCGAGAGAGGGAGAGGGAATATGCTGTGTCTGTGAGTGTGTGTGTGTGTGTGACAGGGATAAACTCAGGCTCAGAGACATGGCAGAGAGTGGATGTGCTTGTGTTTCTGCTGCTCCTGAAATTGCCAGTTTGCATGTTAGCATGTGGCAGTTTCTTTCACGAGCACAGCTAATAGCGTGTTGTAGTGCTTACTTGTACACTGGAAATGCCCAAATTTCTCCAAGAATCTCTATGAATTCTCTTGCTTTCAAGTTGCAGTAGCATTTCCTTCATTTCTGAAAATGGTTAAAGAGATATAACAGGCGCACTTGTTACCTAAACAGCTAGCTCCATCGCGGAGGCGCTTGCTATAAGCTTTTCGGCCCACAACTGGAGTAAAACTGGCTCATATTTTCTCCTGCAATCTCACCATCATGTCACCATAGAGATAAAGATTTTTCTCTTTGATGACTGCAAATTCATCCATCCATCCATCCATCCATTCGCTTCCGCTTATCCTTTCCAGGGTCGCGGGGGGCGCTGGAGCCTATCCTAGCTGTCATAGGGCGAGAGGCGGGGTACACCCTGGACAGGTCGCCAGTCTGTCGCAGGGCCAACACACAGGGACAGACAACCATTCACACTCACATTCACTCACACATTCACACCTAGTGACAATTTCGATTATCCAATTAACCTATCCCCTCAAACTGCATGTCTTTGGACGGTGGGAGGAAGCCGGAGTACCCGGAGGGAACCCACGCAAACACGGGGAGAACATGCAAACTCCACACAGAAAGACCCCGGCCTGATGGTGGAATTGAACTCAGGACCTTCTTGCTGTGCGGCAACAGTGCTAACCACCGTGCCACCGTGCTGCCAAATTCTGCAAATTCAGTTATATGTTAAACATGCTGGACGTGGTCAATTAAGCACTGCTTCCAAATCCAGGCACTCGAGCATCATGCCTCGCTTTTCAAACGCAGTGTAATATCTCTGTTTTGCTGTTTTTCCTGCATCACCATAACAGTATTCGCTCAGGATCAACATTGTAACAGATCAGTCACGTCGTCTGAGCCTTTAGCTAGCGTTAGCCAAGACGTTGGCTATTGCTATTAAAAATGATCGAAAGCAAACTAACATGAATAAATTTGGCTAACAGCAAATCTAGCTTGATAATATATTCATTATATTGCATAAATTGGTAAGGAAAACACTTGAAATGCTTACCATTTGTTCCAGAAGAGAAATTTATGTAAACAAAAGGATTTTTTTTTTTTCTTTTTTCACCACACTGCAAAGCTTTGACATCACAAATACGTGATTGGCCAGTTACGATGTTGGTCTTGGACAAACATGGTTATGATGTGGCAAGAACAACACCAAGATGCATTTATATAACCTATACAAATCTCATCACCTCTATTAAGCTAAAGATTTGCCTGAGTATAAGGTAGGTTAAACGCATACTGTGGATCCTGTAGCTGTCCACTCATAAGAGGGTTTTTTTAAATTTTCTCAGGAATCGTGGTGGTTTTAATACTCGCTGGAAGATAAGCATTCAACGCCACGGCATCCAACCTTGCCAGCCTTCGTTATCAGCACCAGAGTTGGCTGATTATGTGATTAATCTCACAGATTAAACCGAGTTTTCAAAGTAGCAATGCATTCAGTGTGGTCCTGCGTCCGCTGCTTTGGATTGGTATTGGTCGCAGCCTCCCTCCCTCCGCTCTGCCGCCCCACTGACAGCCACACTGAATGGGTAGTTTCCCCTTTCGCCTCTCACTTTGCATAAAGCCCATAGAAATCCCAGGAACAGGCTCCCAGTCATTTGCCTGTCACATTAACTTGGCACCTCACTTTCCTCTGGCTCTTTAACCACTGTGACCCACCCAAACAAATGACCTGTTCATTCAGCACAAAGCCCCCTCCCCTCCCCGTCAGCCTTCCGGCCTCAATTCGCTTCTCTTCTAACCTCTTGTAACCTTCCCTTCAGCCTTCGTTTCCCTTGTTTTCCTCTAGCAGTTACTTCAGTACTTAAAAGTAAATAATTATGTTTTTTTCACATAAATTTTATGACAACTAACTCAGTCCAGTGCAGTGAAAGGTGGTAAATAAATCCCAGTCACCTGAAGAACACACGCAAACTCCATATAAATCAAAGAGCAAAGCATAGTTTTAAAGATGTTCCTGCACTTTTTGTCATTTTCTTTTAAAAATGTCCTTTTTAACAACTTTCATGCAGAAAGGCTCGGAAAAGTTTTCTAACCAGTTACACCAGAATGATACCATGTAGAACTACTACAAAGGCAGGTATATTTACCACCTTCCAGTAAATACACAAAGCTTACTGGGTTTAATGAGAGGCTGACACGGCATGCAACAGCTACTGCTGTTTGGAGAAACGATGAGTGCAGGTGCAGGGCGGACTGAGGAAGCTTGTGTGTGTTCGCACTGCGTTCACTTTATTTACTTGGAATGCCATGAGTGAGCGTGTTTGTCAGTTGTGCGTTAAGGTCGAGCTTTTCTGATATATCAGTGGTCACAGAGGCCAAGTAAACACCGAGGACAGACGGCCACTGTGCTCAGTCGCAGCTCATTCACTCTCACACACACACAGACACACCGCTGCAGTGATTAATTGTAGTGATTATGGAGGGTCGAGGTGTATACATGGAGGCAGTGGGGCAGCTCCCTATCTGTTGGATCACACAGTTTCTGTTGCCACGAAGAAAAAGCCCATTAGAGGGACAAATGTGGTCTGTTTCACACGAAATCAAGGTCGCCGTCGTCATCTTCAAGCGACACGAACGCACACTGTAACACCTGTGTCTGACTCCTCCCTCATCATAAGCTTTTACCTTCATTTATATTGGAGGATACTTTAAGGGCCGGCTCATCGTCGAGGAGAGATCAACCTTTTGTTCTTTTGTGTGCATCTGTTAAAATGTGATCTTTTTGTTTTCTATAAATAAGTTGATACTGATCACAAAAATCCATCACTTCATCAGACGTGTTCCCTCTCAAAGAGACTTCAGCAGCTCATTTCTCATTATGCTTAATGAACCAACTCATCTAGTTTTGGATTAATATGATTAAAATAATTTTAACTATTTACAATAAGAGCTGGCAGTGAAGATTCAGACCAGATGTGTCAAACATAAGGCCCCAGGGCCACAATTTTTGGACTTTCATCTGTGTTTTCATAGGTTTTACAGCTTTTCCTGCTCATAAAGACTCTCCAGCATGGTCATTCATACTGCACCAGTTAATTAATTAATAGACAAACAATAAATAAATGACAATAAACAATACATGACAAAAAAGTTCCTGTTTTTCAGCATCCAGCCCTCGATGTAAAATGAGTAGGGCGTCCCTGATTTAGACATATGCAGTCAGTTTCCAGTAATCAATGTGTCACCTTCTAGTTTGTCAAGTGCGTACAGTCGTGTGTTTGTGGTTGACAGAACTGTGAAGTCCTGTGAAAAAGATGATTGTAGCTTGTAGAGACACCTTCAGCAGCAGTAACTTGCACTAATTCTTTCCTGCGTGATTTTATCAGTGTTTCACATCAGTGTCACACTTTTCTTTACAACACTGATTTAGTCCATTGAGGTTTGTGGGCATTTGTTTATGCATAGTTCTCTTAAGGTTGCTCCACAGCATTTCAATCAGTCTGAGATCTACACTGTAACTGGGTCACTGGAACATCTCGATTCTTATCTTTTTCCACTTGTCATAGAAGAGTTGTTTTGCTCAGGATCATTGTCCTGTTACATAACCTAGTTTCGGGCCACACTTCATCATTTGACACGTGGCCTGGCATTTGACTCGAGAATACTTTCTTACACAGAGGAGTTCATGGTCGACTCAATGACTCCAGGGTGTCCAGGTCCTGTGACTGCAAAACGACCCCACATCATTACCCATCCACCACCGTGCTGGAAATGCTTGTGTGAGCTGTTTGATTTTGCCTAATCTGCCCAGAGGACATTGTTCCACACATGCAACTGCGAACCTAAACCATGCTGCCATGTTCTTTTTAGAGAGAAGATGCTTTCTCCTAGTAACCCATACTTGTTTAACCTTTTTCTAATTGTATTTTCAAAAGCCAAACATGCGTCTGAGATGTTTTTTGGAGTTTCTCTGAACGTTATGTGGTCTGACTGTAACCGGTGTGTTCCTGCGTTGTGTCTGACAAAGAAAGGTAAAAGAAACAAAGACCTCCAAGTAAATAACTTGCCCACTCCAGCTCCTCTCCCACAGGGGAATTGTAGAAAAGGGGCTTCATTTATTTATTATTATTATTATTATTATTATTTATTTATAGCATTTAACAAAAACAAGCACAATGATGACAATAATTGAACTAAAATCACAATCAGAAACAGGAGGGGCTCCAACTGATAATGAACATAACTACAGGCTTGAAGGCCCTAAAAGTCAGGTATAAACTGGCAAATAAAATGTGTGGTCTAGAACACATTCTGTGTAATTAAAACAATATGTAATTTATGGCCGGGTTACATGACCATGGAGTGAATATGAAGGAATGTCCACACCTAAACACACACCTAAATGGCAGAAAACGGCCAAAACTTGTGATTTTATTGAGGTGCTCAAACTTGCTTATAATGAGCTAATTAACGGTGTCCGATTAGCAGCACCGGGCTGCTACTTACCTCCTTAATTTCTATGGAAGTTGTTCAAAGGACTGCAGAGAGTCATGTGAAAACTATTTTTTCCACGTGACTGTACATTTAGACATATACGTAGTGACTATGAAAGACTACAGAGTTGATCTTGTGAGTGGCATACAGAAGGGTTTTGTTGAGCTGAGCTCTGGCTGGGACAGTGAACTCTACTGCAGGAGAATTAAGTTGTCTCAGCTAATCCAGTTTATTAAATGTAATGTATTAGCTACATTAAAATTTGGTGTTTTCTTTAAATACGTATGGTTGACAGAAATAAGAGTTATATACACACACAGGTAAAGATGTTTCTTGTGTAAATTAGAGCTGAAACGATAATTAGCCGACTGGCAGAAAATTAATTGGGTGCTGTTTTAATAAATGGTTGATTTCAGTCATTTTTTTCCAGTAAGCATGCCAAATATTTACAGCTTGCACCCCATTAATGTTGATATTTTCTAGTCCAGTCAATCAACAGAGAGAAAATTGGCAGATATAATGTTTAGTTGCTGCTGTGGACATAAAGAAACATGTTCAATTCAATTCAATTCAATTTTATTTATATAGCGCCAAATCACAACAAAAGTCGCCTCAAGGCGCTTTATATTGTTGATGTGATGGATTTTGTGTTTCAGGCTCCCGATCAGTGTGAGCTCCTGTTTTGGTCTCCTCCTGCTGCTGTAATAACTACTGAATTAATATTCACCGGTGTGCATCATGAACCGGTGCTGTAGGTAAAGAGCAGCCTGTGCTTTCAGTGCTGAGGCTGAACAACAGACACAAAAGCGATACAAAGCTGCAAATTTGCAGGTTGTTTGCAAATGGATTTCTCTGCAGCCCTTTCACAAAACACCGAGTAATTTGATCAAGTGTTAATATGAAAAATATTGCTCGTGATAATGTGAACCTGACAGTTATTTGTAGTAAAGTGTTCTTGTTGTCTTTTTTTTGGACGGTAATGAGGAGTCTCCCTCTGAGTTTCTCTTAAGTGGCACTTTTGCCCTGTGATCCTAATTATCTCTGAGGACCTCCTTATTACAGCTTCAATTGATGGAGGAGGAAGGAAAGAAGTTTATAATCATGTTCAATTAGTGCTCCTTCACATTTTATCTGAGCCCTTCCACTGTGCTAATGACTTATTTGTACCAATTATTTGCTTTGCTGAGCTTGTTAACCCCCGCGTTCACCTTGGCAGTTAAAGCGATTGCTGTGAGGAGTGCTTCAGCGTTTCCCTTTTACAGGTCTTATGAAATGAAAAACTGAGTCCTCTGTGGGTCTGTGAGCTGCTTTTTTCTTACCGTAGGTCACAAAATGCACCACAAACCACAAACCTTGTACTTCAGACCTCATTACTTAACGATCTGTCACAGTTGCGTGTCAGCCGAGATGCTGGTTTGAGCTCCGATCTGGTTGAAGCCAGGTTGTTTTCCCATCCTGGAAAAAGGTCCTGGAAATAGTATGGATAAAAGGTTTAATGGACATTTTAATGCAGTGTAGTGAAGCTTTCAATATGTTAAATCAGTTTATTACAGCAGACGAGTGATAGTCCGCTCATACCTGAAGTATAGTCTGGTTTTTATGTTATTGTTGTTGATTTTAAAGGCACGTGCCTTAGTTTTTAAGCAAAATATTCAGCATATGAAAAGAGTGAGAGGATTCACGGTGGATTTCTGATTTTTTGCACTGTAGGTCAGATGTAAACTGAGAGGTTTTGAAAAAGCAGTGAGTCTGTAGCCTCAGCTGAAAGATATTGAGCTATTTTGGTCATTATTTCTTGCTTTTGGGTCTCAGTCATACATTGTGAAATGCATCTCTCCATCTCTCTCACACCCGTGCAAGCACACATTATTATTTTCTTGTTCTTCACTCATATTAATAGAGAACGGTGTGCAAGAACTAATCAACTCCCCCAAAAACAACGGTCTGAGCTGCCGTTGTTAAGAAAAATGGTGTCCGGCAGACAGGGACAGATGAGAGAAACCCAAAGTTAATGACTAATTAATTATCACACAAAATGTGATTAACTATCAGTATGTCAAACTTGGACAGAAGATCGCATTTACTTCAAGATGGTTCCACAAAGTGGGCACACTTAGTGGACTCGTTAAAGTCAGCGTTGTATCCAAAGGGCTAAGTGGTCACAGCAGAACATGTAACAGAAACCACATAAAACTAAGAACTAAACTAAACTCAGTGTGTTCAAGTTTAATAAGCGGGGATGGATGGATGTAGGGATGGAGGGACAGACGGACGGATAGATGGATGGATGGATTTATTTATTATACGTACTCTGTGCATGTCTGAAAATCAGAAAAGAACAAAGAAAAGTTTTCTCAAAGTTATGGAAACCTATTGGCCAAATAAATTAACCAGCATCCTCTCTGGTTCAGAAGTCAAGCAAATAAACAAAGAACAGAACATGCCCTTCATCTTTGTTTTTTCACCTCCTCATTATGAGAGTGTGGAGGGTGGAGGAGGTGACTCATGTTTGAGTTAAAAGTCAAGTTTTGCTTTGTGTGCTTTATGAAGCCTTCTGTTGAACCTGCTGTTGAATCATTGTTGAAGAAATATTGTTTCTGAAATAATTACCAAAAGTGACTAAATGTGCCGCATGTTAATTTGTGGATGCTGGGGCGTCTCACTTCTTTCCACTGAAGGGGAAGGAAAGATGAAGTGCCGTTTCAATGAACATGACAAAAATAGACCAGAATCTGAATATAATAAAGCAGCCTTGGCTTCATGAAGAATGACACATTCATACCAGATAGGTTGAGGCCGGGTTAACAACAGTCACCACCCTTTTGACCAGTGGAAAGTGTGTTAAATGGACTAGTTCTTTTCTGTTCTAATTGAGCACTCAAAGTGCTTCAGCGTGTATCCAGGGATCAAACCACTAACCTTCCAATTAGCAGATGACCTGCTCTACCTCCTGAGCTACAGGCATATATACCTTCTATCCCCAGGCAGTCTCATATCCGAGTACTAACAGGCCCGACCCTGCTTAGCTTCCAAAATCAGACAATAGTGGGTGTGCTCGGGTTGGTGAGGTTGATCATAAGCCAAGTTTACAGTACCTGGTATTCACAGGCGGCCTCCCATGCAAGTATTAAACCAGGCCCAACCCTGTTTGGCTTCCGAGATCAGACCCCAATCAGCTGCTATTGGGCGAAGACAGAGGAGGAGGAGAGGGGAAAGGCACGTTTAAAGGCAGTAAGACAGAAGTACATGTAGGAGTGTGGAGGTGACGGCAGGGACTGACTGGTAACAGGAGACCAGAGAGAAGATTCATGGAAGTATTGAAGAAGCAGAAGGTTGGTGTGACAAGGAAACAGAAAACTGAACACGAGCATCGCTGTAAAGATCTATTGACTTTCATTACGCTGTGACATGTTTTTTGGGGAGCAGGGGGGTTTGCCTGCCTGTGTATAAAGTCTGGCTGCTGTTAGCTTGCTGCAGGACGGCCTCTTCAACTGTTTTGTTTTCTATTTGCCTGAAAAGCTTTCAAAGCCTCCTCCAGTCCCTCCCGGGCAAAAAAAAATTTGGAAAATCCAGTTTGAGTACTGCTCTCACTAGTCTCTGTGATCAAAGATCAAGGGAAAGGCTTCTATAACAGTAAAAGCATTGAATTATACATAACAATATGAAAACTCAATGCACGCACACACACAAAGCCCTCCTCTAATTTGAGGCGCTGATCCTGAGTGGGCTCTTGTGTCCTGCAGAGACTGATGAAAGCTTCTCATCTTAAGGACAGGTCAGAAGATGGAGCGAGGTCTGAATGCTTTCAAAGGGACCCAAATGACCTCTGAGAGCTGAAGCACCAGCGCTCTCTGCCTCTACACAACCTCCCTTTAATCTCACTCTGCTCTCTGCCAGCACTTGGTTATCCCAGTGAGTGAAAGAGAAAAGAGAGAGCCTCTTGTTTTTATCTGTTGTCTCATACGCCGAGTTTTTCTTCAGGCTACTTGGTTCAGCCCAATCGATGTGCTCATAGGAGCTGCCATCGCAGGAGAGCAGACGTGAAGATAGAGAAAAGAGAGCCGTGCAGGCATGTAACTGCTGAAGAGATAGGATGGGGGAAAAGGAGGCGGTGGAAGTGGTAGATGAAAACATAAAAGGCTGTCTTGGTGAGGAAGGAGAGATGGAAAGGAGAGAAAAGGGCTCATCATTTTGCTCTCCATTTCATCTCACGGTGCTATAAAAGAGAGATGAAATCAGAAGGCTGTCAGGTAAAGAGGAGTAAAACCTTTGCCTCCCGCTGAAATGGACCGAGGAGAGAAATGGGGAGGAGAGAGGCAGAGCAACCTGCATCAGTTCTCCTTCACAGGAAAAGCTCTCGACTGTCAAGAGAACAAAACACCTTGCATCAGGCAAAGCCTTTCAGAGTGGTTAGAAGCCTTTACAGGCGCACAGTCAGCTTTTAGCACGGATTGAAGGGAAGTCTTTCTTTTATGAATTGAGAGAAAAAGTCTTTAATGGATTTTTTTTAGGTAAGATATCGAAATTTATGCCGACAACAAAATGTAAAGAAAAACAGAAATATGAAATGATATCCAGGCTGTTCTCATTTGTCATACGTCTCTGAAATAAAACAGTTAATGAAATCACACTAGGATGGATGTCGAGGTTAAAAAAACGTCTAAGTGAAGGTTGACTGGACCTGTGTATGGATACATTATGTGGATACTAGACCCCGATCATGAGAATTTATTTCTATTTGATTCAGTGCGCCTCTCTTTACATTTGGTGCAGAACAGGCCACTAATCAAAGTTCGTGGGCAGGAAGGAGGGTTAGTGAGCATCCTTCTGCAAACTCACTCTCATCAAAAGTCATATCAGTAACAACAAATCCCAGTTTGTCATGTGACGCCTTGGTAAAATAAATTGCCCATCCATGCTTTGGACATGGAGGATCTTATACTCTCACAGCTTGTTGCACTGCTTTTCTGTGTCAGTATATGAGCAAGAAATCCTTTAGTATTAAATATAGACACGGTAATCACATCGTCTTAATTAAAGCTGTCCCTTTACTTTTTAATTGCATAGTAATGTGGTTGATTTCTCAATTGCAACAAACTGATTTTAGTTGTCAGTCAATTTCAGTTCTCTGTGGTGTACCCCAAGGCTGCATTCTAGGCCCCATTCTCTTCCCTCTAGTCATTCTATGCTGATGATATGTGGCTGTACATATGCTTAAAATAGGTGATGTGCACACATTTAAATCAGCTCTGTAAATACTTATCTTGACCTTTAAGTTGTCTATCACAATTTTTTTTTTTTGTTTGTTTTGTCTTTTGTTTGTTTCATTTTTAGGGGGAATTTCACTTGCCTTAAATTATCTGCTTTTATGACATTTATGCTTATGTGTAGGAATCAGAGCTCTTTCTAGATATCAAAATTAAATGTTTGAGAGTGTGTGAGCTGTTGTTTAATTGTGAGGGGTTTTATCAGTCACTTCAGCCTAACTGAGCTTCATATTTCCGTTGGTGAACAAGCGGGATCCTTTTATTGTGAAAAACTAACAGGAAATATGTTTACCTTTCATGATAATAAACTCCACTAGCTTGATTATAAACCTTGCTTAGAGTCAGGCTTTCACTGAACATCACTCACAGTGGAGCAATAGATTTTCACTAATTGCAGCCATTTGTGGCAAAATTACCGCTACACCCCCAACTGCAGGAAAAACCCTCCAGTTGCCACAACTAAACCACAAAAGAGACGCTGAATGCAAATGATGTTCCCAGCTACAGTCATGACAGTCCACAATCCTCACCAACTACCTCCCAGCATGTGTGTGTTACACCCAGCAATTAATGTAACATTTACAGATTGCACAAAATACTGCCAAAAACAGTCACTTTTCATATTATGCAGAAGGTTACGCGAGGTTAGCTTCAGGTCCTTGAGCTGGTAATTGATGTGGAAGTATCTGTACAAAATATGTCCATGTATGCATGAGCTCAGCCATATGCACAGCGCCTTCAGCCCACACGCGCAGCTAAAATCACCCCATATTGCATCCTCAAGCACCCCGTCTCCCCCCTCTCTCACATGCACAGTCAGAAATCACAGCCTTACAGCCAGCACCCCCACAAAAGTGAAAATGAATGTACTCGCCACCTGTGGTGGGAGCAGAACAAGAGAGTGGGAGAGGAAGAAAGAGAGGAGAAAAAGAAACGACATGGCAAGTGTTCATGGCAGTGAGTCAGTACAACAGGATTCAGACGCTGACATTAATAGTATGTATCATGAGTCATCTCCTGTGGCCTGTACTTGACAAAAATGCGTAATGAAAAAAAAGAGAAAAGTTGCAGCTTGACAGTCATATAGCTGTTTGTGTTTGCATGATATTCATTTGTGAGACATTTTATCCAGAAATGCTGCCCAACAATCATCTCAGATATCAGCACAAAGCCACAAATTCCCAGAGTAGCTTGTCTTTTTCTTAGGTGTGTGTGTGTGGGGGGGTGTGTGAAATGCAAGTGTGACTGAATGTGTCTCTGCTGGCTGTGTGATTCATGTGAAGCCACCGAGTAGTCACTCTCTAGCCGTGCGT
This sequence comes from Oreochromis niloticus, assembly GCF_001858045.2. Taxonomy (NCBI): domain Eukaryota; kingdom Metazoa; phylum Chordata; class Actinopteri; order Cichliformes; family Cichlidae; genus Oreochromis; species Oreochromis niloticus. Next base: position 11,919,777 of record NC_031965.2, read on the forward strand.
GTACGTGCATGTCTGTGCATGTGTGTGGTTTGGCGAGCCACACTGATCCAGAGCTGCATGTCTCATCCCTCCCACCATTACTCCTGTCAGCAGGCCCGAAACCACAAACCATCCTGTCTGGAAACAAAGCCATTAAGTCACAACAACCGTCTCTGTCTCTCCCACGCCCTTTGCTTCAGTTCACAAGTCCTCGCCCCACCGCACTCCACCGTTTCATATCAAAGTGTGCGCTGACAATCATATTCAAAGGAAGAACCGACACTGAACTGTTTCTGTGAGCAAAAATTACACCTGCAGTAATCACTGCACGTCTCTATAAAAAGTTACATATGTACTTCTGATTTTTTCTTTGCACAGCGCGGAAGAAGAACAACCGAGCTGTTTCTATTAGCCGATGATTAATGAGCAACGTCAACTGTTTTTCCTGACAGCAACGGAAAAATTGAGGTGTTTCTTTATCCTTTTGCCTTAAAAGTAAAAAATCATAATAATATATAACAAGTGGTATATTTTAAAATCAGCAAAGCATTGCAGAATTTCAGATGGCAACTGAATCTTTAAAAAAAACAAAACAGTTAACTGATGTGATATGAAAGCTGTCCTGTAGCTGTTGTCATTAACTTGCACAGCTCCATCAGTGTGTTAGAGCAGGTGCTCTGCTGCCTGTCCAGTGAGCGGTGCAGAGGATTATCCGCTTGTTTAGTGACCTCCTCTCCATCACTGCTTCAAAAGTATCCAGTGTGCAGCCAATCACAGAGCCAGCCTTCCCGATCAGTTTATCCCATTCGTTGGGTGTCACCAGCTCCCATGGTGCCCTCCCAGCAGACCGCAGCAAAGCACCCTCCATCATTTTGATGCACGTTGAACGGTTTCAGCATCCTTGGGAAGTATGAAATGCTCTTCCCCTTCTAGTATACAGCCTCTTTGCTGGGCTTCCAGTTCAGCCTGTTGTTGATGTTGGTGCCCCTGGACTTGTGCTTCTCCGCCACATCAACATCCTGACCATGTAGCCGTCCTCTTACTTCTAAAGTTGATCGTCATCTAACTGGTCTCATTTACATTCAAACATAGATGATTCTTTCCAGAGCACTCCACAAAATCATCCGCTGGTGCAGCGTCCTCCTCTAGCCCCACACCAATACAACCACTGCAGAACCGTGTCAGTATTTCTGTAGGTGGCATGAGCTTGCGCTGTGCTGAAGGTTTGTCTCATTTGTTTCAGTGCTGAATATCAAAAAAGCATTTTGTTTGCACTGAGGGAGTGTTCAAAGAAGAAACATGTAGCATAACATGTAGTCTTTTCAAGTTTGGATTTTGCAGTAATCAGATTAAATAACATTTTTTGTTATACTTTAGATTATGTTGCTAGCTGCTATATCATTTGCATTCAGTAAGTCAATATGCCGCTTTATTATCATTATTTATACTTTAACCACCTTAGTCTGAATGTTAAAAAAAAGAGCAGTAACAGCAGTTTTAGCTGAATCAAATGAAAACTGGGTTTGAGCATTAACATATTTTGTGATTTTCATCTGTTCACGTCGGGGTTGGTGCCTAAGAAGTAGATTTTTGAACTTGAAAAAGGGAAGCAGTATTCTCATTATCCACTTCCGTGATTTAAACTTGTGGTTGGACTGTATCTTTAGAATTACTATTAGACACGAGTTTACTTTCTAATGCCTCTAATCATGACGGCTCGGTAGTCCTTTTCCATTATGTTAGAAATACAGAGCGGACACTACATACTGACAGGGAAAAAAGATCCCAAAAGTAGCCAACTATTATTTTACCAAATCTAAAACTTTAGAAATCAGTTTTAAAAGAAAAAAAAAGTATTTTAAATGGGAAAATAACATGCTGGTGTTTTCTGGAAGGATTAATCGATGGCTGAACACAAGTTTAAAAACTAATAAGACCCCACAAAGTCCCAGTGAGAAAAGTAGCCTTCAGCCCACAGACCTCCATGAAAACCACAATCCACGCGAGTTGTTCTTAAAATTGGCCTTTTGTACAGGTAAAGCAAACAAAGTGTACCGAGTTACCTTTGATCAGAGCTACGCCGTTTCCCTGTTTACACTCAGTTTGCTAAGCTAACAGTCTGCGGGTTGTAACATCATATTTATGTAAGAGTGCTGTCAGGAAGCAGAATTCCCCAAAATGTCAAAGCATTCCTTTAAAGTTCCATCCCCGCGATGCTGGCTTGCGTGCCAGAGCAGTCCTTCGCACTGCACGGGTGCTTGTCGGGAACACCTGATGAACACCGTTGGGTCATACAATATGAAATGGGCCAGTCTAGAAAAACAGTTTTATTGATTTTATTAACAACTGTACATTTCTTTTCAGTGCCGACAGCATTTGCTACATACTTTGGTGTTATTCAGAGGGACTGGTGCATTTCACCCCGTTCATACTTTCTTGTGGGAAATGCTGACAAGAACCAGGAGCACAGTTTGAATTTTACACCACCTTGATTCACTAACTTGAGTTTTTCTGTTGTTTATATTTAAGTGCCATTACCACCTCCTCATTCTTCTTCTTTTTATTATTAACAAGCATCTACAGGCATCGAGCACGTCTGTAGAGACGGACCGATCCGCGCAGTCAGTCGGGTCAAACGTCTGCCTGCCTCCCCGTCACGACCAAACAAACACGTTCCAGGAATATTGATAAGATACAAAGGGCAGAGTGATTCCAATAGCACAGATTGGACTGTTTGAGTTTGGTCTGTAGCCAGGAAATCAATGGAGCAATTCAACATCCACATTACGTCAAGTTAGCAAAAAGCACATTGTCATTCAGTTTGTGCCCGCTGTGCTTCTGCTGCCAACTGAGGTCCAAGGGTTAGGCTAAGCGTAAATGTTTCCCCATCTCCCTTAAACTAACAAGGTAAAACAAACAGGGGACAGATAGCACAGACAGAGCAGTACACTTAGTACACTTTAAAAAGAATTTCTATATATATATGAATGAAATTTACATCCATCTCTTTTCACGAATCATAGTGCCCCGTTCGATCCCACAGTAGTCCAAGCGGCCGAGGCTCCGTCTCACACAGGAACCGTGATTTCTTGTCCGGTAAGAGCACTGTGACAAAAAGGCCATTTTTGAAAAATCGACAAGTTTGGTGCTCCTCTGATTTCCAAAAAAAAGATCAGCCAGCAGAATGTGCTTTAAGAAAAACAAAGAGCAAAACTGTTAAAAAGTTCTCATGTCCCACTCAAATATCAAACAGAGTGGGAGGGGGAGAAAAAAAATCACCACAAGTACACCCAGGACATGAAAATATATATATTTTTATAATATATATAAAATGTCTTATTTATTCCAATATGTACACTTTGCACAAGATGTCTGGGGAATGAGTTTCTCACAATGAAGCGCTGCTTCACCAGGTTACATCCAAATGTTCTTGAGGAAGGAAAAGACCAAAAAAGAGCAACCCAAAAATAAACCCAAAGACAAAAGGACGAAAAAAGAAAAAAGTTAATTTCTTTCCAGTACAAGCATCCTCAGGCCGACAGCGCCTCTGATTTCCACAAGTACACTTTGAGAAATCTGCAGCCCGCAGACGGTTGGTCAGGGAGAAAACTTTAATCTCAGTAGAAGTGCTGAAGCAGAGCGGGAGCCTCTTTCTCTCTAGTAGATGACCTCGTAGACGGTGGCCTTCTTGTCACCGGATCCTGTCACAATGTATTTGTCATCTGCTGAGATGTCGCAGCTCAGGACGGAGGACGACTCCTTCGACTGTGGAAGGGGGAAAAAAACCAAAACAGAATTGCCACTGAATATTCCAAGTTTGATCATTTCTTTTGTGTCGGTTTTCAGGTTCTCAGTCTTGGACTCAATATTTTAACCACAAGGAGGGAAAACTATGTGATTTGTTCAGCAACATATGGGTACACAGCTGTTTAATTCAGTCAGATTACTCATGAATTAGCTGCCCAACTGTCCTTCAGGTAGAATCTGCTGATGTCACATTAGCTCAAGGACAAAATATAAACCAGAAATCTGAGCTGGAAAAGCCTCGGCTTGCATTTTAAAGTTACGAAACAAAACGAATGAATTGTATACAAGTGCAGTGTGAGATTAAAACAAATTAGGCTGGTTGAAAATTATTCTAGGACTCATCGGCCTCTCTTTGCACTGTACACACTGTGCAGCTCCAGTTAAAAAGTTTGGACACACTCGCTCCTTCATGTCCAAACCTTCGACTGGAGCTGTGTATTTGTAGTTATCCAGTTACCTGGAATATGCTGGCACCATAAGGAGTCCTCCATGCATTCAGCAGGTTGTCCTTCCCTGTGCTCACAAACCATTTACCTGCAAACACAGAACACACCTCTTTAGTACAATCCAACGTGTGTGTGCTGAAAGAGAGACACACAAACACGGTCACTGCTGTCCTTCAGTCCTGCAATAGAGCTGTGCAGAACACAGCCAACACGTGACTGTAATAACATCATCAATGGCCATAAAAACCTGAAGGGGAAAAATTGCCACTACACCAGCAATCATAAAATCCCCATAATGAAGGAGACTCACACCACTTCCTCTTAGATAATTATTTAAATCACCCTCTGATTAATTACCCAATTGACTATTTGGCTAATGATTTAATTAGTGACAGTGCGAGCTCTGAAGCAGTGAGCTTCATTTGAATGAACTAGTTCTGTGGTGGCAGAGATATGAGACGGTGCTGTGGGGGGTCTTCGGAGACTAAATGAATATGGACATTTCTAGGAGAAGTGCAGCAGTAAAACCTCATTTGTCTCAGCCTCAAACTGGAAACCAGCTGGTCTGCCTAACAGGCACAGTGATCCTCGCTAAAAAGCATTAACAAATTTCCCTAATGATCCTCTTTGTAAAGTAACTTCTCCCATGTTCACGCGTACAGTCCTCACCCTTTGAAATTCAGACTCGGTCATGTGAGCTGCATAAGTGTCACATTTCAATTTTTACAAATAAGCTGCACTCATTAGGAGCTCATAAAAATATTCTGAAAAGCAAACAAACAGCACTTTAATCACATTCAGTCATTTATGGATTTACACAAATGGTGGTCCTGTTTGTTTTTAATAGTACAGAGACTTTAAGTAGTAACCAGCTGCCCAGAGACTGCAAAATCCTGGCCAGGCAGTGTGTAAAGATGTGGTTTCGAGCCCAAGTGGCTGTCGAGACAAGTTAAAGATCCGGAAAAATCCATGTTCACCACATTTAACAGGCGGCCAGTAAGTGGGATGTTAGGTCAGGAGTCCAAATTCTCTCACCAACCTACAGAGTAGCAGACTAACCACCAAGCGTCTCGAATTATTTCACATTTTATGCATTTGTTTAACTTTTCAGTTATGTTTTCGTAACATTGCTAATACATGCTAAAGCAAGCATTCCCTTTTTTTCTTTTAAATTCTGGTTGTTGGTACCAAACCCTTTTATTATCAGTGGTTGCTCATTGTGAATGCAGAATAAATCTAGACCACATCTTCTCATTGACAGTTATGTGATACCTGCCAAAAAAAAATAAAAAAAATTACATAGCGTAACATATTTTTGTACAAAAAAATAACCCAGTTCTTTGTTTTTTTAATACATCAACTGGCTCTGTTTGGGTGCCATGATGGTTCAGTGGTGAAAACTGTCCACTTGAAGAAAGGAAGTTCGCGGTTTGAATCCAACAGTTGCCTTTTCTTTGTGGTGCTTGCATGTTGTCCAAAGTCATGCACGCTAGGTCATTTCTAAAGTGGCCCTATGACAGCTGAGACAGGCTCCATGCCAGCGTGACCCTGAACTGGATAAGCCATTAAGAGAAAGGATGGACAGCGCAGCTCACTGGTATTACTCATCCTCTCTGCTGCTATGACAACACTTGCTGCTCTACAGGTACTTATGTTAGAGAGTACATGTCCACTATAAGCCAAGACAAGTATAGTCACCGCATGATTAGCTTTTGTTTGTAGCACAATCATAACATTTCACTATCATCATGTCTGTTTGCCCTGCTTGCAGGTTCTGTTACACGTAATGAAGCATTGTTGTCATCAGCTTGAGTAACGTACAACTTCATGTACATCCCTCATTTGGTCGTGCCGACCTTTGTGTGGGAGTATACGATTCATGCCAAAACCTGGCACCACTCAAACATTAAACACTATAATTGCCAGATAAAAGTGAAATGAAACTTTTTTGCTCACAGGTCTGTAATATATAAAACGCAGCTCTTCCTCTGGTACTTACCACAGTAGGCGAACTTGAGTGAAAGAACGCAGCTTTCGTGCAGGTGCAGCTGGTACTTGTCAGGCTTGGTGTGGTGGAGCACCTCCACATTGCTGCTCTCCATACCCACGGCCAGCCATTCCCCAGTGGGACAGTAGCCCAATGAGAAGATCTGCAACAAGCACAGAGCTGGATCAGCAACAACATCAAAGCAGCCAAGAATCCCCTAACCAGAATCATTAAAACAACCCTTAACTGCTACTTCTAAACTGAATGCCTAAGACATGTCAGAAAGATTACTCAGTACCATAACTGGATGAACAGAAAAGTCTTTTTCCCCCTTTCCGTTACCTGTGAGGTAAAGTCATGCTGCTGGAGCTGTCGGCCTTCCCTCAAATCCCAGGAGCGGACCGTGTTATCGAGGCCTCCGGTCCACAGTTTGGTCCCGTCGTGGGAGATGTCGATACAGCTGGCTCCATCCGTGTGGCCCTGGAACTGCCTGGAACAACAAGATGCCAAAAATTAGACAGGAACAAAGAAAGTTTTCCATGCAGGTGTCTTATGTTGACGGTTGGCTGTTTTGTTAAATGCAGTGAGCAGTGTTTAAAATAAATCCCAGGCTCCAAAGCACTGACCTGACCAGGGTCTGGTTATGAAGGTCCCACACAGCGATGTTTCCATCGGAGCAGCAGGAAAAGCAGACCTTGGCGTCAGGGCTGATAGCCAGTGCGTAGCAAGCTGGGGCAGAGGAAGTGAGCTCAGCCTTTATGCGGGGCGTCTGTGAGGCCAGGTCCCAGATGGTCAGTGTGCTGGCCTCGCCACCCACTATTAGGGTGCGGCCATCAGGCAACAGCTTGCAGGAGCGGATGTAATTGTCTCTGTTCTGGAGCATAAACAAAGACAGGGTATCGCCCCAATCTTAATGACTGGATATAATCTGTGTGTTGTGTTTTTTTTCCTACATGTGAAATATCTGCATAATTAGTGATTTGAAGAAGAAACTATTACATTTCTGCTGAAAAACAAAGACATCAGCGACGCACATCAGTGTATTAATTTAAGGCTTCCTTTTCTTAAACTCAAAAGCAGCTTTTCTTTGACAAGTTTTCACACTGTAGCCGACTCTTGTTTCTGATACAGCGAATATGTGGATGTCAGTGTTAACAAGAGATGCAGAAAGAACGTGTGGGGCTGCAGCTGTTGGCCAAGCTCCGAGAAAGCAAGAAGACAGATCAATAGGACCGTGGGAGCTCTTGGTGGAATTAAAACAGCACCCTGATGACTTTATAAGACCCGATTGCACTCTGGACGAACCTTAAGGGTGTTGGAGGCCAGACGAGTGTAACTGCATGAAGCCACAGTATCAAAATGAGAAACGGGAGGCAGTTGGGAGGAAGTAATGAGCTGGGTAATGGCAGACAGGGTTGGCCAATCAGAACATCATTACTCAGCAGGCTTTTTTTCCCCCTCCCCCCCTCCCCTTACCAAGGATTATTTCAGCACAGCAGTGAGACACTATGCTGAATTATTCACATCTGTGTCTGCTGGGATCAGGAGGAAAGCTACTGGGGGATGTGGGGTCAGGCTACATTTGATGCTCAAGAAAACTCTTAATGAAGTGACCAATCACACAGACTTCATGAAACATGAATGCATTATGTCTCTGCTCTGGTTGGAAGCCTTACAACAGCTAGTCTAATGGCACGCATCTAAATCACATTTCACACTTTCTCCTCCTGAGACTTCTAACGAAATAACAAAGTTACCAGGCAGTCGAGTTGGGACACTGGGCTCTTGCTGCCTGGCTGGCTGATGTCCCAGATCTTGACACAACCCTTGCCGCCGGTGTAGACGTGACGTGTGGGATTGCTGATGGTGACGGCGCACACCACTTCCCCGTGGCTGAGTGTGTTGATCTGGCGAGCGTGCCGTGGGATGCCTGGCCCTATCAGTGCATCTGGAGGGAAGGGCACGGGCTGCATCTGACCATCTGCACTTACGTGAAAAGAATAGGCTCTGCAGAACAGAGAGGGAGGGGAAAGCTCATCAGAAGTTCAAGCAATCCATTAAATGCAAATCTAGTTTAAACACAAAACCTTTGGGTTGTAAGTAAGACAAAAAAAATTAAATACTCACGGTTTTCCTCCAGAAATGGAAGTGAGGCTGGCTGGCAGCCCAGGGGCTCTCATGTGAGGATGTGGGTCGAAGCCCGCCTGCATGAGCAAAACGACGGAACAGTTAGCAAACAACCTGCAAAGATAAATCAGGCTAAGCTAACATTCGGATTGCAGCCTTGCTTTAGGTGCTTACGCCTCGGGGAACCCTTGTACCATTGTTTCCAGGCAAATCCCTTGAAAGGCACAGACTGAGCTTCACTGCATACAGAGGAGCTTTGCACAAGGCTATAACATCCCACATGCTAATGCTAATGAAGGCCTGAGAGATTTTCAAACATGGAGATGCATTTGAGGCCAAGATTTATTTATTTTTCTCTAGTCTTTAGAATGCTAACTAGCCAACATCAAAGTAAAGGAGCTGGGCCGTCTTTCTACTTTCTCATTATGTACACACAACAAGCTGCAGCCAGCCAAGCAGAAATATTCACGATGAGTTATGGAAATGCAGAAGGAACGCTTAAGTTTCTCAAAGTCATTTTGCAAACACAACCTACTGTAGCGGCGGATAATAAATACAGCTGTTCGTGAGGGCTGCCGTTATCTAACGGGCAAATCATTATTTATTCAGATGTGTGTGATAAATCCTCATTTTCACTAATAAATGCTTTATAGAAGCTGGAATAGTTACAATTGGCGAGCGTCCGTAGGCGGCGGCGGCTGCAGCGCTCATCTGTGGGGAAATGAGACCCGGATACACGCCAGGACTCGTCAGGGATCCGTTCATCTCGTGATGACCCATCATGGCAAAGGGAGTGGCATAAGAACCGGCGATGGACAGGGGGGTACGCAGGGCTGGTGCGGCTGACAGAGAGAAAATAAAATTAAAAAAACCAGATTTATAAAAACCTCATAGAAGAAAGAATCATTCATTCTGTTAGGCGTCAAACAATGATTTGTTACAGTGAGCGCAGGGCTGCACTGAAAATTGCGTTACATGGTTAGGGTTAGGAATTGGGAGCAGCTTTGGGTGAGGTGTTTTTGTCAAATTTTAAAATGAACTTTAAATGTGAAGGAGATTTTTTTCCCCCTGGTCCAATAAGACCCCAGTCAAATTCAGTTGAAATTCAGATTCTTAGTTGTTATGGTGGTTGGTGCTGGGAACTACACATTTTTCCTAACAACCAGTCGGTGCTGGCTTGTCTGTGGGCCTGTATGACTGGATGTGACATTTGGATGTGACACAACGTTAATGTAGAACAGGAGAAACAAATGAAGAGGAACTTTAATCTAAAACTGATAATAACTTTTGTTACGGTTCTACAAATATCTTGCTTCTCATCACAAGACCAGACATTTACAGCAGTAAAGCAAAAAGCAGACCAGTTCTGGTGATTTAGCATTATCTTTTTTTTTTTAAAGATTTGATTACAGAAAAACAAAACCAAAAAAAAAGAAAAGAAAAAAAAAAGAAAACAGTATCTTGCAGACACTCACCCAATGCCTCCATGCCGGGCGGTTTGCCCATCGTTAGAGGCCGCAGTCCCGGAGTGGTGCTTGTTCCAGGTGTCGGTGCCTCGTTCCTTGGTGTAGGCGTGTTTGACTTCAAGCTTGGCGTAGATGACTTGTCATTCTAAAAAAATAGAGATAGTCTTCAACTTTTAACCTCAGTGTGATTTGGATCCTATTACTGAAAGTTGTAAGTTCACATGTGCGTGCACGTACACATGGGCACACAAACAGCATCCATACCAGAGTTCAAAATCCCCCACAGAGTCAAAAATACCCTCACTAGCAGGAAAATCCAGAGTGACAATCTGAGTGGACGGCTTGAGGTAATCCAATCTAACACTGACACTTCCATTACAGCCATGGCGTGTGTTTGTGTGTTTGGGGGTACGGGTATAAACCTTTGCTTAGAAGTCAAGCTTATTAGGAGTGGCTAGACATTCAAGATGGTGTCCCAAACACCTCTTATAATTAATCCAAATCCCTCAATGTTTGGCAAATGGGAGGCTGAAGAAGTGGGGGTTTAGCCTAGTGACATTATAGGTGGAGAGAGATGATGGAGTGGATTATAAAGCTATCCTAATCCTTAGCTTTACAAAAAACATTTCACTAACACAGCCGTGTCGGTGAACACTTCAGTATTAGAGAAAGTGGGAGTTGGAAGGAGAGAAGATGAGTTGCAGCATAAAAAGACAGAGACAGCAGTTCCCCCGCTGCTGTGTCTCTGGGTTATTTACAGCCTGAGGCCGAGGGAGAAATGACCATTTATTGGGTAAGCCATAAAGGAGATTGAGAGGGCTGAGCCATAGGGTTTGATTTCCTGAGAGTGCATCTACCCTCTGCCCTCGCAAGCCCCGCATAGCAGCTAACTGCTAAGCCTGCGTATTAGTCTTTCACACAGACATCCACTTCACTTGACAAATGCTCTTTAGTGTGTCAGTTCAGCCTCCCCTGCCCTTCCACTGTAACCTCCTTATTTCAGCTTCTCTCTAGTCTTGCAGCGTGTCCCTGACACTCACATGGGCGTGGTCCTTAGCTTTAGAGGACGGCGTGCTGCCCGAAGAGGCGACAGAGGCGGGGCTGTTGGGGGCAGCATCTTTCTTCAGGACTCGTGATTTATCCAGCCCGTTTTCAGGGGGGGAGTGAGCGGGGCTAACTCGAGGGGTGGCCGGATCCTACAGAGTTAAATGAGACAGACAGAGAGCGAGACTGAGCAAACAGACTGGAGGAAAGCCACTGGCATGTACATGTAGGTCAAACAAACCGGGGCCTCATGTGCAAACACAGATAAATATACTCATGCACGTTCACATTCTCCTTCTCACACACACATGCACGCACTTCTCATTCACCTGTCACCCCCTTTTTCTTTGTATTCTTTGTCGCACTTTCTGCATGAGTGGCAAAAGAAATACAGCAAGTAAACACACACTCATCGCACACAACCAATATTTTGACAGACTTTTTGGCAACACGGAAAGGTGTTGAGGCTTCGGCAGACAAAAGAGAGCTGTGTTTAGTTTTGTGTGCAGCCTTCACACTGAAAAATGTGACTGAGCAGCTCAGTTTAATTGCAGTCTTACCTCATTGGATACATCCACCACCAAGTCATCACTTTTGTCTCCATCACTGTCCTGAAATGACGGAGTAACGGGTTAGCTCACTGGGACAGCTGAAATTACAGCATAAACCAAAGTGGTCCACGTTTTTGACCAGACCAGATGTGAAGACTGAGAATGAATGAGCTACAGGATTATTTGCTGCACACAGAGAGAAGTTCAAAATGCTAAATGTAACACTTTGCTACAGTTTCAATGAAGTGTCTTTGGGAGAACTTTGCAACCTGGCATTAATTTTAAGTAATATGAAGATAAGTCTGTGAATAGAAACAGTACGCACATACTTAACACTAAATGCAAAGTTTATTAAGTTTCATTACTAAGCTAACTGAATAAACTCAGGTATACCCTTCCAGGAAAACAGCAATTAGCAATTGAAAGGTAAATTTTGAAATGAAACAGAATACAAACATCATTATTTTCTGTTATATTTGGACAGAAAGTAAACAAACACTCACATATCTGCTCATGCTGTCTTTGTCGTCCACTTTGCGTTTCTTGGACTCGAGACCATAGTCTGATGAGCTGCGGTGCTTCTCGCTTGCTGCCCGCAGGCTGTCTGATGGCGAAACTGAGTTATTCTGCCAACAAGAACATGCAGACAGACCACATCAGTCTCCAGTTCCCTTTTAGTCTCTTTAAAACGATAAATATCCTGAACTATATGTGCTCAGAGAGCTATGCGGAGAGGTGTGTTGCATTGTGTAGAATTGCATTTTAACAAATGTCTGAAACAAACTCATCTGGCAGCACTTTAAGCTGCTGTCTTGGCAACCCAATATTGCAAATGAATGGAGTTATCTGTTGAGTGGAGCCTGTGATGTAGAGCGAACTCTTTTCTGCCAGATTGTGCCCTTCAGCAAAGTCACTGTTTTGTAGTTTAAATGCAGCAGGTGACAAACCTTGATGAGAGGTGCATGCTACCGAGCAGTGCGTTTTCATCCAGAGAGGACTCTAGTGCCCTTTCCTTTGTCAGACCAGTAACACTATTGGGTGTAAAGCTAACTGGACAACAGTCCTAGACTGAGGAAACAGCTAACGCATAAACACACAGAACACCAATGGGAGACTGGTACACAAGGTGATGAGAGACGATTGAGCAGAGGCAAAGAGGGAAGAAAATAAAAATAAAAATTAAAACATCTGCATGCACACACACAAGCAAGCCAGAAACACACTACCAACTCAAACTCAACAAGCCACATTCCTAACAGTACTGCCTAACAGTAAATACATGCAAATAAAAACAAAACTGACCACAAAAACCAAGTCTAAGGCTGCTGCTCCTGTGTGTGTGCTTATCTATGTAATGTGACAGGTCACAGCAAAAAACAAAACAAAAAAAACACTGACTGTAAAGTTCATGAAAATGAACTAGATTTTTTTTTTTTTAAAAAAAGAGGAAGCAAAGAAAGAGGCCACTAAGGGAACCTGGACCAGAGAGCAAAGTGAAAGAGGGTGCTGCCAGCAGAGAAAAGAGCCATGAAAGAGGCAGAGTGAGAAAATGAAGGGGGAAAGGAAGAAAAAAAAACAGAAAAGAAAATGAAGGCAGACAAGAGAGCAAAACAGGAAAGGAACTTGGCAAGCAATGAGAGCATAGCAGTGTGGCAATGAGTCCTCCCCACTAGTGGGAATGCTCGGACAGGCTGGCACTCTCTCAGAAGCTGCAAACGGGGTTTTTGTAGTCTGGGCGCTGGTGTGGTGGGGTGGCACTGCCAAACAGGCCGAAAGGCAGGGGGGAAAGGGAGGGAGGAAGTATAGGCGAGCACACCCTGAGGATAGCCCACACTGTTAGGTAGCTCAACAAATCCCTGCCTTCATCAGAGACAGAAAGGCCTGGTGAAAGAGGCAGGAGGGAGGTTTCTGTCATATTGGCTGACTCAAAGAGAAAGAAGAGCATAGAAAGGTAACAGCTTGAAAACTTAGTGACATTAAAAACCTCCTAAACTGAGGAGAGTGTGAGGAAAAAGGTGTGCTGGAGGAGTTGATAACATATACTTCCAGCACAGTGGCCCAACCATTTACGCTAACCAAGCAGCTTTCGGCCTCCTGCTCAGGTTCAGCTGCTGTTGTGGAAGAGTTTTAATCTGGTTTGGTGCAAAGATAGACCGATAAAAATCTACTGCAGCCTGTCTGTGTATCTGAGTCTGAAGCCTTTCAAGGATTGCTTAGACTCAATAACCCTGCACTTGCCTCCAACTCCGGTATCAGGTGACCTGACACAAAAGGACAGGAAGACTGTGTGTGCAAACTGGAAAAGAGAGGGAGAAGACTGTGGCGGGGAGATCAGGTAAGGTGGCGTTGGCAGCCGCTCGTCACCACATGAGAAGAGGGACGAGTTTGGGTTCCCTTCAGACATGAGTGGGCCCATTCAGGATGGTCAGTCAATGGGAACTCAATCTGGCCAAGCAGATCCAACAGAGCGTTGCACTCTGGCTAACTGAGAGCTTTAAGCTAGTCCAATAAACAAGGACCTTAACATGAGAAGGAAGAGAGACGGTGACGGCGAGAGAGACTGGAGGGTGAATCAAAAAAGCGCTGGAAAGGAATGAATGACTAAGATAAGAATACAGAGCAGAAAAATAATAGAATTAGCAAAAGAAAAGGAGACAGGTAGATAAAGAGGGGATGTAAAGAGCCAGGTACTGGACACATGCAACCAGTAAATCCTTTAAGGTGGTTAGGGATGAAGAGAAGGAGAGTCAAAGTCGCTTTTAATTGTGCTGAAATTAAAGGAGGTAGCTGACTACTAATCCTTGCCCAGTGATTGGAGTCATTTTCCACCTGGATTAGATGGCACTGGCTTATTTGGCCAGACGTCATTACTTGATTCAGTCAGCTTATACCCCTGTGACTACAGCTGTGTGTGTGTGCCCGCACATGAGTTTCTATTGAACAAAGGGCCGTCGTCTATGTAAAGACACCTAATCACCAAACACAGTGAGCAAGAGAGCGACACACAGGAGACGGAGAGTCAACGTACCGTGCTCGACTCGCGTTCTTTCAGAGGAATGGCCAGGGGTGAGTGAAAAGATGAGGGGCCAGGAGAGAGAAAAGCAAAACACAAATTAGTATGGGTGTCACTAGGATTACTCATATCAGCAACTCAGCAGTATTGATTTTGATACTACTTGGAAGACACATTTAATTTTCATATTTAAGATCAACAATTATTAACCTGATACCTCAAATGCTGATATTACAATTTATAAAATACTTGGCTCTTTGTTGTGTTGTGTCAGAATAAACTATTTTCATGCTGACATATCAAGGGTTTGACAAGAAAATTGTATAAAATCTTATATAAAAAAAAATTTCGTCACACATCCATTTGGTACAAAAACATTTAAAAACCTATGTTGATGTGTTTCACTGATAAATATATTTAGCTGGAGAAAGCAGTGCTTGGCAGCTACAGTTAGCCATCATCCCTAAAATGCCATAGGCAGTTTGTTTGTTTGTGTGTGGCAGGCTTTGCTCCTCACCTCGGTGCTCCAGGTCGTGGTGGTTCTTCTCATCCTTCACAGGCAGGTGGGCTTGGCTGCCAAGAGCGCCCAGAGCCAGCAGGCCGGAGCCAGCGCCCGTCACGGGGGGATGCCGGGCGGCTGCAGGCCTGAAGGGTGAGGGGGCAGTTGGACCGGGGGACCGTGGGCAGCGTGAGAGAGGTGCTGAGCCTGAAGCTGCTGCTGCTGCAAACAAACGCAGAGAGACAGGAGACACGACAGAGGACAAGTGGGTCGGCTGGGAAGTGGATCCATGAATGAAAACACTCTGCTGCATTAGAGCCGGCTTTGACGACATTCAGTTGAAAGCCAAACCGTTTATGCGTAATAGCTGCCTGCAAGTCTCCGCCAACATGTGGATCCAGCTCCACCAGGAAATAGTGTGAAATACCAATCACTACTTCCCAGAAAAACTGACAGGAGTTTGAGTATAAAGATATTCAATTTAAATTCCTATTAAAGAAAGCAAATCGGAACAAGGAGGAGCTGCAGCCACATGATATTTACCATTTGAGGCTTGAGCAATACTTGAAATAAAAACTGCCCCAAAAAGGCAGTTTCAGCAGCGATGTGAAAGTTAGCAAACCTGTGCAGAGTTTGCACACAGATGACTCATAATGTTCCTCCTCTGAAAGGACCCCGACCTCACGTTTGTTCTACACGTCTGGTTCTCTTTTTAAAAATCATGCTCTGCACTCATTACCACACTGATACGCTTATCACTGCAAGCTTTACAAATTACTTATTGTTTGATGGTACGTGACCTTTATCTGACAACTGTGTTTGACTCAATAACACGTCACCTGTGGTCGCCAAAAACGATACAACACTTAAATTCACTCCCAAACCGCTGTGCTTCAATCATAGCTGGGACAGTTTAAAAAAAAAAAAAAAATCAATAGGTCTACACTTGAAAACCTCAAAACCTTTCAACACTCTGGAAAACCAAGCAAGCATGCACTCTTTCAGCAAAATGCTGTTAAGCAGAGACGGCGGAGAACACACATGCCTCCCCATGAGGCCCTGAATGTCTGTGTGAGAGAGGCAGCCAGAGGGGAGAGAGTAGATAGACAGGAGTTAAATAGCCACTCAGGCAAGAGGGAAGCAAGTGCTTTAAAACAAGGTTAAATAACACTTAGCACATCCATCAACTGCCTCTCCAAAAAGGGAAAAAAAAAACTCTAAAAAACATGATTGCTATTCTGCTTGCTAGACAGAACTTCAATAAGCTCATCCATACATTCATTACATAAAATGGAGAAACTAGACAAGGGTATATCTAGTGACTTCCCACATTTAAAGGCTTATTTAGCAGTTGGCCATTATTCAGTCAGCTCATTATGCCGAGCTGGACCTGAAATCGTACAATGGATATAAGCAACTGAGGGGTGGCATTGTTAATCGATATTGTACTGCTTTGCCGAGCAGCCTATTTGTTGTGAAAAAAGGGGAAAAGCGAGAAGAGGGGGGGGACGAGAGAGAGAGGAAGGGGCAGCCAGAACAAGAAAAGGAGGGAGAGGCAGAATCAGAAAATAACAAGAGAATGAAAGAGAGTGAGCGAGGGATTGAGGCAGGGACGTCCCTATTGAGTGTGCCTAATGAGGAAAAGCGTGCAGGGATCATTATCAAGAAGCCTCATTAGCGAGCTATGGCTGAGGAGGAGGAGGAGAGACGAGGGAAGGGAGTCGTGAGGTGCAGAGAGCGGGAGAGAAGAGAGAAAAAAGAGGGGGGGGAAAAAATTCAGAAAATAAATTGCCTCCAATTCAATATTCATGGATAAAGAGCTGGCTTCCTTTCACACTTATCTTTTTTCATTATGTGTAAATGCCGCAGCAGCTCAGGCAACTTCCACAGGAAACAGGCAATTAAAGTTAACTAGGCGAAGCTGGCTCCCTGCAGAACAGTACTGTCAGGTGGAACAAGCATCAACAGCACCAGCACAAACCAGCTGGCACCCTGGCTTAATAAGTCTGGCAATGATCGCCACATTACCCACTTATTCTGTGCTTTACAACAGTTTCGAGCTCATCGTATCTTCTTCGGTCGTCACAACAAAGACTCAAAGATTTGGATTACAACCTATGTTTGAAGCAGAATACAGCGGTGGAGGAACGGGGGTAACATTTCTGAGGTTAGTCGTCGAATAAAGAGATAACGTTCTATCAAATGCACAACACCAGAGTCAGGCAGAGTAGAGGCCAAAAATAACCCGACACGCCCCAAGCTGTGCTTTGTCTCCAAAAGGCATCATTTCCCTTCACAAAAAAAAACAGACATTTCATTGTAAGCTAATCATTCAAAACCCTCCTCTCGACACTGACCGTGAAGGCTGGGTAGACGCCACGAGGCGGATGCTGGTGCTGGGTCAGAGGAGAAAGCAGAGATTCAGAGGTAGGGCTGCACCTGATGGCTATTTTCAATACAGTCATTTATTTTTTCCTCATTAAATCGACAAAAAGCCCCAAGTGACGAATTCAAATCGGACAAAGACATCACCTGCTTTTGTTAGCTGTTAAGTCAAAGCATGTGTAAATGTGGACACTGTAGTCACACTATGTAAATGTAGACACTCTAAAGGACATACGCATAGCCAAATAAAACATGCAAAGGAGAGGAGATCGCTGTTACCAGAGTGACAACAGCAAAACCAGACGCTGTGAAGGTTTATGTCGTGTTCCGCGGATTAGCATTTACATGATACGTGATAAGGAGCACACCGGCTGTAACTGACTTGTTAACCATTATCCCAACTACAATCTCGCCCTGTGTCGAATTCATGGAAATGAGGGTAAGAACATGGAAATGAGTCTGCACCTCTGACACTTGTCAAATCAGACTCAATCATACGCTGCTTCTGGCTATTAAAGGAGGGTGGGGTGGTTCTGTTACATACTCCATACAGTATGTGTATAGATTCTTTACAGTAAATTACATGACAACCTGACAGTACAGCAGGTGGTCCCTGCAGGGCAAACGTCTAACTTATGCATGTGTCAAAACTCAAATGCACTTTCTGATCCAACTGCGGTTGAACGCTCCTTGAGTTTGATGCTCCGAGTGTCTCTGAGGCTCTAGTGTTGAGACACTAGAGCATCACTGCTTCACCCACCCTGTGGGGACATGAAGATTGATCACCTGCCATCTTTTCACCCCTATAATTAAGACTGTTTTCCTGAGTGTATTAATGTGTGTGTGTGTTTCAGGCTAGCCCTGCCTATCTTTAATGAAGGCAGGGTCAACTCCTGTTGTGGAAAGGACTTTGTTGGGAAAAATAAAAAAAATAGAAGCGCAAATAGCGGGTAATTACCCTGGGCTCCTGGCTCATTGAGCTAAACCAAATTTTAAAATCTGCTGCTCACTCGACAACCTCCTACCACTATGTAACCTGACTATCAAAACCAAATACGCGTGTATGTTTTTAAGTAAAGCAAATGCAAGATCCAGGCAGCGCACAGGCCATTATTTCAGAGTGGATTTTTTGGGGAAAGGGGGAAAGAGTTTCCCTGTACTGTCTGCTAGATTTAAACATCTGGGATTTTTATTTTATTTTTTTAAAGAAATAAGCTCCAACTGTTAAGTTAACCAATGTGATTTATTCGCCTACTGTTCATATTAACAGCTTTACAAATAAACAATTTAGTTCTGCTTACTTTTTTAAAGAATTAAAAGCAAAACATTGTTGCAGCTTGTTCCAATCATTTGCTCCATTAAATATTGGATTGTAACAAATAACGCCTGAAATGAAAACTTTGAATTACGATGACAATAAATAAATAAATAAATAAATAAATAAATTCGTTGTACTTTTTACCCACAGCAACAACAGAAATAGCTAATTTAATCTTGTTAAATGACATGACTTAATTATGAAGCCGTGGCAACCATCAGGGAACAATGTAGTAAACAGTAGGGAGGAAAAAAAGATGTTCGTGTTCTCCCTATTCTGCCACAACTACCCAAATCTTTTATCCACTACACCTTTCAAATGCTTAGTACCTGCTAAGTTCATGCTGCTGTAATCTCTGTTGTAATCACAATGCTTGTCCTGACCTGACCACTCTTAATTCCTCGAGCTATTGGGTCAGAGGTAGGGGTAAGCCTGTTGGCTGGGACCTTTTATCTAATTAAAGTGCAGCCAAAGTGAAATCTGAGAAACACCATGATCTGATCTCCCAGTCTGGACTGTGTTACTATATATCAGATGTTCTTTGACTCTGGCTGAGAGGAGGAAAATCAGAGCGGAGCAGCAACCTGGGTGCTGACGGGTCATGGTTAACCAACAATCAGAAATTACAGCAGAAAACGCCACACTGACAGCGCATTGCAAACATTGTCAACTCAAATAAAAACATAATAAACCACTGGAGACCAGGGCAAGTCTGCACAAGTGAAGAGGACACGGTGTTACTAGTTTGTATTCAATCTAAAAACTCAAATGCCACAGACGAGTGAAAGAAAATTGCTGCAGATTAATACGCTAAGCTACTTTTATCCCCTTTTCACCCCCATTTCCCCTGTGAATCTATTGCCCTTTTCCCAGGTTATTCTTGACATGCGACACTTCGGCCGAAGCTTAGAAAGGTCAAATACACCCGCGAGCGAAATGTAGCACGCTTCAACAGTCTACATGTCTATCTGAATGCTGGTCCTCCTTCACGTATGCAGTTTTGCCTCTGGCCTCAGGTCAAATGAAGGAAGAAGAGGGGATATACACACAGTCAGAGGCAGATTGGGAAGTCCACGTACCCCGATGATAGCATTCAGCTCAGTCATTGTCACCTGCTTGGCCCGTTCAACAGCCTGAGCCACCTGCTGTTGATGCTGCAGGACACATAAACAAAGATTAGATCACTGATGGAGAAGAATATTTCCCGCCTGATGGTTCATCTAGACGAGTAGGCACTTAAGCTTGGGGGGCCTCCATAATGCACGATAGTCATTTAATCGCACTTATCATCAATAAAACAACACATCAATGTACTACATAGCACTCAACATAATAGGAGAATCTTCTATTAGGTAAAACAAGACATAAAAAAAGACTCTGTATTATATGTGTTTTATGCATTATAGAAATGCAGGTCAGAGTGAATCAAAGGAAAAAACTGAAATCTATTGTCTGGAGGTTTGCCGCTTCAGGCGTTTGAAGGTTTGCTTTCATTTCATTTCCTTGCGCATTAATTCTCATCTCAGTTTTCCAGGAAAGCCAGTTCCTTCAGAAGAACTGATTTATGTGTTTATGTTTGACTATTTGTTCAATATTGACAGGATGAGACAGAAAAGGGGCGATATTTTTAGAAGTGGTCAGTAGTTGTTTGAAGTTTGAGTCAAATACATTATTTAGAGGGCTAAAACTGTCAATTTAAAAAAAGAAGGGAAAAAAAGGTTTCCTCATTGTTACGTGCAGTGAATCATCTGTTGTTCCCCAGAGATTATCTGCACAATAGTCATCGTCACAACTACAGTAACAGCACAATGTGAAACAAATGAGTCTCAGTCTCATCCTTGAAATGCTGCTGGCTGGGTTGACACTCACCTCTTGTGACAAGAATGGCATGATCTGAGCCAGAATTGCATTGAGGCGCTTGGCAATCTCAGTCTGTAGGAGAAGAGACAGAAATGATTAGAATGACATCCTTCCAGCATACTGCATGCCTCAGACAACAGAATAGCCAATAAGATAGCACTAAATGTTGCAGCGTCCATCAGGACACACCATGTATTTCTTAACTAAACTGGGACCGCCTTAGAACAAATTTGCTTCCCCCTTTCTCCCGCCTCCATTAGGCTCAGGCCTTATTTCATTAAGGCCTGAAATATGCTAATACCATCTGGCTGGAGAAAACCTAATGAGGTCCATACTTCATAATTACGGCCCATACAGAGGGGGGTAGGGCGTGCTGAAGCAGACAGGTTAACTCTGGCCCTATCTATCAGAGGCATCTTTGGTATCGACCACAGAATATTAGCTGGCAGAGTAAGCTGATACTGGAGGGCTCGCCATACATGGAGCACTTTACAGTGCTGCATTTGGTCAAATGGATGTGCTGTGCTGCCTGCCTACCGCACTTGAAGGTCCCTAGACATTTTGCCCAAGCCCATTTCCTTTTTTTTTTTGAATCTGCACTTTCCATAGAAAGAGATGAGGAAGATGCATAGGAGAGGAACACAAAAGTAGAAAGCAGAATAAAAGAGAAGTGGTGGGGTATGTGTGGGGGTGATGAATGGTGAAGTGAAACCCTCTGATGTGACACTAAGGTAATGTGGTTTGACTGGACCGGGGGAGGTGAACTAATTGATTCTGAGAGATTAGGGGTGGAGGCCCAGCAGGTGTGTGTGGGCTGAAGAGGTCCTTCCCGCCATTTTATACGCTACTGCACTTCACTCATTTTCTCCCTTAACCTTGTTTGACTGTGAAAGGGGGGGAGGGAGGAGGTGCCAGTAGCTTTCTGCACAGCCTCTGTGTCACCCTTTTCATTCTGGAGGAGGGGGGAGAAACGGGAAAAGAGGGAGAGAAGAGGAGGAGAGAGACCTTTGCTGGCCTGTCAGGAATTATCTCACAACCCCCGTCTGACCTCAGACGCACTGTGCTTTCTCCCCTCCTTCCTCCTCCAAACGCTTCTTCGCACCCCTTCACGCTAATCTCCACTACTCTCCTCTGTGCCCTCCCTCTTTCCTCTTCCTCTCTCATCTTCCCCCTCTTCTGTTGCTGGGGCAACACTATCTGGCACGGCTGATCGTTATGTAAATTGGGCTGGGGCTCTGACCAGAACAGCCTGTAAAATCATATTAGGCGCAGCACAGAGGCAGGTCATTAAATTGAATTTTCGGCCTGTCGATCTGATCAGCACGGGAAATTAATGAGGGATAACTGGGAGACTGGAAATGGGGGTGGTGATGGTGGTGGGGTTCTTCGGAGACTCATAAACCATCATCATTAGCGGAGGCTGGATACAATGACACATGGGTAGGGTGAGAGTGTTTCAGTATCACACCACTTCTCTGGAAATGGCTGCAAGGGGAGCAACATGGGGCCTGTAGAAACGACGGTGTGCTGATACACTCGGCTATTAGAGCAACCACCATACAAACCCTCCCTCACACAGAAAGGCATCCATTTGTTCGGTGCAAATCACCACTTCAGAGCCACCACTTTTAAGCCAAAAAATAAATAAATAAAACGCATCGAATTCAGGTGCACCTTTTGTTTTTTTGAGTTGTTTAGTACTGTGCTAAAAAACACAGATTTCTCTCAACAATTCATTCTGAAACATGAGCTGAAGCACCAGGTGCTTTGAGAGCTGAGCTACTTAAATATTCCCAAAACCCATGGCTTCCTCTGAAATACCACCCCACCCCACCCCTCCTCGACTTTAAATATTACTTTGGAGCCAGGAAATAAAACAATGGAGCAGACTTCCTTTGCATCCATTTCTGTTGTACTTTCTGGGCCCCATTTATTGCAGTGTCACACAGGAGCATCGATTTAAGAGATCATGAGGGCAAACACGGCTCACATGTCAACCTGTGACTGTAAACCCCTCAACCGAATCACTGATGCTATCAGCTACATCTCATCCTTCCGTGTCGTATTTAGTCACTCAGCTCTGTTCAGACAGAGTTCATGCGTTAAGGAGAGCAAAACAGGCACATGGCATATCTGCACGTCCTTTTGACAGCCAGCCATTCTGAAGGGTTAAAATAAAAAAAATAAAAAACCAACAACAACAACAACAAAAAAAAAACCTGCACACATTGATAACAAATCCAATGACTTGCAGCGCTCGTAACGACTCCCACTTTACTTTGCAGGCACTATTTTCCACAGTGCTTTTAGTGGCAGAGACGGGCACTGGAAAGAGTTTACTGTCACTTAAAGCCACTGAAAACAGAAGCTTTTGAGCCGGCAGAAGCTTTTCACTGCAGCTCCACAATTACAGGTACTCAGGGTTGTCTAGTAGCACCAGAGTTTGGAGAGGCTCTCTCTCTCTGTTTCTCTCCGTTTCCCTCTCTCTCTCTCCATTGCCTGCCCCCCTCCCCCGTCAGTGGTGCGTTGAAAGCCATTTGGCTGTTTGTCGCTCCAGGCATTAGCCCCCCGAGTGGAGAGCTGAGTCTCTGACGAGGATTCAATTGGCGAGGAAAACAAGTGGCATATGATGGTGGGGGGTGGGGGGCGCAGAGATGGCTGTTTGGGAATTATCTTCTCAGCCAGAGCAGAGAAAGAAAGAGGCACTTAGAGGTATCTTGTTCATTACAAATGCATGAAGAATATTTTGCATGTGCATGTCATTCTATTTTGAGCTAACACACACACACACACACACACACACACACACACAGTGACATCCTTTTCTGCAGGGGGAGCATGTGGAAACAGGTTGTTTTCCAACAGATTACATCTGATTTTGTTAACGCTCAAATCATCAAATACACAACATTTTTTTATGCTTCTTATTTCTGAATGATGTAGTGTAGTGTACATGTACACACATATTCATGACAGGCCTGTCATCAGTTGGTTTGAGCGAACGCGCACACACTAATTGTGTAATACTGTTCTTCCAGTCCTTCTAGCCTGGCTATCAAAATAAAGCAGGTCTCTCAGCCTCCGGTAACCTCGTCAAGCTCCCTTGAGACACACACAAACACACACAAACACTGTGTGTGTGTTCTCATAGTCAGTTTGTTTTGGCTTTGAGAAAGATCGGCCATCATCACCTTGGCAAACAATTCCAGGAATCCTGTATAAATTATTCATTTGCACAAGCTCTCCCGTCTCCCTCCCTCTGCTCCTCCTTTCACCCTCTTCCTCCAGGAAACGGACTTCACTCTCCTTGACAAAGCACTTTCTCTGTTTCCCTCATTCATTCAACAAGTGAGGAAATGGATATGTGGAGCAAATTCACAAAATGGCT
The DNA here is from genome assembly GCF_001858045.2 of Oreochromis niloticus. Lineage (NCBI taxonomy): Eukaryota > Metazoa > Chordata > Actinopteri > Cichliformes > Cichlidae > Oreochromis > Oreochromis niloticus. The sequence continues at coordinate 11,943,647 of NC_031965.2, forward strand.
ACACAAGGTGCAACTAAGTTAAGCAGCACAGTAGAAAGATAGAGGAATTTATTCATCAGGTTTTCTATTCGTGTGGCACTCACTTTGCCAAAGAGCATTTGAGAAAAAAAAAAAAAGAAGAAAAAAAAAATCAAAATGTAGGCAAGCGTACGAGATAAACAGGGACCACAACAGAGAACAGAGGGAGCGAAAAAAAACAAAGCATCCCCCACCACACCCCCACCACAAAGTCAGCAGGGCACGATGCTGAGGCAGCCTAATGAGCTGCGCTAATTAAAATCACTTATTGACAGCAAGCGAGGGTGATTACCTCCACCCTGCACTCTTTGCCATCATAAGAGACACTGTCAAAACAAATTACCCCCCGGCAGCCGCACAGATCCCTTTCATAGCAACTATTCAGCTCGGCAGCAGCATTAGGGGAAACTGTGTGTCTGCGGGAACTTGAATTGCAGTGTTTGTGTGTAAAGACACAACTGGTGCCACCATGTAAGGGATGGGGAGTATATATTTATGTGCGCCCCGTGTTTATACCTATTCCCCCTCTCTTTTCAATCGCGCTTTTAGTTTATCATTTCTTTGTCACACTGCAATAAATCTTCAGCGCAAGCGAAGTAATATGCCTGCCTGCATCCAATAATCCAGCCTCCCTCCGGTCGCACCAATAACGGGGACAGCTGAGGGGCGTCTGTTTACCTCTCGCTGATGTCACCACAGACAGTCGTTCACCAGGGATGGGAGGGTGTGGGTGTGTGTGTGTGGGGGGGGGGGGGGGGGTCATGCATTATTCAGAGAGCTCAGTCGTCTCCACCGGGCTTATTGATAAACAAAGGAGATGCACAGGAGAGGACAAGTCGATTAACCCATTTACCCTGAAGGCCCTCCTGTCTCCACCCCTTACCCCCCACCACACCCCTTTTTGTACCCACTTGTTTTGTCAACCGCCACCATCATCCACCCACCAGCTTCCACACCCACCCTGCATCACTACAATCTCCTTGTTGCTTTACAGACAAACGCTCAGCAACGTGAAGGAAGGGGGGTGGGCAGCTCCATGATAAACTGTAAACACACCTAGTAAGCGCGCATGCACACACAGAGACACACACACACCACGTGCCTACAGAAAATGTCTACGCTTGATGAATTGCACAGTGTGCTGCTGTTCCAACTGGGCTACCCTCCCACTGATGCCATTAACCTTCTGGATCTGAGGGCCATGAAGCCTCCAACCCACCCCTCTCCATCTCTCCCCCTCTGACAGACTCCCACTCTCATACATCATATCACACAGCTAATGACACAAGGGCCATCATTCACATCACATCGTTGGGGCGGCGGGGGCAGAAAAGGGAGGAGGGCGCAATGAAAAGACATAAGGGCGCCAAGAGGAGGTGGAGAAGGAGAATTAGGGAGGCAAAGGCAACTGAAGGAAACAGAAAGCAAGTGTGAATCAGAGAAAATGGAAATGTAAGTGCAGGAAGATAAAAAGGGGGCAGTCTGGAGATCTTTTGTTCTTCTCCTTTTAAAGTAAACAGAATAAAAACATTATGCTGATGTGATTTCACACAGCTGACTACAGCCTCGGGTCACATTGTTAGCTAAACGGAGCGGTTTTGCTGTGCTGTCTTCAGGTGTAATCTGACTTTTACAGAGGGTTGATTCTTTATTTAGGCCTCTGGTGACTACAGTATGTGCGGAATTACGATATCTTACTCTAACTACACCAAAAGTTCTCTGGCATACAGTCCAGATCAACCTGTGCATGCATCAAAACTCATCAGGTGAGATTTCTCAGAACAAGTACAGACATCTTGCAGGTAAAAATCCAAACTTTTATTTGGATTCATGTTAAAAAACCCAGAGCCCAAACTTACATACTGAGGGGGGAATAACATGTGTCCAATAGCCAGTCCAAAACACCCCCCAACCCCACTGAAAAAATTATTCATGATAATTTTCTAGATTTGCAACTCTACAATATTATAGATTTTTTTTAAAAACAAGGTCATCAAAGCACTGCTGGAGCTACTGAACTTTTTGTTTCTTGCTAGAGGACTATTTAGTAAGTCAATTCACTATTTGGGACGGTTTCCACAAAACAAAACAAAAAAGCAAAAAAAAACACCAACCTGCTTCAAACAGTCTGGACATGACAGACCAAAGATCAACTACAAATATACCAACAAACGTGGCCAGCGCTTCTAAACCTAACTCAACGGTAACGTGACATGGAGTGAACTGTGGACATTTGTGATACAGCATGATGCCCAGTGCTAGGTGGCAGCTGAACTAATGAGCTTTTAGCTCAAATGGCACTTGGGAGGCTTGGAGAATAAAGCAGGCAATGTATGTGCTCACTCACACACTCGGAAAGGCAAACCGCACACACGCACACAGACACACCATGTTCTCAGAATTTGTGCCAAATACTTCACTTTAATCTTATCAAACCATCCACATCAGGCAGCGTGCCCTTCGTGTTGTTTAGCCTGTCAGCATTTTCACTACAGGAAGCCAGTATGTGTACCCTCCCAGAAGCATTTAGGGATGAGGGTAGAAACTAAGATCAGGTATGCATGTGTATGTGTTTATATTCTTAATCACTAGGAAGGGATGGGGGAGGGGGGTGTTTTGGCTGTACACAAAGCATCTCTGATATGGCTACATACCTGTTTGTGCATCTCAATGTTAAGCCCGTAGGACATCTCATAGTACTGTAAAAGAACGGAGAGAGAGAGAGAGAGAGAGAGAGAGAGAGTAGAAAAAAAACCATTATTAACTTAAATGAATTCATATGTTGAATTAATTAGAGACAGATGTTTATCCATAATGACACCATTTTTAATTGAGCAAAACGCGAGACAGTCCAAACTGCTCTCGACTTTTCTCTGAACGCACAGAGAACTCGTGCAACAAGACAAACACTGGTTAACTGGTGTGACATCTTATCGGTCCTCTCAAGCACCCAAACAAGAATAAAAGAAGTCAATCACATGTAGAAGAACAACGGCAGCACGGTCGAACTGACATTAACTGACGAGGCTGACATCTCGATGCGCATTTTTCAGCCGCGGCAGACGCTCGCCTGGCTGCTGCCCCTGTTTACTTCTACTTGGCACGGCCTCATCTTTGAGCGCAAACACCGTCCAGACAGCAAGGAGAAAGCCAATACTATTATTGAAAACAACATTATCTGCTGCTGATTGCCAAAAAAGCTTGCGAGCCCACCAACAGATACAAACTAAAGCCTAGTAGTTTGTCTGCCTTGTTTATCAAACACACAGCAAACAGCTTCCATTTATTGTAGCTACTCCCACCACCTTCTGGTTCCTCACAGGGAAAATAATATTTAACAAACGTACTGCTGCGTTTGGTTAAAGTCATTCCTTTCATGTACAAACAAGATAAGCACGTACATACACAAGTGTGAGGTCTAAGTTACACAACTTGTCAGATAAAGATTGTTCTTTTTTTTTTCTCCTTTTTTCTTCCCATGCACACAATGAAGCCTTTCCTGTATTAGCAAGAAGCTTTGAGCTGGCTTGTCTTTACAGAGGCACAGATTTCTTTGTCTCCCATTTGATCATCAGAGAGCTCTGAATTGACTATAATAAGATTTAACTGCACTATTGGAACTGTTTTACATTTAACCCTTTGCAGCACTTTGATAGGCATCAAGCACTTATCTCACTTCTCAAGTGTGGTTTCCATTAAAAGGTGAAAGCTCTGACACATGCAGTGCACAAAGCAAGCAAAATGACATGCAGCAAGTACGCAGGGTCAGATTTTTAACTTCCTGCTCTCTGACTTCGAACGTGATTTAAGCTGCGACTAAAAGCTACTCATCTAGTAAATGCCCCTGGGTGTTTTTGGTGTTGTGAAAACCTTGCAGACGCATTTTGAACTTGCATGCTTTTGAGTTTATAATCAGAAACAATACAGAAACATGAGAAAGTTTCTCATCTGACAAACTGTGATCGGCACATCTATAACATTTTTGAATGAGGGGAGAAAAAAAAAGACTTAAATCCATTACTTACTTTGATTATCAAATGTAACTTTTTTCCATTTTCCACCCATTTTTTTACTAATAGAGAGATAGATTTTTACTGATATCAATGACAAGTAATTATCCAACAAGTAGTTCATTATCATTGCAGCTGGGAGGAAAAACACACACAAAGTCTCCCAATATGTGAGAAATCTCTGGGTGTGACCACATGGCTCACTCTGGGAGAGTTAAGATTTAAAACTCTCACACACACAGGAAGCTGTCTGATTCTCACACACACACAGCCAGCAGACCAGTCATTAACCCCCAGTGGACCATGCTGGGTGTGTTAGGGAGGGGTGGTGGAGGGTCATAAAGAGGACCCCAGAGCCACTGAGAGGAGGGGTAGGGGGGGGTCGTCACATCCCACAATCAATAGTTGGACGTTTGACCTCGGCTAGAGTTTCACCCCCCCTCCCTTCTTATCCCATGAAAACTCAGGCGTGAGTCAACAGTCTTAACACAGGCTCTACAAAAACAACCAGGTTCTTTTCAGCACCTGTGACTGTTCACCACCTGAGGCGAAAGGGAGGAAACGCCATTCAAATCCTGTTCTCGGCTTAATAGCTGTAGTACTCACCATGACGTAGTGACGCTGCATCTCCGTCTTTTCGTTGGCCAGTTTGTCGTATTCTACTTTAAGGCTGGGTGGGGAAGAAAAAGCATTGCGTTTGTAAAAAGGATCGGTACACCGATGCAAAACGTTTGGTTTTTGTGCGCCACGTTATGATTGCACAAAGCTACAGTAAGGGAACAAAACATCAGCGGCTTCTGCTTCACGTTTCCAGGAAGCCGATGCTGTTTACAGTAGTAGTCTAGTCATTACCTGTGGTACTGGGCCTGCAGGAACTGAAATTCGTCTTTGATCCTATCGCAGGACTCTGCTACTGTGAACTTGAAGCCAGGCTGCCCTGGCTGGTGAGGAGCCTGAAAAGTGTGAGATTGGAGATACCACAGGTGTAAATAACATCATCACATAGCTGAGCTCTCTCTTGCCACCTCCTCCTCTCCTTCTCTCTTTTTTTTGATAACCCCCCCCAGTCCTTTCTTTTATGGTTTGTCTTCTCATTTCCCTTGAGTCTTGGACTGGCAGAGGAGGGAGCTGCTTTCACTCAACATGTGCAGCGACAGAGGTGTGACTTTATCCGTTTGCCAGGTAGAGTTGCTAAATCACACAGTGCTTTTTTTTTTTTTACTGCACAATTAACTTTCAGGACTGTAAAAAGAAAAAAAAAAACTGAAAAAAATACTACTACTAATAAATCATTCACCACAAACAGCACCGGCAAACATAAAGTCAGTTTACAGAAGGAGGTGATGATCTACTTTACCGAGTCCAACACAATCTCAGATCTTGTTTCCAATAAACACCACCTCTCGGTGCCTCTCCTTGCCACAGTGAAGCCCTCAGCAGCACTGATGCAGACCATAAATAGTAAGGTGTGGATCAGCAGCTCCACTCTGACGAGCTAATTAGGCCATTTTGAAGGGCAGCGCTTCTGCATCAATTTACAAACAGCGACTAAAGACGGGGGACTTACCGGATGCCGGCCTTGTGGATACATGTCGAGTCCTTTTTCCACAAGGGAGTCGGTGTGTTGTTTTTCTCGTGCTTTCTTTCCGTAATCCCAGCGAAGGTGCGGTAAATCCCCGCCACCCCCTCCCCGATATGCGCAGGATGGCGGCGGACAAAGCCTCGTTCTCGGCTGCGAGGCGCACACTCAGAGCCAGCCCAGCGGATGGATCAGCTCCTTTCTTTTGTACCTAAACAAACAGAAAACAGCTGGATCACGTTCACAGCGCCTGAAAGCAACACGAACGTAGAGCTTCATGAACTCTCCGATACACCTTGTGCAAAATGCAGAATAAAGTCGTTTTGTTTTTGTTTTTTTACCCACTAATTCTCTGAGCGTGTGTACCACAAAACATAAATCTGTAGTCTAGATGTGCAAAAGAAAAGAAAGGGAAAAAGAAAAACCAAGAGTGGCAGCAAAATGCGTTTGATGCCACGGATCAAATAAATCCCAAAGTTTAGACTTTTGATCACAGCCGCAACGACACGATGCGCTCTTTTTTTGGCTTTTTCCTCGTAAATCTAACGAGTCGTCTTCCACAAGGGTAAAGAAAACACGCAACTGTTGTTTTTGGTGGTCCGGGAAGATCAGAAAACAAGGAGCTGCTGCTTTCAAAGTCGGCTGCCATAAAGCCACCGCCACCACTACTACCACCCGTCTTGTTAGCGGCTCTCTTCATGTAACCCCCCCTCTCTTTTTTTCTTTTTTTTACCTTTGTCTCGACTGATTCTTCTCCTCCTCTCCTCTGCACAGGTAAGAAGAATATATATGGAAAAAAATAGTATCCACACGCAGCTTAATATCCGGTAATCTGTAACGTTCACCACAGATTTGATAAGAGGGCGGACAATTGTCCGTCGTCGTTTCTGTTTTTCATATACTTCTTTGCTCTTCTTTTCCCCCTTGAGAGTCCTTTAAAAACCCCGGTGATTCCCGAGACTGAGAGCGTCGCTCAGTCCGCTCGGACGCTGGAAACCCCTCGACTGGGACGAGTTTTTGACCGCAGACAACTTCAAAGAAAGCCTCTGTTAGATCCAGTAGCAGCTCGAAACTCTTCCAGTAAGTCCAGAGATTATTATTTTGCGAGTCAAGCGGTTTTTGTTTTTTTTTCTTGTTTAAAATGTCGGCCGTTGTGAAACGCACCGCCAGCCTGCAGTTGGGTACCCAGTTCCTCTGCCGCGCGCTGTACCACACACAGACTGTGCACTGACACGAGGACCCGACTGCCGAGAGAGGGGCCTCGCGCTAACCAATTGGGTTCTCCGGAGGAGTTTAGCGCCGAAGACCAATCACGGCGCGTCAGTCCCACGTGGGGTACACAGCACTGTCGCGTTCTGATTGGGCCACGATATGTGACCTCGCATGTTCGCCATTTTGGATTTGAAGTGACATTCGGTGCGTTCAACAACTTGTTCAAAACAAAGGTAATAATTTATATGTCCGTGCACTGCAGCGGGTGCCCGAGTGTTTCAGAATACTACACGGTATGTACCAACGAGCTGTACAATTTAAAACGAGGCTCGTTCTCAAACAGAGAAAAATAACCCACCCCCAAAATAGAAGGGATCATTTTAATAAAAGCTTTCGCCTTCAAAATCTGCTCACTATATGAGCAATTACAACTGAAGCTGGCGTGACCCTGAAAAAAAGGTTATAGTTTGAAGCTGGACGATTTCACTGCGCTCTCGGTTGAAAAAGAGAGCTAGAGATGCCAAGAAAAAGAAATACGTCCTATTTCTGTGCCAAGAATAATACGAGCTCATAGAATTTCATTCAAGACTCGAAGTGCGCAGATGTGAATACCCCTTCATCTACAGCAGAGTGTCCTTTGAGTGACTTGAATTGATCGACCTATTTCTAACGAGACCTCAAGCATCTACAAGCTTTCCTATCAGCAGCACTAGGTAGGCTACAACACGTCTGCGCCTCAGCCTATCACGTGTTTCTCACTATGCCCTGCCCCACGTGGGTCCCCTCTTTCCCTCCACCCCTCCCTCCGTGCACTTCACTGCCTTCCATCCAATGATCTCGCAGCTGTCTTCCTGCGCGGCTCACCATTGGCTAGTGGCTGGAAAAGCTGTCAGTCAGGAGTCCTAGTTGTCAATTAAACCCACGTTGGGTACGGCGCTGACAAATGCCTGTGCTACTCTCCCTCCTGCCTGCGAACAGTGCCTGGAATGGCTGCTTAATTAGCTTCGAATGGCTTTTCCTTTCAGCTCAAACAATCTGTCACTACCATGTGGTAAAAAGAGCCCTGCATAAAACAAAAGCAGGAGAAAAAAAAGCCAGTAGGGGCTAAATATCAGTTTGATTCTCCCCCCCTCCCTCTCCTCTTCAACCCCTCCATGAAAACATTTGCTGCAAAACAAAGCTTTTACCTCGCTCAAACACTGGATTCTCTCACTCATCTGCTTCTGCTCTCATTTTCTTCTAAAACTGGATTCATTTGTTTACCTGGGTGTCCATTTAGCCCCTGCATGTTTAAATTTAGGGACCAGATTTTTCTTTTTGCTTGTGGCATGGCTTTACCTGGCCCACATGACATTTTTGCTTTGACTGATTTATTAGCATGCTGTGAAATGTCTTCCCCATAGTTTAATTTCACCTAGATGGAGTAGTCATTTAAAAAAAATGTTTTATACATACATATACATATATATATATATACATATATGATTTTTTTTTGTTTAAATTAATGCATCCTAGCATTAATAATGGTGATAGCATGTATGACACTTAACCACATGTCGAGAGCAAATTTAAGAGGAAACTGCTGTGACAACAAATGAGAAAGGGGGGAAAATGTGAACTGTTTCTGAATAATACTTTGCGGTGACCACAGTGAGAAATACTCTATGTTATTTGTAGCATAACTAAGTGCCAAAAGTCAAGAAGTATATCAAATTTGAACTGCAGCTAGCATGCTGAGAGCTTTAGCCGTTGCTAAGCAACAAATGTATCCCTCCTGCAGATGTGGTGACATCAGTTGGGATAATAACTCATGCACTGAGGGCATGTCAGTGAGCAACACACTGGCAGACTTTAAAGAAGGCCTTTTTTTTCCCCCTGCACAGAACTTCTCCTAATGATGAATTATCTGTAGTCCTCGCTGTAATCATGGCACTCTGAGTGGGAACGCGCTTAAACTACATGCAAACTCTTTGCACTTCTCAAAATCTGAGCTTCCTGAGGGAACTGTTAGTTCTCAGCCAGGAACAACCGCTGTCTGGCTTTGTATTTCTGACAGACACTTTGACTCATAACCCATTAACAGGTAATACCAACAGCCTCCCATTATTCTATTTAAAAAGAAAGAAAAAGTCACTCTTGGAAAAGACCATTTCTGTCATGTTTTCCAATCTGATTTAATAATTGTGCCAAATTCATTGCAAGTTTTCAGGCCCTTTCATTTTGTTATGTTTCATAGAATTTGACAACCACACAAATACAGAATATCAATCAAATGTGTAAAAAAAACTAACAAAAAATGAATTCTGAATCGAGCTGTCATGCATCCTGCTTCTGTCAGTGGTCCTTAAGGATGCCTCTAAAAATTCACCCGAGTCCACAGCTATCTGAGGGGCCATCAATTTTCTAGCTACTCTGGTCTGAATTAGCCGATGAGCTTGTAAACTTGTAGCTTTTTCCTGTTGGTTTGGTTTCCTTTTGCACAGAGAACGCTCCAAGTGACCTCGAGGTGATCCAAAAGGCATCACTACAAACTGCATAAGGACGTTCAGTCCACTTACTGGATGGACGTGTCTTGGTAACAAATAGTAAAAACAGGAAGAAGGTGCTGTGTTCTGGACTAATAGATATTCTGTCAGCTGCTCCCTTTAGGGAGTCATCTGTCTCCATCTCACCCTACCCTCTTCTGTCATGCCAACCCCGCTGGATGTTCTCCTTCACTACATCCATGAACCTCTTCTGTGCTCAGCTTCTTTTCCTCATGCCTGTTACCTCTATCTTCAGGACCCTTTGTCCAATATATCCACTTATTCCTCCTCTGCACATGTCCGAACCACCTCAGCCTTGCTTCTCTAGCTTTCTCTCCAAACTGCTCGACCTGCGCTGTCCCTCTGATGTACTCATTTCCTGTCCATCCTGATCACTCACTCAAAACCTGAGCATCTTCAGCCTGGCCTTGTATCATCTATTTATTTATCTACACATTTGTGGTACATCCCAGAATGCAAAGCATAGCCGGTTACAGGTAGGTGTTTAGCTGAGACACCTGTACACTTGGAAATTCGGTCATATCGAGGCTGGATAAAAAAATAAGCTATAAGCTCCACAGACCTGCGAGAAAGCATTGTGTCAGTGCACAGACCTGTGGGGGAACCATTTCTGCAGCGCTGAAAAGTACCAGCCTCATTAACTCCGTCCCTACAGTTAAACATGGTGGTGGCTGCATCAGACTGTGCATCATGCCTTTCAGCGACAGTCCCTAAAACAAGGGGCTAATCAGGGCAGAGGGAAAGACGCATGCAGAGAAATATGAATCCATTCTGACTGAAAACCTTTTCCAGAAAGCTCAGGACTTGGGTGAAGGTTTACATTTCAACAAGACAAAAACCCAAAGCACAACGTCAAGAAAACTCATCTGTCAACATCTGGACCCAACAGAGAATCATTTCTGGAAGGACCTGGAAATGGCTGCAACCTGCTTGTGCTTAAATGTACCCAACCTTTAGGACCATTCACAAAAACACTGCACACAAAGGTACTTAAATCAAGTAGTTGTGAGGGATGTCCTTCATAAAAGAGATATTTCAGCCTTTTATTTTGACTAAATCATGAAAACATATTAAAAAAAATGTTTTTAGCATTGTCATTGTGTACTGAGTGTAGGCTGAGGAAAAACAAAAGTCTGAAACATAAAATGTCTTACATTTTAAAAAGTGCTGCACATAATCACAAGAAAGCTTCCTAAAGTTTTGTTAAAACAGCTTAATTGACGTGATGGGTTTTAATCTTTAATCTGCTGGATATGATTTAATAAAAAGCATTAAAAGTTCATTATTGAGTTATGGAAAAATTCTAATTATCAACTAATCTTTCTGCAAAAGAACAGAAAAAAAACCCACTGGAGCAATTTCCTCTCTGCCTCTCCTCTCTTTTGACCTTTGACCTTAATCACACAAACCTGCGGGCTGTACCAGTGCATTCTGCATGTTTCAGAACAAAAGCATCCAGACAAGAGCAGATACACAAGTTCAGGTTTCATTTAGCCTCCAATTCTGAGTAAGCCCTGTTATTTAGTTTAAAAGCGTGCCGGCACGAGTGGCTTCACCTCACATGCTCTGTGTGTATTTGCACTGCTTACTGCAGTTTCTAAGTACATCCTAGAAAACAAGCCAACCAGGTGTATTAGAGACTTACCCCCCTCCCCATAGGTGAGGCTGTTAAGGTAAATCTTAACCTGCTCTGCAAGAAAATATGAATTACCGTGACTCTTAAATTGATTAAATTACCCAGTGTTAAAGCAGTTTTCTCAAAAGTCTAAGTAAAGTGCTCAAGAAAATAAGTATTACTCTAATCCACTTCAGAAATAAGAACAGCAAATTGATGTGTAAGTTGCCTCCCAAAGGCACCGTTTGCGCCTCATCATTTTCATCAAGTCTACATTAAAAACAGGAGCGTGACGGTTTGAGTAAGTTTGTTTCACGTTCAGAAACTACTTCTCTGAGTAGTTTTTGCTATCAGATAAAGGGCTCACTGTGTTTCAGGTTTTACTCAAGACATTCCTTGTAGAAAAACTTTTTTATTACATTTTATCCACATGGTCCTATGTCCTATAATGCTTTTACAGTAGGTCTAAATAATAATAAAAAAACCTATACAAAATTTGATAATTTAGCAACAAAAACCCCAAGAAGAGTCAAATCCACAACAAACAGAACCTAAGAGAGTATGAACACCAACACAGGAAGCAGATTCAGGTGCAGTGTACTCTAACATGCTTTGGTATTTAACCCAGAATCCCCAAAAGCATTAACTACTGTCCAATTGAATGCTAATTGCATTTAATTTAATGTAGATGCTTCCCAGTTTTGATCCTGGGTCAGATCTCAGTATGAAGGAACTGACTGGACCAAGTGTACGAGCTTTGCAGCAAAAGCCAGAATTTTAAACAGTCCAAAACCAACTGCTAGCATATCTGCATCATCCCCTATTCATCATAGCTGTACTCAAGTGGGCATGTACTGTTGATTTAAGCAGAGCTGCTGGTCAGGCGTGCTGATATTTGTCAGTTTGCTCTGCGCTGAGCATCCTGGGATCGGTATGTGTAGGCCCGGTGTAAGGATGTGGGTTATCTGGGAACTGGCAAACACAGTGGTGGTCTCCACAGGCCCGGGACTCTGATTCAAGAACCACATACAAACAGACATTATCGTACAGCTTCATCTGACACATCAAGGACCCCGGACGTGTCTCTCTCACACACTCACACTCACACTGACACACAAACACTCACACAAAGATTCACTTTTCATCCCGCTCAAGAGAGAGTGGCCTAGATTAAGCAGCAACAAAGGAGCAGGCTTCACCTCTGGGATAAGGGGGGGGGCCCAGTCCGCCCTTGTAGACCTCCGCACTGTTTATTTGCACTGGAAACCCAGACGCTGTGAAACTCCCACTCTGAGGCGCTGCACAAATATTGAGGCTATTTGCAGAGGTGGTTTTAATTCTTTACAGAGCAATGATTGGCTCTTTCCACTCCCATCTCTGCGAGAGCTTCGCCAATGGATTCCTTAAGCCTTTACTGCAAACCCCCCCACTGGCCAACTCACACCAGCTCTAGAATAAATATCACAGATGTATATTTTTAATGGCTTTAGTGACCACTAAAGACTCAAATCCCAATTATTCTGCTTATGATATCAGATTCTCTGATCAAACAAATACTCAGTACCAAAACCACAGTTTCTACAGAAAACCAATGCTTGGTTTCTGCTTCTGCCGTACACCAACACCCCGATACTTCCTGAGAGGACTAACTACGTTCAACTTACGGTTCGGGGGTCTGGAGGCCGAAAACAACGATGCTATTCTCAAGATACTTGGTGCGGTTACGTGACATTATAAATGAATAAAGACTGCACACACGCCCAACGCTGATTAGTGCTTTTCTTCCCGCAAGAGTGGCCTCACCTTTGTGAAGCTGTGTATTTATCAGCATCGATCAGATTAATGACTTCATCCATTCAACTGCTCCCTCTTTGAACCACCCGGGTCTCTTTCCACTGGTAGAATGCAGAACTGCGGCCCATTTCTGCAGTGGGCTGGTTGGTGGGGTGGTCACGGCACTATTGTGAAGCACCCACTGACTCTGGATTATTGACATGCTTTCACAGGCGAGTTCAGGCCTTGAAAGGAGACATTCCTCAGAATAAAGGACCCAGTGTGTGTCGCGGGGGCTCTAAACATGAATAGGCCCCTAAGTGTATCGCTGTGACTCGTCAGCTTGCAATCAACGCATATAAGATGAGAGGACTCTAGTAAGAGAGGCAAACACAGACTTAAACAGTGCCCACAAAAAAAACGTGAAGGCTTTTTTTCTACCTTTATCTTGTTGGCGTACTCAGTCTGATAAAGACTGTGTTGAAAACATAGATGTAGGCACCGTAACGACATCCACAGGGTCAGGGTCCTCTTTCTATTTTGAAACTGCATGTACTGAGCACATGACATCACATGTTAGGCCCGTTCTAAATAATACCCCCCTTTGTGGTCCATTTTTAACTCTAATGGATCAATAAGTTAGAAAATGAACATCATGTTGTATTAAATAATACATAAAAGTAAGAATTCATCCTTGTCAGAAAAGTGTTTACTGAGTTCACAGGTCAAGGGAGTTTCTTGTAGACTTCTATAAAAATCGCAACCACAGGAGTCGCCCCCTGCTGACCTTTAAAATAATTCCAGGTTTCAGGTATTAAAGCAGTGGCTTTTTGCATATGTCTACACACAAAAAAATGCAGAAAGCAGTCAAAACATTTTCATTATACTTGCAGAAAACAGGTGTAAAATATTCTCCATAGTCTCTTCTATTCGTTGACAGAATAGACGCTAAGTTAAACAAAGACGAACTTCAAATACATAAAGCGGATCTTGAGGAATTCTTTTTTGTTTTTAAAATCCGATGTGGTGATTTGCTGCAACTGGCCGTTGAAAGCAGGCGCAGAAAACTTGCAAAGGCTCCTGAAAACACAGCTGTCTATCAGAGCAATTTGTTGAGGTACTCAAGGTAAACACGGGTGAAGAAGTGAGGAAAGACGGGAGGCTCGTTGTAGTGCCTTGACCAATTTCCTTTTGTTCTCGTCTTTCCAGGGAGCTTGGAGTTATTAAACACTCCGAGCTCCGAGACTGCTTGGGAAAAGTATTTTTCTAGTGAGGAGGAGTTCATGAATAATTGCTTTAAAAGTGCTGAAGTAATACTGTATATTAATCACAGCTTAACAGCGGTTTGCTTTAATAACTGAATTTGACTCGTTAATTGTCGAGTTTTGCAAATGCAAGTTAGCTGTAGTGCTGCTCTGTGGACCTACTGCCCTGAAATGTGATGTTAAGCGCTCGTGCAGTTGGAGTGTTTGCCGTACGCATGCAGTTTCAATTTGAAATGGGTTCACGGTTGTTGATAGTGAAAACATGATTGAGCCTTTTTTTCACACTCCTTTGCTGAGCATTAATGAATTCACAATGGCTCTGCCTCTGGTGCTGTCTGTGATTAATAAGCTCATTTAGACAGCACTCATTGTGACCGGGTCTACAGGCCAGCACCGTGTATGGCTCTTTAGTGGGTTGGTGTTATTTTTTGTGATTACCATCCAAGTGGCTGCTGTAAAAAGCAGGTCAACAAAGTGACCTTATCCTGTCCTTCAGCTGGAGAGTGAAAGAGAACCTAGTGATGACAGTGAGGCCTACTTTGCCTTTAGCAAGTGAATGAGCATGATTACGTGGAAATGAATAACACGGTTTTCATCGCGTTTTTAAGTATGCCATTTTTGTGTTGGTTTTGGCCATCATATGGCAATTTTAGTGACCTGGGTAAGCCCCTATCTCGCGGTTGAGAAACTCAAATGTGGGAATTGGTGGACATTCATTCATGGACGGCATAAAATAACACAGCAAATATTCATGTCTTTTCCCACTGTATGTTTTTAAAAGTCCTATGTCGCCTAATGATATATGAAACAAGTTTCACAGGGGGATACTTCTAAGGCACTGCCAACTTGTGCTGAAATTATAGTTCAGCAGTGGTAGCAAGATGTCGATGGAGGCAGTGTACAAAGTATTTATTGCAACCAGTCTACGGGCTACTCTACTCCTGGTTGTGCTGTTATTGGTCCATCAGACAGCTGTGGAGAAGAGTGAAGTTATAACACGAAGTTAAGTTACAACAATGAAAAGTGTCCACTTTAGCCACTGGCTCTGCTTTCCATCCAGTGTGTTTTCTTCTTCTTTTTTTAATGTCTGATGCCGTCGGACCCTTCCCTGTTTCAGCCCACTTGTTAACCAGTCAGCATTTGCCCGGTGCACAGTGCAGTTGGGATTTTGGAGGACTGCACAGGAGCATTACTGTGGAAACCACCTCTGTACACTTCACAAGTTTTCATAAATTAGGCATTAAGGAAATGGCATATGGTAGAGGGTCACACATGGATATATGTGTCCATCAGAAAAATAATTCCAAAAACCAGAATGTGTCCTTTGGAGACAGGTCTCACTTCAGCCTCTGAAGTTTCCATTTATACACATTTTAATTGAAACCAGGATCTCTTTATAAGCCAACCTGATAGATTTGGATGATAATACTGCAGGATTTGATGGCTTGGGATGAAAAAGCATTGTTCAGGAATCCATTGGTTACCATTCATTTCCTTATTATTAGGAGAATGAATTAACAGACTCTTGTTTTAGCTGCAAAATCCTTTACAGGGAATTTGATCATTAGGATTTTTAAAATATTTATTTTTTATCTGTCACCTCTAATCAGTACTTGATATAAACATCTCGTCTTTATACAATATGTCTCCACTGTTCACTATTATAATGTATGTTATAAAATGTTTATACTTGGTTATGAAAAAAATGAAGGTTATGATTAACAATGCAAATTAGATGTTGTTAATCATCATCAGAGGTTTACACTGAGCTACGCTCCTTGTTAAACTTTACAGAGGAAGGAAAAAAGGGCTGAATAAAGTATGTGAAAGCAGTCTGACATCTTGGTGGCATTTCAAATGTCTCCCTCATGTTGTGATGTTTTTTTTATCAGTCGCTCAGCAGGTTACGAAAGCACTGAGTTCATTATGACCTGAGCAGAATGTGTTTTTCAAGGGAACAAGCCCCTACAGGCAGCGCCTTAGGACTATAGGCAAGATTTGGTGCTTGGCACTCTTGTATACCTCAGGGGGGACTGTGTAGCATTTATGGATGTTTATGAGGAGCATGCAATCCAGTGCAAAGGCTCCTGTTCTGTTTTCATGCGTGTGAACCCAGTCAGCCCTGTGAGATAAATGGAATGAGCTAAATCACCAGGGAGATTGCAGCCAGGCCATTGATTTTATGGGTCATCAGATAACACTGGGGCTTGCTGAGCACATGCCCTTCAGCACGAGGCGAAAGCTATCATTTAGCCAAATCAATAGCTCTAATTACCCTGCTCCACCCACTGTAATAAATTCAGAAACTATCCTACTATCTTCATAGGACTGGAATGAGGAAATACAGTATCGCTGATTGCACAGCACTAAACTAACAGTATCAGGCGGAATTATACATTTAAAGATTCTTGGTCATTTCAGTCTACTACCCTTATGTCAGGCACTTTGTGACTCAAATCTAGATCGGTGTCAACCAGTTTCTACTAGCTGATCCAGCCAGACTCTGACTTAGCACAGTTAGCACAATATAACATTTCTGCAAACATGAGCAAGTTCCAGTAAATGGAAGTTGGGTGGAAACTGAAAACACACTGACACACATTTTCTGGCTAAATAACACACAATATGTGTGTATGTTTGCCAACATGAGGGTTAGCTACCAGCTAAACACACCGATGACAGAAGGATCACAGGATATTTCTAAATTCCTACCGATCAAAGCTACAGTTACAGCAGGTTATGACACAGAACAGAAAGTTGCTATAAAATAAATACAGTACTCCTACTGCAGATGTGGTTTTTGTTTTCTCAGACGCTTCACCGGATTTGAAACAAAAAAACTCTCACAATGCACAAAAAAGGAAGCCTGGGACTTTGTTATGGAGTTTCACCTTCACTCACTGATCTATTTAGATTTCCTCTCAGCAGCACTTTGGCTTGATGTGACATTAACACACTCCACTCGGTCCAACAGCATCTCGTGTTAATATCTTGGAGCCGTCCACTTAAGAGCCAGTGCTGTTGTAGTGTTATACGCTCCCTTCCTTTGTCCCTGACCTCCAACATGCTGAGTGCTGCCATCCTGCTATCAGGTTTCTCCATGCTTATAACGCTGCAGTGGTCCACTTATCACCGAGGCTGGCACACTGCCCACCACCCATCACTTTCTGTCTTTCAGTCTCTTATTCAGACCAGAGAAACAAGTGTTACTAACTTCAATGTTATGTTCCAATTATACAGCAATGCAATATTGATCGTAATATTAATTCCACTAAGATAAGAGAGCTCCCCAAACTTTGAACATCTAAAACCTTTATTGTTCTTTGTTTTTTTTCTGGAAAAACATACTTTTTGTGATAACCATGTGAAACACTGTCAGAATATGAAAGAGGAATTATCACCTGAATCTACAGCTTGAGTTTCAGCTCATTTTCAGCTGTCTGGCCAACAGAGACAGACACAGTAAGCAACTAGCTGTTGAACACAGTGAAGCATTTAGCAGCTAAACAGCTGCAAATTTGGCAGAGACACTAAACTGTGAATGTACCAATGAATTCATCACCACTCAGAAACTGTAGTTTGTGAGCTACAGCTTGGAGGGATTTTTTTTGTTTTATTTGGCTGGCATGCTAAGATATAAACTACCTCTAGCTAGCTGTATTAGCAACAAACTGCTGGGTGCATGACACAAGTAATCAAATACTACTAGAATTTAACTCAAACTGCAACTTAACTGCAAAAACTGGAGTACAGACTAATTAAACAAATCATTATTATCAGACAATCACATTAAAATGCTCTAAAAACAGAGAGAGATGGGGCCAATTCAGCTAACGGAGGTGAAGCAATTTGTTTCTTCGGCCCCTTATCCATGCACTTAGTTTTCTGGGGAATAAAAACTGAGCTGAAAAAAGAGTGAACAGTGCACAAAACATCATCACAAATTACCTAATATGTTGACCATATCTACCTGTGGGTAAAAAAAATACTTGTTTGCGAACATGTTCACCACTCCCAGTGGTTAGTAAAGCCCTATTAAGAAGTTTCAAGGTGATTCTTTAAAATGTATGCTCACTACTGCCATAATTTATAAAATGGACTTGACACTTATCCAAGCTGATGTTTAAAAAAGTAGCACCTGAGCCGATAAAGTCATCAGAAAAAAGCACTTCTCAGATATTGACCCTTTGTCCGTTCAATGTTTCTGCCGGACACGTATATCCAAAAAATATAATTGCAGGTTTAAAAGTCAACAGTTTAGAATGAGAACGTTATTATATGTGCTGAAAACTATTTAAATAAAATTAACATAGTCGTCATTGTTAGTCTAACTCATTTTACACTATGGGCCACACACAGTCCACTTTGATTTGAAGTTGGCCCGACCAGTGAAACTGCTGATGATAAATGTGTAAAATTACATAAAAACTTCCTCGACCAGACTGTCCTGTAATTATAAGATATGAGGTTTTTGTTAATCCTTAGAAAAGGTCTTTATTTAAACCATGGATGCACTTTAAAAAAACAAACAAACAAACAAACCCTTCTATAGGATCTATCACTAAATTACTTTGTTGTAGTATGAAATGCAATGTGTGTGTGTGTGTGTGCATTTTTATGTCCACCTTCATATTTTCCAAAGCCATCCACTGGGCCAGATCGTACACTCTGCCAGGCCAGTTGTGGTCCCTAAGCCTAATGTTTGACATCCCTGGTCTAAATCATGACAAATCTTCTATCAGCGTTTTTACCCCCTTTTCATCAGCTGTTTTGCCGTTATAAAGCAACTTGATGTAAAATGTGGAAGAAAACAGCTTGTTAAATTTAATCGTCTTTTGATAATATTTCTATCCAACGTTTACAGACTCAGCAGATATTTATAGTGAGTTTATATTTTCACCTAGCCATGCAGTAATCCAAGTCTGAGGGTATTAGAAGCCACCTACCGCAGTGTGATGTTACTTGTCATTAAAAAGCAAAACTGAAAACTCCATAATTAATGACGGTCTCCTTCTCCATGTCCACGGCACTATGTGTATATGTGTGTCTGTCAAACAGTGCTGCCCCCAAGCTGGCAGGCTGCTGCAATGCAGGCGTGCTTCCAAACACATCCAAACATGCCCAGCAGCTGGCCTCGGGGCCAGTGTAGCTGTTTAGCCCGTAACAGTGACTGATTAGAATACCAGTGACAGGAACTGAACCCAAAGCAGTTGTTGACAGGGGATATTAAGCAAAGTGGGGAGTCCAGCCACAGGGATTTGATGATGCCACCGGGGAAACATGTGCTGGCCTACTCAGTGGTTCTCTTTAACACCACAGCATCCAAACAGTTGATAACTATATCCAAGAGATGAGAGGTGGCTCGTACCATTTTACCCCACAGCCACGCCAGAAGCAAGTGAGAAGCAAACGATTTAACTCCACGACAATTATGGAGACAGTCAATGTTTGTCAGCACTCTTCCACTGTACTGTTCTTTGGTTTTGTTTTTTTCTTCATGGCCTGTTCATTTTCTTTCCTCCGTCAATCACAACTACCAAAACTGCAAACAGTCCTGCTGTTTAAATACACTTTGATCTTCACCAGTCATGTCCTTGGGTTAAAGCAAGAAACCACAATTATTCATTTACATATTATGTAAAATCTTAGGTCAAATGACTAACTCATCTTATGAACTTTGTCCCTATTTTCCAGTCTTTGCAGTGAGTTGTCCTTATCACCTCATGACTTTAGCTATAAGGCCTCGTGTCTTGTGCATAACATGGAAACACCTTTGATGGCTGTACATAACTTAAGCATCTCTGACCTGCTGTTCCAGAATTAAGAACAACACAATTAAAGTCTTTATGGTTACGTTTTGGCAACATAAAGCACCTTTACCATAATCTGACAATAACCTGTTGAGTTGTTACTGTATTTCCTGTACACATTACACACTGCTTGTTACTTATTTTGTTTTAAAAAATACATTCTTCACCTATTTATTCCCTTTAAAAAGTAATTTGTTACACTACTCCACAAAATCGCCTAAGATGCGTCATATAATTACTGCTTGACAATATAACGTTAAGCCACACATGTGGCTATACGTATCACTTTCCTAACAAGGAGGGCATGTTGTTACATTCTTATCTTTATAAATGAATGTCCGAATCTTCGCCCCTGTAAAGCTTTCTGCCATTTCTGTCCTGAGTCCGAAGATGGGACACAAGTTACTTTCTTTATGTCGCCCATCATCCAGATAATTGAAGGACTTAGCATAAGTGATGCAATTATTTGATTAGTAGCTACTGTATAACGTCCATCCATCCATTTTCTTTATCACTTACCCAATTCAGGGTTGTGGGTAGGCTCGAACACATCATAGCAATAACTATTATGTGATTAACGCATTTAGGAAAAGTAATGCCTTCAGCTTTCAAGTTCCTCTTTTGTGGAAACTGCTGTTAGTTTAGATTCAGGAGACAGACACCCTCTCTAGTTTTACGATTAGGTTTAAAACTTTCCTTTTTGATAAAGCATATAATCAGGGCTGGATCCAGGTGACCCTGAATCCTCCCTTAGTTAGGCTGCAACTGGCCTAGGCTGCTGGGGGGCTTTCCCATGATACACTGAGGCTACTTCTATACTAGCCCGGACGGCGTTTTCGTCTGAAAACGCTCCGCGTCCACACTATCGTTTTCAGTCATTTTCACAGAGTTGTGCGTCCACATTGAAACGGCTGTCTGCCGTTTATTTACTTTCCAGCTCTTTGAAACGTCGCGGCAAAATGTTGAGGAAAAGCACCGAGTTTTTTAAATGGACTAACAATGAGGTGGAGTTGTTGCTGTGAGTAACACAAAAGTACAAAGTTTCAAAAGCGATTGAGAATGAAAGAATTTGAAGAAAAGCTATCGGGAGCATGTACAAACTGATATTAATCTTTAATAGGGCTGTCAAAATTGAGAGCAAACAAAACAACTGCTGTATAATACCCTCTGCTATCTTACTTTAATTGGTCACATGGCTGCATCACATGACTAAAATGTGTCATCGTTTTCGAAAAGGCTCCGGGTTCGCTGTCCACACTGCGATGCGAAAACGGCGTTTTCAAATGCATATGCTTTGGAGAGCGTTTTCAAAACGCTGCGTTTTCCTTGACCGAAAACGCCGTCTCAGTGTGGACGGGAGGCCAAAACGGAGAGAAAAAGATGCGTTTTCAAACAAAAACATATTAGTGTGGATGTAGCCTGAGTGTTTCTTCTTCATCACCTCTTTTCACTCTGTGTTTATTCACCATCCCGCATATATTCAGTTATTATTAATCTCTGGCTCTTTTCCACAGTGTGTCTGTTGTTCTGTCTCTCACCCCCAACCAGTCACAGCAGATGTTTTTCCTTCCCACTGTCACCAAGTGCTTGCTTATAGAGGGTCGTCTGATTGCTGGGGTTTTCTCTGTATTATTATTGGGTCTATACTTTACAATATAAAGCTCCCTGAAGCAACTGTTTTTGTGATTTGAAGCTATATGAATAAAAACAAAGAAAAATAGAAGAATAATGTGTTACAGGCACATGTAATAAGCCTTCATCAATGTCTTGCTTTGTTATGTAATTTAATACCTTCACATTTGGGATGCAGGACTCAAACCTTGACCTCCTGTGTAGATGTCCTGTGTTTTGTCGTATTTCTAAACTTAAAAAAACTTCTTAATTAAACACAGTCCAGACAGTAACTGTCAGGATTGAGTGAGTGGTACATAAGAACTAATATTACATAAAAACGCAAACCTGCTCTTGCTTCCATCACAGGGTTTTCCCAAACTTATGAAACCGCACACCTATCGGAGTAGAACTACCACAGAAAATACTCCTAAAACTTGAAACACTAAAGTATTAATGGCTTTTTGGTCTTTAGGGAAATTTAATGTGATTCATGTTGTCACTGACAAAGAGCCATTAGCACCTTCCAACACTCCCCCAGAGATCCACCCTTCATGTCTGATTGTGTTTCACCGCTCGACAAAGTGCCACCTCAGTGTAATGAGTTGTTCATAATTTGTCACCATTCTGCCTCTTTCGACAAAATAACCTTTTGTTCTGCTTTGCTGTCCACTTCACTGCACTCTCCCAAGAAAGGCTTTTAGAGGCGTCTACTTCAGAGACAAAAAGCCGCACTGTGTGTGCAAAAGACGTGTGGAAGACAGCATGTTTCTTTTACTTACATTATTCACAAAGAAGCATGCATTTAGGTCCGGTCTGTTCAAAGCTAATATTACATTAATAAGGACTACAGTGCTCTTTATTAAGTGCCCACAAATATTAAAACATTGGTAATGCATCATGCATCCTTTCCCCATGGGTTGATGGGTTGATCTGAAATAAGGGATGTTCCACAGTGCTCTCATGTAAACCATCATGCACAAGGACAATATATCTGACAATAAAGCTGCAGTAGCAACAATATGAAACTTTTTTTTTAAACAGATCTCTGCATAAAATTTTGAGTTTTGGCAATTTAAACCTAAACAGGCAGTTATTCGTGATGATTACCATAGTTGATCTACAGACCTCAAAGTCAGTTGTTTATGAGTTCAGTGATAAAAACAATGACGGATTTAATTTAATACATGTCCCTGATCATTTGGTTGCTTTTATCTGCTCCATGAGTCAAAGAAAGCGAGTCTGACTGATTCAAAAGTAGTATCCCACATTTACGTACCCACTGCAACCATTTATGCACATCAAATACCCAGCAGCTGTGCATTTATCACAGCTCCATCCACCGAGAAGTCTCCGCATTTACAGCACTAAAGTTAAATATCCAGAAAATGTAGTTACATTGCAAAAGGCTCACAATGAAACTACAATTTCTTTGAGGCCATTCTCTCAAAATATCTCATAACCTTACTGCAATGACTGTACTCTATATGCACATGCTTAGACACACTTAGACATGTAGGAAGCATAAATACACATTCACTTCCCCTATATTAAAAGCAAAAAACCTGGAGGACAGCTTTTGATTTCCAGCCTAACATCAGCAGATCAGTCTGAGACACGACCCATTTTATTCCATCAACACTCTCATTGCGTAGTCAAAGTTTTAAACAATCAGCCGTGTGATTAATGGTCATCTGGCTCTACCACTTTGGCTTACTGCCAACAGTTACTGATTATTTCAGCTGATTAAACTGATATTTTAACTTGTCACACCGTGTTTTAGTATGATAAGATTGAGATAGAATAGGCAGTAGAGATGCTGTATGTCAGATCAGCGTAAGGGCAGATAATGACTTTACTTAGTGGATCATTTATTGGCCATCACAGGATACCACAATCATTTACAAAGTCACAGTTTTTAACACCGTAGCAATCCATGGCCTAGAATTATCATGACATAAAGATAATTTTGTATATGCAATAGTCAGTGATGCTCATTATAATGGAATAAAGAGCACCGGTATTAAATGAGCATTCAGTGTCAGTAGATCACATGCAGATACGAATTTTACACTAGCATACAATTAGTATCTGTATGGAAACAGTACAACTGATGATTAATTGATTCACTCTCTTTTTAGATCTGCTTTGACAAGGTGAACTGAATCTGGCTCAAGATAAAAAACTATCTCTAACGTTCATATATATAATTATTTTTTGCTATTATTGTCAATATTTCTATTAACCTTGCATACCATTAAGTGCAAAGCTATTGCAAGAAGAGTAAGGCCCAGCAGTCAAGCAAATCTTTTCTCACATCCATGGACAGAAATGCTAATCCCTTCTTCCATTACTGCTTTTGAAGCTGAATACATCATCTTGCACCTATAGTACCATACTATTATAACATGTTGTCAATGCACTCATGTTCTGAAGTTAAGAAATTGCAACTGTGCAATTGTGATACTGTTCAAGACACAATTTTATTAGTGTCTACATTAGCTTGTTCAAACTAACACAGCCACATTACTGTGATAGCCGTGTATATGTTATTGAAACTTGAGGAATATCTGTGGTTTTCACACTAGCTGTCAAATATCTGATGTGTTACCCTGACTTGTTTCTGAGACATACAGAGTCAGGCAGATTATGAGGAGTCTATACATATACGAGAACCAATCAGCTCGGACAAAAATACAACTATGTTAAACATGTTTGTGATTTGTCTTATTATGCACTATGCAAGCATGCTGAGTAGATGAAACCTATTGCCTTCAAATAACCTGCCCATGTCCTCTCATCAGACATATGTTCCACCGTTATACTGTTTTCAGTTGAAGCTAAATGAATATGCAAAAAAGGGGCTTTCAGTTAAATCAAGAGCACAGAACTGTCAAGTGTAGAAGATTGTTGCCAGAGGGGCCTTGCCAAAATCACAATTAAGCTGTCACAGCTACCGTCAAGAACACCCTCTTCAAGCTTTTCTCTCATTAATTGGGATTTGGGGAGTACCTGGGTCTCCTTGGTAGCGAGGTTCAAGTGGTTGTTAGTGAATGACAGAGCAACCACTTGAGCCTTTTCATCCTCTAGGCCTGAGAAGATGAGATTGTTACAAAACGTGATCAACAGCCTCTCAGGGGTCACAATGCGGGGCTTTAGCACCTCCAAGAGTATGTACGTTACTCCGTGCTCTTTGTAGCATCACCCACAAATATGTTTTAGAAACTGAAGTGCCTCTCGAACAACAGACATTTCTGTCATTCAAAGAGCCACACACAGAGAGAGCACTGTATTATCCAGGGTCAGCCTGTTTTTAAGTGGCTTTAGCAGTTGACATCTTTATAGTGTGCAGAAGATGTGCGCCTGAGATTTGCAGGTGAGTACTGTGGATGTACACAGTACACTTCATAAATACTAAGTGTAACATAAGAATTGCAAAATGGGAATTCCACAAGGTTCAATGTTGGGGCCACTATTTTTTTGTCTATATATTAGTGAGACACCAGATAGCTGTAAAGAAGCAGCGTGCCAAATGTATGCTGATAATGCAGTGAGGTATGTGCCAACAAAGAGTTCACAATAGCCTGAACAGTTGGTTAAGAGTCCCACATTCATTGCATTGGTTGCATTATTTAAATGCACTCAGGAGGTATAATTACGACCATGTTCACAATAGTAGTTTAGTATAGGATGCAAATAATTGCTCTAAATTGAATTTATCATTTTTTGTATGTTTCAGTTTTGACTGAGACCATGAAGATCAGTCAGATTTCGAGTTTGGCTAAAGAGGGTCAAACAGATCCACATAAACCTCATTTATATTCATACAGTGGCACATACCAAAGGCCTCAGTTGAAGACTGAATAAAGAGACAGCAGCAAGAGAAGGAAGATTTGGCCCTACTGCCAAGCTCTCAGCTAAGACAGCAGTTACAATAGCTGGGGGTTGGGGGGGTGAGAGAGGTTACAACTATTCAATCTCTATTAAACCGCATCATCTGCCTTAAAGTCATTTAGATGTGCTCCCAGCGATAGCGGTTAATGAGATTAAAGAACTGCGATCAAGCTGTGAGTAGCCAGCTGAAGTAGGCGGATAGAGCTGAAGACACGCTGCACCAGCTCTGACTGAAAACAGAATTAGTGTTGGGTGATGCTTTTGTGTCAGTGATCCCCCCCAAATTTCGGTGTATGTGAAAACACACATGTCAGAATTAGTCATATACTAAAATGAATAGAGCATTCATTGGCTTCCTTATATCAGGTTGCGTGGTTAAAAAAAGCTGAAGATGACTGTGTTTTTCTATTAAATGGTTTAGATTTATATGCTTGGAGGTAAGACGACACAGTCAAAATGACACAGTCCTCTCAAGAAAAACAACGTTATTAATCACTAAAGCTCCTCATTTTGTTTACTAACCCACACCCTTTCTTTAAAATGCTATTTTAGTTTTCATCTTAACCTCAGTGAAATACACAAAATCATTAAATAGAAAAAGATTCAGCCACTTATTTCAGTTTTATTATGAAAAACAACTTCCAACATCAAAGCATCTTCCAGGAGGTTAAGACCTTACTGTAGCTAATAAACTAGATGATTAATTGAAATGGTAGTGGAGTAGCAACAGTTGTGTTTCTTTTCTTTGTTTTATATGAAAAAACACTGAATATCTTCAGGGTTTTGAATAGTTGTTAAGAATATACCATCACTGATTCAGAATAAATCATCATTCATTCATATATATTAATTATTTAATAAATGCAAAAGGTAATGGGAAAATGAATTGACAATGAAAGTGACTGTAGATGCCACCCCCACTATTTATGCAAACGAAGCGAACCTCAATATTTGAATGCAGATGTTTCAATATGATAAAATGATGCAGCTAAAGATACATTTGTGGGACCATATGTTTCTCGTGAAACCATTAGCAAAATAGAAAGCGCAAGCATTTTGAAGCCATTAATGTGATCTGATTTAGTCAGGCAAGTAGAGAGTTTTGAAAATGTCTAATCAGTGTCTATATAATAGGGGGAATATTAACATTCATCAAAAAACAGCAAATTTAAAATTGATTCAATACACACTCATGAGCACTTTATTGGGTACACCTGTTCTGCTGCTCTTTCATGCAACTATCTAATCAGCCCATCACATGGCAGCAACTCAATGCAATGAAGTTTAAAGTGAGACTCAGAATGGGGAGGAAAGGTGATTTAACTGACTTTGAACGTAGCATTGTTGTTGTTGTTGCCAGATAAGCGGGTCTGAGTATTTCAGAACATGCTGTTCTGCTGGGATTTTCCTACATAATAATCTCAAAGTCTGAATAAGCAAAAAACATCCAATATCCAGTTCTCTTGGTGAAAATCCCTCCCTTGATGTCAGATGTCATAGGAGAATGGCCAGAGTGCTTCGGGCTGATAGAAAACCAGGAGTAACTCAAATAAGCGCTTGTTACAACCAAGGTATACAGAAGAGGATCTCTGCACAGGTCATAAAACCTTGACGCCGCAGAAGACCACACCTGGTGCCACTTCTATCAGCTAGGAACAGGAAATTGATGCTACAGTTTTCCAAGAGTGGACAACAGAAGACTGGAAAAATGTTGCCTGATCTGATGAATCTTGGTTTGTGAAATTTGGACTGTAGGGTTAGAATTTAATCTGAACTGACAGTAATTCAGGCTGGTTGTAGTGGTGTAATGGTACAGGGGTATTTTTCTTTATGGCCCATTCTCAGCCCTTTAGTAGGAAGTGAGAATTGTTTGCTGTCCATGTCCATCCCTTTATGATCATGGGATAATCTACCATGTGACACAGACACAGACTTTATTGAATGCCACACTGAGGAAATTTACTTGTTTGAGCGGCACAAAACTCAACAAAACTTAAATCATCTCAAACTGGTTTCTTGTTGGTTTCCACAGTCTCAATCCAATAGATTTGAGATCTGGGATGTCACAACTGTGCGATGCTATGATGTCATTATAGGCCAAAATCACTGAGCAATGTTTCCAGCAGCTTCTTTAATATACACCACAAAGAATTAAAGCAGCTCTGAAGGAAAAACCGGGTCCAACGCAGTATTAGCAAGGTGTACTTAATAAAGTGTCTGGTGGGTGTATATCTCACATGAACACGGGGCATGCTGCTGGACAGAAAAAACCTTTAAAACACACTAAGAAGTGGAGAAAGAGCGAGTGTGAACATGCTGCAGGGATTCCAGATGTTTAATATGCTGAGCTGTTGTCAAGGTTGGTGGGGGGAACATTTCTTGTGGCAACAGTAGCAGTAAACCCACACGTCGATCCATCCCACATCTGCCTATAAAGCAAAAACCCCCCCAAAAAAGCCACGTGTCTCTGGAGGCACCCCTGTGATACATTTCTAAGTGTCAACTCTAGAACCTTGCTAGAAAAAAAGTCATCTCCCTTTGACTACTCCACTATTCCTCTACTTGTTTTTGCCACACAGAGATACAACCCAAAGCCCCTCTAGGCACAAGACTTCACACAAGCCCCTCAGTGCTTGGCAACTGACACAGAGCTTCTAGTTAAAAATACCCTCGCTTCTTTAGCAGCATGTAGTGTAAGAACAGCATCTTGTTCCAGCTGCCGCATTGACAAATACAAGTGGAAGGAGACAGCTGATGGGAGGAGAGAATGAGTAAATACATTAACACTCAAAGAGTGGCAAATATAATCAGGAGCAAATGGAAATCTGTCTGGTGAGGAAGACGAAGAGGAAGAGGCTGCTTTCCTTGCGTCTCTGCTCGCACCCACATAAATGAAGGGCAGCCGGCGCTCTTCTCCTTGGATCAATTCACGATGCATTCCGATTCCTGATTGATAAAATGTTGATTGCAGTGCTTCATTGTTTCCAATTAAACCTCATTACACATTCAGCACTCCAGTTTAATTATCTGACATCAGTATTATAACACCTCGCCTTGCCGAGTGCCAGGGCTGTAAACATCAGTGTGATCTGGGCTTGACACACTCTGAAAGTGATTAAGCAAATCAACATAAATTAATGAAACTAATAAATCACGGCGTGCGATTGCAATTTTCCTGCTTGTCTACGCTGATGAAGATCTCAAATACATTTTCCCCACAGTGCTTGAATTATGCGCCTGCGCCGCTAGATTTCTGTTAAACAGCTTCACCGCGACGCTTTCACACACCAAACAAACAAAAGCAATTATGATGAAAGGAAAGCTGGAAAGACCACTTAAATATAGTCCTCTGGCTGATGGGAATAATTTATGGCGTATTAAGATTTCATGCTGAGTTCCTCTCGTTCTCTTTTATTTCTCTTGCACTTCTGGATGATACTAGCGTTAAAAAAGGGGGAAAAAAAGAGCCTTTTCACGCGTGGTTCCAGGATTGACCATCTGTGCTCCACATTTTGAGCAAAGGTTGAAAAAGCCAAGGGTATCAAGGAGATTTTGCTTGCGCGCCGTAAGCAGCTAAACACATGAAAGGATTGGATGAAGAAGTGCAGGCGCAATCTGGATGCTATTCAGAAGATATTCGATTAAAAGCAGCAGCTCACAAGGCGAACAAGCCAAGTCTCCCCACTGTCTCCGTTAACTGCAGTCCTGCTCTTCTGAACGACACTGACAGGCTGGGTTTGAATATAATTGGACAACGAACTGATTACATTTACAGCTGAGTGACAACACACCAGGAGAGGAAATGAAGTCATGAAAGTTTACCCCGTGCAATTTCGTAAATCATTACTCTGAAACACAAGTAAGATCACATTTTCTGGCACAGCGCTGAGCAGGCCGGGCCAAACACCACGTTTGGGAAACATAAACCTCAATCTCCGATACAAGGAATTCATATTAGCGAGCGTGGCTGGATTTCGTCAAATGATTGTGGAGTTTGTGGACAATTTATGAGACTGAATTTCCCGAGCGGTGACGGAAAAAAAACAATCCCAGCATGGCAGAAATTCTTCAGCATCGGGATACTGGGAGCTGAAGCAGCGCAAGTTGCTAACTTCCCTTCAGAAGTCCTCACCGATACTTTAATTTGGTTTCCTCTGAGAGCTATGGTGCTTAGCCCTGTTGCCAAGGCTGAGCGAGCAGGGTCCCCGTTGAGATCTGCACAGGTGTCACCATAGTTTCACAGCTGTCTGGAAGCTCTGACACAAAAACACAATGCACAAAGGAGGAAAACAATATCAGCGCAGATAGTTCACCCAACAGTGAACAGATCAGGAAATAGCACAGGCTTAGGGAATACCTCCTCCTGTACGACCCCGTGACTGATCTGAACAGACAGACCACCTCTGAGAATCAGCAGAGCTCGGTGCATACAGCCATGCTAAGGATCAATGTCACCGTGCTAGCATGCTGGTGTTTAGCAAGTGTTATACTTAGTGTGATTGCGATACGAGTCATACGATAAAAGGTCAGGGAAGTTATTACAACCTATCACTCGACTGGAGCGATGTTGCCAAGATAATTCACAAGTAAGTAAGCAAATTTTACAGATTTAAAACCAAATTTAAAACCAAAGTGATTTAATTTCAATATCTTTCTAATAAATACAAGAATCTCTGTGCAAGTGTCCGTCTGTCCTCGCTCAACAACAGTTCGTCTTGCACGTGCGCTCCTGTAAATGTCAAAATTTCATAACAATCATGTAATTATACAGATGTTCCAGTGGATCCCATATTAGCCCTGCTAGCAATGCAGCTAAAGCTCATTAAAACATAAAGACAAAGAGTTTCAAAAACTACATTGTATCTCTTCCTCAAAGTTTACAGGCTGTAATGAAGACTCTAACAAGCACTTCAGAGTATTTGATGAACAACTACGGCACACTGGCAGTCCAATTTTACATTTATTTATCTCCCTTAAAAAGAAAATGATCTATAACTCTTGAATAGTCGAGAATGGTACTCTGAGACTAATACCATACTAATCCAAAAGACAAGCCATTCAGTCTTTGTAAACAGCTGAAGCTTATCGCTACATGTAGCAGCAAAACGGCATTGGTTGGAGAATTATAAACTACGCTGGGTATTCAGCACAAAGCCAGCCTGCAAACTGTGCGTTTTTCAACAAAGTTAATTGTTAATTAATTCTTTAAGAGAAAACTAATTGGATATTCTTCTGGCATGCTGGTATATGTCTGCTGTTAAACCCCAAAGTAGGTTGTTGATATGTATTTTAATAAGATTTCTCATGTTATGTCATTTCACCATCTTCCAGATTCAACCTCGTCTCAATCAATACAAAACAATTTATGCGAGGAACCGGTATCATGGCTGGAATCAACTTTCCCGACATTATCAAAGGTTATTAGTAGGTCAAATAGATAAGACCTCAGAAATTTGTCCAGACGATCAACACATCATCCCATTTCATAGGCGTGTACAGTGAACTAAATTTGATTTTCAAGCAAATAGGTAAGCAAAACAGCCTCTAACATGACAAGTTCGAGCCAGGCCGAGCTGACGGAGCCCAGGATCTGGCTGCCTCATTCTTCTGACAGCAACCCCACTGGGGTTATCTGAAAGCTGCCGTCTTCAGACAAGTGTTTCCCCCCTCTAGCTTGAGTCGCTCTGCTTCACAGGGTCAACTTTGGTGTACACTTTCGCCAAAACCGATTTCAAAACATTCATCGCTATGGACAAAATGTAATCTACTAAACTGCGTGCAGGTATGTTTGACAGCATTACAGACAAAGCAATGCAGAAAAATCCACAACATGTTTTATAGATTATCCTGAAGCTAACTTTGCAGTCAGCGGAAATAATTTGGTGTGAAGAGTTTCTTGAGATTGCAAATGACATCTAACATGAAGCTTTTGTTGGTGGTCTCTCCAGCAAAAAGCTTTGTGTCTGCAGAGAAAAAACAAGGGGGGGTGGGTGGGGGGGTGAAGCTGTCATCACTTCGATGCACAAGTTCATCTTTCCTCACCGCTGAAACCCGTGGAAATTGAAGCTGCACGCCACTTGCCTCTGAGGAAATCCAATCAGCGGAGGCTTCCAATTAAGCCAATATCCACGGATGAGATGGAGGCTGACTCGCTTTTGTTTTGTTTCGCCTTGACGGCCACGCGCCGCCCTCCCCTCTCTCTCTGTGCGGAGGAGTGTTTGTGTGTCACAGCACTTTTTCCCGATGAGTCCGATGTGATCTGTCGTCCGTCTCCGTCA
Source organism: Oreochromis niloticus (assembly GCF_001858045.2). NCBI lineage: Eukaryota > Metazoa > Chordata > Actinopteri > Cichliformes > Cichlidae > Oreochromis > Oreochromis niloticus. Next base: position 11,975,258 of record NC_031965.2, read on the forward strand.
TTCACTCCATCTCCCCTCCCCCCCTTCTCTCCCTCTGGACTCCTTCCATCACTTGTCCAAGTGAGAGAGTGGCGTGACAGTGATGTGATGGGGCTACGCAGACTGTCAAGATGGATTGCTACCTTGGGAGACTCGCGCGCACACATGCACACACAATGGATGTGTGACACACAAACACACAGGCAGAATCACACATGCGTGCATTCACCCATATTCACAACACACAATCGCACACATGCATGACTGTACAATCGCGGATTCTGCCGCACACATGCACGGTCCAGTGAACTCCTGGGCCTGTCAGCCGAAGGTCGCTCAATCTGACACAGTGTTCCAGCTGGAAACAGGCCAAGGGAGGCATCATGCTTTCACTGACTCCACGCTGACTTGAAACACACACACGTACCTGAGCTATTTCCTACCTTTCACACACACTTATTTAAGCACGTTAGTGTAATCACATGGTCTCTATTCCTGTCATCACCAATTAAAGTGGTCAGATTTTCACATGTGAACATGAGCTGAACGTGCTTTAAATGTCTTACTTGTGTGCAAATATGAAAGTACCTATGATGTGAGGTATGATGGTCACGTGACCCTGTAATCTGATAGTTCATGTCTGCAGCAGGCCTGTGTAAAACTGTCAAATTGCTCTGCTTTATACAAACAAACCTCTGTGCCCTTTAAACCACAGACACACACACACACGATCACAGAGCAGTCAAGGATGATCAGTGTGAATCCCTGCCAAACACAGCTTCCTCTCTTCTGTGATGTACACACACACACACGCACAAAAACACACCAAACGCACAAACGCAGAGGCCTAACCCCGGAGGACAACATGTCAGGCAAAGATCTGAGAACACATTTTCGACTTGGCTGAGCAATCGAGCGGTCCGGGGGTCCACTCGGGTGCTGGTCTCTGCCCACCCTCCGTCTGCCCCTCCTTCTGCATCGCCGATCAACAGCGAGTAGCTGATGAGGTCAGTCAGACAGAGATGAATCTATACTCTGCTGGCACAGCCGTCTGTAAGACTCAATCCCTGTGTTTTATTCTTTATCTGTGGACCGCCACTGCTGCTTTTTGTACCACCGACTCATTCAGAGGTTGCGACTTTGGCAGCTTTTTGTTCACTTGAGGGATCCTTAAGAGATGCTAAAGCTAAGCTGCAGCTCTGCGTACGAGACAGCAGAAGCAGTAAAGGAAGAGTTATTCAGAAAAGCTATGACTATGGAGTACTTAAAGCTGCGATCTGTGATTCAAATTTGATCAAATGTGTCGTCCCATCAACAAACTTCTACAAACACAAGAATACCATGTTATCATTATTAAATTGGCACTCCTTCTGCCTCTGTCCCAAAGACTGGATGGCATCCCGTATAAGAACAAGCAGTACAACAGTAATAAACAGGCTAAGTTAGTGATCTAATCAAATCCGGTGTTTGAATAGTTTCGAGAGCTCTCTTTATTGACTGAATGCCTGTCTGAGGTCGGTTTTAATCGTTCCTCCTCCTTGCCTTCCTTGCTTCCTCGGACTCTTTTTCTTTTCCTGCTTCCCACAATTATTTCCATTGTTTCGTCCGCCATCCCAGTTACCAGTAGCTACCAGGGAAAACAAAAGCGCTGTCATCTTCCACAACCAGCCTTCTTTTTCAGGGAGATTTGGTACTCAGTGGCAGACAGAGTGGCACAGCGAAAGCGAGGCTTATAGGGAGCCAATCTAAATGGAGATGTGTCATTATCCTGTTGCCAGTGGGAGAGCAACATTTACACCATAAATAGTTAAAGCTGAAAACTTGACTGCTGCCTGTGCAAAAATGGCTGATTATTCTGTACTAAGTGGACTAAATGAAAACCCAGGAGGCATCCTTGTCAGATCTCTAAACCACCTCAACTAGATAGTACCATCCATCTATGTTCTTGCGCTTTTCTTGGCCCAAGTCATGGGGCAGGAGTCTAAGCAGAGAAACTCAGACCTTCCTCCCCCCAAACACCTTCTCCAGGTTACCTGGGGGAACACTAAGAGACATATAATCTCTTGGGTGGTTCTGGTATACCCCAGGGCCTCTTCCCAGTAGGACACCCCCAGAAGACCTCACCCAGTAAGCGTCCAGGAGACATGCCTGAACCACCTCGACTGGCTCCTCTCAACGTGGAGGAGAAGCGGCTCTACTCTGAGCCCCTCTCAAATGACTGCACTCTTCACCCTAAGAGAGAGGCCAACCACTATTCTCACTCTTTCAGTCACTACCCAAAGTTCCACCGCCGACCAACCTACAGTACATAAATGCTAAATGGAGAATTCAAGAACTCTGATTGGGACGTTTTAGGGCAACACTGAATTTACAAAGCCATCTTCAGTGTAAACCTGCTGCTCGCCACAACTGCCTCCTCTACGGCAGTGAATTGAAGGTACGAAGTATAAGTTTTAGTAATGGGGCGTAAGTAAATTATTTACTTGAAATTAACTCTTATTTTCTTGGCTAGAAGACATGACTCACTGGGTATTTCACACGAAAATAAAGAGAAAAGGTACAGGTGTAAAAACAGAAAAACCCAGCTAACGGCCGTGGAGGATGAGAAAAATAGTTCTGACAGAATCTCATTTGAAGTGGGCGGTCATTAAGCTGCAAAATGTGAGCATTTGAAAGTGAAGTTGATATAATAATAACTATTATTTTTAGCAGGATCACTTGGAGTCAAGCCTGCTATTACAACAGTTATTAATACGAGCTGCATTAATGCGTCCATCACCATGCAGCGTGGCAGACTGAAAACACAGGTCATACCCATTTACCAAAAATGTAAACAGAGTTTCTCAGTATTCATAATTGATTAGAACTGCATTAGTTGAAAGGATAATTAGGCCTCCAGTGTGGACCTTTTTAGTAGCATGTGCTTGGCAACGTAACACAGAGCATAAGCAGATTTCTGTCTGTCATGTTACTCCTAACCTTCTTAACCTCTACCTCTATCTCTACTCTCTCCATCATGTGCACTTGTAGAGTATGAACTCTGCGTAACCCTCCCACAAGTGGGCATGGCAGGCCCAGTTTCCACCGGCACTGGGCCTGTGGTTCTCCTCTCCATTCCTCACTGGATTCTCAAGCTGCTTGGTGCAGTAGAGTAAGTTAGGCCTCTTAGTTTACTAGCTAACCTGTTGACCCAAGCTCTGTATTTGCCTAACTTATCCTCCTTCATTGAAGATTCTGTCCTTGCTTCTGAAGAAACCTGCCTGACCCACTCTAGCTCACAAAGAAATACTCACCTGAGGATTTCAAGAGACCTTACCTGCACGAGAGCCTGCAGAGAAGAAGAGAATCCCTCCCAGTAAATACACGTGTCTTACCTGCAGTTTTACCCATAAAAGTAACCACCACCAACCAGTGCCTGCAACCTGTGACCTTAGTGAACCCTTATGTCATATGACCACGTGGACTTGAGACTTAAACCACTATGTGAACACCAACTTTGCTAACATACTAAAAAGCTGCAAATTCGAATCTGTTGAATGAAAAAGTCTTAATTATTTGAAGTCTTTGAACTTTTTTTCTGGTGCGTCTCGCTTCGGAATCTTTTGCACCGACTGTGACGCCGTCCTGCTGCTAGGAGCCAGGTGGCTTTTGTTTTTGTGAGACTGCTATTGAGAACAGACGTTCTCAATAGCAGTCTTTCCTCTGAAGACCTATCTGCTCTCTGTGCTCCACTTAGACCTCGAGCCTGAAAGCCACAGGGGAGATGAAACACACAGAGGCACAGAGGAAGTGGTGGGGGAGGTCACTCTAGTACAGAGACAGTTTATGGTACAACACAGACTGCGTCACAGACGAGACCGTGTCAAAACACAGACTCAGAATACCTCAGCCACCACCAGCGCTGTGTGTGTGTGTGTGTGTGTGCACATGCAGATGTGTGCATTAGTACCGTGAGAGAGGGAGTCAGCAGCTCACAGTTCCTTGTCGTTATTTTTAACCAGTGCTGTGGTGGTTGAATGAGGAAGTGTCTGTCTGGTTTTGTGTCTTGCTTTAGGCACACCAATCATCTCTTTCTGCCTCTTTTCTCCAGCTATCTCTGTGAGAGAATAAGGCAGAAGGGGAGAGAGGAAATAAACTGCATCTTAAATAAAAATGTGTACGCAAAGCCAAGCTGCTACTACGTGTTTTGATGCTCAGCTGAGCACTGCGCCATGTTTAACAGGGTTTTGTATGAAGTCTAGAGTGTTTCTGTGTGAAATGAGAAGAAGAGAGAAAGTCTGCTAATGAGCAGTGTGTGTGAGAGCTCCGTGCTGACAGCAGCTAACCCCACCGCTCTCTCAGACACACTCGTACACACATACACACACGAACATGCACACATGTCCTGGGAGACAAGTGTGGAGAAAGTAGTCCTAGTGTGCGAGTAGTAATTAGACTCCCATCCATTAACACAAGGGGCTGTGGAGGAGGATAAGCAGCAGGTGTGTGGGTGTTTGGGTGTGTTTCTGCCAGCACGTACTTGTGTGTATCTGTGTTTTTGCTGTGTGCACATGTACACAATAACACATGGTTAATTGCGGTGGCTTTGTGTGTGTGTCTGTGTGTGAATATACAGCATGCCTGTGCATATGTAGCTGTGTGCTAACGACACTGTGCAGGAGTGTGCACAGTGACCCTAAAGTATGGATGCATCTGTTACAGGAACTCGGCAGCAGGTGTGAACACAGCACAAAGACCGAGAAAGCATGTTCAAAGACGAGTTTGTTTACACATTCAAAGTCAATGAGGCACAGGGGAGGAGAAGCTCAAACTGCAGCGTTTCCTCAGTACACCGTGGGTTAGCCATTTTCACTTCCATCAGCCACACTTCTAAATGAATTCTTTGTATGTTCTCCAAGTCGGGCATTGCACTGCTACTCAACAATGTAAGGTTGTAATAACGTAATGTTACCGTTAAAGGGATACGCGTTAATTGTGGATTATGGAGTACAGGGTGTGAGGCACGATCGATGCTCTCAGCAGGCTTCTAATTTTCAGAATTTTTCAGCTGTATTGTGACTTAACCTTACCTACACAGCGAAATGACTCAGTTGTCAGTGGCATGAATCACTCTGGAGAGAGAAATACCACTCTGTGTAGTTCTGTCTGTGATCTAATGTCACCGTCAACAGGCAAAGGGAAGACTGAGTTCTCTCAATAGGCTCAAGTTGGATGATAGCTGATGTCTTCAGCCTTAGACTGCAACAGAACCCACCACCACACTTGTAATATAACACTACTTAGTGTCACTTTTGAATGCAGTGATTTTGTAGTTCAAAGATGATTCTAGCTACTGTCAAAAAGACCAGAGCAACGTTAAAATGATCCTTTTAGTTGTGTTCTGTTTTGTTAGATAAAATTGAAGTTCACCTATTGTTTTAAAAACAGTTACAATTTTTCAAAAAGTTAGGAAAAAAAATCAACAAAATGTGAAGATGTAAGAACTACAACTTTGTCTCAGAGCCTATTCATTGTGTCCTCCGCAGTGGACAAAACAAGTTAAACTGAAAGATTTAAACTTTCTTGGTTCCTCGGAGGGTATTGTATTGAAGAGATATTGTTAGCATGCTAACCAGCTAGCATCAGACCATACCTTCACCTGTTACCACCCTATACATGAAGGGTGCGTTTAAGCTCTGCCCTCAGTCTGATATGAGAGATAGATGATGTCCTACAGTCTACTGCTGTGTCCCAAACCATACACTTTCAAACTTACACAAGCTACTCTGAGTATATTCATGCCATCAAGAGCAGCAACATAATGTGTACTAAGAGTATCTGAATGGTGTATTTAAAATGGTCTAAAAGTTGACTGTGGAACACTAGATACTTGCTACCTTTAGTGATTTGCCATCTTGTCTCCAAGTCCAACACTGTAAACGCTACTTCCAGTAAATGTTTCATTTGACCCTGTCAAAATTTATTCACTTCCACTAGTAGGTACACAGCATGTACTAAACCAAGTATGTGAATGGAAACATGCTGCATCGCGCATGATGAGGTAATGCATTTATAACAACAGGGTAAATGCAACAGTGGCTGAAGCTCGTTACAAGCAACCAGGGTTTTTTCTTAGCCTAGCTCTGTTTTTCACACTTTTACAAACTTCCTTCCAGCCACCCTCCATCCTGGTGCCTACAGCAAGCTGAAGCAGCATAGCTGCTCAAGCAGATCATCATCAATGTTGGTTGGCATGTTTGATCCTATTTGAGAAAAGCAAAGGTTTAAACATGCTAGAGTGTGTCCTAAGAGAACATTTTGTGGAATGAAATTAATCAGTTTGTTATTGTAAAACCCACAGAAGATTATACTAGCATAATGTGCACATTAACCACCTCCACTAATAAATAGAGCTGGCCTGGGCGAGCACCGAGTCCACCAGTCTGTTATTCACAATGTGATCACCTAGAACTTGAGCTGTAATGACACCGCTGTAACCCTACAAACAACATTTGCCATAGTTTATCTCATTGTTCCAAATGGGGTGTTGGTCTAAGAGGAAACCTAGCTGAACTGATCTCTGATTAGTCCCTCGGGCCTGCCTGGATGAGAATACAGAATGATGCAACATGTAAATGTCACCTGATGGGATTCTTTTTATTCTCCGTATAATGAGATCCCATTAGCTTAGAGTTTCCCACTGGATTTGGAACCACTAATTTAGGAGATTACTGGTCTCTTGATGAGATCAGTAGGGTTGTAGGCTGGATGTCTTGCCAGAGGCGATGTTGATTGCCGGCCTTGCTTTGGAGACACCTGTGGGAAGAGCCCACCCAAGTGACTGCATGCGTGCGTGCGCGTCTAATCTGAAGGGTTGTGTAAAAGACTCAGAGGGGACTGAGGAGCAGAGCGGCTCTGAGCGTGTGTGAGACAGAGAAAGAGTGAAAGGAAAAGCGAGTGAGTGTGTTAGTATGCTGTATACAAACCACAGCTTTGCTCCATGCTGTAATTTACCCTGCCGCCAAAACCACTGCTGCTTCTGCTGTTGCTGCCTAGCGCTGCGGCAGAGTTTAGCTTCTCTGGCTCTCTCGCTGGCTGGGGTTGGCTAGCGCCTGTAGACGGGGGTTGTGCTAACCCTTTGACTGTTTGTTTATCTTGCAGTCAGAACCAACCATTAAAAGTGGGCCCTTAGTCAAAAGCACAAAAACAGACGCTTGTCATGTTCGAGGGCTGTAATTGTAGCTCTCGCGTGATGTTTTTATTTTCCCTCTGACCTCACTGGATAAACTCAAGAAGCCACTTAACATCGGGCTTGGCTTGCCAGATCCCAGAGAGAGCGAGAGAGAGAAAGAGAGAAGCAACATGCAGTCAAAGAGGACTCATTTTTCTCCTCCCTTTTTAATTCATAGCTGGGAGCACTTGCTGTCGCTATGCACTTTACCCTCCACTTCTGACCATATGAAAGACTAGGTACCTGTTTTGTGATTATACCGTCGTAATGTGCCGCCTTTAAATCTTAAGCACTGTAACTGGCACTGGGATCAACTTGTTGAATGCTACCACACAGGCTGTAAATGCCTTGTTTACTATGTGAAACGGGCGTCTTTAAATTAGCTTCTCGCAGATTGCTATGCGGAAAACATTCCAGCCCCACAACTGCAGGGATTGGGACAAAACATAGCTTCTACTTTAACATCATCCCAATACAATGGAGTCCGTGCTCTCTCACTTCCTTGAAATGTTGACAGAAAGGAGCTCAGAGGTTCCAAACTTCACTTGTGGTTGTCATCAATTAAGCTGGAAACACAGGGTACTCTGGGGACACAATCTCCCGCTCTGCAGCTCTCCCTCTTATCCGTCTCTCTTTATCTGTGTCTATGTCTGCTTAGTGTCATTATGAAATGTGCAATTATAGTCACACAAAAGCAGCAGCCTTCTATGCCGTTTCGGCTCTACTAGCGGGAGAATGAAAAGAGGGCAGAACAACATCAGAGTGAAAAGAAAGACAAAGTAATTCAGGAGAAGAAAGAGAGGGAGAGAGGAAATTGGCTTGGTTACCATTCTCCATCTGACAGGCGTAATTGACAATTTTGAGCGAGGCCAGGGGCGTTTCATCTAGTGAGGTGGAGGAATTTAGTGAGATTAAAGGTTAAGGCAGCCTAATTACTTCAATAAGACATTCAGGCATGTTCAATGCTGTTGTTACATCAACCTACAATGTAGCGGTACAGATGATGAATTTAAAACTGCGGCTCACAAAAGAAGAAGGAATAAGAGAAGGAAGTGTTGCAAACTCGTTGACAACATCATATTATTCAAGCTTTTGAAGTCAGATGTCTTGGGTGTGAGCTTTTAGGGTCACGTGTCTCTCTGTAAAACCAAAAGGTCACGTTTTTGTGAAATATTCTGAAAAATGTAAATATTTCATTATGCTTGAGGAAAATTCAAAAAGCAGATATGTCGATATGTCAGAAGTGCTGTATGCTGTCGACTTTAAACTGCATATTAGGAAAATAATACTTGCCAGTAGTTTAGTGGGCTCACAAGAAATGGTAAAACTATCACAAAATGCAATTCATTTGTTTGTTTACAATGATACAAATTCTCATTTTTCTTTGTGACAGTCAACACGACAGGGCCTCATGTACTGAGCTTTGAAGTATAAAGAAAAGTACTTGCAGCAGTTCAGAGCAGGAATGTCACCAAACCTTTAGATGCCAAAATTCTGAAAATGCAGCAAACCTTTGTTTATTTTTTCAGTTCTGTTGTTAGTGCAGACAGCATGTATATACAGTATTGTTGTGGGGGAAAAAGAGTACTAAAAATCATCAAGTGATTAGATACTCATTTGCCTCATCAATACTAAAGGCACCTTCTTTGCCTCCTCTGACACACAACTCAACACAGCACCTAGACAGGCAGGCACAGGCCCCTCCCGCCACTAGCAGCTGAACAGTAGTTTAACACATTTGCTGAAGCATCTTAAAGAGTGACTGCCCAGTCTATATGAAGAAGGTCAGTAAAGCTGCAGATTCAACAAAATTCAACTATTGAACAATTTTCATGAACCTGGCTACGTTAGCCACTTAACTACTAGCAATTACTCACATTAGCCATCTGTCAAGTTATCATCAAGGTAATGGGTAGCAGCCATAGGCTAATAAAGTGTTATCAGTCCCACCTATAGTTAATAGACAGTGGTAATTTAACAGAATAACACAATTATTTGTGTCTGTGGTTGTGCTATGGTTCTCTTAAAGACCCAAATTTAAGAAAAGTCTACCAGCAACCAGGCACAACCATCAACAGCCTACATTACCAATGAAATGTGGTGTCTAGTCACCAGAAGAACAGAAAATAAACATTTGCATGAACCAACATTGTTCTAATTTTTATTTTTAAAACTTTAAAACTTCCTCTTAATCCCCCCGCTCCCCATTTATATTGAAAGAAGGAAACAGACAAAACTAAAATGAATGGGAATCACTGTATTTTAAAATATAATGCGGTATGACATGATGAGGTGGTTTTGGTGCCTAACACCAACAGAGCAGTTTTATTCTTGGCTAAACCAAACCAAAAAAATGAAAACACCAAATGTCAAGAATAAGTAATGACAAAGAAAGAGTAAAGAACAAAACACTGCTTTGTGTGGGTTTCGAAATATTCTCTCTTAATAATGACAAGGTCGTGACATGTTCATTAACATGAATTATTAGGTAAAATTTTATATTTTCACGAGTTATTTAGATAAAAATTTCATGATATGTCCTTAAACTGTGTGGCAACTGTTGCACTAACTGCTTAGAGACTGTTTTGCATGGTCACAGTGACAAAGCTAACGGCTGATGTATATCGGGTGTAGCGTATCAGCATATTTATCATCTCACTTTAGCATTTGAGCACACTAACTGAAAAAACAGCAAAGGCTGATGAGGATGTCATAACTGCACAAAGTGAAAAAAATGTACCAATTAATTCTTTTAATTTATTATGCCGCTACGAAAAGTCACAATTAATTCTTCCCCAGAGGGAAATGAAGTGCTGTACCACATTTCATTACAATTCACCCAATAGTCATCGAGATAATTCACTGTAGACGCAAAATAAGACAGAAAAATGCCAAAGTCAGTAGGTTTTCTCCTCTGGGGACCATTAATGTCTGTACAAACAAATGCATGGCAATTGAGTTAATAGTTACTCAGATAATTTAGTCTGGGTCAAAGCTTTGCACCAGTCGAGCAACCCACTGACAGATCAACACTAATATCCAGAGTGACGCAGCTAATGTAAGCTAAAAAGTCCATTAAGAAAAGAGCAGCATGTTTATAATGAACTTCAATCAACCATTAGCGACAGCTGTGCTTCGTAGGGTTTTCGTTAAAACATTCGAAACTGCTTTTGCCAGAGAGCAGCGTGAATATATGCCAGCTTCTCCTGTGACCTCACAACGCCTCTGACTCCGTTTCAGGCTGTGATCCAGGATCATCGTCCGGTCGCCCGTCTGCCGCTCTGACAGGCAGATGGACAGAGCGACAGATGGACAGGCAGACAGGGAGTGGTGCCCCTGCAACGCCACAGTGGCATAAACGATGAGCTGTCAAAGCCCAAGGGTAAATTGCTGTGGAGTAAATATATGCTCCAGCTCGGTGTAGGCCTCGCCAGGTCATTGTGGTGGGTGTATTGTGTGTATGGAGGAAGCCGCAGTGGTTAAGCAAGTCTGTGTGTGTTTGTATATTTGCAAAGAAGTGTGCCGTGCCAATGGAAAGTGAGAGGAATTCACGTATGTTAATAGTCCAAGCTCCACTTTGAAACAATTTAGGAGTGTTTGTTTTTCTGGAAACACGGTATTCGTAAAGTTTTCGTCTTGGACTCTCGGCTTTTTTGGAGTTGTCTTGTTTGTGGCGAGCTCCACTCATCAGCAAGCCAGGAGACCAGCGTGAAAGAACAGGAAAGGCCGCCTTTGCCCTTTTGTGGCACCAAATAAGTGATGGCCCTACTTGGTGTCCCACACTAACCACATCTAGCGCAGTCCTCCTCAAACCTCCAACCTCCGCTTTGCTGGATTAGATCTCCTGACCATCCCACCCAGTGACTGAGGCTTGGGTAGCTGGCGAAGGCGAGGTGGTTGTCTGAATGAGACCGCAGGCCGACTTGGCTGACTGCTCCAGCCTCCTTGGTAGACCTTCACTGAGGCTTCATTACAGACTTTGGAGCCAAGGGCTGGACCACACTGTGTGCATGTGAATGTGTGTGTATGTATATCCGTGGAGATCTTTGTGTACATATAACTGTTTGCTTATGTGTGCTTCCTGATGTGTGTCTTAATTTCTCATGCATCCATCTGTGCACGCACATTACGTATTTTAATGAGAATGTGTGTCTCCTGTGTATGGTTTTGTAAACGCTCCCCACACTTAAAGGCAAATTAAGAAAGCAAAAGAAAGTCCCGCGATCGTTGAGTCCCCACAACTGAGAAACTTCTTCCTAGTTTCAGACCCCGAGTTTCAAAAATAGAATAGTTATCTTTAAATAACCACCAGCAGGAGATCGTCCCGTGTCTTTCATGGACCAGAAAAAGACTCGACTCTCTTCAGGCTTGAGTGAGTGGCAGTTTTGGGTTATGCTGTAGTTCAAGGAAAATGCATGATGCATCACCCGACTGCTTCGCTCTCTATAAAAAAGGAGCCCATATAGAAAACTTCAGAGCGCAACCACCAGGCCCCTCGGGCCAAACGCTGACTTAGACAACACTAAGCCGAGACCTAATGTAGAAGGTTTGTATTAATCTAATGACAAGACGATTACTCACATCTTTAATATGAACACATAAACTGCACACAGATACAAACACGTGGAAGGAACGCAAAAAGCAGGCAGTGGTGTACAACTCAAGAATGACCTTCAAATGTGGGGTGAGTTTGTGTGCGTGTGTGCAGTCTCCCATGTGCCCTGCCTGTCACACAGTGCTGTCACTCAGTGTAAATGAGTTTGCTCTGGCGCCCTGGTGGATCAGAGAAGTCTGTCCAAGTGCGTCTTTCTTTTTCTTCCCTTCCTCCAAAAATGGAATCTCTTAAGTTCTTATCTTACTAATTGCACTTATCTTAAGTACGATTACTGTATTTTTAAGGACAATTTGAAGGCATGGGTGCTGTACTTCAGTATTTAGTGAAGTTCTCTTACACCACTTCAAACTGACATCTGCGATTAGATGTCAGATTAGGATTTTGCAGACACATAAATGGAAAATATAATAATGCATAATGTTTACATTGTTCTGCAGAATATGAAAAAGGTATAATTAGCTCAAACACATTCTGTTCCAACAGTACAATGCTGCTCATAATACAGAGGTGTTATTAAATAGCACTGCCCTTGAAAGCATTAGCTGAAGATCCCTGATTTGACTTCATTCCTTGAGTCGTTTCCTACCCAAAATACCCTGCTCTTGTAGATAACTGATGGGGGGAGCTGAAATCTGAGGGGATGTGATACTCCCCGCCAGCTAATCCCTTCCCTTAAAGGAACCTGTGTATGTGATGTAGGTCCTGTTGTTGCAGGAAGCGAAAAACTTTCACTCCTGTGTGTAACCAGGAAGTAGCCACAGCCACTGTAAAGGCCAACAGGGAATCATTAAGGTAATCATAAAGTTTTTACAAATACCCCTAGTTTCCTTGTAGCAGCTATTAAAATGTTTTAGCGTGTTCACTGCCTTTAAAAGGAAAGAATGCCCAGTCTGTGGATCTGTGTGTCTTTGTGTCTCCCCATCATCAATGCAAAGTTGGTTCAAATAGTAAAAGCTACCAGCAAACCAGCCGGTCTACCTTAAAGTCGCAGCATCACTCTAAACTTGTTAAAAACTGTAAAAGAGTAAAAACTAGAGAGAAAGAATAATACACATGGAATTGGAATTAGTAAGCCATACTGACATGACTGGTCACCATTATTATTATAATTTTCATAATTTTGTTATTTTTATTATGGTTATTAATAGACACATGTAGAGGAGGATAAAGCCTACACTTACTTTAAACAGCAATATATTTGTGATATCCTATTACCCTAAAACATGGTACAGTATGCAAACATTATGCTCTACTACTAATTATTTACTTATCCAAATACTTCTTCCACCGCTGCCTCTCTCCATCCTTTTACTTAGGCTTCATTTATACCTGCACTACTTTGCCATCTGTGAATTCATACTCTTCCCGTTCCTTCTTTTTTTTCCCCCCATGTCAATTTCCTACAGACCATCTACTCAATGAGCTCTCTCCATCACTTTCACCCTGAGACCTGAATCATTTCTTTCTCTCTTCCCCCTGCCATGCCTCCCTCTTTCATTCTCTTTCATTCCCCGGAGAGGAGTAATAGGATGATTGGTGGGTGGGCAGTCATCAGGAGTTTTGCCATGCAGCCAGAGGCCTCTCTCACCTCCCACCACCTCCTGCAGCCATCCATCTCCATAAGCACAAACAGAGTGGCAAGCCACAGCCCGCCTCAGTGTTTCCCAGCCCCACATTCATCCACTGACACTCAGTTCATGTATAAAACTGCACACGTACTCCGGTCCACAAAGAAAGTGGTGCAAGTAAGTAGGACAGCGCACAGTGAAGGCGCAGATTTATGAAACTTGCTTGATGCGCTGAAAGATTATTCAAAAAGAAAGCAACACCAAACAACTTAAATGCACACGACACAGCAGCTCAGGCTTACCTGCTCCTCTTAACCAGACACCCACACTTGAACTGGGATGATCTCCTTTTTCTCTTTCTCAATGTCAGTCTCTCTATCTCCTTCAATCTCTCTCCTTAGAAAAACCCAGAAGCAATTTGTCCTTGCAAAGCCTGTCTAACAGCAGCCTCAAATCAATTTCTAAAAGCCAAAGGCCTCTTTCCCCAGAAAGCTTGCGGCCCAGCTCCTCTACCAGGGCTTTAAATCACTAGATTATTGGTTTTATGAGTGTGACCCCATGTGAAAATAATTGCTAATGTTCCAAGAGTAACCAGTGGAAAGGTGGGTAATGGGGCAATTTATAAATTCTGATTGTAATACATGGAAAGCATCCAGGCCATCTCCTCACTGTTGTTTTATGGCTGCTCATAAAAGGAGGCCAAGCAGCACAACAGTTGCAGCGACCACAGTGATTAAAATCAATATCGCCGTCGCAGGATTGCTGCTTTTGGTGCCGCTCATTTGTTATCTGAGGAGAGGGGAGATTTCAGGATCAAGAGCATCAACTCAAATAATGAAAGTGTGCTATATACTTGGAATAAAAGTTATGAATATTGTATATCTGGATTAGCTTCAGAAATGCCTCTGAAATCATCAAACTCACTTTTCCCACAGAGACGTTCAAGCCCAGGCTTGGCACATACTTACATTAAAGCCCCGAATAGGTCCCAAACCTGGGATCCGATGGAGCTGGGAGCAGTCTTGTGGGATCCCTGCTCATGGGCAATGTAGAGTAGGCTATATCGTGGTTACGTTTCTCTTCTGTGACAATCAGATGATTTGGCCAAGCATGCACCAACACAAAAGAAATCCGACTGCTATTTCTTTAGCTATGTCAGGAGTTTCGAGAGTTGGAAACAGTTTTATCTATAACACATGGGCACTGGCCTAAGGTCTTGGACTCAAATCTGGAACAAAAACGCCACAACCCCATTAGGTGATAATTTAGCTTCTTTAATACAGTGGCACGGCCCACTTCAGAAGCCCAAAAAATAAGTTCAATCCCTGCAAAAATTATCCACGCTGCAATGCCAAGCATTTTTGGAAGCTACAGCTCCCCCCCGCTTACTGCTCTTTCATGATTTTTTTTTTTAACATTTTTGCTTTCTCACTTGTGTGATCTGAGGTTAAGTGCAGCTCCTGAGCAGAGTGGGTGTCCAGCACAGATACCACCTGCAGCGTGGCTCTCCAGCACACCGACAGAGATACAGAACAGAAACTAAATGGAGGTGTCTGGCCTCGAGTCTAATGACACCCCGCTCCTTTGCTCTTTCAAGCCTCACCACAGCTCTGGCCTGCTCTCCTTTGGTCCAGTCAGCAGGACACCACAAATAGCCCATTCCCTCTCTCCATGGCTCCCATAACCATACAGCCGTGCATGGGAGTCTGGTAATTTTCCACTACAGCTAGCGTGTGCATTTGTGTATTTGTGCAGCATGTGTGTGTGTACCCATAAGAGCCTATATTCCTGAGTTTGCATTTATCTTATTAATTTTTTTTTTATTCCACATGTGTTGTGCAACTTTGTAAATAAACATTTGTGGTGCACATAATTACATGCAAATGTGATTGTAAATGTGAAGGAGATTTGATCCGAGTCTGCGTGGTGCAGATGTCTTTGGCGAACGCAGACGCAAGTGGGATAGATTTGCCTACTTGTGTTCTCTTTAGCACGCACACAGACACTCGCACACAGCTCGGAAAACTTTATTTTAACAAGGGGATCAAGTATGTGCACACACTCTATAAATGTCTTCATTTGATATTAATAAATAGCAGCTTCAGATGCTTTCTGCTAGACATGGGAGGACAGATCCAAATATCAATACCGCTGTTGGTACTGGTATGGATACTTTGTTACTATACTCTAAGCTCCCTGAATTGTGTAAAATTACTTGTGGCAAAGTAAAAAACACTACTGGTCATTGAAATGTGTTGATGATTCACGTCATAAGTCATGACACACTGTTCACCCCTACATAAGCTGCCTTTATAGGTTAAAAATATCGGTATTGGTATTGGCAATACCAGTATGTACTTGGTATCGGTTCGATATCAAAATTTGCAGTATCCTTATCCAGGTGAACGGTAGAGCCTGGGCAGAGGCAGTTTCCCCTCCCAGCTTCTTAGTATATTCTCCATTTAACATTCAGGCTCTCTAATAAGCAGCATTTGCTTTCTGTGAACGTTCAGGGCTGTGGTGCATGTACAAAAAAAACACTCATGCATCACACGCTCCACCCCAAACAAGACAAACTCCGTCTTGCACTCTGTGTATCTTAATGCGTACGGCGTGTTATTTGCCCTCCGTTTTTAAGCCTTTAGTCCGAACACACCACTTCCTCAATATTGAAAACACACACTAGATGGAGTCAAAAAGAGAAGTCAAAAACAGGCCGCAGATGCATTTGGTTCTAGTGTGGTTAATAAAAGCTCTGGGGTAACGGTTTGAGGCAGCGTCTAATTCAGTCCATATTCAGTTAGAGGGAAGCCGCCGTGCCTGTGGGTGGTCCGGGGCCTGTCTGCGCTGCCATTTTGTCTTCTGATGTCACATGTTTAGATTTAAGGCTCAATTTGCTCTCCTTTCTCTACGCTGCAGCAACTGAACATGCTCAGAAGGAAAGGATAAGTGAAAGGGATCCACAGGCAGAAAGACAAATGTAAAGATTTTTATTATTTTTTTCTAAAAGGAATTTAAAACAGATGAGTAGACTGGCTTTTGTGATGTTTGTGCTTTAGGCCCCTTTATGGATACAAAAGCAGCGAGAATGTAATTCTGTTTTAACAAGACAAATAACACAAACAGAGGAATAAGAAGGCGAGAGCCTACAGCTTGTTCAGTGCATTGACAAAGAAAAAAAAAGAAAAAAGTAATTTGATCTACCCCTGAGAAATTCAATAAGGCACAGAGATCTCAATCTAAAATCTCTCAGCCTCACTATTCCATCAAATGCATCAGCGTGATTTCATATCTCCCAACCTAAAACCTCGGCGAGCTGCTGATGAAGAGTAATCCATCTTGATCAGAAAACAATCTGACGAACAATCCCTCTAATGTATCGATGTTGACAACTTGGCCATGAGATTGTCATTGTGGGTTTGTGGGCGAGCAGCGCAGCTCGAAAACAACGCGCTATCGATGCATTCTATGAAGCGCTGTTTGCAAAAAAAAAAAAAAAAAAAAAAAAGACGGAAACCAACACGTCTAAACCCTGTAGGTGTGCACAAACACATTCACATTCACACACACACACACACACACACACACACCTCCCCTGCTCTATTTTACACATCTGAAATACAGTGTGTCATCTTGCACGTCGATGCACATTTACACACCCACAAATGTGCATGTGTGTGTGTGTGTGTGAGTTTCCATCCCACTTTTGTTCTTCGTCTTGGTTGCGGTGTATTATAGGTCACAGTTATGCAATTGTGTAGGGGGGGAGTAGCCTATTTTCTCCACACCGCTCTCTTTCTCTCTCTCTCTCTCTCTCTTGCTTTTATTTCTTCCTCTCTCGCTCTGTTTTTCTCATACAGCTTCTCTTGAAGTTTTGCCCCAAAACAAGGTTCAGATTTCACTTTTAACTGACAATGAGTCCGCTAACTGACTGCACATCCACCAGCAGTTGTTTTAATAGTCAGTTTCTGTTGTTTGTGGTGTGTATGACAAACTGAATTTCTTCTGGCTAAATGGTCAGAGAGAATCTGCAACCTGAAAATGTTGTTTTAGACTGTGTAAGTACAATACGTTGCCTTTTTGGGTTTTTTTAATGTTCTCTTTCTGATAGTTAAATAGCTGAACAATGAATTTTAATTTGTTAAAATAGCACTTCCTGGAAAGCTGGTTTCACTCGCCTGTTTGAGCAGGTGACCAAAGGCTAATGGCTAGAAAAATCTTCACTGTCGCATCAATAAAGGTGGAAATGCTCCCCCTCCAAAAACAATTGCACAAAATATGAACTCCTGTTCAGAGTTGCAACACTTGCATTGCTTTAATGAATCTTTTAACCTGTCAGCACCTTCGATTCAAACCTAACAAAAGTGAAAAGAAAAAAGAAAAGGAAATGCTTGCTGCTGAAAAGACACCATCGTAACATACGACAGTTAGCGGTCCACCATATTATGGTTAATGCATGACTGATGATTGTTTTTGTCAATTCTGCCTGCTGGTTTGTAGCTTTTACTTGCAGCTCTGCTATGTGGTTGCCAGTGGCTTCCAACCACGTCAGCCAGACAAGAAGAGCACGTCTGCTGTCTGCACACATCAGTGACCACATTGTAGACATGCCTCCACACACATACACACAAATATGATAGACACATCAGATATAAAACATGTAAGTAGTGTGTGAACCGAATGGTATGCTTCCCTAAGCATGTGTGTATGTGTGAAAGCGTTCTGACACTTTGCACCGAGACAAACT
Source organism: Oreochromis niloticus (assembly GCF_001858045.2). Classification (NCBI taxonomy): domain Eukaryota; kingdom Metazoa; phylum Chordata; class Actinopteri; order Cichliformes; family Cichlidae; genus Oreochromis; species Oreochromis niloticus. Next base: position 11,993,377 of record NC_031965.2, read on the forward strand.
GCAGCACTTAGCGGTGGGAAGATAAGGCCCAACTCATCTGCTTCCATTCTGACTTCTCAGCTAGATTGCCCCGACAACTGTGATGCTGCTGCACATGCACAGATGAGAGATTATGGATAAGTTCAGTTTAGGTGAAAGGAGGGCAAACATGCAGATGGCACGTTTGAGGAGAGAGCAAATGCGTTTGGCGCTCAGCACTGCTTATAATCGATATGTTTGTGCCATTTAGAGGACGAAAGTTTGCTTCAAGGAAATGGAACATTCCAAAACAGAAGATAGACCCAAAAATAAATGGAAATGTACCACCTTACTGTGCAGTAATTTGTGGCTTTCCTAGGTTTTTTGGGGGGGGGGTTTCACTCAGTTGTTGAGTAGATCCAAAGTAATAAGAGCGCACAAATCGGCAAGAAAATAGATATTTCTTCGCAGGTTCTGCTCATTATGTTTCTGTGGGAGACGTCTGCTTTGAGGATAAACGAGAACCCCCCCATTTGTAACTAGTTCCACTTACATTCATCTGATTTAGTTTGTCTGGTAGGGGGAGTCAATTTACATCCTGCTTCTTCTTTTATTAAGAAGAAAGAGGAAAAGAATCGTTGTGAACAACGTCTCACCAGTTGCCATGACAACTCACCATACCCAATAACCCATGGAAAAAAAAAAAACTGTGTAGCCTCATACACATAGGAGGACTCTGTCGGCCATGGTTTGAGGGCAGAAGCAAATCTTGTTTACAGAGCACAGACTTGCTCACACACACACACACACACACACACACACATTGCACGGAAACAATCTATCCACTTCACCGCAAAAGAACCTTCAAGCAACTCTGTCGGCACATCCTGTGTAGATACAGTAACCCACAACTGCATGCGGTGTTACAGTTTCTACGTCAGACATCCGTTCTGAAACAAGCCCTGTAACACAATGAGAAACTAAAAGAAAAGATAAGAACACTTTAACGTTTGCTTCGGAGGTGCAAAAGGGCTGCAAAGTGCAGACTCCTCCTTAAAACGATTCCGGTAGATACGTTTGAAGCGTGAATTGTTTCAGTGCAGGAGGAGGAGGAAGGCGAGGAGGAGGAGAGAGCTCGGTTTAGAGAGGCTGCTACTTGTGGCTTTTGGGTTTGTGGGCTTTTGTATAAGATATAACGGTTCAGTTTCCCTGTCAGCATATTTAGGGCATGTAAGCCACCACTGGGGTTGTGAAACAGAAGACGTGCTGAGAACAAAAAAAGAAAGAAAAAAGAAAAAAGAAAGAAAGAAAAAAATGAAAAGAAAAGAAAAGAAAAGAAAAGAAAACAGGCCTTAAAAATAGTCACGGCGATGTCCTGCTGTACCTTTTGTTGCATGAATAAGGTGAGATTTTTAGAATAACAGCCCAGGCAAGAACGCTTTGGTATGTTATTCAATATACACCAAGATATAGTTAAATATGGTCATCTTTGCATTATTAAGGAGTAGAATAAAATATTTATAAATTAAAAAAACTAAATAATTCTCAGATCTAAACTTTTTAATCATCTCAGTAAAGATTTCAAAACCTCTATAATGTAAGTGTTGCTTGTTTACAGGCTCTCCCTGCAAACTATTAAATATCAAATCTCTGTCAGGGCAACACATTGATTTGTTTGAGTAGTAAAACATTATTACACAAGCTTCATTATTCCCTAATTTAATGCTCAATACTGTCTTGCAAGCCTCTCATAATTCAAACCACTTCATATGCAGATGCCACACCACAGTGCTCACCCGGTTTCAAAAAAATCCAGATCAGATGTGCGCTGCTTTAAATGATCAAACGACCTCGTGTGCGTCGAGGAATTCGTGCTTGTTGGCTTTGTTCACAGCGCCTCTGCTGCCTCTGCTGAGTGACGAGCTCAGAGTTAGATTATCTTTGATTGCTTGTTCAGCGGTTAAACTGCTTATAAGGCAACTAACAGGTGACAACACATTTGGTTGTTCAGGTTAAAGCTACAGCAACAGGTTAAAGTAGGCTACCCCTCTGCAGATTTTAGCTCAAACTTCCACCACCAGGGGGCAGCATGCTTTCTATGGCTGTGCTGAGATGCTTTCAGGTGTGTTGCTGTCTAACTTTTGATACTTTGCTTTATAGCTACCCCCATTTCCTCAAGAGGCTTGTCTTCTTCCAACGCTGCAAAGATGAAAGCACTCGTAATGACTTGCCTGGTTAACCAAAAGAGCACTCGGTGCACCACCTGGTGGTATAAAGCAGTATTAAATGAAAGTACAGCCAAGCACTTGTTTAATTTCAGTTGACATCTCTCCAGCACAACAGAGATCCTTGGAGCATGAAGTCAGAGTGTTTTGGGTTTTTTTTTTCATATTCAACTGACAGTCTAATTCAATTTGGGAAGGTTAAATAAAAATGTTTGAATGGTATGACAGGAATTTACAAAAAAATAAACAAAATAAATACATTTAAAAGTTTTTTCTGACTCCAGCACAGGATATTTGAGGATATTTACTTCTTACAGCCAAACCTTTGTGTGCATCATATTTGTAGGGACTGAGTTCAGAGCCTAGACACCAAACTCTAACTGTATTCTGCTGACATCACATATGACTCATCCCAAAAGTGACTTATCTGACTGAAAGGTCATTTGAAGGAGAGCTGAACAACATGGGTTTATCCACGAGTCATATCGAACTCGTTCTTTGAGTCCTGCTTGTCAGTAGTTGATGCAATAATTCACAAGCTTTGCGGTGTTTTTACAACACTGTAATTGTCAGAGCGAGTTAGCAGCAGTTTAGTAGCTGCAGTAAATTAGCAGCTCTCTTGTGCTGCTGTGTGAGACATTTCAGTGTGAACACAAAGCTCGCACGTGCAGATACGGGGAGACCATTTAATGTTTTTCACTCAAAGACAAAAAATCCCCCACAACAACCCAAAAACATACATCAACTAACCCGGCTTCGGACGAATGCAAACCAGTTTCAGTTTTTAAAGAAAACAACCGAGCAACATGATAGAAAGACAGTCCATACTTTGAGTTGAGTTGCTAATGAGCTCATTATGGGCAGCTGACATACTGTATAACACTGCAGGAGCTGGGGCTTCCTGAACTTTTAAGAACCTCATTAATGTCTTCAGTGTTTGTTTTACAAACTGCAATATTTTTTACAAATAGAAAAAAAAAATACATCGGCACGCAGGATGCTCTCTTTATGTCCTTAATGTAGAAAGTCAGTGAAGATAAATATACGCATCTCTGCAATCAATCAACATATTTAGAGCTTGCATCTAATTTTCTGCCCACAAACCAAAACAGGCGACTGCAGCTATTGATTATTTTCACCAACAAATAATGAGACATTTCTATTTTATCAGTTAACACACTGACTGTGCAATGTGTTAAAGTCTTAGATTGTCCCATGTGAGCATCTGCGCTCATAAAGCAGTTTAATTCTGGTGACTATAGAACAGATAAAAACACTAGATTTGTCAGATCTAACATAATCTAATTTAGATCTTCTGTACAAGGATTTTGTGTTGTCATTTACACAGTTACTGCCAGAAAAGTCATTCACCCTGACAGCACTGCCAGGTGGGGAGGAGCTTTTTAATACTCTACTTAAGCAATGCAAGTTCATGAGTCATTGACTCAGTGCTTCTTTACATACACAGCGGATGTTATTACAGAGAGATCATGAATTTATTTCCCACTTTAAAGCGTGCACCAGAACGAGATCACAGAATCACAATAAATATACGGCAACGAACGATCTAGCCTTCAGTAAACATGATTACTCCAGATAAGCGTCTGGATACGAGCTGAAGAGCTTAAAGATAAAAGTAAGATTTCACTATATTATTACTTTAAATGAAATAAAGTAGCTGCCATCATGACTGTAGTGTACCTTTGTAAAGGCTAGAAAATAAAACAAATCCCCAGTGACGACATCAAGCACAGAGTCAGCTGAGGCCCGGCGAGCCACCTGTACTAATGACTGACACAAAATTGATGGAAACGCTCACTTTGGTCCAACGTGTGTCAGAAAACTAAAATGGGGCGATTGTGGCTCAAGAGTTGGCAGTTCCTCTTGTAATTGGAAGGTTGCCGGTTCGAGCCCCGGCTCGGACAGTCTCGGACGTTGTGTCCTTGAGCAAGACACTTCACCCGTTGCCTACTGGTGGTGGTCAGAGGGCCCGGTGGCGCCAGTGTCCGGCAGCCTCGCCTCTGTCAGTGTGCCCCAGGGCAGCTGTGGCTACAATGTAGCTTGCCATCACCAGTGTGTGAATGGGTGGATGACTGAATGTGTAAAGCGCTTTGGGGTCCTTAGGGACTAAGTAAAGTGCTATACAAATACAGGCCATTTACCATAAAAAAAAGTGTGGCAGTGTGCATGGTATTGGTCCCAGGGGGTTACTGGCTTTATTTGTGTGCAGCCGCCAAGTCACATTTATCAGGTAATTTCATTCACAATTGCATGTTTTATTCAACCAGTGCACCAAATATTAATAAAATCAGTTTACTGTTGCTCACAAAACAAGCATCAAATATAAACTGAAGAAGCTACAGTTAGAAGATGTTTGGAATTTGTGCAATGAAACTGGTTGAAATAACAACTGCAGATGAATTTAGCGTAGGCTAGCTGATCAGATACTCACCTAATTATTGCAGCACATCTTACATTTATTGTCACACAGACTGCTTTTGGTATTACGGACACATGGAAGTACAATGAGGTAAATTACAATAGACCATAGTGTGTTTTAGCAACGTGAAAATGGAGAATAGTTTCACGTGAACTTACAGCGATGGGAGAAACTGGTGCTGAACTGCAGCCGCTGGTCTTCGGTTCTGCTCGGTGCTTGCAACTTGCATCATATCTCTAAATGATGTAGTGCTTTCACACCCGCTGCAAACTGGCAAACTATGCTGCAGAACACACACTTTCATAATGCACACATGAAACACATATCCGCACCACTGTCACGACATTTAAAGATCTCGTGTTTTTTTTAAAAATACTCTAACCACTTTTTATGCTGGGTTTGAATCATTAATACATGTGAAGTGAGAACTTAATGCACAAGGACATAAAATCTATGTTTTTCTACACAACATCTTCTGAATACTCTGACTGCTTCACTCTCAAGTTAAATCATATTCTTAAAAATGTGCAGTGTGCAGTAACGGGAGATTAAGTTACTCTGCACATGAATGAATGCCAGACATTTGCTATTTGCCAAACAGTAGACAATAAGTTGACAGTGGTACAAAGTGTGGCCCAGAATCACACTCCTGCTGATTAGCAATGCACAAACAGAGGATGACATACTGTACACAGCCCCCGGTATGGACGAAAACTGCCAGCGAAATCCCCAAATTAAAATGTAAAGCTGGTCTAAGCACCACCTTGATGAAATCCCATATTAAGCCGAGCAGGGAGTCGGTGTGCACTGGAGGGAATGAGAGTGAAGCCAAGCCAACAGGGAGTTCTGCCTCCTATCTCGTCCCCCTTCCCTCTTTTTTTCTCCACTATCATTACCTTGCCTGTCACTCCCCACGCAATTTCCTCCTCTTTCCCTCCCTCTTCCTCATTCCCCCCTTTTTACCGGCTATCTTTATTGCGCTTCCCCCCATCACTGTTTCCCCTCTCTCCTTCCTTCGTTACCTCTCGTGCTCCCTATTTCCCTCCTCCTTCTCTCTTCCCTCAGGTTGTTTCCTCCTCTCTCTATCTGTAGGTGCCACATCTGGCAGCTTTCAGTTCCAGACTAGGCCTGCCTGGCTGGGAGAGAGAGAGTGAGATAATCGGGCTAATCCCTCCGTCATCCCAGAGGCTATCACGCTACTCTATAACCCCCTAATCCCTCTAATTCCCTCACACTCTGCAGTCAGCCTCGCTGTCAGACACATCGGGATCCTTATCGCCAGGAAAGAGCTGCAGGCACAGTGTGTATGTGTACATTTGTGTGTGTGTGCGTGTGTGTGTGGCTTCCTTTTAATCAGTGAGGGATGTGGCCTTGCAGCCAGACTGACCTGACCAGGGCTTTGAGGAACTTTGGCAAATGGATAAACAAACCATATCCATGGAAAAAAAGAAATACATCCAGAAGATAAACACACCCGCTCTGCACGTTTGATGCTTCCAATTAAAGCACTGTATGACATTGTTATCCACCCCTGCTCTCCCCCTCCTCCCTCTATCTCTCTCTCTTTTCTTTCTTAGCATAAGCTGGTGCAGATGCGAAGGAGTGTGGTAACAAAGAGCCAAATATTGGCAGGCAGACCAAAATCAATAAACACATTTTAAACACAGATTTGCTTGAGATGGAAGGAGGTATTTGAAAGATAATAACAGCTTCCAAACTGCATCGCGGATTGCCAACGGTTGATCACATCATCACAGATATATCGATCAATGTATCAAAGGCACGGGAGAAGGAGGAGAGGCAGCACTTCATCTGAGCAGAGCTCAGCTCTTGTTATCAGAATCATCAGTGACTGTGCCCTCTGAACTCTGGGAAAAACAGTCCCATGAGCCAGGGCTGCAGGGTGGGCGAGGTGTTAGGAGGCTATTTTCTCCTGTATGCTGTCACCAGGGAACACTGTGTGTGTGGTGTGGAGTGTGTTATTGATCGGCGCTCCTGTTTAACAGCATGTTGTTTATCATGCTTGCTGCTCTGTGGGTGCCCGTGGATTGCATTATTGGAATTTGGCGGTGTGCCGATGAATAACTGTCAGCCTGTTCGTCCATCCATTAGAGTCGAGTGATGCTGTCTAAAAAATTATATTATTCTAAGTTAGAAGATAACAAAAACATCACAAGATAAAGTGAGTTTTGCACTGTGTATTCTCCAAACAGACATAAGATTTGAATATTTCTTGTTAAGAAGGCTGATTTTCAATAATGTGGATGTGCATGTTTTCTTCTCTTATTTGTTTTTTGAAACACCAAAAGCCAGAGAACAATGCTACCTGGGACTGAGGTATTTCTTTAAATGCTTTGCCGATCGATTCCTGGTGTTTATGATTCGATGCACTTATGCTGATGACATTTTAGGTCAGTTTTTTCCGCATTTATTGGCACAGACAAAGTTTAAGGCAAAGACAAGCATGTTTGTTTAACTGGTGATTCAACACGGCAAAATGTGAAATAGACACGCCGGCCCATTGTGTCCTTTTCACGGTTTCCATCTCCAAAACGTGAAATGGACAAACACGTATTAGTTGCATTACCAGCAGGGGGAGATAATCTAGTTAAAGCCACAAAGTCGGTATTGAGCAAAATGATGATTAAGCTACGTGGCTAATATTTATATGCATGTCTGCTTAAACACTTTCCTGTGTTATTTTTATGTTGGCTTAAAATAAAATATCTCCCCCTGCTGTAACTTCTGCATGTGTGTACATTTCACATTTTAGGGGCAAAGCGTGAAATGGAGAGGAGTGTACGGGTTTACATGCTTTGCAGTGATATCGGGTTGGGTGATTCTAAATTGATTCTGAATGGTTGTGTGTCTCTGTGTTGTACCCTGCCTCTTCCCCTGTGACGCCTGGGATAGAGGCCAGCTGTCATGGATTAAGAAGGTATGGATGTTATGTTTGTTAAAATGTCACATTATTAAAAATCATACATACATACTGCGTGCTTGATATTTTTACTTAATCGCTCAAACAATCATGGCCCAGCTCGGACTGACTGCAGTCACTGACAGACTGGTAAAGTTTTGCAAATACCTGCTGTCCAATTTATAAACACAGACAGACCTTGCAATCAGTCTGGGTCTGTTTGCTTAGACGGAACAACTCATCTGCAACCCATCACTTTGATGTAGAGGACTTAGCTAATTTGACTGCCAACTGGTTGTTTAATGTGAATATCTGTGTAAGTAAACGCTAACAGGTTTGTGACTTTTGCCAGTTTATCACAGTTGAAGCCCATTTTACAGTATCACAAACAAATGGCCTTTAATTGTCAAATTGGCCCCATTCAATCGCAAGCTGATAGCAGACTGACTCTGTCTTATTGCTATTTTATCAGCGTCTTGATGCACCAGTGCCGTTTTTAAGACAGAAACTGGTCCCCATGTTTGAAGCAACCATTTCAAAGGCAACAAAATCGCAGGTTCCTCGCACACGGCAGTCTTGTGGTCTCCAACCACTAGGGTAACTTATGAGTAGATGATTCAAATAATTACCTAACTGTTAAACAGCTAATAGACAAGCTCACAATGATGAATTGCTTCACATGGTAAAATGCTGTTTGTTTAGCCATAAAATGTCTCCATGTTTGTGCTAATGTAAAAAAGGTCCTTTAAAGGGAACGCTCATCCCTGCAATCTAACTATTCAGTTATAGACAGCAAATCAATATTATGTTCGTGCCCTTTCTATATAAATACTTAGACCTAGATTTGTGTTTTTGATGTCACTGGTTCTGCATGTTTCTCAGCACGACAACACAACATGTTTACCATTATCGTCTTTAAATCGTTTGCCTCCTACCTCTTCCATCTATTGATTCAATGCAACCACATATTTATCATCCCATCCATCCAAACTATAATTGCAGAAAAGATGCAAAGGACAAAATGTTCACAAGCCCCCTTGCCTCTTTCATCCTTTTTATTCAGTGTCACCAGTGCAATGTGGCATCTTATGACACTTCCACCCACTCCCCAACGACTCTGTGGTGCTGCGGCGGTGATGTGAGCGCTGGCATTGTGGCTAATGCTAGAGATTGAGCAGGGCGCTTGCAAGAGAGACAGCTCATCAAGCTGGGGAGCCAGCCAAGTGGAGTGTGACAAATCTCCATTTACCATCAGCGCACAGGGGCAAGGGTAAAATTAGAAACTCTGCTGCTTCTAACTCCCCGCTGCTAATTCCATTTCGTGCAAATTAATAAGTGTTTTTGTCCTCCTCCCCTCGCTCCACCCCCGCCCCTCATTCTCCAGCACCCTCACTCCCTCCCTCATCTGCTCTCCTTGACGAATTGCATTAGCTCAAGGAAAAAAAAAAGAAGCTCATACACTAGTAATGAGACATTGTTAGGCAAATCCCAAGTCAGTTCCAGCATTGTTTATGGAATAAATGCCTGATTATCAACTTGGGAAGTGTGTGTGTGCGTGTATGTGTGTACCAGAGAGAAAAAAAACTGCACTGCTGTTGGCTGCAGGGCAAGATACAACTTGTTTTATGCTGTTGTTGTTCTTTTGTCATCATCATTACCATTTCCTATTTGACAAGAAAACACTCCAGATAATTTAGCAATTCATTATAAGAAATGACCCATTGTGAACTGAAGCAAGGCGCAGAATGCAGCAGTATGTTAATGGTCCTCTGGTGAAGTGTTTGCCTGTAAATGGATGCATTTTTCCTTTGAAATTTATACTAATTTCCAAGAGTTATTCACCAAGAACATGATTTGTTGATAGAGATATGGCATTTAATATGACAACCTGAGCTTTAGCCTTCTTACGTTAAATCAACATTACCAGCAGTATTTTCTGTTGGGCTTATAGCTTGCTGAGAAGCTTGTGGTTTTGTTTTGTTGTTGTGGGTTTTTTTACTTTAGCGAACATTTTCTGCACTGCTTATGGTCTTGTAGGGTAGTTTAATCCAACAATGAGAGAAAAAAAATCTCATTCTAAATCATAACATCCTTTTGGTCTAGCGGTTAAGAACAATAGGCCACTTAAGATCGCTTGAAGCTCCAAAAGTGTCTCCTATTTTAAAATGACTAACTTTACAGTACACGTAAACGTATTTATAGCCTGGTACTGTAGCTAATTTAAACCTTTGTGACTAATGTGTTTTGTTTTGTTGAAACTCAATTAGTGGCATGACCACTGTGACTGACAGGCGGATGCCGACACAGGCAGCTGTAGCCAGCAGCTGTTTGCTGAGCTTCCCCTCGCTCATTTGAGATATGTAACTAGACCTGCCATGTGGTTAACACTGTCGGGTTGTTACTCAAAGAAGTAATGATTTACATGTAGTTTATTTTTTAACAAGTAATGCACTACATACATTGTTTGCACCCAAGGAGAGTAATTTGTTACACTACTTGTCACATTACTTTTGCATTGCACTGTAACATGGCCTCGTATAATCACCAGTTGACAATATAAATCTTAGGTTACGGTCCAACACACGAATCACTCTAATGAGGACACAAACCGGATCTAACTTATAGTGTTTAAATATTAACACAAAATGTTACCAAAAAAGAAACAAACTAAAAATCAGATTCTAGCTACAAATGGCTACACGCCTTTAAGAACTTATGCAATCACATTAAAGTTTGACTACAGTAATGGGATTACCTTAGAACAGAATTTAGAACATTAATGCATTAGAATGTAATGTGATTACAGTAATGACTTATGGTGGGCCAGTTTGAGCTCCAGCTTTGTTGAGTAAAATGCACAGATTTCATTTATATGTTACTGAGCACTAATTAGGAGATACAGTTATTTTGCCTCTGTACATCTCCTCAATGGATTGTAAATCAAACAATAATAATTCTATTCAATTTGGTTCGGTTTTATTTATATAGGCCAAATCACAACAACAGAGCCTCAGGGCACTTATATTGTGAGGTAAAGACTTTACAATTATAGAGCAAAAACCCCGACAATCAGGTGACCTGCTATGAGCAAGCACTTTGGCGATAATGGAAAGGAAAAAGGTCTTTTTAACAGATAGAAACCTCCAGCAGAACCAGGCTCAGGGAAGGGGCGACCATCTGCCTCGACAGGTTGGTGGTGAGGGGAGGAAGATGGGACGAAGAAACACTGTGGATGAGAGCCAGAGATTAATAATAGCTGGTGACTGAATGCAGAGTGATGTTTAAGCACACAGTGATTGAAAATGGGTAAGAAAAGAAGAAGAAGAAACACTCAGTGCATCATGGGAAACCCTCAGCAGCCGAGGTCTATTTTAGCATAAAAAAAGGAGGATTCAGGGTCACCTGATCCAGCCCTAACTATAAACTTTATCATAAAAGAAAGATTTCACAAACCAATCGAGCATCATCAGGACTACTTTCAGTTTTTACAGGGTTAAGCAATATATTGTACTGTATGCCTAGTGTCCTTTGACTTCTGGCGCTGACTTCGGTAGGATGTGGTGTCCCGCTCTTCTGCCCCATGCTCCACGTCTGTAATACATCAACAGCTCATCAGGAAAGGTTAGCTCACCAGTTGAGTGGTCTTGGCAGAGGTTATCGGTGAGAAAAATGGCCACATTCACGTCCCAGCATTCAGACCAAAAATACAAGTGGAAAAATAAAAAACTTCTGAGCCTCCCAGCTGTGATTCTGACCCGCTCTAACATCTCGCTGATAAAAAGGTGATGTTTGAAAAACCTCCAGAAAAATAACACAAGTCTCCGCTTGCTGCGAGCTGTAAGTTCACTTGTTGAACAGGAACCCTATATGCACTGCTTGTTGGTAATAGATGTCACATGAGCATGAACAGGAGGTTTTCCTGCTCTTCCCATACTACTGACACTCAGCATGCCTTTAAAAGAAGGTGTAGCTTTCATTTACTTCATCACAGGGAGTAATCCATTTTAATATTTACAACCTTTAAGACCTCTGATAGAAATTAGTAAAATTAAAAACACGTCATCATTTTTCTTGTCCACGTCTATATCTTCAAATGCTAGCTTTCAAATGTTACCCAGCAACACTGAATACTCATTACTGAAAGCAATGATTTAGGACTCACCATTAAAACCAACAGAAATGGGCAATGATCGCTCATAAGAGCTTAAACAACCACTCGTATGCTGGCAGAGCTGGATTTACAGTAGTTCCTCAGCCCATCTCCCTAATAGACCTGCGATTTGCAGGCTGCAGTGGAAGGAAAACATCCCGGATCAATAGAGCACCAGGGAGAATCAATGGGCTGCTCCATTGTGGGCCTCTATGACTAACAAAGCTGTAAAGTCTACCATTAACTCTCATCATAAAATGTGCATTTCTGCTCTGTCACAGAATGTGATGTGCTAATGTCGGGTCACTAATGCATTTGAACAAATTTAGTTCTGTTTCATTTCACTTTTTATACGTTAAGTGAAGAGAAAGCTATTTCTGATGAGGTAAATCCACAGGGAAAAATACTTAGAGCACTATTGCCTAACTGGAACTGACTGCTGCAGGTGGATAAGGAGATATAATATGAATGCATATAATCTAAATATGCAGTTTTATGTTATGGTTCTTTGCACTCACCTGGTACTGATCTGTATAAAACAAAGTAATGCAGATTTAGGACAGAACCACCGAACCCCGACAGCAACCTCAAAATCGCAGAAGGAGCTCAACACCTTCTTTGCTCAGTTTGAGACTGTCATCACAGACTGTCCACCTCCCTCTCTCGGCCCCCACCAGTTTGCTTCTGAGCAAATCAGTCCACGAAGGATGCCATTATCATCACCCTTCACAGAGCGCTGAGCCATCTGGAGAACAGGAAGAACTACGTGAGGATTCTCTTCGTGGACTACAGCTCAGTGTTCAACACCATAATCCCAGACATCCTCACCACCAAACTGAACCACCTTCAGATGCCCCCTACTTTACGCCCTCTACACATATGACTGTACACCAACCCAACCAATGAACCAACGTCATCATCAATTATGCCAATGACACCACCATGGTTGAGCTCATCTCTGATGGAGAAGAGACAATACAGTGCAGAGGTAGAGAACGTCCTCAGAAAATAACCTGAAGCTGGACGTCCTTAAAACAAAATAACTCATAATGGACTACAGGAGGCACAGACAGGTCCACTCCATTCTGATCATAATTGGAAAACGGGTGGAATCCGTCTCCACCTTTAGGTTTCTGGGCACCTACATCTGCACTGACCTCACCTGAACCCACAACATCAACACCCTGGTAAGAAAGACCCAACAGCAGCTGCACTTCCTCCGTGTCCTCAGGAAGAATAACCTGGACAAGAAGCTGCTGCTGGCCTTCTACCGCTCCTCAGTGGAGAGCGTGCGCTCCTACTGCCTGGGTGTTTGGTACCCAAGGGGCTACTACTGAGAACAGGAAGGCTGTGCAGAGGGTAATTAACACCGCCCCCAAAATAAATAAGCTGCTCTGCATCGTGTTCCCTTCGATTGTTTTGTACATATTCTTCTAATTTATATTTCTCTAGTATAAGGTGCCGGCTTCCTCCCACCGTCCAAAGACATGCAGTTTGAGGGGATAGGTTAATTGGATAATCCAAATTGTCACTAGGTGTGAATGTGTGAGTGAATGTAAGCGTGAATGGTTGTCCGTCCCTGTGTGTTGGCCCTGCGACAGACTGGCGACCTGTCCAGGGTGTACCCCGCCTCTCGCCCTATGACAGCTGGGATAGGCTCCAGCGCCCCCCGCGACCCTTGAAAGGATAAGCGGAAGCGAATGGATGGATGGATGGATGGATGGATAGTATAAGGTGTATATCTCTTCTGTTTGCTATTTATTCCTGATGCCTTTACTATTTATACTTTTTTTTTTAGCTCTTGCACAGATAGCGTGGTGCACCCATAATTTCATTGTACATCTACAATGACAATAAAGGGCTATTCTATTCTATTCTATTGTTGAAACAAGTAACATAGTGGTATTTTAACTATTAAAATCCCGTAACATTTAGCTATTGCTTACTGCACATCTCAATGTTTCAATTTTAAGTCAAGATTTGTTAAAGTGTGCTTCTGAAACCTTGTTCAGTGTTGCTTGCAGTTTGCTTACTACAGCAAAAATAAAAGCGGACTGACTTGCTTATCATGGTGGGAAAAAACCCTTTGAAATTAGCGACCACTAGCAAGGCAGGAAGTGGAAACGCAGCAAGTACATTAGATCATTGCGCAGTTGCCACAAGCTAAGTACCCAGTGGTGATTTCCGATTATAAGCAGCACAGATACTCCTCAGATGCTTTAGCAGGCACTAAATTATCTGAGTTCTGCCCCCTCCCTTTTTATTTACTGTATAGCTAATTAGTCATCTCACACAGTTTTGTTCAGAGGTTGAATGGTGTGAGATTTATCACAACACTGAAAACAGCTAGTAATACCAAACTGATCATTGGGAAATTTTTAAGATTGCATTGGCAGTCACAACTTACTGAAATCGTTCACAATGATAAAACAATATATATGACTCAGCGAGAGGTGAACCAGAGGCACATGCTGCGTCAGTCATTTGCTGTGGAAAGCAGAGGAAGTCCATCTGCTTTCAACAAAAACAAAATTTTGTACATTACTGACATTTCAGAGTAAAGATCAGGCTGATAAAGGATATGCAAACTATGCAAAACTACCCGATATATAAAAAGCTACTTTCAGCTGATAACTTATTCACAAGGTTTCGCTCCGCGTGTTTGATTTTAGACCAGATGAAAAACCCTAATGTGATGTGTTCCCCCTCCTCAAACCAGGCATCTTATTCTTGTTAGGCAAATGTGTAAAACACTACACTACGAAGCCACAAACACTATGCAAAATACAACCAGCTGTAATTTCAATTATTATACAGCAAAAAGTTAGACTTTAAACTGTAAAACCATCAGTACCACTAGAAGGCAAGTGGAACATTTTCACCTTAGTAACAGTTTTTTATATACAGATTAATACATCGAGGATTTTAGATATAAATAAAAAACTAAATAATCAACCATGAAAGGTGGAGGTAATATACCAGCATATAAGAAAAGGTACAGCAACACATTATGAGCTGTTTGATAGCTCATTAAAGACAAAGAAGGCTCCATGCTGCCCATGTATACTCATATATGTTGCACCACGTGGAGTGTCCTTTACTCATGTGTAACGTGAGCTGCAAATAAGCAGATATATGTACATATCAAAAAAAGAAAAGATTTACAGATACATCTAAGTCATTAAGGAAACGTTATGGGAAAAAAACCCAAAAACTTCTAAATGAGCACAGATGACTTTTTGGGGTTTTAATCAATGCTTGGAGAGGAACTTTAAAAATGAACTGATCAATTTTGGGCAGGACCTCAAACACACACATTGCCATGATTGGCATTCCTTTCAGATGCATATGTTTAATATGTTGCACACAATTATTGAATTAGATGCACCAGAGCTGCAGTATCACCCTGCTGCAGTTTCCAATAGGCTAAGAGTACACAGGTGACTATGGTTGCAACTTAAGGTTATTTTCTTCTCTCACTGCTAGATTAAATTTAGTCAATGAGGTGCTGGAAAATAGTTAAAGAAAGATGAAGACATATGAGAACCTGGTACTGGCGAATATTAAGATTTTTTTTTGAACACTGTCTTAAAAAGCAACCAGAACCGTTGCTTTTTCAATTCTATCTCTGCTACTCAAAATTAAATTACATTGATTTTTTTTAATAGATGGACCGTGTTGCTCTACATTTCCCTGAACAGAGCACACTATAGGATTTAAATATAACTCCGGGCTCCAAAACAGGTGTCAGTGGACACCCGAGCTGAGATGACCTGACTAAAGGGTACCCGTCTGCAGGTGCCTTAATAATTCAACACAAGTTTTATTCGCAATCACAATATCGGTGCTCACTGAGCCGTTTGTAGACTATCCCTCAGGCCTCAATAGTTATTAAAGACAGAAATTATATATTCATAACACAGGATATTGCTGCTTGTTTATTTATAGCTTGCTTCCATTTTTCCGTGATATTTTGTCAGTTGACTTCCAAGCTATCTACCTTGCACTGCCTCGGGCCATATATAGCACTCCCTCTGCAAAACCACCCCCTTCTCCCAAAATGAAAAAAAAAAAAAAAACCCAAACAAAAAAAACAACAACAACTCAGGAATGGCTAAATTGAAAGTGCGTTTTTCCATTATTTTCAGGTTCGACCACCGCCAAGCTATTTCCTTGTTTGCTTGTGCCCAGACTTTGCAATGAGGATGTCTCTTTCATTCGCAGCCTTACAGACAGCTTGTTTGGTTCAGCAGCTGCCCAGGGACTGCAGAGGATGCTAGAGAGAGCGCAAGTCCAACATTGTTCGCTGTAGTCAGGGGCTTCCAAGGACAAGATGATATTATCACACTCAAAGAGATGTGTGTGTATGTGTGTGCATATAAGACACAGCAACTCTATGTTTCCTAATAAACATTTTGGAATGGAAATGTTTTTCACTGAAGCAGGAAAAAGACAAATCTGACACACAACATGTAACAAAAACACAATTAAGGAATAAATAAAAGAAAAAAAAATCAGTTTCAGTTCACTTACAGTTAACTAAGCTTCTCAGCACCTGGTTCTTTGCCTCTCCGTCTTTGTTTATTCTACTGCCAATACAAGCAACCTGCTGGACACACAGTCAATCATCCCAAAATGTCAGCACCAATGAGCTGTGGCAAAAAGCCAACAACCAGAACCCCCAATGAGCGACTTTCACACATTTAGCAGAACGCCTCACATCAGAGATATTCGCTGCATTTCACTTTCCAAAAAAAGCTGTTGCCACAGCACATTTGCTCCCACTTAGCACTCAACATTCACAGAGAGACAGTGAAATCCTTGTTGTTCAGAGTGATTAACAGGAAGGAAAGAGAGAGAGGGAGAGCAAAAAAAAAACATTTCCTAAATTGGCTGCCTTCCAAAATGCATTTGTCTTCATTTGTCAGAGGTGAGCCACTCTGTTCTGCTGTGCAGGGTAGTTTGACTTCGAAAGCAGCGACTTGGCTCAGTATTGACGAGTCAATCAGCAAAGGTCAGCAGGTTTAGGGGAAGTGGGACACCTGAGCGGGACTTAATCTCCTTCGTCCTTTAAGTGAAGGATTTTGGACGAATAAGCAGGTGCTGCAAAGCTATTATCTACCCCCTGCCTTGGATTTGTCATCAGCCAAGGGCAGAGGGGCCTGGAGAAATGCCAGCTGCACTTACTAATACACACAGAGAGACATTTGCAGAAGAGCCAGAAGTTGGCACCTGCCATTTTGACTCTCTGATAGGCATCTAATGCAACCTCCCTCTGCTCTTTTATCTCTCCTCTCCTACTCACTTCCTCTTCCCACAGACACGAGCAAATCAAAGTAATGGGTGTACAGCTGGAGCCCGTGTCCTCCGCTGGATAGCTGACATAATTGTCCCCCCCTCTGCTGCTTAATGGAGACAGTGTGCACATCTGACATCCGCGTAAGTGCCCCAATTCCCTAAGTGACATGACAGTGTTTACGACTCCACAGGCCTCAAGAGTGTTGGAAGTTTCCAAATTCATAGCCAATTGAACAGTAGTTTACAGATGATTGCACTGTGTCCAATAACATCAATGAGATGTCTAAATTTATGGAGCAAGACCAAAAAAGCTTGCATTTGTGAAGCGTGGGTTAAAAGCCTGGAAGACATCAGTAAGACAGGTCTGCATTGGACAAAGTTGTGGACTTTATAAATTGGTATAATCAATTACAGATGTCGAAATGTGAAAGAGCAAGACGGTCCAAGATTTACAAGATCCCGAAAAGAGGGAACAGAGAGGATGACATGTGTTTGTTTAAACCAGAATGTTCCAAGTTAAATGTGACAGCAGGAGAGATCTCATCAAGTGTCTCCATCATGGCTGCCAGTGACAGAGTTCATAAAAACATGGCTCCGACTGAAGCGACTCACGCGAACTGCTAGACAAATAGGTTACACACACACACGCACACTTTCTTGGCTGTCAGACACACGGGGGTCAGGAGAGCCAAGGTCAAAATGGGAGCATGTGGAAAGGGTTTATTTCCCACTTGTCAGCGTAACCCTGGTGATGTCAGCTCATCCGCAGCGGATACTTAAGAACAAACCAACATTAAACTATCAAAAGTCCAAAGAATAACAATGATAGACGGCACCATGCCAAGAAGAGGAAACATCAGGACGGTGAATCATTTTATAAACCTGGCGATCAACCAATGAAAGTTAAATTCTCAGATTTCCTTAGTGCTCAACTTTGAGTTAAAACCACACACAACATCCAACCCACTTTTAAATTGTACATAGCCTACGGGGATTTCGTCAAGCCTGTAAAAATGAGAGCAATGGTAAGGCCGTTAGCTTAGTGAGTATCTGCATGGCATTAGCTTTGTTTCATGAAGCCACAATGCATTCTGAATTAGGGAGCATGAATGTATCAACAAAACTCTTGGGAATCCGTTCAAAAGCATTAAAAACACTTTGTTCTAGATGAAAAACTTTAACTTCTTTGTGGCACTGCAGGGAGGACTGGAGCAAAAGCTGGTGAGATATAAACTGACTGACAGACAGATGAGCGCTACCATGGTCTCTGTGTCTTAAATTGTGTACTTACCTCCCTCCCCGCTGACAGGTACAGCAACACATAATGCACTATGATGTACTCGTAACAGTTAAAGAGCTGAGTGTGAAGTGCTGTAAACGTCTCACCCTTAATGCCCACTACCTTGGCTATAGTCATGTGAAAAAGAAACTTTTCCACAGCACTGCACAAAGTCCTGTGGAAAACGAAATATACCCCATGATTCAGTAGGTTGTAAAACCACCTTTCGCAGCATTAACTTAAAATAACAGTTTACTGTATGTCTTTATCAGTCTGTCACACTGTTGTGGGGATTTTGGTCCACTTTTCTTTACAACATTGGTTCAGTTCAATGAGGTTTGTGGGCAGTTGTTTATGAACAGCTCTCTTAAGGTCCCGCCACAGCGTTTCAATCGGGTTGAGGTTTGGACTTTGACTGGGCCATTGCAGCACACCTTGTTTCTTTACTTTTTCAGCAATTCTTCTGTCGATATGCCAGTGAGCTTTGAGATCCTTGTCCCCAATTTGGGCCAAGCTTTAGCTCTCGGACAGATGGCCTCGCATTTGACTGTACAATACTTAGAAAGGAGTTGACTCAATGACTGCAAGGCGCCCAGCCCTGTGGCAGCAAAACAAGCCCAGAACATTACCCCTCCACCACCGTGCTTTACAGCTGCTACGAAGCAGGCGTTTGTAATCATATGTCATGTTTTGTGTTTTGTTTTTGTCATTCAGTTGTTCAGTCTTTTTCTAATTGTGCTGTCATGAACTTTTAATATTTAACATGCTAACTGAGGCCTATAGAGTGTGAGATTTGTCGCTTGGGTTTAGTTTCTTTTATCGTTGCACGGCCTGATGGGATATTGTGGCAAAGTGTTAACAGACACCTAAATGCTGCAGACGAGCAAACTGCCAAAACTTGTTCTTTTATAGAGGTGCTCACACATGTCAAAGGTCAATTAAGCAGTGCATTTGATTAACAGCTCCTGGCTGCTACTTAAGTCTTATGAAATTGGTCAGGTTGCACATAGTTTTTCACAGGATTGCATTTATCAGGAGGGGCCACAAAAACGTTGTAATACTTCCTAGCCAGGTAACAAAAGCACATTGCATTACCATCACTGCATGTTAGATTATTGTCCTAAATATACAGTAAATTTATAAGAAATGCAGCAACTACCATGAAAAAAAGCTGTGAAATATTCCAGTCATCTTTTCCCACGACTCACTATGTTCAAGTTTAGCCATCACCACTCAAAATTCAGGCAGCACATATGTGCGTAGTGTGCATGTTGTACTACATTAGGGAGAGGTTTTTCATGGTGAATATTCGTAAGAGTATGAGTAAAAGTATGTCTACCTGTGAAAAAGTCTTGCTTATCATGCTCTTTTTGCTCTAATATTTTATCCCAAAGTCAAGCAAATGAAGACATCCAACGTCTTGGAAAGATGCCATACTGTTTGACCTCCTACACACACAATCAAGGCAATAGGCCTCGTTACAATACCTGTAAGCACACACAAACCTCCCATTAGCGTTTCATGGCACCGGCGCCCATCGGCTGAATGATCAGGCGATGATGCCAAAGCAATATCTATAATTAGGACATAGAGCCAGTGGAGAATGAACCTTGTGCTTGGCTCCTTCCCGTAAGCAATTAAGACTGTGGCAGACAGATCACTGTGTCAGAGGTTTGATTGAGGAGTAGGCCAAGTGCACAGCTGAGGACGTTATGGCTTTCAAGCTGAGTGGGTTTTACTGCGCTGACAAAATAGGTTTGTCAGCCACTTTTGTTTGTTTTACAGATTTAGCCGTTTAGTATCACTTAGCATATACCACTGGCAGATGTTTGTGATTAGGAGGCAAATTTATTTGGAACGCCATATTATGCAAACATTAGCAGTCATAAACCAAGATATTAGGTGTCGACAACCAACGTTAAAAAGACATTGTTCTCAAACAATACACTTTCTTTCTTCTCAAACGTCAACTGTCATAAATGTCTAAAACTGACTCCTGGTATTAAATGGTACTGTTAAGCAAAAATATTCAAAAAGTTGGAGCTATTTTCAAAAGACTATAAGGTAAATAATGGTGGAATTAAAGCCTCACGGTCCACTTACACAGGTGTTTATACTTGGCTGAACAGGGCTCTACTTAAATGTCTCCTATCTTGCTGTGTTTCACAGGAGGGGCTGACTTTGCTTTTCTATTTTCACATTATAGCAAGAAAACAAAAAAAGTAATCACTTGAATAATTGTCTTGATGCATGCTCAATCATCCATGTAAGGAAATCAACCACTGATCAGTGGCAACTGATCACTGGCCATGAGTACCATTCACAGAGAGTTGGGGAATGGCTGCAATCACAGCATTGTAAGATGGTGAAAGATGTACCCTTAGGCCCCCTCCTTAATTCAGAGATGATCTTTCTCTTTTCACGTAAATGGCCTCCTTGACTCCGCGCTCAAACCAGCGTTCCTCCCTATCCATACCTGTACATCCTCATCATTGAAAGAGTGTCCACTGGCCTAGGTGTAAATAGACTGCCGAGTCCTGGCCTGATGAGTTAGCTCTTTTGTGTTTTGCAATGCGCTTTGCCAGAGGTTGTTTGGTTTCCCCGATGTATAAATCACAGCAATCCTCCTGGCACTTAACAGCGTACACTATATTACTCTGTTTGTGTCGAGGGGACTCGATCCTTGGGTTGGACCAATCTTTGGCGCAGCATGTTTTAGGGTTTAGAGAAAATGTGTCTCAGCTGTGTCAATACTCCTGACACATACTGGATCACTAAGGGTTTTCATCCAGTGGAGAAAGAGATCAACTCCTGCCTAGGTGAAAACCCAGTAGGGCTTCAATGATGAGTATGTACACATCCTGGGAGAAACACTGGTTTGAGCGGGGAGTCAAAAAGGCCATTTACGTGAAAAGGGAAAGACCATCTCTGAATCGAGGAGGGGGCCTAAGGGTACATCTTTCACCATCTTACAATGCTGTGATTGCAGCCATTCCCCAACTCTCTGTGAATGCTACTCTTGGCCATTAATCAACTGTCATTGACCAGTGGTTTTTGACCAGTGTTCATCACAATTTGCATTATGAAGAAACTGATCTCACAGCCCATTGTTCATTCAGTGGGCTGGTTTCAGTCATTGTGCAAAGGTACTGTTTATAAGGTTGAGGAAACCTGCAGTCAGCTGAGACTGAAGAAGATGACTGACAAAATGTTTCTCCCACTGAAAACTCTACGTCCAGATGAGCAGCATTTTGGGGGACACATGAATAATTGCTAACACTTCTTATCTAGCCAACTGGCTACATAAGCCTTGTTTTTTGCAGAAAAAGTTCAGACTTCACCGAATGCTGCAGTGGGGAAAAAGCAGCAGAGTTTCACTCCTGGAGGTTCTGCACTGTCATGCAACACTTTATGGACCTTCATCTTTAATTACACCTGTGCTTTCTCAATAGTGAAATGTCAGAAAAAAAAGGTTTATAGACGGTTTTCATGGCACTCTGTAGTGTTACAGCAGGATAATGGGCTTTTCATTGTTGGAGCTGTCTCACTGGAGTTGTTGCAGACCATGTTACAACTAAAATTATTGTGTCATTATGCAATAAACTTGCATTTAAAATGGTTAGTTCAAAGATGGGGACCGGGTTTGCGACATGTTAGTTTCCACCTTCTGTGTGTTTGGTACGTGCCAGTTTAGCTTACCTGGTTGAGCAGGTGACTTTAAGCTGCAAGATTCAATGCAGCAGCCTCAGTTTTAAATCAATCCTGGACCCTTTGCTATGTGTCTTTCCTCTCTTTCACCTTCCCTTTCCAGGCTAAGCTCCACTATTCTGTCAGAAAAAGCCCAAAAACGTTTAACTAAAAAAGAAAAGCAAGTTTGTAGTGTCAAGATAACAAAAAGACAGAGTTGGTTTGCAATTGAACAGGGTCAGTTGGCAATTACATGCAATACTTTTATGATATTTAGGCAGTGATAAATCTGTTGCCATCCACATACAGAGAAATTTACACATACAGAAATTCATGCCTTATAATCAGAGTCTAGCCAAAACCTCACAGACCTCACAGATCTACAACTAATGATATAGTTGCTGCAGGGCGATTTAACTGCAAATTGACAAAGGCTTTCAGTAACCTTGCTTTGATGTAGGAATATAACCAGAACACAACCATCTGAGTTGTCTCCTATTGTACAGAGATGCATAGCAGACGAGTTGTGTACAGACCGACTCAGGGTGAATGCAACGTGTTGGCAATCTGTCTGCATTTCTAAATAAGCAATTTAATTATTTGCAAACCTTTACCAGTCCATCTGAGACTGCATGTGTTTGCAGACATGTTGCTTCCAACCTGGTGAACTGTACAATCACCTTGCAATTGAAAGTGGCTGTGCAGATGATTACGATGTTGCACGCTCAACCTCTGCACAGCCCCCCAAAAAAATCAACACAATCACTAAACAACTGCAGATTTTTCTTAGTTGCAGAGAGGATGTCGTCCTGTTATTTTGTTTTTGCTTTTTTTAAATCTGGGGTGAGCGAGCCATTATGCAGCCGAGTCATCATTAATGACATTTGTATTATCTGTGCTTGTCTTGCAATGACAAGTCAAACATGATAAACATTAGTACACAGAGTCCAGTGAATCATTTACATCCCAGCATAAATATACCAACTTGAGTCTGAGCAGAAGTGTAATCAGTCTCACTCTAAACAGCTCTGTGGGAGCTCTACACTTTGTCCTGTGAATGCAAACCCACATCAGCACACCAAAACTTAAAATACCCACACACTGTAATTTGACTGTGATTATAACAGCTATTAATGAAAGAACGAACACTGTCCTAAGAAATGCTGCAATCTTATGATTCTGATTGTTCTTGTTATTCTCAAACAGGCAGATAGATCTGTTGTTTGACAACAAATAGCATTAAATATTTGCTTGGGAGGTCTTTTGGAAAAGGGATTTATCTACCAGACCGAAGGCCGTCACTGGTGGTCTTCCTTACTTCCTTTTGTTTATAGTCAAAGACTAGATCATAATACAGCAGTTTTTACATCAGGATAAAAGGCCAAGAAGAGTAATTACAGCTGCAGCAAACATATCGGCAACAGTATACATACATATATATATATATATATCTATCTATATATATATATATATATATATATATATATATATATATATATATATATATATATCTATATATATATATATCTATATATATATATATATATATATATATATACATAGAGGTATAGGTTGCTGGTTGCTGTGAAATTAATTGCTAAAATCTGGTCAATGACACTGTGGTAACCACTGGTCACTAGGTTGCTGTGATTTAATGAAACAGTACCGCCATACTTGTCACATCTTGTTTAGATTACTTAATTCTTACTGTAATTCTCTTCTCTATGGTCTACCTCATAAATCTCTCCATAAATTGCAGTTAGTTCAAAATACAGCTGCTTGTATTATTTCCAGATTTAGATCTACTGAACATATAACACCTGTTCTTAAACAGCTCCATTGGCTTCCAGTTCATCTCCGTGTCAATTTCAAGATCCTGCTTCTTACTTCAGAAGCGCTTCATAACTTCCATATTCCTCCATATTTATCTGATCTTCTCCATACATACTCACCCCCTCGTACACTTCGCTCTTCTTCAGCTTCCCTTGTCTGTTTCACCTGCTCGCCTGACTACAATGGGACTCAGAGCCTTTAGTTGTTCTCCCCCAAGACTTTGGAATGCACTTCCACCAGATCTCCGGACCACAAACTCTCTCACCACTTTTAAACCACGTCTCAGGACCCATCTATTCAAAATTGCATACACCTTATTCTATCTTAGTCCATTTTTACGTTGCTCAGCTTTTATACTTTTATGCTTTTTTTTCTTTTTCTTTTTGTTACTATTATTCTTGTGCTATTGTAAGGTGACCTTTAGGGTCTTAAAGGCGCCTATAAATAAAATGTATCATTATCATTATTATTATGATTACTATGATTATTTCCCTGACTGGTTGGTTACGTTGGTTGCTTACTGTTGAGTACACAGTGAAGCACCAAAAACCTTGAGATTGCCGCAGTTGCCCCTAGTTTGAATGGAAGATTCAAACTTGTTTGCAAACACTTACCAAATGATAGTGAGACTGTGAGCAAAGTGATGCGAGGGTTGTTTGTCTTCAAAGTAAAAGCAACACCTTTAAAAAACGATTTCGGGGTAAGGCAAACGTTCTCTGTTTCCTGTTTATGCCACACACTTTACAGCTTCACCAACACTTAGCAAGTAGTTGACAAGTCTTTGCAGACACTAAAGACAAAAAGCGTCTTTTGTGCAAATTACGGGCAATCCGCTAGCAATCAGAGCAATCACAAGGTGGTTTCTGGCGCCGCACCAGCAACCTCCAGCACCCACTTGCCAGGTAACGCAGATTTTTTTCCCCCAGTGATCAGAATTTGCCATGCGGTCACCAACAGTTCTCAAGGCCTGTGTGGCTGAGGGCTAAAATATAAGTTGAGTTTAAACAGGGCCAAATTATTACAAGCTGAAGCTTACATACAAAGTTACACAAAAACGAGGGTGTGCACTTTACTAATGTAGCACCACTTTCCTGAAATGCCCTTTAAGCAATACAAATGTCCTAAATTACACGGAAATATGCTCAGTAAAACAGTAAGTCTACTTAAGTTTTTATTTTTGTTTAAATAAATGCACACTTCCCTTTAATGGCGAAAGCCGTGTAGCCGTGAGTAGCTGTTTGAGTAAATGGATGAATAATACAAGAGTTTAAAAGGCACACAGAGAGACAAGTACATAACGTATGTGCTCATACAGGCTGAGCGTCGGCTCAGCGTGAGGCCCCGTGTGTGTGCATATGTGCGTGTTAATATTATATGACTAACTGGAGACATTAAATTTAATAAGGAATTTACATTTCAAATAGAGGGCATGTCTTCGGTAAAATGTGTTGATCCACAAAGCACGATTTCCTCTGTAAGTGTTAACCATGTAAGTATATACAAAGCTCAGCGCACACTTCCACGCAACAGGACTGTAAAAATCTTCAGGCGCTCTGCCTAATTGGTCCCTCTATGATATTTTCTTACAGATCCCTTGAAGATTTGTTGATATTAATATTTTATGAGCGAGATTTTGCAGACTCTTGCCAACTTTTGGAAATTAATGAGCTAGGGATGCACAAGATCCCCTGCCAACATTCACAGCTAATGCGGTGTGTATCACAAGAATGACCTGTGTTTTGTGTGTGTGTGTATAGTTTGGGTGAGTGCGTATGACCTCAGTACATGTGTGTGTGTGTGCATCGTTCACTTATTTTTCTTTTCATATTTTCTCTTTCCAAGCAGCCTTAAAATAAACTCCCTCAGATGTTCTCTTAACTGCAAAAAAGATTTAAAGTCAGATAGAAGATCAATGAAAGCCAAGTTCACGCTCCCCTGGTGACAGAAATCGGGGATTAATATCACGTATGCACAGCTTGCCCTCTTTCAAAACTTCTACGGTGGAAAAGACCAGCTTCACTGGCTTGAAGAAGGGAAACAGGCAGCCGTATGGAGACGAGACTCCAGTTTAATCTTTGAGGAGTAGATCACTCATTCATTAAACTTTAAAACAGATTAAAAGAGACACACCAGAGGTGATTTTTCTTCTTACATTAGAGCATTAATATAACTGTGGAAGGTTGATGTTGTGCAAAAGGTGCATACCAGGATTTTCCCTAACCTTCACATAAAAATCAAAGCTAAAACAAATGTCTTCAATTATTATGGTCGGGCTCCATGGTGAGTTTTTCTATCTCAATCCAAGGCACCAATCCAGTGCTTTTCAACACTTCGCAGTGATCAATAGCGGTTTAGAATTTAAGACGTTATTATATTTTTCTGCAAGACTTTCAGCGTGAGGCGACCTGTTCTTTCACATCTTCATGACCATTTCAAGCTTCTTTGATCAATAATTTGTGATAATCAAAAGGTGAAGGTGAGTCTGTCATCGCGGGGAGCTGTTGTCGGGCAAGTGTCGAGCTCGCCTCGCGGCACTTCTGGTAACAATAGAGTCATTCAGAGCTACTTCTAAAATTACAAACATCATGAGGCAATTATCAATTTCCTGACAACCTCAGATGAAACATGCGTCATGCAGAGAGGGCCTCCGACCAGTGATAATTATTTCTAGATGGTATAAGGAGTTTCCTTTTCCACCACAGATTCTGTTTATTTTCTGTCGATGAAGATAAACAAATAGCCTTAAGAACCAAAATGGTATGAAATTCAGACATGAACCTAACTTGATTCAGGGCGAGAAAAGAATTCAGTCAGTCTTTTACAGCATAACAGAAACACAAAGAAAGCTAGGTATGTGCTTGTTTTTTCTTTTCGCGCAGTATACTTTCCAAAGTAACTGAAAACATCTAGCAACAGGTCCAGGGGAAACAAGTTCAGACGATCGAGCACGGCGTAAACACAACCTCAAGTTAATCAGACTCATCTGAAAGAGAAACCCAAGCAGAACAGGAGAATTACAACCCGAGCGCCCGGCTGTAAACATCCACTGTTTACACCCTGCATTCCTGGTTATACACTAACCTACTGTACTTACCGTAGCTGTGCAAGCTCACACTTTCCCTGCACGTCATTAGTGGAACTGTGCCCACACTCGCTTTTGAGTTATACCTCAGAATAAAGTGGGTGTTAATCTGGCTAGACTTTGCTTTACAACAAAAAAAACTAGCTTATCATAACACAACTTTTGTCTGTTGATTTGTTCAACTCATTTTTAGCAGTGCCACCCCCATTTAGATGAAACTGAGCGTGTGCTGTTACACCCTGATATACTTACACGGTCCTCCTACAACTGATAAAGCCCCTTTTTTAACAGGAAAAGAAAGCAGTGAGGAGTAGGTGAGTGACAAACAAATTGGTGTTCAAGGGTTACAAAGTTCAGAGGTGAGTTACTTAAAATACCAGCAGTCATTAGTAGCAAAACACAAGCCGTGCACAGACCTACATATTGCTCACATTATTTAAGGCAGTCTGGGGCTCAAATAATCAGCTAAATGCAGTCAAATGTTCCTCGGCTCTTCAGCCTTTCTTGTTTTTACTTCCGACACATGGAAAAGTTACTCAGCTTTTAAACTACGTGACTGACTCGATAATGTTGTTATGGCAAACGGCAAGACGTATTTTGGAAAAAAAATATATTCAAATGTCTCCATAATGAGTGCGAGTGATCATTGAGGTAAAAGGGAGACAAATGTGGGAGATGGAGGAAAGAAATCTGCATTCGAAATGGAAAAAAAAAAAGCCAGAGGAGAGGAAAAAGAAATAGCAACTCAGGGGGCAAAGAAAGCATAAACACAGGAAATTATTCATAGTCTGAAAGTTGTGTTATTCGCAGGCTTGGCAAAAACACTGAATGAACACGACTGAACACACACACACACAGTGCACAGTACGCACTTGCTGGCTTTGTGCGCTGTGTTTGGGAGACACATCTCTAGAGTGCGGTGCAGCCTTCCACTCTGCTCAATATTGCATGAGCCTCCACTAAAGTTGAACCCTGCCTTTTGTTTTAGTTAAGCAGCAGAATAAATAGAGCATAGCCGCAGCATCATAGGGACAATTAAATAAACAGCAGCGCAGGGTTTTAGGAGACAGTGTCGTGCTAATCACTCGCTGCACTGAGAGCACTGCGCTGTGATACAATTAAATCACAGCCATTTATTACACTGTAAACTAAAGCCTGGGAAGAAAAAGAGATAGGGATTAGGGATATATTTTCCTTCTAAATGTGTAACATGGGCTTCAGCGTATAAAAAAAGGGAAAAAAATGGCAGATTGTGTAGGTGTGTATGTGTGCGATGGGGTTGCTTCTCAAGCTCGAGACTTTAAAACAGCACAGGGGATATTTGAAATAATAACTGATGCAAAACAGCGGATTTGAAAAGAGATTTATTCGGTTCTGCATCACAACCGGTGAGTCAGCCTTTATTCCATAAACCAAAGCTTATCTGTCTCTTAGGATGGGTATGATAATATTGTACCAGACAATGGGATTGAAAAGAGGCTGAATTCAAGCGCAAACATTTATGTGGGCATGTCATGTTTGCGCGCTTCTCTGCAGCCATACCGCCGCATTGACAGTGGGAGCCTTTCACCGGCATTTGTGACTGAAAATAGAACAGATGTGAGCAAACTGTAAAATGGACTTAGGAGCTTGTGTGCCAACAAAATATATTAGAAAAAATCTTTACTTCCAAAAATAAAAAATTACTCTTTTAAACTCACAAAACAAGAAAAAGCAGCAAAAACAGATCAGGCAAACTGAGAACATTGAGTCTGTAGCGAACTTCATCAATGCACTGGCAATTATTAACGTTACTTTCATTTGGATACCCTTTGTGTTGGGATTAATGACAGCATTTCTTTTAAAGCCTCATCTACATCGGTGTTGTACAGTTAGATAAAGTGTCAACAAACCAAACTAATCAAGCTGAGCCAGGACAGGAAATAAGCTGATGCTGCTCTATGGTAATGCTAAAGCTAATGCTAGGTGAGCCGGCTGAGCAGAGAGATTGTGTTCAGAAATGAGAACATTAACTGGGTTTACTGAGCAGAGTTCATCACTGAATCACTGCAAAGCAGCTCGACATGGACAGTGAGCCTTTTACATTGACCTCGGCAGACTAGAGTAATCGCTCTCTGCTTCAGCGACACCATTCACGTTCGCTAGTGCGCACAACGCTAAGACCAGCCATTCTCAAGAGCTGTGCGAGCTACACGTCATATGTAAGGAAGAGCAAACAATGGATGGAAATTACCGATGTGGTTACATGATGGAAAAGCAGGACTTTCAGCAGCTAGCTAAATCTTGACCAGAGTCACAACATTCAAGGTAGAAAATATTTTTTTGTTTTATCACGTGATAATACTGTGCAGCTCCTGATGTGTTATTTATTAATAAAATGTTCATTTTTTTCATTCTGTGAGAAATATTATTGAAGTATTTCCTTGGAATATTGTGATATAATTTTGAGTTTATATCACCCACCCACCCTACTCCTGAAATCCCGCTAAGTGTATGTAAAGAAGATGTCAGCTGTATCCTTAAAACACTAAGATGTGTTAAACGTTAGCTTAAAGTTAAAAGTGACAAAAAATAGAATAATTTCCCTTTTTTTATTTATTTGATTCAAACTAGATTAATGCTAATAAAAAGGTAATCTACTAAAAATAATTGAGTTCAATACATACTACTTTATTACAGAGGAGATATAGAGGTTATCATTTAATTTGCAGGTAATAGGCATTTTTTAAATATACCAAAATGTCATAATGGTGTAAATGACGACTGCACAATGTGCAATGTGCTATATGGCTACAGAACACTGGCACCATCTGTGGTTAGACTGGTTCACACTGCAGTTCAAAATGCTACTGGAAACAATATCTTCTGGGTAAGTTGAGACAAGAAAAATTGGAAGGTGATATCACTTCTGTTTTTCCAGCTAGTTGAAATGGCAAAACCTGGCAAAAGAAAAGAGTCCCTTGTTTAAAGAGGAAACAAAGGCGAAGAGTAAACTTTGGATGGGCTGTCACTTGGTGAAGACAGGTCTAGAAACCAGGAAGGTTTCGGTGTAAGGGTGGGAACACGCATGCGCACAGTGGAGGACTCCATGGGCAAACAGTTGTTCCTATTTCCTAGTTCAACTGAAGGATGCATGCACTGTTAGAGCACTGTTTGTGAAACAAGTTGGAGCGAACGTGGACACTGGCACGTAGGCTGGCGTTAAACCTGTGCTGATAGCTTGCGTCATTTGCACCAAAGCAGAAAGTACAGTTTAATAGCTGCTTCGTACTTTGTGCAAAAACGAGCTAATATTTTTGTCTGTTTCAGTGGTCACAGATCAGGCACTGTCATAAAAACTCATCTATAAAAAATATTCCTCTCTAATCAAACTTGATTGCCATTTTTTATGACAAGCAAAGTCAGACGTGAAGGAGGTGCTAGCAAGTGAAAAGCAACCTCCTCACAACTAGGAGAAAAATCGGCCGTTGCCCAGTCACTGCACTGAATTGTTTTTTTGCTGTCAAAGACTGACTGCAAGTCACGACAATTTGCAATTATTTCCAACTAGTCACCCAGAAGTCACTTTTCGATTCCAAGATGCAGCATCTTTGTACAATAGGGGACTCGATGCAACTAGTTGTGTTTTTTTAAATTCAAGCGAGGTTGCAGAGCTGGTCATTTGCAGTAAAATCGCCATCCTGCAGCAACCATGTCACTATTTGTGGAGGAATTTCTTAAATTCTAAATTTCAAATCCATGATGTTTTGGCTGGACTCTGAATTGAAGTAGTTAATCTGTATTTCTGTATATGCGAATTTTGTATCCAGACAGCAACAGATTTGCAACAAACGACAAGCAATTTGTGATGTTTGCCAGATCTATAACTGTTAATTGCCACATTAGCTCAGACTGTGTGTAATTTCCAACTTTACTCCATTCACTTTAAAGATGGCAGCTGACTGTGAGTAGTTGCAGATCTGGTTCCTGTCAAAAGAACCATTTCAAAGGCAACAAGATCAGAAAGTCGTGTGGACATGGCTGGTTGTCCCACAGTCTCTGCCCACTGTCTTCTTTCATATAGTCTTAGAACTGAGCACAACTGAGCGACTTAACCAAACTCAGTGTGTGCTGGAGTGAGTGAATGCTCTGTGCTCTTATTGGTCAACCTCGCAGAGATGACAGAACCATCATGCTAGATGTGAAAAACAAAATTGAACATGCTAGCCTGTCAGTTGGTATGTTAAAAAGCATCCCAGAAGGAGAATCGTTTTTTGTCCCTTATGGCACACACTACACGACATAAAACAGTTGTCATGGAAATGCGCATGTTTATTTCCTCCTAACCCACTTCCTGTGCAGGCTTTTTTAGTTGTGTGATGAAATACCAGGTGTATAATACTTATGATAAAGGTAAAAAGTCAAGGGAAGACAAAGGTGTGCTGCTAGTGTGGCACAAAACAATTGAATGACCCAGTGATACACAAGCACTAATACAATTAGCGGTGACACCAGCCTATTAAGGAAGTGTCGAGCTCTTGCCGCATCGTGTATAAAAACAATATTGCGTCAATCTGAGTTAATATCCCAGGTCTCCAGAAAGTGTCATCAATTAAAGCAATGTCAGGCAATGTAACTCTGGTTTACTGCTCTGCCAAATGACAGCTCTCCAGCACAATTAACCATCCATTCACTCAGATATATATCATTTTCATTATTTGATTGTATTTACTTCCACACAGATGCAACAAGTGCATAATTATGGCTGTAATTAAGCTGCAAAAAAAAAAACAACAACACAAGCACTGCCACATGAGCACCTTTGAAACAATGAGTGCTCGATTCATTAGCATCTGCTGTAAGCTTATTAATCATCTAACAGGCAATTAGCAAGCTGTTACCATTGGCGGCTGGTATGTAAATATATTCCTGGGTTAATTTCTTCCTCAGATAATAAAGGAAACATTATGAAAATGAGCTCTGCCACTATGTAAATGATCTATGCTGTTAATTGCGCCGCAGTGTTTCAACTTGGATCTGCAAATGGCAGCGTGATGGGCTGGCACGGAGGTTATATGCCAGGTTGCTGAGGGAATGAAAGTGGTAGGCATCACACTGCAGCCTGCATGACAATTTATGGGGTGTTCAAATGCCTTCCGCCAGCCCTTCTGTCAAATAGATAATAAACCTTGGCTAGCAGAGGTGGGCCCAGAGGGACTGGCCATGTGTGAAAGAGTGGGGGAGTAAAAGCAATATATGGTAAAAAAAAAAAAAAAAAAGTGACTGTGTATGTGTGTCCAGTCCTCTCCACACTGAATAAGCCTACTGCTTAATACAACACCAGCATATATTATATCCAAAGTAGTTATTGGGAAAAAAGGACAAAAACAGCAACAAAAAACCCCAAAAAACACACACACACAAAAAAAAACACTAAACTGTGGCTTCTCACACAAATACGCTGCATTTTCCATTAGCTAATTAGTCTTCACTGCACATGTGCACGTGTCCCATGCCATGGCCACACTAACAGGATATCAAGCCATGCTGAGAGGATTTTCTGGCAATCTACTGCTGAATTCACAGCACAACAGCACTAATGACACTCGGGCCCGACATCCATCATGGCAATGTTCATAAAGCCTGTGCCAACATGTAGCTTCCCTTCGGCCCTTGGTGCTAATCTATGCAGTGCAGGCACGGAGAAGCCATTACAGCTCTGAATACATGATGAGGCTCACAACTAATACTTCTCTCCACACCAGGGGGAGGTTGGAGGACGAGAGGCAATATAATTGAGGCCAGGAGGCAGATTGTGATCTATTGACATTAAGCTAGGGCTCTTAATCTGACAGTTGTCCCCTCAGAGATGTTGACAGACAGCTGGGTGGGCAACCGTAGCCTTTTACATGGATGCACGCCACATAGTCCTAACTGTTACATTCACACCACCCACCCCCAACCTGATGTCAGTTTTCTTTCTGTGCAACACAAATTCATCAGGAGACTGTTAACTCGGCACCTTAAAAACAAAAGGAACGTGGATGAATGCCACGCTGAAATCTGCAGTTAGCACTGTGTGAAGCCCAAAATATTCTCTGTATTGAAGTGTTACATATGCAATATAAGAAACCCGGCTGTTCATCATATATCGGTTTTTTGGCTCACTAACAATGCAAAATACATATACGTTGGTATTTTTTTATACAGCAACCTAAGGCCACATTTGAGACGACACAATCACTTTGACAAAAACCGACTGCGATCTCCGACAGATTAGATCTCCTTCCATGTTTGGAAATGTGCCGCCTCCCTCCGTGCTGCAGAAGTGCTGCCAACTTTCAATGAAAAAAAAAAAAAGCTTGAACGACACGATGCACTAATTAACATATCTATGACGTGGTTGCATCATATGTGCATCCTGCCTAATGCCAGTAAGTGTCAACCATTTAGATCCACTTGCTTCATTCCTTCCTAAACCGATATTTTAACAAGGCAAAAATTCCAATAAAGCTGTTCTCATTTACATATTTTTCCTCTTTCTTGTTGTCAGACAATGGGGCTAGTATGAAATACTGACTCTGCCAGAGCCCATTTAGACATTTAGACTATATTGTTCACCAGCAGTCACTTAGAAGCTATTTTCAAAGCTGCTGTTTTGCCCTGCTAAAATCCTGAGCTTGTAACTCATGACAACTTCTGACAAAATCCTCACATAGTGATGCCAGTGGTGCTATATTTACGTGTAAAATGACCACTCGGAGAGAAAGGCGGTAAACATGAGCAGCACATCTCCAACACAATCCAAAAGATTCTGCTGCTCCTGCTGGTTGAACAGGACAGATGCAAAGACAGATGTGCCTGCAGTCTAAAGGCATTTTTTTGTGTGTATTTAAGTAATTTGATGAAAATAATAGTAGCAGTATTCTTTAAACATTCTCTTATATAGTGCAAAAATGTTATCAGAGGTCAATATAATAAGAAAATCCACCAGCATTTTCTTTTCCTGTTCCTGAATCTGTTGCTCAGGTCGCTTCCAAGCATTACACAGCCTGAACTTTTCAACTTTTAATATTTATAGCTTTTGCTTGTCTTAAATATAATAGTGAGCAGAATATGGTTTTTCAACACTTGGATAAGCAAACAAGGCATTTAAACATATCCTCTGCAGCTTGTAATCCGTAAATTAAGAAAACAGTCATCTCTCTTTGATGGATGAAGTTATTTTTAGTTGTTACATGTGAATAAAATAGGCCACACTGGCTGTATTATATTCAAAACCGCTCCACAAAAATGCTGAAAACACACAGTGTGAAATTCTTTCATCCCTAAAATTTCACACACACTGCTCTGTGAAAGAAAAGGACGCAGAGACACACACACTATCACACAAACTGCTCTCCAAAGCCAATTAGATTACATCAGTGAGTCACATGCTAGATGGCTTCACCACTTAAGTGTTCCCAAACGGCAGCCATTTTTTCCACTGTCTCGGGTGCGTCAGGCTGTGATGTGTGGCCCAATCATCAGCAACACGGAGCCCTCGTATATTTAAATATGCGTGACTACAGGGCATGTTATTCTCCCCACATGTTCCCTGGTCTGCCTGTAGACTCGACTGATTTATTGACGCTCAGTGACATGGGGAGGAGATAGCAGATAGCGTAGCGGGACTCCAATGCACCACAACTGATGTGAAAAGCAGCCTAGCGTCTGAAATCATTTGCAGTTGCACTCCCAAGGCCCCAGTGATTTAAAGAGACATACTTCAGAGGGCTTCGGTGCCTGCCAGGGAAATGTAGTCACATCACATTAGACCCAAAGACATGCAAATAAATGCTGGGCCAGTGGAATCATCCCAGGCACATCACTGTTTCAAGGTTTCATTTTGAATCCAAGAGCCTTCATAGTAGCCTATTGAGTTTCATTTTGCACAGCTCTCAAACTTACATCACAGCATGTTTGAATATCATTTGATGGCACGGGTACCTTGAACTGTCAGGCTGAACCAGTCCACAGGAAAAAAAATTCCCCCAGATATCTAAAAACAGGCTCATTTGCGAGAGCCACATTGACAAAAACTTCGACCACTCCTTTTAAAATCCTCTACCATGCAATCAATGGAGAGTTTGAGTAATGCCAGGCCCATTAGAGCTGACCAAATTGCTGCAGGAGGCAGAGAAAGAGTGTCATCTATTGTGGGAAACGATTGCTTAATATAGCAGCCGGGGCTTGAAGGAGTGCTTACCAGAGCACAATCCACTAAAATCAATAGCAACAGTCAGGCTATATTGTTTCAAACGAGGAAAAAGTGCAGCTACGATAAAAAGCACTCAATATTGGTGTCTGGGCTGGTGAGACGCTGAGTCAGGAGTCAGGAGTAAGTAATGCAGCGCTGTAGGCAGAGGTGGAGGGAAGGAGGAGACGAGGGGTGAAGGGATAAACAGTGTAAGCAAGCGCCATCCATCCTGAAGGTCAGGAAACTTTTCAGGTTACGGCACTCCTGATTTCAGTGCTTATTAATTCACCCACACTCACATCAGTTTCCTGCATGGAAATGATGACTAATGTTTTCAGCTATTTTCTAGTTAGATATGTTCAGGCCAACT
Source organism: Oreochromis niloticus (assembly GCF_001858045.2). Classification (NCBI taxonomy): domain Eukaryota; kingdom Metazoa; phylum Chordata; class Actinopteri; order Cichliformes; family Cichlidae; genus Oreochromis; species Oreochromis niloticus. The sequence continues at coordinate 12,028,837 of NC_031965.2, forward strand.
GATGCTCCAGTCACATGGCAGCAGGAAGTCGTACAGGAAGTCTCTCTCTCAGTGCTGTGCAGAGGATTACATGTATTTGTCATTAAATGAGGCACATACTCGCTTATAGCAATGCAGTTGTTGTTGTTGTTGTTACAGCAACTATTCGCCTGGGACTGCTTCGAGTTAAAGTGTTTCAAAATAATTAAAATATTACAATATTTTAAAGAGATTTTCATCCTGTGCCAATTAACCTCTAATCATCTCGATGGCAATCTCTTCTCTTCACAAAGACAAAAAAAATAACTTCTGAAATTCACCTAGAATTAATTTCACTCATCTCTAGCTAGGGTGTAATCCCCTAAAATGTTTACGTTTAGTTTTGAAGTCAAAAAAGATCTGATTAGTTCCAATGTAGTCTGCATTCTTAGGTCTACATACATATTTATCTTTATTTTATATGAATATATATTCTCAGCAACATCAGTGGAGTTTGGGCAAGTTTTAGATGTGTGTAGAATGTGCATGCCATCCTTAAAAGAGTGAATAAATATTGTATAAAAAGTGTGCCTCTGCAAATATAAGTAGGCCCATGTTGTGACAGACAGAAAAAAGCAATAATGACTCTCCAGCGAGTCGACTCCTCTGACTAGGAAAGCAGTAAGTGATGGTAGTCCCTGTTCTGCTCTGCAGCCTCGGTGAGCTTGGCACATCTGCACAAGAACCAGCTCTCCACCTGCTGCAGGTTCTAGTTAGAGAGGCCCTCCGGTCAACAGCGGCTCTCCAGAGCAGAACAATGACTCCTGCAGTCCAAGGAGGCTGGAGTTGGTCCAGAGTATCCACCCTGGAAAGATAAGACAGCCGCTGGCGAGCACGCTGTAGGGAAAGTGAGTTGCATTAATATACGTGGGCAGCCCACCCAAGAAAACACTGTAAGCTAGTTCATTTTCTGTGAGCGGCAGCTTGGCGCTCCTTTGAGCCTAGCCCCAAGGAGTTACTCACACAATAAACCATTTTCCATCAGCTTCGAAGAAAGGATATGTGACATTTATTTACATTTATTTAAAGTTATAATAATGTAACTACAGCCACTGCTGTGGTTGCGACTGTTAAAAAGGCGACCACAGGAGCTCACAAGTTCATCAGAGCTCTCAGTGCAAATCAGTTTAGGTTACTGTGTTGAGTCACTCCTCTTTTATTACTGCATATAAACTTCTTCCTCATTTGCTACTGAGAAAAGACTTGTTAAAAAGTGTTGCTTGTCAGATTACACAAATATATGTTGTTTAAAACCTGTAAATGAATAACTAATGCTGTTTTTCTGGCTTCATCTAAATCCTAACCTGGACTTTCACTACAAGGTATTGAACTTATATCAGCATTCCTCAGGGCTGTTTATATCTTACTCCCTCACATATTTCTTTTAGATATATAGACCTGCTGCTTAAGAAAACCTTCCCTTAAAAAAAAACTAGCATTCCACCCACAAACCTCAGTTTCACTGTGATCCCCTCATCCTGGACTCGGTCGGCCCGAATGTCTCTTTGAGCTGCAGCCTGGAGTCCAGCTCACCTCATCAGTATGTATGTGCCCTCTTCATCCCCAACAACAACAGAGGCAGGAGGATGAAAAAAACGAGCGGGATCCCTTAATAAAACAGGGCTGGATGGAGCCTTGTGAAGCCACATTCCCTTCATTCTGGGCCTGATATTTGTTGAGCACAGACAGCAGACTCTTCAAAGGCAGGGAACATTCCTGCAGGCCTCCTCAGATCTGAGACTCGGCTGCCCTCACTGCACCCCGCATACTCATTCATACACACACACACACACATAGAGCAGTGCAAACACACTTTTATCCTTTACTTCCACTGCTGACCTATCAGTGCAGATCAGAGGAGCGCTCATTAGTGTGCATCTTGTGTGTGTTGTTGTTTACCAATAACTTCATCTCTGGATGTTTCAGTATCAGCACATATTCTGTGGTTACCGACTCATTTGCTACCAGAGAGCAACAAACGTTAATATTTTATTGGCTGCAGTGGTACACCTGCAGTTTTCTTTGAGTTTTTCTCAGTTTCAGTGTTACTTTTAGTTTTCTTAATGATCCTTATGCGCAGGGTATTCGTATGGGGCAAAATTTCAGCATCGGTACTGAAGGTGTCTGACTAGTAATCATATCTAAACGAGCATTTGCACTTAACAGGCAGGTAATAATAACAAAATAGCAAATTTATTTACATTTTGTCCATTTTATGAGTTTTAAGTTAGTTCTCATGTTTTTATTTTTCATTTTAATTACATAAAATGTAAATGTCATACCTAGTTCTGGTTTGCTTTACTTTAGTTAATAATTAACATTAGATGCAATTTTGGGGTTTATTTTGTTAAATATTTTATGTATGCATCATAGCATGCAAAGGTCTTGCACCATCCCTCATTTCTTCAATTTTGCTTCACAGGAGACCAGCTTTCTTGTCATTTTTAAAGCAGTTTTGAGCAATAATTCTCCAATTTTTCTGTGAATGTTGGTCATTTTTCTCACATTTTTGTTTGTTAAACCCCTTAACGCCAACCCATGAAGGAGTCAAGAATACGGTTGTGGCTACACATAACAGAGATCTTGTCAAAATTAATGGAATTTAATTTAATTTTTCAGCATGACAATGATCCCAAACACACACAGTGGAGCACTATCTGTCATCGATCGATCGTTAGATTGTTAGAACTGTGTGTTTGCCTTATATACCTCATTCCATGTATTTCGTATATTTCCATCTTTGCACATATTTCAATAAATCACTGCACCAATTTCTCATTTTCCTGGCGAAATCTTCACGGTGAAGACTTTTTGAAAACATAAACTATAACATACGGTAAATGGAGTGCTGCTTTCTACTGAGTTTGAGCACTCAAAGCACTTCCCAGTACAAGTCTAATTCTCCCAGTCACACACACTGGTGTAACTCAGGGCTCAGTATCTCATCTTGGGACACTGTGACATTGTGGCGGGGTGTGGCTTGGGCACGGCGTCATGGGAGGCTGAGACACACCGGAGTGGCTGTAGCTGGAAGGCTGCAGCCGAGGTTTGGAGGAAACATCAACCGGAATAAAAAGTGTAAAAGTGCAAACTACGAGGTTGGGTCCGTTGTTCCCGTTACAGACGCACAGACAGAAGAATCAATGCTCCGACATTCAGACTTGTAGACAACCCACTCTGCCATGTAAGCCGCCACCACCCACACTGAAAACTCTGGCAGATATAGGAGTGGTTTGGTACAAAGCTATTGACTGAACATGTCCACTGATATGGCTCCTACCAGCACAACACTGCTGTACAAAGTTATATGTAAGACGATACTGTTTCCTTACAGCAGGTGACGACAGCCTTCCTCTACCAGAGGTGTTAAATGGTAACGGCTTCACAATGACTGAAGCCGACCCTACTGAGCGAGATGACATTCTTGAACGTCATGCGAGTAATTTTCCAGTTGTCATCACTGGATCCACGTGAGAGATTAATCGCAAGGCGGTAATAAATATTAAACAAGATACTGTAGCTGTACAGTAACGGTGACAGATGTACATTTATTTTGGGCAAAGAAAAACCAGAGCATAGCTCGAAGCTGTGTCACTCGGCGCTGCTCGCTATAAGCAGATAAGCAGTAGTTCAGCCGGTGCAGAGACGGCACTAACAACATATTAGCCCTGTTGCTTTGTTTACCTCAGGGCTCAGCTTTCCTAGAGGCTATTATAAATTAGCATTAGTGGCAAAACGCAATTAAGCCCAGCCTGCTCCATGTCACAGGCAGATCAACACCATGGAAAGTCATGCTAATTGGCTTAGCACTAATCCTGTTTGAAGTGTGCTAGGTAGTGGCACTGGCTTATGACTGATACACAAATCTGGCCTCATCAAAGGGATGCCCAGGCAGTCTTACCTTCGCTTTAGTCATACATCACTGATTGATTTATTCAGGAGCTCTACTCTACAGCTGATTACTGAGAGTTTCTGAATGAAGCTGCAAGGCAGTGACAGGGGACAGGAAGGAAGGAAACAGAGTGAGAAACACCCATCCATCAGTGAGCTGCCAAAGTGTTTTAAGCAAGGTAAAAATCCATCCACAGTGAGCTTGTCTCTAATTTTTTTTATTTTATTTTACTGGCAAACATTCCAGGAAACACCAGCACATAATGCAGCATGAAAAAAACATGCAGCACTATATCCAAGTTCATGCAGACTGATGGTTATGCCTCACTTTTTCTCCCCCTCATCCTGTTAAGATAGTGCAGGAAGACTTTCCAGGACCCTCTTCAGATCTGCTTCTGTATTACTGCCTCTTTGCATACTCTTCACCTGCCAACATTTGGGTATTAAACCAAGCTTTTTCCAGCATTGGCAATAAATTGGAATTTATTTGAAAGGGATGATGTGTACAGGTGTGAATATGGAGAGAAGAAAGTCCTGCTTGATCTTTTCTTGTCTGCCAGCAGGCTGACAGCATCTCCCTTTCCAAGAACATATTAGCATTCCTGCAGCGCACTCCAATCTCAATGCTCCTTGTTGGGTCAGAGAAATCAAAGCGGTGCACATCTGAGAAATATCAGAGAGGGGGGACGCATAGATTAGCGCTCACGGGTTGTATCGCTAATTAAAGTATAAGAGGGAAAATGGTGCTTGGCTGCTCTCTGGGGACAGGCTGCTATCAAGTGATTGGCTTGAGGTAATCAATAAGCTCCCCGGGGTGTGGGAGTCACAAGGAGGGATTTTCACTTTTTGAATTTTGACTTAAAATAAATTTAAAGAATAAAGAATAAAATAAAATAAAGAATTCTGGAGATCAGGCACAATAGGCTCAAGTTTTCACCGACCTCACGAGCAGTTCAGGTAATTTGCGCCACACATCAAACTGTCACATGGTTCCATGCACAGCTGAGCACTTTATCTGTTTTTGTCTTATCTATTTTGTTATTCTTTGTCTTATCTGCTTTGCATTGTACCATCAGCACTTCCAGTGTCTTCAGCTGTCTTATTTCTTTCACTTAAGAGTTACATTTTAGTTTTGCTGGAACGATAATTACAAAGAAACATATCAGTTTGTTCTGTGAGCAACTGTTTTTTTCAGCAGAACTCATTCAGTATAGAAAACAGACAAGCACGACCTTGCTTGCAATGGATGACATGATGGCTCATAAATAAAATTACCATTGTTTTAATGATATTTCAGTACAGGAGCTCGGTGATGCACAGATTATGCAGTGGGAGATGTTGCAAAAAATGAGACTTTGTGGATAAACCTCAGATTTCTTTGCTTCCAGCCTTGACTTCTTCTCCTCCTATGCCAGCATATTAATGCATATTCATCTTAGTAACAATTTATAACATTCACTAACATTTGTCATGTAGGACATTTACTGTAACAAGATTAGAAGATTAAAATAAGCTAACTGCCTATCTTTGATGCCAGCTGATATGTAAAAAAACAACTTAAAGCTTTGCTGATAGATCACATGGCTGAGTCTATTGTAAAAGTTTTAAGTCATGGCAGCAAACCACCAGTTAACATTTACCCAATGGTTCTCTTTAGCTCAGTTTAGACAGTTTTGTTCTTTGTGTTGTTTGTTTCCCAGTCTGCAGCTGTTATCTGCAAGCTCACCCTACTCTGATCAGCCACAGAGACAAATAAGTTCCTCAGATAAACTCGGTACACACCACTTCTCCATCACAAGATGACGAAGTTAGTGAGTACTCTACTGAACACAGTGGAACATTTAGCAGCTTTGGAGCTGGTGGCGAATGAAAGTGAAGCTAAAAGATAACAAATGCTGCACTCATAAACATTTAGTGTGAGTCATTCTTGTTTTTAAGAAATCCGTGTATAATACAAACAATGTAATTGTAGTGGTTACACTAAAAAAAACAAAATATTTGATATTTTTTTCTTCAACCATCAAATCCAATATGGAGTCTAATAGCTGGAAGATGGAAGCAGACAGCTACTGGCAGCCAAATCTGTGGATGACAGCAGCGTTGTTTTGTTTACAGACCACCTACCGCAGCCTTCCCGTGTAAGAAATGTCTGAATCCTGTCTGCAGGCATCGCAAAGCCCTTCAGACACACAAGCCATTGAAGAGGTAATACAATGGGCGCGGAAAAAGGACTCCTCATAACCTCTCCCCTCTTCTATTTATCCCACAAACCCCTGCTTTGATCAGCGAACGTGTCCTCGGGGAGGCTGGCAACAACAACAGAGCAGGTAATTCTGCCTCACCCCCTCCTGAGTCTATCATGTCCAGTGCAAAACAAGCCAGTCTCCCAACAGAACTGGCCCCGATTTAAACCCAACACTTCAACCTTTTCTGTCTTCACAAGAAAGGAGCGGTGTATTACCTAACGTGCACCGATGGCTTTGCATGAAAAATGAAACGCTATGCAAGGCTAGACAGGAGACGAATGAAAAGGATTAGAGCGTGGGCAAGGATCCGATACAGCCTTATTTACAACTGACAATGTTTTGCTGTGGAGAAGCCACCCTTAATTTGCTGCTTAATAGCTGACTTCCACCACCATGTTCAAATCCCCCTGAGAGGCTTTTGTGGTTTGTTCGCAAGATGTCTCCACTGCATGCATTGCAAATGAGTCTTTCAGAAAAGCACCTCACCTTCCGGCCACAGCTTGCAACGCACAAGATTTTTTTTTTCCCCTCTTTTATTTATTTATTTATTTATTTTTGTCTTACCTTGTTCTTTTCTACTTCTATCTCCCAGTAATAACCTTCAACTAACCTTTAAACCACTGTGAATAATTTAAATCCTATTTTCATATCAATGGAGGAGTCAAGCCAGGCAATTATCTTTTATCTGTGTACTTTGCTGTCAGAGCAAAGCATAATAAAGTCTTCCCAGGAGAGAGTGAGAGAGCAGAGACGGAGAAAGAGACGAGGCATAGATAGTGCAGAGGAGCCATAGGCCACGAGGACATAGTGGTGGAAGAAGGGAAAAAAATTGAGGGCAAAAAAAGAAAAACACCCCCAAAAAATTCAGCAAGACAACGGCACAAAGAATAGAAATACAAAGTCTGGATGCTTGTGATGCTATCTGTTAGACTCTAATGAAAAGAATGCATAATTCACTAATGAGCAGCAGATCTGTCATGGAAAGAAACACTGCTTACATCTGTGCCGGTTTCCAGGAAGGGGATGTGGCGGCTGCCGCATGTGCGGTTTGGTGTCTGGTGGAAGACAGCAAAGATAAACATGACAAATTGGCAGTTCAATTAGAACTTTTGGTTCGCTGTTTTCTCGGTGCGTAGCCGACAGCCTCACTCAGTGACACGCTCTTTCCAGGCCAAAGCGAAGCCGTGTTAAAGCTCATTTGTGAGACAGTGATATAGAGCTGTGTTGTAGATGGGTGCATCCTAGGGAAAAAAAACGGAAAGGGAGAAAAGGAAAAAAAATGTGAAGAAGAAATTCCCCCTGGTACTCATTAAAATTCAGCAGTACAGCAACACCCACCCCCACCACCACCACCCTCACTTTGCTCCTCTTTCCCCTCCCTCTGTCTTTTTCTCTTTCCTCCGTCTGTTCAGACTGCCATCGTCTCGCCTTGTTGCCTCCCTGCATGCCTCCCCGGATTGTCCATGATCATTTTTGATGAATTCATAAAACTTGCTGCATTCTTGATTGAGATGGAGCGGTGGAGAAAACAAGAGTGATGGAGAGAAGAAAAGCAATATCCACAAGCGCAGAGGAGGGGATAGAGAAGGCAGTGGGGGAGGTGAAGAAGTGAATGTGTTTTGGGGTGATGGGATGCACAGATAACAAGAGAAAGAGGGGAGAGGATGAAGGTAGCAGCTATAGGCTTTGCAATATTGATCTGTGGTGCACAGATGAAAAGAGCAGGTGAGCACTGCAAGTGAAGGCAGGATTTCCTTTGGTCAAGAGTGAATGCAGGGCACGTTATTGAAAGAGCTGCCATCTTTGAACCGAGACCAAACTTTTCTTGACTTGCATATGCCTGCTCCTGCAAATCCCCCATGCAGGCCGGAGGCACAGCACGTAACACCCAGGATCAGAACAAACAGGGGTCTTCAACTGCTCACCAAAGCCACAAAGAAAAACAAGAAGAGATGCAAACTAATCCTTAAATGTAATTTCCCAGACACTACTACATACCTGATGTCCCTAGCTACTTGGCACTTTGAAGCAACAGGTGACCAACAGTAGTGTGATTGGATCAGCCCGCAGGTTGTCAGTGACAGAGATCCCTAATCCAACTACAGAAATGTTCATCAGCCTTTCTCTCAGACTTGAAACATTTTTATAATCCAGACTTTACAGTACGTAGGCCAAGCACTTGTGCTAAACCATCCACAAATCTCTAAAATAAAGTAAGTGAATGTAGGAAGTTTAACAAAACACCAGAGAGCTGAGTGCTTGAATGAATGCAGGGAATTCATTTAAAAAGAAGAAAGGTAATAAGTGAGAAAACAGGCAAACACCCAAGTAGCAAAAAAACTGCAGTCCATCAATGGCCACTTGAGGCTGGCTGTTTGTGGGATGAATTTTATTGAACTGTTTATATTAATGGTACCAGCAGTGCTGGTAAACAGTTGTATTTTCTATTTTTTTCTTTCCATATTTGGTGTTTGTGTCACTTAAACACATTTTAGTGACATACAATTTACCTGACACATGAAATAAACACAAATGTAGAATATCACATCGGATCTATTCAGGAATAATAAATACAAAAATAAAAAGAATTTGGATTTATAATAAATATTCTTGAAAAACATACAAATGTTGATAATCGCTGTATGCATGACAAGTTCATGCAAAGTTTCACTGAGATTGGCTCACCCATTAAGGAGGAGGTAGGGTGTTGATTTGTATATATGATGTGATCATTATAGTAAGATGTTCATGTTATTGCACGTGGTTCACTACAGACTGTCCAATGACAGCGAGTCATACAGCCTCTGATCGCCACGTCGTTGTGAACTGCTTCCACATTGATGAAGAAGAACCACATGGCTGTAAATTCACGTACACAGTGGTCAAATACGCTATATTAAACAAATCCAACTTAAACAAAAGCACAAAAAGTAATTTAAAAAATGACTTTTTAATTTCATTCTGTTTAATTAATGTGTTTGCTTCATGTTCATGCATTTTATTATGTGGAAATCAGGTCTTTGTATTAGTTTTCTATGCTTAAAAGTCAATATAATAAGAATAAATACAAATACAAAGTGGATGACACTGATTATGTGGTTACATTGTGCATTCATGTATATTTGTTCTGTACAAACATGTTACTATATGACAGCCAGAGATTACCCATGCTTCAAGAGGCCAGATATTTTACCTCGAGGGCCTAACACCTATTAAGTCCTAATCTTTTTTCTTCCTGCCCTTTATGACCAACGCTACCAGCCTCACTGGAACAAACACATACACGGAGCAGAAAACACATAATCTCCCAGCCTTTGAATTACACACACTGACTAATTGACCAACATCCTGGTGCAGAATCTATCCCCAGAGAAACAGCAGCGTGGAGGAGAGAGGAGGCTGGTTAGGCACAATCACAATGGGAGCGGACTTAATGATGTGCTGAACATCAAAAAAAAAAAAAAAAAAAATCCTTAATAAGCTGGGAAATTCTCTCCCTATTTTCAGCTGCAAAGAGCTTGTCTTCTAAAACATACTGTATATGTTTCTTTAGAAAAGCACAATTAGACAATTACACTAAAACGTATAAATATCATTAAGACATATTCAGAGCTAATTAATTTAGAGGCTGCTGCATTCTCATGTGGGGAAGGAGATGGAAAATACAGAAATAACAGAGGCGGCAAATGTTGCTTTCAATTTTCTTTTTGTTAATTTGCAGGCTCCCCGCTGGGAGAGGTAAAATAACCCCCAGTCAGACTTTTTTCTTTTGCTGTTAATAATAATAGCGTTGCTTTTTCAAGCTAGGCAAATAGTGAGGCTCATTTGCATTGCTTAGGATATGCATCACTGCAGAAAAGTGGCCAAAATGTCCTTAAAAGCTGCATCAGCTTCAGTAAGTTTTTGTTTTAGTTTTGTCCCCCCTCTTTTTTTCCCTTTTTTTTTTTACTTTAATGTGCTAATAAGTTGTCAGAGGCAGTTCTGGATTTTGGCACAAGCACATGCACACAATTTCTCATTATTCCTCTAGCAGCACTCTTTTTTTCACTACCCTCTCTCTCACAGTCTCATTTTGTCTCTCATCCACAGCCCCTCTTGTCTCCCTCCTCTGTCACCCAGGGGAAAAATGCCCAGGCTTTTCTCGTGACAGATCTGCTCCCTGCAGATTTGAACTGCACATCCTGCCTCTCTTCAAGGTGACAGATGGTATGCCGCGCTTTAACCCAATTCGCCCCTAAAGCGCGCCCCAGTGTCTTACTAACACTTTCCTCAGTACAAAGCACACGCAGATCAAACACCATCCTATCCCTATAAAGTTTATCAAAGAATAGCTAGGAATGTGTACAAGGGAAAGATCTGGATGACCTGCCAGAGGGGATTGTATAAATCGCTTGTAGATGCAAATGCAACTGTGTATTATTGCTGGATTTGCCAGAGAACACTTTTTCTTCTTAGGTGAATGTTTACTTGAGCTAAAACCTTTTGTTGGATTAACTAAATGTCCTGAGTTTATGCATATGTATGATATCGGCAGCATCCTAGATTGAAAATGATCACCACAGGCAAAGTACTGGGCTGAGCCTCAGTTATTTTAGTTCTATTATTTCTGTTTTTTCATTAATATTGTTAGGAATTCTTGTACTTTAAAAACAAAGAATGCTGACAAATTCAAAGCATGAATGCATCTGAGGAAATGAACTCTTCATAAAGAGTTGGCACAATAAATATCGAAAATAACTAGGGCTGCACAATTAATCGTTAGAAAATCGCGATCTCACTTCATACTTATGTGCGATCTCATTTCCAAATGAAAACGATTTAAAAAAAAATAAAAAAATAAAAAAAAGATGATGATTGTACCGCATTTTGATCTGGGACATAATCTGCATGAAAACAAGCGCTCACTCTTCCTGCGCAACAAATGACAAGGGCGGAGCCTTATACCACGTGATACAGAAGCCAGCTGGTTGCTAAAATTGGCAGGGATAAAACAACGGAGAGCACGTGAGAGATGACGAAGCTGTAAAGGCCAAGAAAGTGACAGGAGAAAATCCGTCCCGGTCAACCACCCAAACATCAATAACGGGAACCTTATATAGCGCTTTCCCATACCCGTCGAACTCCCGCAGGCACAAAAAAATTACGGAGGCTATCACTTTTCTGACTAAAAGATATGGCTCCCATCAACACTGTGAAACGAGGGATTTAGGAAAATGATCAACACCCTAGACAAACGCTACACAGTGCCATCCCGCAATTATTTTTCAAATGTTGCACTACCTGCTCTATACACGGAGTGTCGAGCAATGGTGGAGACGGAATTTCAAGCAGTACAACATTTTGCGGCAACGACAAAATGTGAGACATTTATTGTTTTTATGTTCATTTATTGTTTTTATGTTCAGTCTCAACTGTTACGAAGTTGATGTGCAGTTAATAAGTGCAATAAATATTTATACTGGAAAAGAAAATCGTGAGAGAATCGTGATCTCAATTCTAAGCAAAAAAATCGTGATTCTCATTTTATGCAAAATCGTGCAGCCCTAGTATTTGTTGTTTGCAACACTCGACAACACTTTGTGAGGAATTTCAGAGGTCAGTAAAGTTCCAGTTTCAACAATAGTTAAGTATTAAACAATTATAAGAAATGTTAGCATGGCTGGAGTTAGAGCTGGGCGATAGAACGATAACGATATGTATTGCGAAATAACTTTTTCTCGATAGAAAAATTAAACTATTGCGATAGACCTCATCTCTCTTGTCCTCTTAAAAAAAAAAAAAAAGAACAGCCAATCCAAATTAAGTAGCGCAGAGCCGAACCAATCACAGCCGCAGCGTCACGTCACGTGACTTGTTACGTACAGCACAGGTGCCAAGGCGCACATGTGTATTTGTTTTTACAGCCGTGCAGCCCGGGTAATGAAGGAAAGGAGTTTGCCGACTAGAGAAAAATCAACCGAGAGCGTGAGCGAAGGTTACCGAAGAAAAAGCAGATGATGGTTCCAATGCCGGAGAGCTTGTCGAACAGAAGGGCCACAGAAGTTCCATAGTGTAAAGGTATTTCGGCTATTTCAAGTCTGACAAAAAACAGAGTAGCGCGCACTGTAAATTGTGCCGAAAGCAAGTCTGGAAATACAATAAAGCGGTGCATGCTCAGTCTCTGACTGAAAGCGCTAATTCGTCATTCGGCTTTTGTCAGACTAAAGTAACTGTTAAAACTGTTTGAAAAGCTAAGCTATACAACAAGGAGAGATTGAGAATTTCCTTTTAGTTCTCAGTTTATTTGACATTGACAAAAGTTAGTCAATTTTGTCTGTTCTTCTGTAAAACGACCTAAGATTTATTTTTAGAATTAATATTTTGTTTCTAAGTGGAATTGACAATTTAGTTTTGTCTGTTTTGTTTGTTCTATTTTGAAACTTAAACGCTTTAGCAGCTGCGTTTTGTGTAGTTTGCAATATTTGCCTTTATTTATCTGAAACTGAAGTCTCATGTTCCTTAAGTACATCTACCCTGTTGAACTTATTATGGGAAATAAATATTTTAATTAAAACAAGCTGCTGATTATTTCACATTTTACTTGTGAGCAACGGCACATTTAAATCTTACAAATATAGTTATTTGGCTTATATCGTGATATATATCGTTATCGCCTGAAATGAAAAAAACATATCGTGATATGAAAAAATCTTATATCGCTCAGCTCTAGCTGGAGCACATGTTACCATTAGCCATTTAATTATTAGCAGTTACCCGATAGCCATACTAGCCATCTATTATCATTAAGGTAGCACTTTAGATTTTTAATTTAGAAAGTGACTTTTTCCAGAGTCGGCAGCAAACCATATGAATTACGGCAGGGTGGCATTCGGCTCAAGTCACTTTACTATTCAAAAAAAAAAAAAAAGCCTGCACTCACAGACGCTATGAATAGTTACAACCATACACGCATAGTACACTCTCAGAGAAATGTAGTTACAGTTATAAAAGAGCAAAAATATCTGTGTTAGATTGCAGGAGACTAACAGGAGAAACCTTTTTTTTCCAGGTAAAGAAGTGGATCAGTGAACTCACCACACACTAAGACATGAGGGGTACTTTCCAAAGTCTAACCTGCATAGATCCATCCTCTCAGTGCCCTCCTCATTCATGCTGCTTACCATGATTGCTGCCGAAGCACTAAACTACTCTTAACTCAATAATTAAACTGAGCTCACACTGCAATAACTTATCGTGATATGGGCGTGTCAAGTTTTCATTATCGAATTGTATGATATACTGTAACTTATAGTCAAAGTGTATAAGTAGAACTGAGCTGAGGGACTGTTCTTTCATTTTGTATTAATAAATTTCCAGGCAGCTAATGCTGGGTTTTTGCTGGAGTCTAATGCTATATAAGAAAAAAAAAAAAGAAAAAAGGAAGTGCCAAAAAGAGGTAGGCACACTGGAAGCCTTATACCCATCATTTGCACTTTCACGCATGTACAAGCACACACACTTCCACAAACTATCAAAAGAGAAAAAGTCCAATTCGACTGCAAATCAGAAACATTTACGTGCTTTATGAGGCGAGGTGACAGCAGCACGTTCCTCAGGCAGCGCTGCCAGCCTTCAGGTTTCACAGTGTTTTAACAAGGCTCATGAAAGTATCCAAGATGTCCACAGTTCCTCTCATCCATCACATCCAATAAAGGTGAAGCAGCAAAAGCTAAGGATGAGACTCGGTTTTTTTTTCCGCCTTTCTTCTCTCTTTTCACCTCAGGCTAGTCAGAGCGAGTTAGTGTCTCACCCCGATGTGTTCATAATTCAAATGGCAACACTGTCTGTCGCGGTGATGTGCCATGCATTATTCAGCACAATCCTCTCTGCCTGCAAACAGACAAATGCGGCGCTATTATGGTGGCACTAAGGCAAACAGCAAACAATCAAAATGGCAGACATTAATTGCTTAATTAGGTGACAAAACAAATGGGGAAGTTGACAACAAGGGAGCTGCCACTACATTTTGGCTGATTCATACATTTTAAAGAGGTCAGGGCATCTCACAGGCACAACAGGTGCATTTGAAAATTCACATTATGGCTTCATGGATCTTAATATATTTATTGAATTATATTCTGCTTTAAAACAGCAAAGAAGTACACATTATCTATTGTAATAACCATGGATCATTATAAGTTTATCTGATGAATGACTATTTAGTCTATGTTAAAGAATAGTAGTCTATGAATTGCTATAAGCATTACATTGAGAATATAAAAAGAAAAACTAAGAAAATCCTTGTTTTCTTCTATGGAAAACACATCAAAAGGTGAAAATAAGTGAAATCACACATTTCTTTAACTCGAAGGTCCCAAAGGTTCAGATTATAAATAAGAATATAAATATAAATAAGGTTTGTTGACCACTGTGCCCAAATTAAAGGGAAAAATCCAAGGCAGGGTGGCTTCTTTGGCTTAAAGTCAGTTGATTGATTAAATCTGACTTCGTGCTTGGAAGTCTAGCTGAAATCAAATAATGTAATGGCCCAGGTGTATGCAGAGACCCTCTGTTTGATAATCTGAGTCAATACTGCTTATACAATCAGGGGCAGAGAGTTTGAGGTGAGCTAGCAGGACGTGGCCTCTGCTCCAAGTTGATTAAAGGTTGACTGTAATCCCGGTCAGACTCAGAGTCTCCGCGGACAAACACAAGTGAATCATTACTACTTTTATCAGGTGCCCACTCCACTCCACAGCCATCAATAGACTCGTGATCAAAGACAGCGGTAGCAGATGCTATTCTGCCGAATGTCCAGTGGGTTTTCTTTTGTGTTTTTTTCCTGCAGAAACAAAATTTCCATTATTGCTATGAAGCCATATAACCTTAAATCTCACACACCACAAAACAAAGCAGATGGTAGCGTGCCAGTTTATACCCAGCGGTGTGTGTGAAAGTCAGTCAAACGGAGTGTGTGTGTGTGTGTGTGGCGGGGGGGGGGCTTTCCGCACCTGACACAGCTTCTCCACCCACCTGACAAAGCGCTAATACAGGGAGCAGTTGTTCCTTTGTCTCTCAGAGGAACAGAGCCACCGGGCGCTGGACCTGCCCGCTGATGTCTCGTCACACAAAACGCAACAGCGCAGCGTGGACGCATTAGAGCATCTGCGCGCACATACCCCAATAACGCTTTCGCCATAGCAAAAAAAAAGAACTACTGCATATGCATGCACAGACAAAAACATACACATGCACGCCACACATGGAGAGACAAAAAAAAGAAAAAAGTAGGAGACACTTGTTCTAAAAAGACACTGATTTATATTCCAAAGTGCTCGTGTCAGATCCCGCCATGTAAAAAGGGTCCTATTACTAATAAATGAACACACAATAAAAAAGAAAAGAGTCCCTCCAAATCTGCCTGTGTTACGTGAATCTTTTATGCAAATGGAATTTCAAATGAGGTGGAGCTATCTTCAGAGACCTTGACTGTTTTTCCACAGCCCTCTATTAAAATTTATGCCACCGCTGATTTATAAATTTTATTAATAGCGTGCTGCTGAGGAAAGGGAGGCAAAAGTGATGAAACAGCTTCACTTCTGTCTTTCTTCTCTCTAGTCCCTCTCTCCCATCGCTGGTCCAGCAGGTCCCTCGTCACTCCCTCTCACTCTTTCATGCTCCCTCCCTCTGTTTCTCGCACACTCTCTCTTACTCCTCAGTGGTGTCTCATAGTGATTTTATAATTGGGCTCTTCTCATTGTTATTCAAAACCCTGTAGAACCAATTAGTGGCAGACCTCCCGACCTTCAGTTGCTATGTAATGGTGGTAACTAAAGACTCTAAGTGAGGCAGCTGAGAGCAAAGGTCTGAATTTTCTTTAGTTCCTGATTAATAATTCTGTCAACCCTATCACATGCAGACATTAAACAGAATTGCTAGTTTGAAGCGCCCTTCTTTCTCCTTTTTTTTTGGAGCCATACTCTGTCTTTTCACTGCCTTTTATTAATCTTTAAAGATGGCCTGGATCCTCCCTCCCCGGTCTCTTGTCAGATAAATGTTGAGATAAAAGGATAATGAGACTTCGCAGGGAACCTGGTGCGGTCGGGGAGGGGGTGAAAGTGACCTCTGCCTACAAGTGGATAGTCAGAAACGGAGCTGATGTGCAGCAAGAAAGCCAAAGAGATTTTCTTATTGCTGGTACTGTTAAAAAGTCCTCGCTTGTCTTTCATCACTGATGTAGGGCCTTTTTTTGAAACCACGAACATCATACAGTGGATCTTTTATTTTTGCTTTACTGCCAGACAGCAGTGTTTCACAGAGAGAGAACGACTGCTGGGTGTGCCACTGAAGTATAATAATGGACACCCAAGTATATTTTGCGATTTTATTTATTTATTTATTTATCACTGCTCACTGCTAAACAGCAAGCTTCCGAACTCCTGTTTCTCTACCAGCAGGTTGACCAAATCGCTGATGATGTGATCCACAGTGTCATCAGCTGTCTCTCAAGACAGTGTCTCATCTCATGGTCCGACAAACTCCCACTCCACCGGCTGGCTGTAGTCCTTCTGCTCTAGAGAGCTGCTGCAAGCTGAGGGGACTCAAAATCTGCAGCAGGTGGAAAACTGCTCCACGTGCTGCCACACTGAGCTCACCGAGGCTGCAGAGCAGAACGAGGACCCCTGTCGCCAAGCTGCGGTTTAAGAAACGCCAAACTCTTGACTATTTTGTTAAACTGACCTGTCATCGACTCTGTGACCAGAAAACAACGTTTTAGAAACATTTCAGCCTGGAGTGAAACTGCTGATCGCACTGAAAAAGAGAAAACGAAACATACGTGAAAGCTTTTTGGTCTTTTTAGCGAGCTAATCAGATCAAGATGCAGGACAGACGTCTGCAAGTAATCTTATCTGGTAATGTGACTGAATGCTTCATGCTGCATTCACACTGCTGCTGTGCTGAAACTGATGAATAATCGTTATTGGGTCAGATCTAGTTAAAGTCACCTGGGTGTCTAAAAGGGGTTTAATTTGCTCAAGAGTCCTGGAAGTATGAGTACTACTATCACTACTACGTGATACTGAGCTAAATCTCAGCTAAAGCATTTTAACATCTCTTGTTTGTTTCCACTTTCTCTCTGTTTTTTGCCATTTTCCGGTTGAACAAGCTCAGCTGCAGTACATCCGAGTCAAATTACAGGAACTTCAGAAACCTAGGATCCTCTGAGCGAACAGAAAAGTCTTAGTGTTCAATTCTTATGACTTTTTGGCTTTTCATACCCGTTAAATCAGTACAGAACTTGAATTTCCAGTCACAAGACTGACAAGAAAGCATTTAGAGTCAGGTTTTGCTCCCTGACTCTCATCTAGAGAAGCGTCATTACGTCTCTAAGCTGTCATTAAATGTAACATAGAGTACAGAAGCAGAAAAAAGAAGAAGAAGAGGAGAAAATAAGATAAGTCAAAGTGGGGCTACAAAACAGAATTGCACTTCACCTGAAGTTGCCCTTTGACATGCACAGGGAAATGTCTGTATCAGTCCAGCCTAAACAAAGACAACCTGTCACAGCCTGTACATGTCTGTCTGGGCCCTGGTCATGCTCCCAACAAACAGAAGATGAACTTTCTGCAACCTTGTCAATCCTGAGTCACAGGCAGGAAGAGAAAAGAAGCCTTTGTTCACCTAGAAGAGTAAATACTGACAAATGTCATCAGACAGTGCACAGTCACAACAGATAACTCAGATATAACGTTCAGCTGGGCCAGATGCCACCCAGTAACACTTAGGCAGGGCCTGACAGCGCCCCGCACCAGAAAGAAATGTCCAACATGCAGAAAGAAAGCCTCAGGAAATCCCTATAAATATATCAGCAGAGACCGACTAACACAGAGATGTAATGTTGACTTATTGATGGATGTGCAGACAGAGTCTGACAGACTGAGAGCTATTACACAGAAAGACGGTATACACGGGCTGGTTCTTTCTCTCTATTTTCAAACTTGAAAGACTCTTCATGAGATCAACCTACAGTCTTAAATGTCAGTTTGGAGTTAAGCTTGTCAGGAGTAATAAAATTTAATGTAACACACTCACAATCAGAGGTTCAAGTGGCCACACAACTACGCAGAGCAATGACTCATCCTATCTGCGCTGAAAAAAAAGGAAGATATATAATTGAAAGTCTTTTTTTTCTACGGTTTTTCCCCTGCACAACTGACCTACAAAACAAAAGTAAAAATAATGAGTCCACGCAAAATCAAGAAGAGATTCTTCACCCTCAAATAACATGAAGCAATAATTTTGAGTAATGAGACTGAAATATATAAAAATGAAAGATTAAATTATTCAGAAACTGTATTTAATCAAAGGAACATGTGCTTAGTATAAACTGAGTGTATACCAATCAAATACATTAAAATGTCCTTTTACATTGTACTTATGAGAACAAAATTAGATGGAAAATTTACATGTAAATCTTTCTACATCTTTCAAATTTAATAGTAACCGATGATTAGCTCCACAACGATCAGTTATCTTGTGAGATTTTACATTTATATAACAGCAGGAACTAACAAATCTCTCTCTTTTTAAAGCTTTGAGAAATTCTTCCTCTAAGTTAGGACGAGACAACCACAAATTATTGGATTGTGTCTGGACTGTGGGTCCCGCAGCCCCACCCAGCCAACACTGTTTGAACTCAGGGCCATCTTGCTGTGAGGTGGATTAACCACTCCACCTAAAAGTTAGGTTAACTGGTGATTCTAATTTGGCTGTCTGTAGGTGTGAGTGACAATTGTCTGGGTCTCTTTGTGTTGGCCTTGTGATGGACTGGTGACCTGTTCTGGGTAAACCCTTCTTTGTCAGTTCACAATAGGCTCAAGTGGTTAAGAAAACAGTTGGCTGGATAGAGGGTTTGTATTACAGCCTGTCAGCCACATCTTTAGGCTAGCTGATCACCTGACATTCACATTTCAACATGCAAATAAACTTTAATATATGCCCCCTTTTTTGCTTTTAATCAAGTCCTCTAAATACTTTGGGGTCAGCGAAGTTTTCTTTCTGGTTTTGTTGTTTTTCCTGGCCAAACAAACAAATGTAAGCATGAATAAGTAGGGGCATCTCTGGAGAAATGCACAGGGTATCCAGAAAGTAGCGGCGTTGTCAGTCTGAAATATCCCGTCAAACTCCTGCAAGTCCTAATTGACATCTCATATTAAATCCTGACAGACAGTGCGACATGCTGTTGACCAGATTGCTCCGAGAACCTGAATTTTACCGCTGTGTGCACAGTAAACTGCAGGAGTAATTGGACCTCGAGCCAGATGGAAAATAAATGCTTTTATCGCCGTTGGCATAATGTGCAGTGATTGACATCGAAAAGCAAGGACTGCCATTTCAATAATCTCACTTTAATAAGAATTCATGAGGGCGGTTTGCCTGATTTTCCCCTCTATGATCGTGTATATATGTGTGTGTGTGTGTCTTTCAGATAGGAGGCGTGTGTGGGTGCACATTTGTAGATGTGTGTGAATGAGATACGGCAGAGTGGGTGAAGGAAAGACAGACGCACAGACGGCAAAACAACATTAAATATCTTATTTTCACTTGTGGGCTGCCAGACAAAAATAAATAATGAAAAGCCGAAAAGGCTTATTTTCAGTACTCCTGTGTAAGAGGAACTAATGACACACATGAGAAAGCAGCCCTCTAGTTAGTCCCATTAGCTTTATTAATAATAAACTCTGAGACCTTTCACACAGCAGCCTGAGATCCCTTTAGCTCAGGTTGCTAAGGGCCATTTTGCTGTGCATAAAGCTAACCCATTAAGGGGCTACTGCTGCCCTTAATCAGCAGTGCTTCGCTCTCTCGTGTAATAAACACTAGATTATTTAAGACCGATGCTCCCTCTTACCAAATTGGCAGTTAGCAAACCCATTCGACCACAAACTCAAGTGGATTACTCGATTCAACGCATGAACGCTCACAAGCATGAGCACAAACACAAACAAACTGGCGCCCACACATGTGCACGCTTGGTTTGCACAAGCATCAAGACAAGAACTAATGAGCGCCAGATCAACGCAACACACACAGCTCCCCTTAACACGGCAGCTCCAAGAAGAAAACACACGATGATACCATGTGCACGCTTCTTTGTGGGTTTTTTGGTCTAATAACAATTGAGGCATCATCTTGTTATATACCACAGCATCCACATTTAAATGCTAAAGTTCACCTTTGCTTATATCAACCGAGCCCTTCACCTTTGGCCCTGCTTTTACTGGAACCCTATCTGTCACAGGAGTAGACATCAACAACTCCCCTTTCATACGTTGCCAAAATGCTGGTGGATTCCTCACATGACACCCTTGTTTACTCTCGTGTAACATCAGCCTTGTTCGGTGTCTTCTTTCATTTAAGTCTGAGTGTTTGTGAAGATAAGGGAGGATGGATGAGCAATTTGTTGGCAGGATAGGAAATGAAACTTCCTGCTTTTTATTGGGTCGCTGGTGGGATCACATGACACTGCAGGGGATGTGTGGCTTGCAGAAGGGCAAAGCGAACCCTCACGAGTTCATCAGATGGCTGCCTCAGACACACCGTATGTGAACATGAGGGCGGCCTGTTTTTGAATAATGTGAAGCTAAATTTACCTAATGCATATTACATTCACATTATCTTTAAATGACACTACATCGCCTGTCATAAAATACAAAATTAAATAGTTTTGATGTGAATTCCAAATCTGTAGATTTGCTTCTTTTTTCTCTTGTTTTGTGCAAATGTAACCAGAGGATCTCTGTGATTTGCGATGACACTCACTCTCCCAGCACCGTTCTGGAGGAACCTCTCGGTGCATGTTTATTGGCCTGAGGAATCCACTCAATGTTTAATGCCTGAAGCCTTGATTATATGTTCTGCATCTGCTCGGGTCTGAGTGATGTAAATTTCGTCATCAGACGGTGAAAGCGAGGGTCTGAGTGGATGTCAGCGTGCCTGCCAATTTTTGTACCTGCGTGGACTTGTCTGCTGAGAATTTACATTACAATGTACAAAACACACATGCGCCTCAGGCGGCGGACTTCAAAGAAGTATGACAGGAACGACTACTCGGCCGTCGTGTCTCCAGCTGTCCATATCCACAGCAGAGTATACTCAAAGCGTGATGTTTCTCTTTTTTCTCTCTTTCCTTTGTGCTTGCCCCAACTGACCTGGTTCTGAGCCAAATTGCTGAGTTATTTTTAGTTTATTATAAGGTTATTATCAAACTTATTTATACTAATGATCATGATTTTCAGATGAGACAAATTATTAAACACTTTCTAAAATATATATTCTCCCTTGTTTTTATACTAGTACCGCTAGCTTGGTAAACCACATTATGTTGTGTGCCAACCAACATTAAGCAACAGACATAAGCAACGAAAACACGACTGAGTCAGCAGACTGATGACGTGTGTGGCACAATGCAATGCTCCTGCACAACAGGAGAAAGATTTAATGCCAAAGACGAAAGTTGTCAACAATGCTGGCAGCTAATGCTAGCTAATCACAGGTATATCACAACTATGACCAAGAACACATCGGCTAGACTTAACACAATAAGTAAGCCAACCCACCTACCCACCCCTGCTGGTCAACAATATGCTCACCCCTATGTGTCCTGAGATAACTCATAATATGATTTGAAGCTACATAAACAAAATTCAGTTGATATAAATGATGAAGCCATATAACAACTGAACAATAGCACACTCCCAAACAGTCACTATCACCTTAGACTGGTCTTTTCTTCTAAGAAAAAGGCTGACAAACCAAGAGAAGTTCACTGATAGTGATGCCTCTCATACTGCTCATTGTGACACTGATGCTGTGATTCTATCTTTGCTGCAGCACTGCCATGTAGTTACACTCCCTCGTCCGCACAATGAGACAGGACCTGACAGCAAGAGCCCTGTCTCCACCTGACTATTTAGTAAAAAGAGAGCTACTTTAAAAACCCCCAACAAAGCAAAGTATTTTCCATAATACACAAGAAAAAAACTGTTTCCTGTGGAAACAAGAAACGTGTTTCACCACTTGAGGCTAAAAACTCACGCTGTTAAGGGCACTCAGGTTATAATGGCATGCAAGGAGGAGATACGAGCAGCTGGTGATGTGCGACCAAACGTAAACAAATGATTCCACTGAGTGCTGGTGCACTCGCTAGTTGGACTCCATATGACAGGAAGAGCAAACGGTGGATGGAAATTACTGACGCGGTTACATGGTGGCAAAGCAGGGCTTTGAGCAGCTGGTTCAAAAGGTCAACGCAAGATGCAACGCACCAGGTAGAACATATTTGTCAGTTTTATTATTTAAAAATATTATGCAGCTTATTACAGGTCAGTCAGTTAAGGTACTTTAGTTCTTGTTAAATTAAAGCATTTAATTAAGCTGGTCTTTGATACTTTTACCTTCATGGAAAACACCTTCTGTTGATTTTTGCCGTATCACTTGATATGATGGTGCTGCTGCCCGCACCTCGTTTCAATAGATTCATACTTTGAGCAGTGTAGTCTCTCATCAGTGTGAGTAGCTCATGGGAAAAGGATGAAAAATGCCTTTCTTTTTGTTTGTTTTGTTAATAAATGCCAGATTAAACATTCTTCTGTGGGGGTTTTTTTTATATTTCAACAGAAATATAATTACAGCAAATTTCCTTGGAATCTAATTTTGAGGTTGTATCGCCCACTCCTAGCTTTGCTTCTCTGGGACCTTTACTTCAAAATTCTTCTTATCTTGGTGATGTGCGGAGACACCGATGACTCACAGATTTTAAAGGGAAATGGTGTAACAATGCGGCCTAGAGACGCACTAACTGACAGGAGCGGGCTTGTGGGAAAAAAGGAGGAAAAGAAAAAAAAGAGAAGCTGAGGCTGCGAAGAGGCCTCTGAAAATAGCCGAAAGTTCGCCATGAGAGAAATTATGGAGTGACAAAAGAGAGAGACGGTGGCTCATAGCTGGGCCGATGTGAGGAAAAAGTTGAAGGCGTCAAAAAGAGAAATGAAAAAGGGGAAGTAGGAAGATGAGAAAAAAATTAGGTGTGAAATGTAAGATGAAGTAGTCATTATGCTGGGTATTAATTGAAGCATCATGTGGTTGTGGTGAGTACACAAGGGCATGCATCCAGCCGAGTGGAAAGCAGGTTGTGAAACACAAATGTGCTGACCCGAAGCCACGATGTTCTGCAAAAGTCAAGAGCGGTTTCGGGTTCTTACAAGAAAAACATACAGAAGCAAGAGGCGAAAACTCAAGTTTGACTGACTCGTGCATGTAATGTTCCTCTTTTTTTTTGTTTTTTTAAATGTCACAAAAATGTGAACGTGCTGCCGCCGGTGCTTCTTTTTATTATTTCACATCTTTGGAGAGGCGTGTGCACTCCTGAAGCTAGGCGATATTAGCCCTTAAATCGTCCAAAGTGAGAACATGTCAAATTATGCCGCAAATGCATCAATAAAATGTTGTTTATCGCTGGATACACGCGGCAACCCATTGTCCTGGGGTTTTCCTCCAAACCCTTTAAAACGCTAAACAGATGGTGGATCCGCAGCACCGTTTTCCTCACAACAGGGAGAGCAATGCAGGACAGGGAAATCGGCCAACACGCTTGACAAGAATATTAAACCCTTCGAATGACACCGGGCTAAATCGCTTTCACATTCTCAAAGTTTGAATCTTCGCACTTATTTCCGTTTCTCAACCATAGCACCTGCCCTCCGAGGAGTCTGGCGTGCAAGTTTGTCTACAACAAGGTTCATACACCACTTCACGCAACCCCTCCCTCTACCATGACCACTTCTGCAGCCTGCCATAAATCCTTAACGACATACTCTACAAACTTCTCTGGGCTTGAATATTTATGGATGCCTGTGGTTCCCCGGAGTGCCGTTTCCTGTCTGGGGCTCAACACAAAACAGAAACTTCTCTGGAGCAGCTCTGGGCTATTACAACTCTCCTGGTGAAAGGAGCTTGCGAACATAGGCGCGGTGGTCTGCTCAGCTTGGCCCATAAACAAAATGGCCCCCTGCGGTAATAGCCGAGTAGCATATAAGAGTTTATACAAATCCAGAGCACAAACATGAAGCGCAGTCTCCAGATGCCTGCAGCTCAGACACCAATAGCTCAGGCTGCTCGGGTTTTTTTCCCCGAGTTTAATCAAACTTCAGTCTTTTAATCAAACAAAGAGTTGACAGGTAGTAAAAATCACTTAAGGCTGTATTTTTTCATTATCAGATCATACTCAGGAGGCCGACTTCCTGTATAGCTGAATGCCAAATCAGCCATTTGCACTGAATTTAAACAGCAGTTCAAACAGCGTATTAACCGAAACATGCTCAAATCTTTAATTTCTTGAGCCTCTCTGCACCTTTAACTTTAAAAGGTTTACGGGTTTCCTCCTCCTCTACCTCTACAGTTTAATGGTGAAATCACTGGTTGCACACACTATTGCCCATACCTAATGCAGACTTTGTTGCTGTAACATCTGACCTGATGAAAGGTGATGCAATAATCACCCTGCTGCGATGTTTATATTGGTTGCAAACAGTAAAATGCAACAAGCCACAGTTAGATATTAATAAATTCATAAATAGATGGTGTAGAAGGTAAATGCAATGTTTATAATCCATGAAGGCAATATACACTAATATCCCCAAGAGACCAAAGTCTGCAATAAGCTAAATAGAAAATATCCAGATTTATTTGAGCACTGTTCTAACCTCCGCAATGTGTCAGTGGAATAAAACTTTAAAATGACCATATTACTTTCCCTTCATCACTGAGGGTCTCATATTTTA
Organism: Oreochromis niloticus; assembly: GCF_001858045.2. Lineage (NCBI taxonomy): Eukaryota > Metazoa > Chordata > Actinopteri > Cichliformes > Cichlidae > Oreochromis > Oreochromis niloticus. The sequence continues at coordinate 12,053,810 of NC_031965.2, forward strand.
TCCGGTAGTTTTAGCTTTTTGCCAAAAAAGCAAAAAAAATCATTTCCTCTGTCAGCTTAACTTAGCATGAAAATTCACAACAAACACAGACAGAGGGAGAGGCGTTCAATATTAAAGTAAATATGTGTCCAAAAAAAGCCACCAGGAGATGTTGTCTCACACACTGTTTTTTTAACTCATTTTTTCCCCTTTCTGCTTGAGTCCACACATGGGTGATGCTGTGTAACCACAGGAATAAAGACATAAGGACAGTCAATCCAACTCGTTACCGAGGCAGACTCAGTCAGCTCAGCGAGGATAAGAGGAGGCACCTTAGCATCTATCTTGGTCACACAGATGCACTGCTACAAGATCTAGTGAAGACTTCAAGCTCTCTGCTTGAGAGCGACGTTTGACATGTATGACATGATGTAGTGATGTATGACATCCCACATGGCAGCTGTAGGGAATGCTACACTGGTGAAACACGGAAAACCTTCTCACGGAGGAAGACACCAGCTTCCTCATCAGTACAGCAGCTGTTGTTCATTGAGGTTAGCCTTGACAGTCAGCCAGTGCTGCCCACAGACTGTATATAAAAGATGACCAGACTGCCATTATTGTGCATTCTTTCTAATGGGCAGTAAGACTGTGTATGAAGGACAATAGGAAACTGACTATTCGGCTTCCCTAGAAGTCATCATATACAGCAATGTTCATTTTGTAAATCCTCATCAGTGTCCACAGAGCATGCTGTATTGGTGGTGTGATTGAAAGGTCGCTACCATATAAACATCGAGTGTGTCGTGGTCAAAAATACCCTCAATCACGATGTCTGATTTCAGGAATTTAATTCAATTCAATTCAGTTTTAATACAAAACACTTTGTCTCAAGGTGTTTTATACAGTGAATACTGCCACAACTTTTTATTTCTTTTGAAATAAACTACAAAAATTTAGATTTATGAATTTCTCCAGTTTTGTCTGCTGTAACAAAAACAAACCAAACTCCAAAACTTGGCATAGCAAAATATGATTTTTGCGTCCAAAGACACCCCAATTACAAATCAATGGCATTATCATAGATACAGGAAGATCTGACCAAAGATTTCACATCCAACTCACAGTCATCACCTTCATAACTAAACCACCTTCATTTCAACTGTGCAAAGAAGCTTTAGAACAAATATATTTGTGCCTCTTATAATGAATTTTTTCAGCAACTTAGCAATTCCATGCATAAGTGAGATTTTTTTTAATGTGGAATGTTTTAAAGGTACTTGCTATGCTTTTACTATATATATATACACAGGATTACAGTGGCGTATGCTCATTAAAGTTCCACATAATGACATCATTATATGTACCAGGAGTCGCTGTGAGACAGAGGCTCAGACTTTAGACTGTTCTAAACAATTTGTTTCTAACAGCGTTTTCTCCTCTTGGATCTGTGTAGCATCAGCTACGAGAACAGGTATCTCTAATATGGTCATTTCAGGCACACAGCTCTGGATGTGAGTGCAGCAGCTCCAACTACATGCTGGGCAAACCTGCTGGTTGAGAGGGGCAGACACTCATAAGAAGGTTGGCCTGCTTTAAAGGCAAGGTGAACTCATGGGCTGCCCCAATGAGTGTAAGACAAGAAGGGACTTTCTTAAACTGTGAATCATCCAACGCTATTCTGGAGTCCAAGAATAACAACATGAAGTGGGAAATGAGCACAGTAAGTTCCCTTTGATAACTTTTCCAGTATGGTCATAGTGTTCCAAAGTGCAGCGGGCACAAGTAGAAACATAAAAATCCGTAACACTGTCCCACTGCTCACTAATACTCAGTCATGCTCAGTGAAGGTAAATTTTGCCACGTTGGAAGTTTCATATTAATTACAGCAGAATGTTTTTTACGTGGAAAAATCTGGAGAATAGTTTCAATCACATAAAGTCAGAAATGTTTTTTTAGCAGTAGTAGTTTTATACTTTTCAAAAATTACTGTTTCTTTACAGCAGTGTGGTACTCAACGTTTGCAGTAACGTTCTTGGCGGCCTCAGAGGCCCTTCAGGGCCTCTGGATAGTTATTACACCAGGAAGCAGAACCCTGCCACACCTCATGAAACTCTGACGCATGACAGACCCCACAATGAGGCTTTTTTCTTTACCGTGCTTTGTCATGTGTTTACAGAGGTGTTAACGCATAGTAGCCAAGTGGAGGTGGCAGAGCCTGTGCTACTGTCCGGCTTCTGCTGTGAAAAACCTCTGACCTTGGTGAAAAAAAAAAGCTGAATGGTTTTATAAGTCTCCCAGCACCCGTTCACAGCAGAAATGTTTCACTTTTACTCCTTCTAACAACTTTCGCTCTTTCTAATGACAGTAATTCCCCCTTTTTTAACCCGCTGATTCATAAGTAATGCACCTTTATGGGAAAAACACTGCTCGTGGAGGCCTGCCAATACCCAGCTGAAGAGAAAAAGCTTGCAAGTAATTTCCCCCTGGAGATGGTGGAAGTATTAAGCCAGTCTGACTGGGCTGAAAATGAGTGTTAGTGAGACTTTGAGAGGACAGTGGAGGATGCAGCTGGTGGGAACACATGTGTAGAAGGGTAGAGGGGGTGTTAATGTGTTGACATGATTACAATAACAATCGACCAGATGCTGACAATACTTAGCCCCCCCTCCACTCAAATCTGATACTCTTTTTTTTCCCCCAATAGGTGATCGAAGGCTGAGCGACTGAGCTAAACACTTTTAATACACTTTTTGTGGGTGTTGTTGTTTTGTTTCGTTTTTTTCCACTGTTCCCATTAAAATTCTTGCAGTAAGCAGCAGAGTTCACCAACAGGCTGTGTGTCAGCGGGCAATTATGCAGACCTGCTTCACTAAGCATGTGGTTTCTACTGACGAATCCATTCGCAGCCTGCAGCGAATTGCTATTTTTGAATTCTGGCCCACTGTGACATTAACCTTGTAACACTAACATCAAAGTTCACACAGCGTGAAAGGTTTGATTGTCCATTACAAGGTCCTGCGGCAGTATTCCCTGGGTTTTGAGTGACGGGGCTGGCGAGCATAGAAGGAAATCACCCGAGGAGGGTGTGCCATGATGTTATCGCAAACTTAGAAAAACACCTCTGAAGTATGGAAATATGGTTTTCAGCCAGTTCACGTGGAAAACATTACTCCGTAAATGCGGAATATGTCTCGACTGACCACAAACTAACACAACCCTCAGCACAACAGCAACTGAGAAATGATCATTATAAATTCTGACAACATTACGTGCAAGAGAAGTAGGCGGATTAATTCCAGTATCGAGAGCATCGATACCAGTGCTGATACTGGTATTGAATCAATAATAGCAAGATAGGACTGATACTTTTTTTTCTATTCTCTATTTACTGTGTTTAGAGCACTTAACTCTGTATTAACTTGGTATTGGACTGACACCAAAATTGCTCAGCACTAATGTGTAATTTACACTAACAAACATGTGGCAAAAACGTGGTCAAAACCGTCTCCTTACACGTCAGTTTTAATGGAAGCTGCCAATATGAAGCAGCAAGTAGACGCTCGGTGGCACGTGTCCACGCAGGCATTTTTGCACGCATGGGATCACCTCAGTTCCCACCAGTGGAGGCTTGATGGGCGAGCCACTAGACAGTGACGACAACTGACTGACAGGTGCTCTCCCTCCCCTACAGCCTCAGACGACCGTGCAAATGCCGAAGCTGCACCTGACTGGGTGAGAGCCTCGGCTGGGCTTACTCCTTTGGGCCTTGAAACTGGAACCGGCACAGCAGCTAATTTGCAAACTTTCTATTATATCGCCAAAATAGCCCGCCAAAATGCAAATTGTTAGATAATAAGCCATTCTGACTATGGTTCACTTGGCATGTCCATTGTACAGGCGTTTCTTTGGCTGATGGGCGTGACAGGCTTAGAAAGCTAATGGAACCTCAGCCTTTTTTCAGCACTGCTATGAAGCACTTAAACATCAGCCATCATATGCATCCATGTTCAAACGTACACACCCCAGGATGATATCGAGCAATTCTTCAGTGACAATTAAGCTGTCCATGCTCAGCTGTCCTGGGTTCAAACACTTCTTTTTCAATACTCATCTAAGGATCAAAGTTATACGATGCCCATGACCTCTTTCTAAACCACTTCATGAAAACATCTTTCAATGAGAGTTTTTAGCGCTTTTTGTTTGTCTTCTTTTCAGAGCTTTGTTTTTTGGCTTTCTTTTGCTTTTATGTCCGTTTAATTGGTTATTTTATGTTGTTTTAAATGGGTCCTTTGTCTTCTTTTGTTACGACCTTCGTAACATTGTTTTCAATAGTGCTAAGTAAAAAAAGGAATGATCATTTTGAAAAAGAAAACAAAGCACTTGCAAGAAACACATTGACTGTTTGTATTTGGGACCGCTGCGTATTTTGGTAACGTTCAGGTGTTTTCCAAAGTGGTTGAAAATATCCCTAATATAATACAGTCATATGAAAAAGAAAGTTTCTGTAGGACTCTATGCAGTCCTTCGAAAAACTAAGTATACCTCGTGACCTCATACCACTAGTCTGTAGAGTCACCTTTAACAGCAATAACCTGAATTCCTCTTCTGTGTGACTTTATCGGTCTGACATCATTTTTGGCCCATTCTTCTTTCCAAACTTGCTTCAGTTCATTAAGGTGTGTGGACATTTGTTAATTCAACTCTCTCTGCAGCATTTCAATTAGGTTGAGATCTGTTATTAGTTATTATGTTGTAGATTTGCTCACATGCTCTTCCATGACCCAGCTTTCACCTAAGGTTTGATGCCAGACATTTACCATAGAATACTGTGGTATACTTTATACATTTCCAACGTGCCCAGGTCCTGAGGCTCCAAAAAAAGCCCAAATCATCACTCCTCCACCACCGTGCTTGACAGTTGGTATGAGATGTTTGTGCAGATATGCTGTTGTTGATTTCGGCTCTTCATTATGGTCAAACAGCTTCACCTTGGTCTGTCTGTCTAAAGAATATTGTTCATTATGTCTTGTGGTTTGTTCAGACTTGTCTTTGTAAAGCTAAGTCATGCTGCCATGTTCTTTTTAAAGAGATGAATTCTTCTCCTGGCAATTCCAAATAACCTATACTGAGACTGAGATGTACCTCTTTGCACGGTCCGACCTTGAGGGGAATTTGCTGGGGTGTCCACTTCTGGGAAGATTGTGGTGTTGTGTTAACATACACCTGAATGCTCCAGAACACTGCCAAAACCTCTGCTTTTATAGATTTTATACAGGTCCTCACACAGGTTAATCAAGTGCATTTGATTAGTAGCACCTGAATTTTTACCTTCTATGTTCCTATGAAAGCACTAAGAGTGTATAGTTTTTCTACAGGAGTGCACAGAGTCCTGTGAAAACATTTTTAATGACTGTATATTTATCATATGCAATAACGGTTCTAGCCTACTCAGTCGAAGCACAGCCTACCAAATCATGCACATTCTTTAAGTGTCCCTGCATGTATGATAACACTCGTCTCTTCACACCACTTTGTAAATCTAATGAACCTCCTCATTATACAGCGCAGCATCAAAGCAAGCAAGGATGAAAAACAGCAACAAGCAGTAATTAAAGAAAATCAATCACAAATCTCATACAGGCCCACACTGTGATGATACAGCTTACTCTTATGTCTAATTAAATACATTTAAAAATGCCTCAGGACATGCACAGGTAAAAAACAAAAAAAACAACAAAAAAACCCGAAGTGTAATAATGTCCTTGTAAACACTTACCTGAATATCTGAGAGGAATCAGAGGGAAATGATGGAACAGGAATCATGTCATGCTGCCGACTTGATAAGTCACTTGTTTCTTGGACTACCGTGTTGCAAACAACACTGCAGGCTTCACAGCAGCCATAGCTGTTGCTAGCTAACATCAAAGGCTGTCCTAGTTCCTTTCTGTGTAGCTAAGGTGTTGCACCTGTCTCCTCTGAGTAATTTTCCTACCTTTGTAAAAAATTAAATAAATAAAAAAATTTTAAAAATTTTTTAAAAAATATTTCACGTTTATGATAAATATAATACAAGTTTTTACATATAAACACTACTCGAACTTTTACGGAACGTCTTCTACCTTTAGGGCCAGTGTGGTAGCGCAGTACCTCTTTTCACCACACAGATGTAAATGGAGCGACATTACATTTGAAGGGGGCGCTGTTTCCCCTGTTCACGATAGAAATGCCAAAAACGATGTTATGCGTCAAATGAATGAAACAAATGTTATTGCTTATCCTCGGACAGGTCGCCTGATGCACGACTAACTCAGTTTTTTAAAATATGTTGTTTTTTTTACAATTAGTTATTTAATTTAAGAATAGGAACGTCAAATCCCGGTGTACCTCAGTCCTCTGGCTATGCCAAGTGTGAAAACTGCAGTGAAGTAAATTACTCAAATTTTCAACAAAAAGCATTTTTTTAATGCGTTTGTTATATAATTTCATGGAAGCTCGTTTCCGCTACTGAGAAGATAACAGGACAGCTATTTATTTATTCAATATTTTATTATATTTCATGTATTCATGTGTTTTTGTTTTTTTGTGGCAAAACAGGCTCATATTTCTTTATTAAATTATTTATTATGTTATTATTTTTATTCTGGCACCTCTGCTTTTTCTAAGAGCTAATGCACATCACACCTGCAATTTATGGAATACACAGAAAAATGAATACAGCATTAACGAAATGTTTACACCATACATATTAAACACAAGAAATTTTGTAAAATCCGTCCCCTCCTGAAAACCATGCAGCATAAACCCATATACTGTACAGCCAATATGATGTGAGTCATAAAGTGCAATAAGGAGTTGTCAGATTTTCAACAGATAAACACTCCACCTCTCTCTGTTTTATATTACATAATTAGGTAATAATCACTGGTTAGGTACCATTTTACAAAACCTAACAGCTACTCAGCATCAACAAATGCACACATGTTGTCAAAGCTTTTTACCTCCTGTATAACATCACAAAGCTTTACTCAATCATTGCTGTTGCTATCAGAAGGTTTGATTAACTGTAAAAAACAAAGCAAACACACACCAGTTGCCTATTACATCAATAAACAGACAGCAAATGAAGGAGCTCATTTGAAATACAGCTCAGTCACAATCAACTATTTTCAGAACAAAGTACGGAGGAGATCAAACATCGCAGGAGTTTATTAGCATCCAGAGTATCTCTGCTAACAACCAGCAGATAAATAATTTATAGCTTTTACCCAACTGCTGCCTGGCTATGAACAAGAATGGAAAACAACTCGGCTGGGTTCTGCAGGGCTCGGGAGCAGAGAGCTGTTTACAAACTTTGGGAGAAGGAAAACAAATTTGTAAGAGCACAGAGACAATTTTAAGCATCTAATAATGTGCCACGGTGAGCGAAACACAGCGAATCATTACAGCAATTTCTCAAATCCTGTGCTGAAAAGTCTTCCTCGCGGCCATCTCCAAGGGCAGCATCGTGTCACAGTGTTTACTTCCATCTCGGCCGACATATGGATGCTCCAATCCCCGTGGCGCTGTGCTGAGTATTTTTCACAACCATTTGAGCAGATGTTGTGGGACAGGAAACTGAGGTATTGAGGGATGATTTCAGGAACAAGTCTCCCTCCTTTGGCCAAGACTGATGCGGTGCTGTGTTGATGAATCATCAGTCAGCTAACACCCAACACAGTGATTAGTATGAGACGCTCGGCTCTGCAAATATTTCATATTTTCTTAAATTATGAACAACGATGTGGAGTTAGGGTCATAAGGGTAGCATGACAGATGTTTACCCAGGTGATATAAATATTATGTAGGAGTAGTTAATGAATGGCAGGTGTTGATTTGTAAATAACTGGACATGAATAACTTAAACTTATTATATAATATCACACTACACCATATTTCTAACTAACGAGGCAGCTCATTCTCTTCCTCTTGACAATACTTTATAGATGTAACACATTTTGGGGTCAACTTGAAAGACAGGCATAAAATGTAAAAGTGAGGTCAGAGGTCAAATGTGACATGATATTTGGATGCAAACTGATATTTAGAACCCCCGTAGACCAGGATCATTTCAGAAATATTGCCAATACAAGCAAAGGCAGTAAAGTTTTAAGTGTAGTTTTCTAAATAAAAGAGATTTTATTAAAGTTTGACCTGTACTTGAAGGTCAAATAAGAGGTCCAAAGTAACGTGCAGTGTTGGGGAGTAACAGAATACAGAATACATATATGTGTTACGTATTTAACCCTAGAACACTATCGCTATAAATAGTAACACAATCGCTAGTGCCGGGTGATTTTTATCCGATATATTATAACCAATAAAAAGTAATCAAATATATCAAAATATGAAAACACATGACAAATTAGAGTGGTCTTCTTTTACTTTCAACTGTGCCATGTCTAACAAAATGAAAAAAAACCCTCCTAAAACAAAATAATGACTCTGGAAAGCTGGTCTTTGGTCCACCCATTCCTGGGACATTTGAGACTTCCCTGGTGAAGGCACAGGCTCCTCGACACGCAAACAGCTGCAGGAGAGAGAAATCATGTAAATGTATTTTCCCGGGTGTAAATCACCCGGCGATAGTGTTCTAGGGTTAAAATACAAAATACAAACCCAAACAAAACATGAAAAAAGAGGCTCTAATGCGTCCTGTTAATGTTGGTGGCGTCAGTTACACAATGGACCCAGAGCCAGCACAACAGAGCCAGCAGTGCTCGGGCAGGAACGCATTTCTTACTTGGAAATTCCGACACTACATTTAAAAAAGAAAGGGATGGGCGAAATCTGACCGTGCAATGCAAACTCTGTTTGCAACTAAGCTGCTCTCAGCTTCAAAAGACTCCACCTCCAACCTAAAGAAACATCTGGAACTAAGTTATTTTTTAAAAATTAACATTATCCTTATTTTAGTTGTGGTAGCTACCTGGGTTAATGCCTGCTAACAATGTTAGCTCGGTGGCGAGTAGCCTTCAGTAACAGTAATAAATCACGCAGCAATAGTACATTCATGTAGTTATAAAGAGCATGACAATATATTAAGTAATTCAAAGTAGTCAGAATACGTTACTCACATTAAGTAACTTAAAGGAATACGTTACAAACTACATTTTGGGGCATGTATTCTGTAATCTGCAGTGGATACATTTTAAAAGTAACCTTCCAACACTGGTAACGTGATATTTAGAATCACCATATATGATTCGCCACATGCCCGTATAGTATTAATACAAACAATGGCAGTAAGGAACATAGCTGTAAATAGGCCTATATAGCATTGTTTTCACTTTAACCTTCCGATCAATCTAATGACCTTGAAGGAGAGGTCAGAAATCAAATGCGACTGTACATTCTGTATGTTGAGAGCACACGCCACACTTGAAAGTTATAAGGCTTTTTGTCCATTTGTCCAATAAATCAAGAAGTTGATCTCAAAGACTTTGCTGGATTTAAGACAAATTTTATTGAAAGTGACCCCACTCTACACCCCGACAAACTTTTTAGAGACAGAATGACACATTGCAGGTGGTTCCTTAATATTATCTTTTGTATCTCTGATCACAGTGACACCCCCCTTCCCAACCCCACCCCCGCTAACAACCTTTGAACCCCTTCCCTGTCCTGTGACCTGTTTTTGACAGATGTTTAACAGACCGTTGCCTTTAATGTTTATAGTCCAGTGCCGTTTCACAGGTGGTGAAGAAAAATCAGCTTTGGCATCGGTTACTGTTTCAAGATCATTAACTTCTTGAAATACAGCTGACATCAATAAGTGGAGAGCAGGTTTATCCGGATTTGTATGCACTGTGTTTCATTTTCACCACAACAGTGATCACACATGTAGACTGTCACGTTCTGCTCCTTGACCTCAGTAAAAACAATCATGCTCTGCTTATTTAATATTTCACCAGTGCAAGTGTCTCACTCGCTATATGTGAAATAGACTATGTAAATACCTTACGTTCAATCACATTCTCTTTGTTTTTTCAGTTAGGATCAGCGTAAACAAGCTCCACCACTTCCTCCTTCAGCTGCTACAGTTCCTACCACGGCAGATGGAAATCTTATTATTTTTGATTCCCCCCATTTTTCTGGGCTTGGGACCGGCGCTGGTACTACACCTGTGGTCGGGTTAGTGTAAGGAACCCGCACACTCAACACCAATCGCTCCTTTGAGGCTGATATGGTGAAGCTGTTTGCTTACAGTTTCCTGTTCTTGATCAGATGTGGAGGATCACGAGCAATCATTTAAGGTGGTTTGATTAATCGAAGCCATCAATCACTCTGCTTTAAACTCGTTTTTGGTCTCCTGAAAAGTTGATTCTGTTTATCTGGACGTAGTTTTTTCAGTTGGAGAAACGTTTCGTGCTTTGACTTTAACATGATGTTGCCATTGCATTGCTAGGCAGTGGACTCCATACTTTACACCACATGAACTTGTGGACTTGTGGGTGGACTGAAAACTGTGTAAAGCGAGCAATAACTCGAGGTTATTTCAGCAGGGCATGTTATGGATCATGCTAACTTTGCACTCTGATGTAAAGACTGCGTGAAGCAGTTAATGTTGGGCTTAAAAGTGTGAGTTTCCTTCTTGCAGTTTTTAAACAAAATGATCCTGAAAGCGTTGGAGCCAGGCAGCTAATCTATTCTTTTTAACTTTCAGACAGTTTCCCTAAAGCTCTGCAACAAAAGGTGAAGAGTGCACAGTTAGCACGACTGCGAGAGCCGCAACAGCCACATTAATGGGAACTACGCCAGGCTGAAATAAAAGGGAATTCTGATGTAGGTTCAGGCCCGCCTGCAGTGGTTTTATCGTAGAACGGGTTTAGAGCAGTGAAACTAAACCTAAAAAGTGAAGTTGCAACTCGCAAAACCAAAAAGCTGTGAGGCGAGAGATGCTGAGATGCTTCGCAGCATCGAGAGGAAGTCTGGTTATAATTCATTGTGGGTTTGTCACTGCAAGTGACTGCAGTGTGTAATTTCTTATAAAAAAAAAAGGAAGAAAAAGAAAGAAAGAAAAAAGTAAAACTGCGGAGGAAGCTTAAATGATGGAAGCGTATTTAAGCATAAATAAAACACACACAGTCCAGTACGTGTTTACATGCAATTAGCTGCTTTCCAGCTCCTCACAGAGCAGCCAGTTAGAACTTCAACGGTTAGGATTAAAGCACAAATGAAGGATTAAAGAGGCTGAGAAACAATGGAGGTGAAAAAAAGAGCTAATCTAATTAAGATCTCAATCACTCAATTAGATCCGAGCAGGAGAAACAAATGGCAAGTAAATTCTTTCATCATAACAACCGGTTTAATTGCTCCAAGACGGAGCACTGACATCTGGCATGTCCCCTCAAGACTGTTGAGGTTGTGTATATGTGTGTGTGTGTGTGTGTGTGTGAATGAACACACATACAGAGGAAGAGGGATTGGAAGGGCGGGAGTTCAACGATGAGTGTGCTTTCACTGAGCCCTGACTGTGTTTATGAGCATGAAGCTGCCCGAGTGCAGTGGAGCTGCAGCCTGGTTTATGCATCCACACTTCAGCCACATGGTCAGTGGAGAATGGCCAGATTAATGGGACTGGGGGCCATTCTCCTCATGAGAGAGCGGTGCTCGGACACACAACGAGGTCACTTGCTCTTTGAAGAAGAGGAGATGTGATTTTTTTAGGGACAGAAACTCACACACGAGGCCCGATCGTCAGTAAGCAGCCTGAGAGAGAGTCTGTGAGGCACAGCACCGCGGTTTTGGTGTGAGGTGCTGTGCCAAAAAAACAAAAGAAAAACTCAGCTGCGCCACGTCTTGTTGTGAGCCTGCCTAACCACTTCCTCATGCTGCAAGCAGAGAGGTCAGGGTTCAGTCAGGTCCTCCAACAGCCAGACTGCAATAACAAGAGTGCTGGAAACGAGAAGTCTCTTCTCATTTTCTGTGTTCAGCTGTTTTTTTCTTGTTTTGTTTTTTTAACTTCTACCCACAACCCCTGCATTGCTCTTCCTCTATCCTCTATCCAGAAATGATTAATATGCATTTTGTTTCTAAGAAGGCTTCATTACTTACGGCTTCCACAGATGTATCATTACGTGTGCAGAACAACCGGTCTTAAATGGATGAGCTCAAAAACAGACAGGCATGAGAAAGAATGCTGAAATGACCCAATCAGTCCCATATTTTGAAACAGAATTCATGCAAGAAGCAGGTTACGCTGCACAGAAATGATGACGGCGGTGAAAAAAAACAAAGAGATTAATAACAGGCTTTTATATCAATGGGCAGTAGTTTCCACATACATGAAAACACAACCTTCTGGGAGGGGAGTGGCTCTGATTGCAAAGTGCACTTGTTTTTGTTGCTTTTACAAAGAGATCTCAGCCACTGAGATCAGCACTACACAAATAGTAATTTGCTGCCCCCTGCTGGTCAGGACTGATGTTGCAGTTGTAATAAAACTGAAAAAGTTTGCAACCTTACAAGCACACAAATACACCAAGAAGGATTAAGAACAAACAACTCTTTGACTGTAACATTCAAATCTGATTAAACTCAATTGCTATCCATAAGTGTGGAATAAATTTCTCCTCATAAGGACGACAGCGATTTGCTCGAACTTCAACTGTTAGGACTTTTCTTTAAATCTGGGTTTGAACAGTTAGAGTTTAAATTAATTTTCTGTTTCCCACTTTTTAAACGAGTCATATGAACAAACTGACATATTAGATTGTAATTTTTTGCTGGACAAGGCTTAAAATATGCTCTGTTTAGCACCTTACAAGCTAGTTTATGTGTGACAAAAATATGGATCTTTGAATGGATGGACATAAATAGCACAGTTTGTTATACCTCATGTAGGCTATTGGTCCTTTTATTTGACCTTGTGTTGGTTAGAAGGTCTCATTATGCTCTCTTTGATGACCTAAGTAGTAAATGCATAAGAGTAGGAGAAAGGACTTACCACTGTTTAAATTTTGTTGCACTGAATGCTTAAAAGTACCAATAAACAAGTTTAGAGCCCGCAAACATCCACAAGAACGTGCCTTGTTCCTCCCTAAAATGCCCAGCAGCTGCGCATAAACAAGGCACTGGTCCTATAAAACTACCAGCATAATGACTGTATGATTGCCTTGGATTAAGATGAATAGCAGGGTGAAAATGAAGCAAAGTGTGGTAATTACTGCTGGCTATATATCATCGAAAATATCAGGAAAACAATAATCATTAAGAAGTTTAATACTTGCAAAACCGGACTGGACATAAAAATTATGTATTATAATCCTTTTTGAAGAACATTGTATCGTTAATTATGTTTTATTTGCATATTTTGTACGTGAAAATTTCAAAAGACAAGAAAATACAATGTATTTATCTCAGTCATACTTTCCAAAACACAAAGATCTCTTGCCTCTTTAGTTCACACTCCAAAAATGGCTTCGTGTGTAACAGACAAAATCACTCAAACTGTATTATTAAATCTGTTTGTGTCTGTCTCCTCTTCTCTATCTAATGTTTATCAGTTGTGATCATAAAACTCCACAACTCCACGCGTGAAAAAAGACAATCAAAGATCATATTTGATTCCACTTTTTGCTTCAGTCCCCTTCAAAGTGTTCTCTTTGGGCAACGCTGCAGACCTTTGAGGGCTCCTGCTCTCCCTGATTTGTGCATGTGCAGTCTGTGTAGGATCATCTTTAGTGCATCAAAACGACGACCTTTAAACTTCACTTGTATTTGGGGAAGAGGACAAACTTACAGGGAAAAATCCCCCCCTCTCATCACCTCAGAAATACTTCTCATAAGTTTCTGAGGTTCACGGTGAAACTGCAAGCACACAAGTGCAAGCGGTATTTTTTCAGCTGTCATAAGGCAGTGGTTTCTAAGGGGGATGTAAAGCACAGGCATGCTAAAAGCCATTTAATAGAAAGCAGAACTTACATTAAGCTGAAAGTAAAATGGGTTTAACAGCAGCGAGAGAAACAACGGCGAGCAGACGCAGCGTGGTGGAGAAAGGCTGCTGGATGCTGGAAGTCACAGAAGTACCAGATGTTTACATTTGATCTTGAAGGAAGTGGCAGTTCACAATCCCAGAGGGAGTGTGCTGGTATTAATAGGTCAGAATGGTGTGTGTGTGTGTGTGATATACAAGTGGGTCATAGATGTGGTTCCAGAAACACTCCGGTGGGTCAGGAGGCCGACTTGGAGGTGTATTTGCGCATTTCTGGCGAGGGTGTCTGTTGAATGGCTTTGCCCTCGCAGGTTGGCTTCAATATTTGTTGTGCGGATGATTTATAAATATTTCCCTTTGGTCTCACCAAGGGCGAGGTATCTTGCCAAGGGAAAGCTCTCTCTGAAGTGAGGCCATGAAAGTCAGGGCTGCGAGCTGCCTGCATGCTTAAACAAACACGCGCACACACACACACGAGTCTGCAGTGAAATGCTCTCTTCTCTGTCACACATACCTCTCTCTGTAGATCGTCAAAACTAAATAACTCTGATCAGGCGAACGAGAGCTCTTCCCACTAGACTGCAAAGTGGAAACCTCCAATCTCAGTGCATTTTCATCTGAGCTCAAAGACACAGAGAGGCGGTCACCATCGGACGAAATGCAAACACGTCAATGACAGAACGCTCTTAATACACATTTAAAGACACTGAACTTGTCTATGAGAAAAAAGGGGAGAAAATGAATACGAACACCTCGCATTAATTAAAAAAAAACAACAAAAACCAACCTTGAGCTCCGAATGGTGCGATCGAAGCCCATGTCGAATGGGAAGAACAACAAAAATCATTCTGTTTCAAGCTGTGTATGACTGAGAGCATTTCAAATGTCACGATTAATATATTCAAGATAAAGGAAGGCCCTTTAAAAATAATGTGCATATACGTGATGTGCTATCTATTATTACATATTAATAAAGCCTTTTGTTGCAGTGAGAAAGTGAGTTGGAGCTACTTTATATATAACTGTCAGCTTACTGTATGACAGTGCAGCATAGTTTATGAGATCGTTATATGGTTGGTATAAGATCACAGGTAGTCTAAGTCTTTGCGGTTGGTTATGCTTTTTCCCGCGCTGCACAGTAATTGTTAACACATTTGCATATTTGTCACAACCCCAATCAACACTGCTAAAGTTTAAAAACCCAAACATTTGCTTTTCAGAATTTGCCCTGAATAGTTCTTTTTTTTTGTTTTATTCTGAGCTGCGTAGACTAAAGACTACCAAATGTGGAGGAAAAGGAAAAACGAATGCAGATGTCTCTGTTTTACAGCCTGTTTACATCTTGTGAACTCCTGCCCCAAGAAAAGGGTTTCCTTTTAAGTGTCTAATTAGATGGTGTGACAATATAGCCTTGTATAAGTTGTTCAGCTCTTGACCGCCAGCTCCGTCCTATAAAGCTGATTTGAAACCGGACTCGGTTAATATCTACGATCCAGCATGACAATAACTCAGCAACTGAAACCGCTGCTTGAGCAGGAAAGAGGTTTTGAGTGCTTGACCTTTTGATCTCCTGGCTACTGAATCCAAGCTCTGTTGAGGAAATGAACCCTCTGAGCCACTATATCATCATCAAGAGCTGGATGCTCTAAATTAGTCTCATTGTGGTCTTTAAAATGAAAACAGAGGCTGCTGGTCGGTCACTTTGAGAACAGGGGGATTTTTATGTGTTGTATATTTGTTCTCCAAGGACAGTTAATCTTCAAGTAATCCCACCTGTAAGCCTCATGAAACTTTTAGTCAGTTTTCATCAAATAAGCTAAAATGTGTTGTATTAGTTAACAGGTTTGTTTTGGGGAGAGCTGAGCTAGCTGCTTCTAGCCTGTATGCTACGGTGGCCTGACCTGCTGCTGCTGTCATAGCTTCATATTTATCCTACATAAGCAGATGTGGCATGATTATTTACTTTATCTGTTGCCCAGAATTTGATAAGAAAATAAATACACCTTCATTTCTCTGTGTTTAGTGTCTGTTAAAACAAATGAAAAGGGTGATTAGCTTAGCTTAGCTTAGCATTTGTAGAAGCAGAAACTAGTGCCTAGAAAGGTCCCTAATTAATATGTAACTCCTCATTAGTTTAATTTAATAAACAGAAATATGGTTTCACAGCAAATGACACTTATTTTCACTCAATTTTGTTGCAAGCGGTTGGTCTGTCATGTTTGTGGATTCTCTCAAGTTGAATGCTAGCAATCCTTTTTTAAGAAGAATAGAAAACGCAGACATCATGTGCCAGATGGATCAAAGACTGTATGCAAAGGATGGACATGGCTTTCAGGTCTGAAACGCTGTGTGGAAGTACCGTCTGCTCATCTATGACCTCGGCAAACACCTCCCTGATTCATATGGGATCTCAGTGGCTTTAAGTCCCCTGATGTGATCTACCTTATGAGTCCCTTGGTTTCACAGTCCGATCCACCTGTAGTTCTTGTTATTTGGTAACTATGAAATGGTGACAACCATACTGCTCAGCTTAAGCCTTCACTAACCACTGGACATGTCAGTGGTGTCAAACTTACAATGATGCCAACACACAGCCTTTAGTGGGTCGAACTTAAAAAACTCCCTTTTCTGTCAGAGTAAAGCCCTTTTACTACACATTAAATCCCAGTTAATATAAGAAAAAGAAGTGCAAGTTCTCAGTTTTTCTACATGACAACAAAGTTTTACTGTAGTAAATGAAAGAAATCTATCAGCATGAACAAATAACTGTTTTTTGTTAATTCACAGAAAATGTCTTTTTTATTTTAGACCCATCGAAAAAACAATTTTTATATTTGATAGTGGAAAAACAGGAACTATTCTGTCATTTAATTGCTATCAGCTTTGGTGTCGTATGAATGGCAATGGGGAGGTCTTAATCAATCAGGAAAGCTGTTAAATGTATGAAAATTCAATTAAAAGTCCAAAATCTATACCCTCTTTCACATATTCCAAAGCAGTCTAGTAGGCCGGATTTGAGTCTTTGCTGGGACCATTCTGGCCCCCAGGCCTTACGTTTGACACCTCTGGGTTATGTCATCTCTGCTTCTGTAGAGTCTATGGGTGGATGTTACAGTGAATATGAGAACCCTGCTTGCTCATAAAGTAGTGGTTTGTCAGTCAAAAGCATCCCCTGTCTTACTGTCTATTTTTGTCTAAACGGCGCCCTAATGAACATCATGTTGTATTAAGTGTGAGTTGAAACTAGCAACTGGAAAATGTTTTTTGAGGTAATCAATCAAGTGAGAAGAAGGTTCATTATCTCGTAAAATTATATACAATAAGAGCTGTTTTGCTAAGATTGCAGGGTTAAGGCATTTTCGTGGCTTTTCAGAGCTTAACCCTAAATCCATCGTCCAAAAACAGGCTCCTCCTGGTGTTTATGGTCCCAAAAGGCTGTTGATCTTTGTCCAAAGAAGTCAAAGCCTAGACTCACTTCTCTATTGCTAACTCTTATACCTGAGAAATATATATAATACTTATGACACGCAATAAGCCTTCATGTCAGTGGTCTGTTTCGGCTGAACTAGCTACCCAACCAGCGTGCCATCCCAAGATACCACAAGTGAAAAATGGAGCAGTTCCCAAATGCCAACATCAAATCAGTGCCAGTCTTCCAGGCTCGCAGCTTTTCATCCAGTCCTCATCATGGAGTCAAACACGGCCACTCCTAACCACACTAACAAGCTCGCGCTAACACCCTCAGGCTTATAAGCCAATGTTTCTAAGATGACTGAAGCAGCCAGGGGTGGCCTCAGCTATGTTTCCAAGCACCAAGCAACCCCAAAAGCCTTATCCTATTAAACCGCATACATCGTCTCATGCGTTGCACCACGAGCAGACATGCAAAACTGGGGCGATTTTCCGTTTGAGAGGGAAAGATTATTGTAAAAGAAGTGGTGGGAAGGATGACAGTCAGAAGGGGAGAGTGTTGGGGAGGGGGATGTGGCGATTTGGGCCCCATCTGTTTCTTGCTAACTCAATGAAGGGAGGAAGAAAAGCTGAGCAGATACACCAAGCATTAGTGGTTAACCAACTACTAATGAGGGAAAAAGAAAAACACTGAACTCAGATGAAACCGTTTAGCAGGCAGGGGTGTACAGTGTCCTTACTGGGTTTCAGGGAAAGATGGCCAACACTCACGTAAGCCCTGTGTGTAATAACCAAAGGAATAAATAGAAGAGGAGGCTGGGGCCTGTTTCTAATATGTCTGTGCACGATGTTTTTTAACCCATTCACCGAGTGCAGGATTCTGTTTTATCGCATGTATCCCACACCTTTGATACAGCAGAGGTCCACAGCGGTTGGCTCTGGTGTAGCCTTGGCATGTAAGACCCGATCCGTCTGCCAGGGTTTGGGGTTTGCGGCTTTTCATTCCACTGATCGCCTCTCTTCCCTCATCTACCCTCGCAACCTTCTTCCTCAAAGCTCTGGAATAAATCCTGGGAAATGAGAGGGCCTCCTGCCCTCTCGCTGCTACTCATTCCCAGGTGTGCAAGTCCCAGGTCATTTTAGGATCAAACCGATACGCTGCCAAAGTGTTATAAAGAAGAATAACAAATGACGGCGGATAAAGCGCATGGACGGATGTGAGGTGAGGAGCGAGAGTAAGGTGAGAGGCAGGGAAAAGAAACAAGACGAAATCAAAGAACGAGATGGAGAGCAGGCAGAGAGACGGGAGAGCTGGTTTGGGGAATGTGAGCCATGCTGAAACCATTCGGCTCAAATCAGCACCATGTGTCCTCCAGAGCCTTATTATCCCATAAATGAACTTTATTGAGGCAACAAAGTGCTTTGGAGCTCTGCAAAAACATTAAAGGGGCCTCGCCTGTCTCAGCCTGGAGCCAAGAGGAGTCCGGCTCCTCGAGGGACTAATGAAAAAAAAAAAAAAAGCGGGGCCCCTGGCCTCGTGTTCGCTGCCCTCGGTGTAGCCTCACAAGCTGCCTGAGTAATGGCCTATTAGAGACAGAGAAATAGTTAGCAATTACACCAGGAAGACAAATACGGCACAGACCTCTTGACTGACCTGACCCGTGGAATTAACCAGAAAGGAAGGATGGGAGACAAAAGGTAAAACAGCAGGAAGGAAGGGGGGAGAGGGGAGAGGGAGGAAAAATGAGTAAATAGGAAAGGAGAGCTGGATGACTGGGAAAGGGAGCAACTGCCCCGGGGAAACACCAGGAGCCCAACATGTTTTAACGTAATTTCATTAGTTGCAAACCGTGTAGGGTGTTTGCAGCCCTGATATCGCTGCAAAATCTGAAAATTGAAACCCTGATGGCAGTGTCCATCTATATATCCATTTTCTTAACCACCAACTGTGGTGGGCCTGCAGCCTGTCCCAGCTGTCACAGGATGAGAGGTGAAATACGCTCCTTAGACAAGACACCAGACATTACAACATACTGCGGTTAGGACAGCGCTGGTGGCATGACGTGGACTTTGGTGGACGCTAAAGTGTTTGCACCACGAATGATGAGTAATGGCAGCCCCTGTGGGTCCTCTTGTGGTTTACTTTTTTATGCTCTCACGGTGCATTTTCACATATAAAGCACCAAAAAAAAAGAAAAATTCAATGAGAAACATCGTGGCTGGTAGTTTTCCAGTGAGAGATTACAAGTTGCCTTTTTTTCTCGCAAACTTGAAAAAAACAGCCAATAAAGTGTGCCATCTGTATTGTACTTCAAGGGGAACTCCACTGATTTTACGCCTCAAAGTCTTGGAAAGCACCACTGTATATGAAACTTTTTGTGGCTCCAGAGAGAGCTAAAGAAAATCTAGTGAGCAGCCAACAAGTAATGAAAATTACAAGTAAGAAAATGTAAGAAAAAACAAAGCAGGGATCTTTAGTCTTTAAGAAGTGATGTTATCGGGGATCTGAGGCCCGTTACTTGTCTTTCCTTGAGGGTAAATAGCATGCATCTGTAGACTTGAGTCCATCCATCTTCTTTTGCTTATCACAGGGCAAAGGAAGTTGGCCCATTGTGTCACAGGGTGAAAGACACACCCTGGTAGAGGTGTGCAGATTGATTGATCGTGATACTGGCTCTGTATCAGATAGATACTAAAACTTGCATTCCACTACAGCCTTGACAGACAATCATTTTCATCTATTGTCAATTTAGAAGCACATATGCTTTTGGACAGCGGGATGAAGCGCCCACAGAAGCAGCGTGTAAGCTTCCCGTACAGAGAACATGGACACTCCACGCAGGGAGCTGCTTGCATGTTCCCCCTGCGCTCCAAGCCCCCACCCAGTGGCGTTGAACCCAGGACCTTCTTGCTGTGAGGCAACAGTGCTAACCACCGCACCACCATGTTGCCCTTACAGACCAAGTAAATTATTTAATCTGTGTGTAAGACAAGAAGCAATAACCACACGATCAAAGTGAGTGCATTTAGTAGTCACAACAAAAGTTATCGCAATTCCACCAAGACGGGGAGGAGAGGCCTCTGAGGTGCTGCGTGGCTGACAGAGCGCAGCGGCTTCTCTGGGGAACAAGTGTCGGGAGGAGAAAGGAGCATCCGCTGAGGTGGAAGACTACTGCGTGAGATAACAAACGTTCACGACAACCCGGGGAGACTGCAGGCAAAGATGTGGGCGTGTATTTGATGTGTATATAACCACCCGCCTGGCTCCTCGGTCGGATCAGCACTCATGAGGCATGCAGTGGACGGCCGGGGCTCAGTCCAACATAAATAATGCCTCTGATCCTCCTGGGGATGACGAATTTTATAAAGATGGGATCCTTTTGCGGTGGGGAAAAGGGGGTTACAATGGTTAACCGAACGCCACAAGTGTATGTATGGGACTGATTAGGACTCTGGAAATGAGATTAAAGAGAGCTCTACCAACAGATTGAACTGTATTTGCCATAATTGCTGAGAACAGCTTATTCAGTGCAGACCGCAAAAAAGAGAGCCATAAAACCGAGGAAGGAGAAGGAGGAGGAGGAGGAGGGAGACTGCCACTTGAAACCAGCAAGCTTTGCTCAAAGAAATCAAACCAGGACAAGTCTTGTATCAATTAGACGGTGTGTGCGTGTTTGTGTTAAAAAACGGGTGGTGGGGAGGAGAGGGGGGGGTAGGATAACATATGGATTAGCCCTCAGTCATAAACTCTGGTTTAAGGCAGTATTTTTTTCATTATTAGTAATCTTGATTATTTTTAAAGGCAGGCCCCTCTATACCACCACATTAAATCCCCCCTGCGCATGAATATATCTAAAACGAGATAACTGATACGGCCCTGACCCTCGGTTCCCAGCATCCCGCTGAAAAGAGCTCTAATGAAAAATAAATCTTGTGAAGAGAAAAAGAGCAACAGACAAATCAATAGAGGCACAGGCTGAAAGATAAAAGCGAGCGCTGTGCGCCAAAGAGCTGTACTCGCTCTCTCATTCCTGGGTTGATTGTGCTTAAAGTGAAACCACATGAAGTGGGCTGCTCCCACAGAGGAAGTAAGAGTGTGTGGAGCTAAAAGTACACAGACTTCAGCACCTAAAAAAGGGGGGGGGGGACGTGGCTCTTCTCTGTTACATTAACTGTTTGTGGCTAAATGAGCGGCATTCAAGTTGAGCCACAAAATGCTTCATCAGATTGAGTGGGTGTGGTTTGATCGGGTTGGATTGACACGCGCACACAGCTGTGATCTTGGCTGGCGCATTGTGAACATTTTGAGTCCGGCATAATAAAATAAACAAAAGCACAAATCGGACATGTAAAATAATCACAGCTCTTCCGACCTGTGGGTTTATGAGGATCTCATATTAAAAATCAGATTTAACAGGTTTAATGCTGGGAACATGAAAGTGCCGTCGGTGGCAGTGAAGCTCATGCAGCAGAAATCTACAATCTACAATTTTTAGAAAATACAACATCTCCTTTCACTGTTATGCCGATGATATCCAGATTTATTCACCTCTGAAATCCGATGTGTCTGCTTCTTTGCAACCTCTGTTCAACTGTTTGCATGAAGTAAAAATTTGGTTATCACATAATTTTCTTACATTAAACGAGAATAAGACCGAAATCATAGTCTTTGGTAGTCACACCCCGCTAGACCAGTTGACTAATGCCCTAGGCCCTCTCGCTAGCCATCTTTCGCCCACTGTAAGAAACCTCGGAGTGTTCCTGGATGGCTCTTTTAAACTTGAGAAGCAGGTCTCCACTGTGGTGAAAAACAGCTTTTACCAGTTGCGTCAGATTTCCAAAGCAAAGTCGTTCCTTCCTTTAAAGGAACTTGAAAAGCTTGTTCACGCATTTATCACATCCAGATTGGACTACTGTAACTCCCTCTATTCGGGCCTCCAACACTCTTCTCTTTATCGGCTTCAGTAAATTCAAAATGCAGCTGCGCGTCTTTTAACAGGTACAAGAATCCATGAACACATAACTCCAATTTTAGCCAAACTACATTGGCTCCCTGTTAAATATCGCATAGATTTTAAAATTCTTTTGTTCACTTTTCAAATTCTGAATAATTTAGCGCCCACCTATCTCTCTGACCTACTCCACCTATATAATCCCAACAGAGCGCTTAGATCATCCAATCACTTGCTCTTTGCACAACCTAGGTCTCGAATGAAGTCGAGAGGAGACCGGGCCTTTGCGATCGTGGCACCTAGACTGTGGAATAACCTCCCTGTACATATTCGTATGGCCGAGTCTATCCAGTCTTTTAGATCTCGTCTTAAAACTTATCTGTTTACTTTGGCCTTTGATTCTAACTAGTTGGCTGATTTTTAGCTTATTGTGTTGTTACCTATTGTTTGTTGTCCTATTTTATTGTTTGTTTTAATTGTCTTGTGTTTTGACTGACTGTGAAGCACTATGGTCAACACTGTTGTTTTAATATGTGCTATATAAATAAACTTTGATTTGATTTTGATTTGATTTGATACAATCAGAAGCTGAAATAAATGGACAGTTCATTCCTTCACCCCCCCTTATCGAAGCGCCTCCAACCCAAAGGTTACTCTCGTAGGCCATTTGTCCTCTTCATCTCCAGCGTTCATTAGATGTGGGGGAATAAATCCAGATATCGATACCAATGTTGGTATTGGTATCAGATCGGATTGATACTAGCGCCACAGGAGCGCTCAGTAATAATAATAATGTTTACTTTATTGCTCCACGTGGGGACAATCTTCTCGGCACTTAACCCATTCACTCAGCAGTGGGGAGCTACCAATCTAGCGCCCAGGGAGCAGTGCGTAGGGATGGTACCTTGCTCAGGGGTATCTTAGGGTGGCTGTTCAGTGGATTCGAACCCCCGACCTTCTAATCATAGGGCCACTGTACCTACTGAGCTATCCCTGGGATTCGATGGGTTCTGAGCATGACTGCTGAGCATGTAACCCAGTGAATTGTTTTAAGACAGACACATTTACATTCCAAGTTTTAAAAAGATTAAAAATTAAAAATATCGGTATCAGTATCGGTGCTGGCAGTACTGCCCTGTATTTACTTGGTATCGGCTTGATACCATAATTTGCAGTAAAGTAAAACACTTCCATTCATACCTCATCAGCTCAATTGTGCACCGTTTCTGAAACATTCCACTTTTTCTGCTGATAAAGTTCTAGTGACTCTGAGTGGAAAGTTGCCACTATCTCACATCTCCTTCAGTGGCTTGGTATAGTTACTGTTCACTTACCTATGTTGAAGGTTGGGAGTTCAATTTCAGCACTGGACACTTTCCATGATTTCATTATACTGTGTATTAAACATCCACACACTTTTCAGAAATCCGTGTACAAAATGATTCTATACTGCAGAGAGACAGCTTTACTACACCAAGGTAAATGTCCCCCAACACTCTGATTGCAGAAACTAAGCAATTCCATAAGGTACAGAGCAGCTGCTATCTCATGTACGGTACACCTGTGGCCTGTTAAAGTAGTTGCCCATCTGCCCATCTTTAGTGTAACACCGAGGGCTGTGAGAGCACTGTAATTTCAAATTCCTGTGTATGATCTGTACTTTTGGTTTTTGACAATAAAGCTGACTTTGAGGCAACATCTATACAAGCTATACAGTAGCAACAATCCCACTGCAATTTCTCCAGAAACTGCACAGTCAAGTTACTCTATACTACCTGGTTCGGTCTGACAGGCCCTCTGTAAAGTTCAGAGGGTGGAGGGTGGTTTCCTCTCAGATGGCCAGAATTACAGTATCGTCCTTTCCAACAGAATGTATAGAAAAGATGACCGTCATAGCGCCACCTATTGATTAGTACAAAATTTTCATCACTGGTATTTTCATGTGATGACTGTGGGATGGATGTGACTGAGAAACTCTGGACATGGGTAGGGTTGTTTTTGTCATAGAGTATACAACTGAAATCTGTTTCTAACCACAGACGTCGCTGCCTGCTGGCCTTTCAAAAGAGAGAAGTTTAAAGACAACTAGAAATATCACCAGATTTTTCAGCTATCATGGTAATGGAGTGTTTAATTTGTTCACCATGTAGCACTTTGTCATGCTAACGTGTTAATTAGTACAAAAACAAGCACAGTTAAATGGGAGAAAGAGTCTGGGGCTTCGATTGCAGAGGACAACTGGCAGAATAAGTGTCTGATGCAGCACGTCCACCAGCTCAGGTGCCTGGAGAGAATTTCTGCTGGAAAAACCTATTAAGATATTTTATAACCCCTAAATTAAAATATGTGCAGGAGGGTGAAACGACGAGTGGTTTTTGTTGGCAGAAGTGCAGCGAACAGCTGGCCTTGCTACCCTATACTGTGTATGTATATATGTGTTCTGGAGTCGATCATTTCGCCTCACTGGGAGGTAACAAGGACAACACAGACTTGGAAATGACTTTTCATTTTGCGCGACTCATATAACATCCTGAGCAGTTTACTTGTCAAAGATAAACACTTACTAATCATTTCTTAAATAAATAAAATAAGATAAAGAAATCTTTGTTACTATTGTGCGTACATTTAAAAACAGGCTCAAGACCTTTTAACTCACACAGTCCAACAATTAAAGGTGTTTTTGTTTTGCTGCTTTCACTGCCTTAAGGCATTGTTAACCTACACCGTTTTTTTGTTTTCCGTCTTCAGCACATTGAGTTTTCTTATAATAAAATGTTCTATATAAATAAAATCGCCATTGTCATTAAGGATTTTGCTTGCAGCCAGTAAGAAATAAGCAATAACTCATAAGTGTCTGAAAAGTAAACCCCCAACTGACACAGTGAGTAATATAGTGCTTTCCCGGGATCAGTGTATGACCAACTCTCTTTTTTTAAGTTTGTTCCATGTGTGAAAAACCCAGATTTTTTTTCCAAAGTACAGCTGTTCATAAACCATATTACTGAAAAACAGCTCATGGGCTTGTAACACTAGATGACAACACACACATGTGATGAGATTAACACGTGGCATGAGTTCAAAATCTGACTTGCTGATGGTGCCAGACAGAGTCAGGAAGTCACCAAAAAAGATCCGGTGAAGAACACGAATGTCTTCACCACATCCTCATCCTGTAGCCACTGAGGTATTTCAGCCGTACTACACTACCAGCACTGCTAATGTTTCAGAAGCTCCTTCTGATGACAAAAGACACACACAACAAAATATAGTTTTCTATGTTAGGCACTTTTATTAATTTTGTATGACTGATTCACAAATACAACTATTCTTGCCAAAAGCCTCCGCCCAGTTAAACAGACTGGTTAAACAGTAACATTTAAAGATTCAAATGGATTCATACTTTAGCCTTTAAATGGTAGAGGGAAAAGAAAAAGAAACATCCAAAAAGTTTGTGTTAACCATTAAAAAAAAAAAAAATCTGCAGAACAAAACAGAGGAAACGTTTGATGGGTGTAAACAGCTTTTTTTGTGTGTGTCCTAAATATAAAAACAAAGCGCATTAGCTTGAAGGGTAAAGAGGAGTGTTTCAGATCGTTCAGGGGTTGTTCTTATCAAATTAGTATCCTACAGTAAATCCTGAACGTGTTTTGTGCCGTTCTACTTCCAGACCTGCTGAATAATGTCACACTGTAGTAAAGTAATTAAAGAAGTACAAAGCTATGAAAAATATATCAGTGTAAAGGCACAAGAGACTCGCTCAACAATCACAACACCACCACACTACACCATCATGAGCCACAAAGAGCCGGCTCAGGGGTACGCGACTGCTGCTCTGGGACAGCTGCATGAATCAGCTGCTCTATAAAGTCGGGTTTTAGCAGTTTTTAAAAAGAGGTTTGGTTTAAAAAGCAGTGCAGCAGCAGATATTAGCAGACGAAGCTTTATTACTTTAGTTTCTTATGCACATTTTTAGCGTTTCTCAGATTTCTAATAAATGCCACTAGTGTTCAGTAAACGCACGCAGCTGTAACAGCTTCCAAAAGCAGCAACTGCCTACCCCTGGTCTGCAGTGATTATTACATTTTCTACCAACTTGGCCTGCCAAGTTTCACCACTAGAGGACACTCTGGTTTAAAGAAAAAGACGACGTGCCACTGCAAACTGTAGGACACAGCAAGAAATCGCCGCTTCACACCCCCGTGATTCGAATCCAGCGTGACCAGTGCACAGACTCGTGTAACCGGACTGTGAGATAACTGAGCACTCACCCAAATATACCTCATACAACTGTCTACAACCGCGGCAAGAAAGCTTTAGATATGGATCCACTTCAGGTCTTTGGCATCCGATTAGTTTGGACCTCCAGAAGAGAAGAAGAAAAAAAAAAAAAAAAAAAAAGTGTGCCACAAAATGAGTCTGACTTAAAAGAAAGCGGGTGAAAGTTAAAGGACAGGTTCACATAGTTTCATCTGATTTTCAGCCCGTCTGTACACTAACTGATTTACTGGGAGCTGTAATCATTTTTTGAGTCAAAAAATAATGCAAATATTAAGAGGCTTCATTCCCCACAGTTAAACTTACTGTCACCATGTCACCGTGCACTCCCAGCAGCTCTGCAAGGAAACACAGGCAGGCAAAAGGAGGCTTTGCCCCAAAGTAAATACTAATCATTCAGCTGGATCTCATACTGCATTTGTTAAACTTAACACCAAGTACTAAAAGTATTATCACTTCTTAAAACTATTCAGTACTTAGCAAGAACAAGAAAAAAAGCTGATGGCTCATCTCAACATCGGCGTTGTCGCCTGCAAACTGAAGCAAACCATGAAAGAGTTTTCAGACTCCCTCTATGTAAAACAAAAAGGTTTGCCTACAGGAGCTAGCACACTACAAGAAACAGTCATTTAGCTTTAGGACAGGCTGATAACACACTTGCACGATTTGCCACTCTGTACACTGGCCGGGTACAGATAGGCGACTTGTGAATGCCTTTCCGATATTGCTACTGTTGCTATTGTGTTTTTGTTTCATTTGCGTGTGTGTGTGTGTGTGTGTGTGTAAATCAGCAGCTGAAAATGCATCAGAGAAAACAATGATTACAGCAGCCAGTAACTCTGGGCTTCTGAGCTGGAAACTGTGAACCCCTCCCTTTAAAACTCCAGCAAACGTCGGTGTTAAACATGGAAGCATTCTGCACGAGCGCTGACAGTCAGGCGGGAATGTGAAAAGTGGTCTGTTTGTCCAGTTTACAGTTCAGCTGAGTGTTTCAGGAGTAATCCAAGAAAGGGATGCACATTTTCAAATAACCTTCACATCACTGAATATAATGTGTTAAAGTTGCATAAAATCCACAGATCTTCACCATCATTAGAAAAGATGCGAAAAATAATGTATGAAACAGTTTGTTTTTACATACTGTGTACCAGCAACTGCAAAGTGTTTCTGCATACAAGTAGCTGATTACATTTGGCTTTAACTGCTGAGTTTTTGTTTTCCGTGTATCTAAAAGAAAACGCTGCTGGTGTTCGTCTGTATCTACAGCCTGGAGACTTCTTAGACTTTAAATGCAGCAAAATGTGTTTTCTAACAGCCTGTCAGCAGAGATTTGTCAGCAGACACACACTGGGCGCCCACAGGGGCCACAGCAGGAACACTTTACAGCAGGGGATATGAAAACAGTGAATCTGAGTCAGCAGGTAGCAGCAGGGTTTCGAAGCTTTAACACACAAACTCCTGTCTCATGCGGATGATCTGCAGCAAGGCGGCCTGGACGTCCTCGTCCATGTGGCCCTGTGGGAGAAACAGGAGAAGGGCTTCGGTACATATATAACATCAGATATTAAGATTAGATTATCATCTACTGATACTGTGTAGTAACCCTGCTGCAAACTCTCTTTCGTAGACAAACCAGACAAATCTCACGGCACAGTAATCTCCACAGATTAATGAGTAAGACTTACCTGGGCTGCGCTGAGCAGATGTGTTCGATAAATTGAAACCACCTCTCTGTGTTGCCTCTCAGCATCCTTGTGAAGCAGAAAGACAGGAAGAAGACGTGAGTGACACTGTGCTTTGTTTCACATCTTTAACAGCTAGACAGTGTAATTGATGTTGACTGTATTCCAGCTTCCAGCTACACCTACAGTATGTCATGATGCCTGCATGCACAGGTGGTTGATTTTATACACATGTGGCCGTGGAAGTGACTGAAACACCTGAATTGAATGATTTGAATGGGTGACTGAATACTTTTGGCAGTCTATATTTATATAGTTTGTCTAGAACACTTTGTTGCATGTGATGTGAGTCCACTTACAGCCAGCTGCTGCTGTAGGCTCTTGATCTGAGCTTGGAGTGTGTCGATGTGCTGCATCTGCCTCTTATTGGGTGCGTTGCTTGTGTATGCCAGCTGGGAGAGACCATTCAGTGCCTGCTTCAATCGCTCAACGTCTGTCAGCAACTCTGTGATCTGTCACACACAAAGAGCAGGACAAATATCGAAGTTTAAGATCATTTTTGTGAAATGAAAGAAGAAGGAGAGAAGGATTTCCACAGTAGAAATGGAAAAATGTCAGAAAAATCTTTTCCCTTTATTCATCAAAATAAATGACAAACACGTCTCAGTGGTCATTATCATGCTCGTCATTGTTATAGTGGCATTTAGAGTTTATGTGAAACACACGTACACTTCAAAGTATCTCAAATGAAACTGGGAATAATTAAGACTATAATGTGAATTGTTTTGTACCTTCTTGTCTTTGGCTTCGGTCTGCTCAGCTGATGTTTGAATCCTCTTCTGCAGGTCACAGATGGTGGTGAGGGACTCATCGTATCTCTCTTTCAGCTCTCTGATCTCCCTTTCGATGGCGCGCCCCTTCTCCTGGACGGCCTCCATCTCCGTCCTCGCCCTGCTCTCCCCCTCTCTTGCTTTTGTTGCCTCCTGATGGACCTTTTCACGCTCTTCTGCCAAGCTCAGCAGCTTGTTATTCAGGCTGGCGGCCTCCTCCTCCAGCTGCTGTTTCTCCTTCTTCAGCTCGTTCATTTGGTCTTCCTTACAGCGGATCTCTTCGAGAGCCTGAGTAGCCTGAAGGAGCTCCGACTGCAGGGCAGATACATCTTCCGCCCTCTGGGCGTTGTTTTCCTCCTCTTCGCGGAGAGCCAGCTGTAGCTTAGCCACTTCAGCCTCCAGGGCTTCCTTAGCCTCAGCATGCTGCTGCAGCAGAGACTCCTGCTCCCGGTGGAGTTCCTGCAGTTCTTTCTGAAAGGCGCACGCCTTCTGGGCCTCCGCCTGCTGCGCCTCTCTTGCTTTCTTGCAATCAGCCTGCGCTTGCTGTAAGGCATCATTGAGGGCTTTGAGCTCGGTGTCGTATGTCGATATGCGTGTCAGCTCTGACTTCAGACGCTCCTGTAGGTTTTGAATTTGAGCGTTGCACAGGGCATTCTGCTCTTGAAGTTCAGCTTTCTGAAGTGTTACCTCCTCGAGCTGCTGCTCTAAGTTGACCAACTTCTGGGTCAGTTCTTCACATTTAGCCTTGAACTCCTCCTCGTTTTCTTTGTGCTTTTCACTGGAAACCAGAGCGACGTCTAGTCTCCTCTGAACAGATTCCACCTCAACCTTCAGCTTCTCTTCCTCCTGCCTGTTGCTCTCTCTGGCAGTCTTTTCTTTGTCATACTTCTCTTCCATTTCCAACAGTTTTGCTGTCAACTCTTTAACCTGGGTGCTGTAAGAGGTTTCCTTCTCCTCAGCTGTTGTCAGAGGCACAAACTTAGACTGAATAGCCTCCTGTATGGTATCAAGCTCTTTCTTCTGAGCCTCCAGTTCCTGAGTAAGCTTAACTGTTTCATCCTGAGCCAACGCATGCATTGCAGACGCCTCATTCGCTCTATTCTCTGCCTCGACCACGGCAGCATTCAGCTTGTCTGTGATAGCTCTGTGGTCTTTTACACTGATGTAGTCGTTTTTCATCTCCAGCAGAACTTTTTCTAACTTTTCTTTTAACTTTTCGTTTCCTTCTTTCACGTTCTTCAGCTCTTCCCCACTTTCTTTTTCCCTGGTCTCCAACTTTAACATCTCAGCTTTAACGCTCTCTAAGGTGGAACTTAAGTCCATTTTCACTTGCTCGTGCTGCTGTCTGGGAACATACTGTCCCTCCAAGCTCTCTTTGAGAGTCTGACTCTGTGTGGTCAGCTGCACACACTCTTTATCTCTGTCTTCACATCTCTTCTGCAAAAGCTCAACTTTCTTCATCAGGTCGGCATTCTGACACCTCAGAGTGTCCATCTCACTTTGTTGTTTCTCACTCGTGCTGCTGAGGCTGCTCATATTCTCCTGCAATGCGGCCCTCTCGGTCTGAAGCTGTTGGACTTGTGCCTCTGCTCTTCCGCAACGTTCACCGGCTTCCACCAGTTTGTCCTCGAGATCCTCCAGAGCCATTACCATGTTCCTCCGAACTTCCTCGTGGCTCCGTATCGGTATAAAGTCCACCTCAATCCTGCTGTTAAGCTCATCCAGCTGCTCTTGTAGCATATCTTTTTCATCCTCACTCTTCTGGACCTCATGAATCAGAGCCTGGCTTTTTGCAGTCACCTCCACCAATGTCTTTTTCAGGTTAGCGTTCTCATCTTCCAGTGCTGCCCAGACCTGCTGCTCCTCAGCAGACAACGGCCTCGAGCCTCCCTGTGAGGAGGGGCTGTCTAGCTTTCGATGGAGCTCCGCCACCTCCTCCAGCACCCGATCGTAGTCTTCCCTCAGCTCGGCGAGCTGCCGTTCCTTCTCGTCAACTGCGTTGGTGAGCAGGTTTTTCATGTTGTCGAACTTCTCGGCCGGTACGGTGTTGCCATGTTTAGTCTGGGCCTCATTCAGCTGGGTTTCCATCTCTAAAAGGGTTTCTCTCAGTTCGTCTCGCTCTGCAGTCAGATTTTGGACATCATGGTTCAGCCTCTCTGTCTCAGCTGCTAGTTGGCTCTCGCTGCTCTTGTACTCCTCCAAGGCCTTCTCACTCTGTTTGAGGCGGTTGCGAACGCGACCCACTTCGGCTGAAGCACCTTCATACTTGGCCTTGACGTCCTGGAGCTGAGCGCGCAGTTCTTCTGTCGCTTGGCCTCCTAAATGTTCTTTGACAGCAACTACGTGGGCTTGCAGCTGTTTGACCTTGCACTCGGAGTCCAGCATCCGTTTCTGGACGTCTCCCAAGGCGTCCTCGAGCTCTTGAACCTGCTGGTCAGCCTGTTTCTGGATGGTGTCTCGGCTCTGCAGCAGCTCCTGGCACTCTCTGGTTTTACGGCTCAGTGCAGACTGAAGCCGTGCCGTCTCCTCCTCAGCTGCCTGCTGTCGTTTCTTGACTGCCTCGAGTTCATTTCGGAGTGCATCCAGCTCACCAGGAAGACCCTTCTCCAGCGGTCGGGACAGTGAACGTGAGAGGGAAGGATTTCTGAGCATCTTTAGAGAGCGATAGGAAAAAGATGCTGAATTAGTATGGTATATGTTTATATTGCACAATAAAGTCCTTCACAGCTCTGCCCCACCCACCACTGTACATTCAAACCTTTTAGATGTAAACTATGAATGAAAGACGTGCATAGACATCAGACACATGCAGCACATATAAAACTGTTCACAGGGGCTAAAAAAATACCTGATCAGAATCCAGGCTGTGACCTTTGACAAGAATGTTTTCTTTACCTGCAACACAACAGCACACAAACGTAAAACTAAAGCAAACGCAAACTCTGCTGCTAAAGTTTGAAATTATGGTCTTAAAATGTTCTTTATGGCCCAAAATAAGAAGCTAACCTTTGATAACCGACTGGCCAGAGTACTCCCCCTGTGAAAACACAGATGGACAAATTGATTACAAACTGACCGATCAGACAGAATACATAAAAATGCAAATAAAATAAGACTGCTGTAATCAGAAGGCTGCACATGCCTGTTAAACTTGAATCCGAAAACATTTCACTTTCATAAGGATTACCTCAAAGCAGAGACCACACACATGCATGAATTCACTAACCAAAGTACTCCGGAGCTGGACCTTGACAGTCTCCTGCCCTCGAGCGCCTTCATCTTTTTCTTTGGTGCTGAGTAACATCTTCAACTGTTCCTTCTGATAGAAGAAGAAGGAGAAGAAGAAGAATGTTAAAAGCAGTGAGGGTAAGAACTCACACTTCAACACTTTAAATGAAATGCTCAGAAAAGGCCAAACCAATCAAACCATTTACTCTGAAACAGTTCGTAACAATAAAAACACAGGTATCAGATAATGTACCTACTAACCGTATGTCTAAATGCATCTACTCCCTGTGTGTGCTACAGTTTGTGTTATCCCCACTGATGTTTCAAATTCAAAAAGGTTTTAACAGCATCAGATATTAAAGGGGCTTGGTGAAGACGTTTGGATGAGCTGCAGGCAGAAAAACAAATGCTTCTTAAGGCAGCAGAAGTCGAAGGGAGGGAGATGAGGCCTGAAATCCTGAAGAGAAGACATCTGGTCTGCAGGTTGGCACATCTTTACGAGACAAAACTGCACCTAAGCTAAGATACTAAGCTGCAGGCAAACACTGATCCGTGCACGGTAAAATAAATCCACAAAACACCTTGACATGCATGGCTTTAAAGGGCGGGCAGCTTCTTAAAGAGGAGCAGAAAGAAGGCAAAGTATTTTACCATTTGTATAGTTTGAAGTTGCGCTGTATTTAAAGAAGTGACTGTTATTTATTACTTATTCATTAAATGCTGATAACCCAAAAAAGGGAAGACACAATTTCACAAAGAGCAAGCCACAATCATTAACCACACACCAGCACTGTCATACAAAGTGTTTCCTTTTAGTTCAAGTTATGTCTGCATGCACTTTATAATGAAGGATAAAAGCGAACATTGTGAATGAACCACAGGCAGGAGTAAGTGGTTATTTTTGTATCATACCTCTTTTTTAGAGTCTTCTGCGGCCATTTTTTCCTGCAGATGAAAAAGGATCACAAGTCATCTCACATGAGAGATTAATAAATGACAGCTGATGTCATTTAATTGAATTTCTTTGCCCTTCTGCGTATTGTAAATTGTTCTGGCAGCTAATAGCAGGCAGCTATCATGCTCACTTAAGAAAGTCTCCTTTTTTTTTTGTATTATAAGCCAGTTCTGCCTCCTCAACACCTACGGTTAGAAAATTATCACACATTTCCTAAATTACATTTATTATGTTAGAGGAAAAGTAGACTAAGATATTATGCCAAAGCAGCGTGACTCAACTTAGCTTTTATTATTACATTTTACTTTAATTCATCATTTCAGTCGTAAGAAGCACCTGCAGAACCATCCGGCAGGTGCAGTGAACAAAGCGAGCCAGACACCTGGAAGGCTTTACTGTACTGTTGTGCACAGGGGCTCTGTCACTGTGGGAATACATTAACCTGGATTTACCTGGGTGAGCTGTTGCTGGAGCATGTTGACTTTATCTAAGAGAGCTTTCTGCTCCTGGTGGTACTTCCTGAGGCCTTCCTGCAGAGTCTCATTCTGCCTTTCCAGATCCTGAATAACAAACAGCAAAAAAAGACCAAACTTTAAACAATTAAACTGCTGAATCAAATAAAAAAGAAAAGGATTCATTTTGATTATGAGTCATATTTCTGTGTAAGGTCTTGTGAAATGAGTACGGTGATGTTACACGGCACTTACATGTATGATCTGATCCCTTCTGTTAATCTCAGCTGCCTCTGTTCTCTCCACTGAATGCTGAGGATAAGATAGGATCTTATTTTAACATTACCACAGTCATGAACTCACAGAACAATTCCCACTTGTAGGCACTAGATGGCAGTGTTGCACAACTGAGCAGATCTATGTAGCCTGAAATGTATAAAGGGTGTGCTGAACAACACCAAAAAAGATGTTTAGAGATATGGAAGGAGCAGCAGGAGAGGCTGAGGTTACAGTGATGGAAATGATGTTTGGGATGTAAGCAACTCTGACCACCGTTATCTTTAACAAATACAGAGCCTAAGCACCACTTCCATTAGGCTACATGTAACCAAGACACACTCCTCAGTGAGTGAAATGTGGAGAATAACAAGTGCTCTTTATCATTATATCAAAGGTGATGTGAGTTATGCATGTTTCAGCGTTACCTGTCGCTTCCATTGTTCTATCTTTGCAGCTTCTTTATCTGCAACACAACCAGAAAAGCGAAAGGTGACAATTCATTCCTCCACTGTTTGTTATCAGGATAAGACAAAAACACGTTCAGAGAGAATCCAACCAAGGAAGGCAAAAGGAAGCAGCTGTGAAACTTAAGACTACAGCTGATGGTAATGACAGTGTTGTAAGACACGTAGAACAAAAAAACTAAACACAGGATTTGAAATGTATAACTTTGTATACTTATGATTAGAAACCAGCAGATACTCAAAGTTAAACAGCATCTTTATCTTTAGGTTAGTCTGGAAAGTTTTATTTATTTTACTCGAACAGCAAATTTAGAAATAGCTGTTCCTTGTTCTGCTCTCTGACCTCTGTTGGCTTTGTCGATGTAACTTTTGACCATCGTGACGAGCTCCTGGTCCTTGCTGAAGCGAGCGTAGTGATGTGCGTCGTGACCCAAGCCGTCCACCGCCTTCACATCGGCGCCGCTCTTCAGCAGCACCTCCACTGCATCCTTACAGCCGAACTCACAGCCGAGGATCAGCGTGGTCCTGAAGGCGTCAGAGACGGTTTATTATGAAGGCAAAGCTGAATCATCAGAGTGCTTCAAACTGATGGGGATGCACCAGTAACCTGACTGCAGCCAAGGTGTGCAGAAGAGCATTTCTGAACACACAACAGCTCAAACCCTGATGCAGATGGGCTACAGCAGCAGAAGACCACATTGTGTGTGACTCCTGTCAGCAAAGAGCAGGAAACTAAGGCCACAGTTCACACGGGCTCACCGAATTTTGACAACAGAAGATTGTAAAAATACGTTGAGTCTTGATTTCTGCTGTAACATTCAGAGGGCAGGGTGGGAATTTGGTGTAAACAACATGAACGCATGGATCCATCCTGCCTTGTAACAGGGGTTCAGGCTGGTGGTGCCTTCATGAGCTCTTACTACTGCTGTATTTTTCAGTGTTGGATTCTGTTTTGTTCCCTTTTAAAAAAAAAACTTTTATTGCCTGTTTAACCTAAAATGGTTTCATGTTAATGTCACAAAGACGCCAGAGGAAATGAGACTTGTTTTAACTTTTCAAACTATATAATCTGTCCAAAGCTTGCTTTCAACTTCAATCAACAGCCCCCCTTGGCAAGATTGGAGTGTATCTTACTTGTTTTGTTTGTCCCGGACAGTAATGTCAGCTCCTCGCTCCAGCAACAGCTGACAAATACGTGGGTGACACATCTGGGTTGCCAGAATCAGAGGTGTCCTCCCATCCTGAAGAAAGAAAATAAAAAACATTCACATTCCTCTACAGATGTGAGTACACTCCTTCACGATCTGACCCAAAAAGAGCATTTATGTAAACTAAGTTAACATGACTTTAAATGTAGTTTAAGACCTCCACACAAGGCAACAGCCATTCAACAGCAAGCAGACAGAACTGCTTCTCTACACAGTCGACTAAACACAAGGACAAAATGGCTTGGGCTTTTTCAGAAAAATACTGCAAAACAAAGAGCAAAAGCAATTCTCACAAAATCGGTGGCATTCACAGCCGCCCCGCTGTCACAGAGAAGTTTGACGCTGGAGGCACATCCCGCCATGACTGTGGAGAAAAAGAACAGAGCGCTGCAATCATTTCATCTCATTTACCACTGAAAAACAAGTACAGACACTGTTGATGTTGAAAATAGTACCATCAAAGCAAACAGTCTTTAAACAAACTGCTGAATTTTATTTTGTATAATGTCTCAGACATCAACATCCATATGTAAGCATGCTTAGGCTTTGATTAAGGAAAACAGTCAAAGAGGTGTCAAGAGAAAAGAGTAGAGTAGACTCCAGTACACACATACAGAGTAGAACGAGTACGTGAATAGAACTAAATTGGGTTGATGCTACAGCAGTTACTATTGTACTACTGCACAGGGTACCAACTCTATTTTACCGTAGTACACCTATAATTTAGTAGCAGCAGGATAGTGGTTTACTATAATCTGCTACTGCTGCTGTCAGTACTAGTAGATTATAATAGAATCAGGATTACAGTGGACTAGAATAGAGTTTTAATATACACTGAGGACTTTACTGCAGTGGAATCAGAGCGAGAACAGAGTGATGTCACCTCAACATTAGATGAGAGAGCACATTACTTAAAGCTTTGAACTGAGTCTTTTTTTTCTGAGACCAAAATTCAAAATACACTATATGAACAAAAGTACTGGGCCACCAACACAGGACCCCTACAGGAGCTGCTCAGGTATGGGAGCCAATGCCAGAAGCTCCTGGCACACAGTTTTGTTTACTGCTTTTAATGAAACTCAGCAGAACGTGCGTGTGCATCAGCACTCAGTGGTCGGACACCGACATGGCTGAGCTGCTGTGGTTCCTAAACACTTTCACTTTGCAATAATGCTACTTACTTATGATAGTGGCATATCTAGGAGGGCAGACATTTCATGAGATACAATAGTGGCATCCTATTACAGCACCATGCTCGAATTCAGTGAGCTCTTTAGAATTACTCATACTATCACAAATGTATGCAAAGGCCAAATTTTAGCTGAATTCAAACATTGAAAGGTGTGGGCCAATACATCTGTCCATAAAGTGTACAGTGCTTGATTTATAAGGCCCCCACCCATGGATGGTTTATACCACAGCTGCCATAAATTAACAGTACTTGTAAATGCCAAAATAACTTTTTAATGTTCCTGCAAGTGTTAATCCATCACTATGTGCAAATTCTTAAAATATAATTATTGTTGTCATATAACTTGTTATATAACAAGTTTATGGTTTTACCAAATATAAGAAAAAAATATTAAAGTGCATTATTATTTTTTTAAATCAAGCAATCATTCCTGAACGGAAAACTTGGCTTTAGTGGTTGAACATTGAAAGAGAAATCCAGTGTGCTGGCTCAAATTTGGATATAAAAATTCAGTTCACTGAATTATTTTATTTTTTTAGAGATTTCTAAAGTATTTGCGCTTCCTTCTTTTCATGACAGGCGATCAGCACTGTATGTTGCTCTGCAAGTCGGCTAGGCCTCTCAAGTCTGCAGGGATTGGACAGCGGGTGGTGTACGGAGGTCAAACTCAAAATGCCAAACTGGCTTTTAATGTTCCTCTCCTCGGATCTCAGAAATATCGGCTGTAACTTCTTTTATGCCACTTTTTATTATTCTTTGTGTTCTTCTTTTGGTTTTATGGTGCATTACTTTTTAGTCTGTTATTCTACCGTTTTCTTGAAATTTACTCTCTATTTGTAAAGTCCTTTGAACTACAAATGTTAATGAATTGCTGTGTGAAATAACTTTTCCCTGCCTTGCCTTAGAATAGTCTTACCGGCATCATGTAGAGCCGTTCTTCCTTGCAGGTCCACATTTCCAACTGGACAGTTGTGCTGTTAAAAACAAAGATAAACTTAGATAAAGAAAATGTAAAAATGGTTATACAGCGTGTATAAAGAATATGACTTATTGTTAATGACAGAGCCAGGCAGAAGCTGTAATCTGATTCAAATAACAAAGAAACTACCCCTTAACAATTCTGTTTGGTCATTACTAACATGCACTGTAACTATGTAGGGACACAAAGTGTTTTCAGTACAGACACTCAGGTTCTCTTATGCCAATCTACTTGGCCAGCAGTGGTTTAATTAGGTTTCCTTGATACAGGTGTGTAAAACAGGAGCATCCTAAATATCATGTATTTCCAGTAGCTGGCAGTGGAAACTAAAAGGCAGCAGAAGGGAGGTCATATTAGGATAAGTGGTGCTATGCTCAAATGCTTGTGACATCTCCACACAGCCAGTCAGATGACTGGGCTCCAGTGATTGTAGTGCTGTGGCGATGAGGGCTGCAGGACTCTATGCTAACAGGAGCCTGATGTTGCTGGGTAAGCTTGACAGCACGTTCTGTCCCCCCACTATAAAAACTCCACTCTCTCTAGCAACAAGAGCCAAAAATTAGCAGCATGCTCAAATGACATAGTGAAGAGGGGGCGTAGAGCAGCAATGGGAGCTGAAGGTAGCGCATTGGAGGTGGGATATCCTATACCGTGATGGTTTGGGCTGACGGAGGGAGACAGTAGCTGTGGTGGGCATCCAGCTGCTATGTCTGGTGTGATGACGGCACTAAGAATGGATGGCAGGTTTGCAGGAGGGTAGGCTTGTCAACAGCTCTGACAACCCCCTGCCAACAGCCACAACCTCCATTAGATCATTGCCATGCCAGATATGAGGGGGGGGGGGGGGCACGAGGGGGAAGGGACGCAAGACTATGAGAGCACAATGTTGCAGAGAGACAGCCGCCTTATTGTAAACACATAAATCCTCCAGAGGGCCATGGTGACTCAACAAGCCCTACTGTTGACCGATATGGAGCGGCCTCAGCAACCACAGCTGTTTGGCAATAATAATTTAATGGGGCTGAGAGGGAATCTCCTCTGACTCACCAGTGACTGTGAAACTGTACCAAATAAAAAGGTAATATGTCATTTCATTTTGGCGTATGTTTTCTAACAATGACAGCTGCGCTTTACCTGCAGGAGTTTCTGCACACACTGCGAGTGTCCATTTCTTGAAGCTAGATGAAGAGCACTTTTACCTGAAAGAGACAAAAGCAGATTTAAAACAACAACAACAACAACAACAACAACAACCCACGATTTGCATGTATGCATACTTAGAGAAACACGCCACAACATGCAATTACCCCTCTGGTGCACATACTACTAAACTTGCACCCAAGTGTTTACAGTACATGTCACTGCACTGTACCCACAAAGAAGTACATGTGTCGTTTAATCTGTTTAGAGGACTTCAAATGATGTTAGATTAATTCATTATATTAAATAGCAATGCAATCTCTCTGTAAATATAGCATACGGATGTGTTTTTCAGTCAAACTAGATTATGAAGTAATTTCATTGTTGCTATAATAGCAGTTGTAATTTTAGTATTAAACATTTGTTACGCCCTTTATAGAGATGGGATTGCTGTTTTCATCAGTCTGTGGAAAGTAACAGCATGATGTCATTTGTTATTCAAAGTATTTAGCATTACCTTTAGCTAAATGTAACCACACTTTTGAAGGTTACATACTCTTTGCTTAGTCGCTCTGCAGTGAGAACTGCAGTCACCAGTGGATAAAATTTATGAGGGTCTGCTCAGGTCCAAGCAACGTATACTCACAGCTGCAGAAACATATTGCGCCTTTAAGGGTCTGTGAGTGTGTATGCTGAATGGTGCTGAGCTATGAAGGTGATCATGCTCTTTTTCCAGTTTCCATAGTGCTTTTTTACATTTCGCTGCTGCTCGAAGAGCCTTTGCAGACAAGTCACTGTCTTCTATCCAAACTCTGAGTGACTGCTACAATCTGCTAGCAATCAAAGCAATCACGCAGAGGTTTTTGGTGCAACAAACTTACCAGCGGCATCACTCGCAGTCACATCAACATTGTGTCCCAGGATGAGATTGAGGACTTCTAAGTGTCCTCGTGTTGCAGCCAAATGAAACCTGGAAGATGAGAGAGCTGGAGATTAATTAAAAATGAATAAATAAGAAATAAAAAAAAGCCAGAAAAGACTGACAGGGCATGGGTGAGAGGTATATAGAAGAGAGCAGAGTTGAGAAGGGCAAGTGAAAACGTGATAGGGTGTAAAGAGACGGGGGAGAGGGAAAAACTGAGAGACAAGAGAGGGGCTGCAAACTGATGCCTGGCTCCAAGCTATCAGCAGGATCAGCATTCTCAAAGCAAATAACGAGAGCCCTCAGGGTTTGTGAGGTCTCAGTGACAACTAGGAGCGACACAAACTTGCTTGTTTTGCAGAAAACAAAACTGTGTCTACCGACAGAAAATGTTGAATGCATAGTAACAGTTAATAGTTAATAGTTAATAGACATGAATAGTAAACTTATTGACATCTACAGCATCATTCAAGTGTTGTCACTGGGATATTCAAGCCAAATTATCCAAATCTATCGACCAATGAGAACCATGTGACTCGACTGAACATACTCGGTGCAAGTTGAAGCGAAAGTGTTTAATGCGCGATTGCTACACAGTGCACATATTCACTTGTTAATTGCCTACTTAGTTAAGCCGTTTCCCACTGCACGTGTTTGCCAACATGTACTTAATCATCACCTTCAACTGGAAACGTTCCAGCTCCGCTTGTCCAATTTAACCCACAGCAGCACTGCTGCTAGTCTCCATGCAAGACTGCGGAGCACTTGTGCGTAAACTTATCTCTGTCTGACACCCACCCGGACACATGAGCTCGTTCATACACTAACCCCAAGTTATCTGCCAAGGAGACAGCTCGGCTGTCACCTCAACGCTGGTGTGGGTATTAAAAGCAGTGTTGATGACCAGGAGATGCTGATCTTCTGTGGAGCAGTGGCGTCCTGGGCTGTCCAGGCCAAACAGCAGACGGGAAGTAGAGTAAAGCTATCCAAGTGGGGGTGATACAGGCGATACCTCTCACTAAGATCATAACCTACATCACTTTCCATAAGGGAACTCAAGGAATGCTTCGGAATAAGGTTAAAGGTACATAAGTGCAATTAATTGAGTGCATTTCCCCATAACTTTGATGAATAGAGAGTGATGACTGTCTTGACAGCAAATATAACTCAAAGCCAAAATGGTCAAGCCTGAAAATCTGGCATTTCCTGTCCCTGTAATAATAAAATAAAGGGAAAAATACCAAAAATCCATCTTAAATAAAGTCTGATATTCACCAAACACAAAGAACTGATGCTATAAATACATGGAGACCTCAGTGAAATGGTTAGACAAGATTTTTTTGGAGACTAATGGCTCTAGCTTTAACAGAGCACATTACATTTTCACATCTGCTCCTTGGGGAGCTTTCAGGTTGTCAGTCTACTGGATATGGCTGCTATTTTTAAAAGAGTCCACTTGTTTCTGGTTTCTATCAAACGCTAGTATGACGCTAGCTGAACCATGTGTGACAAAGTGAGTCTCTGAGGATACAACAGTCTATGTTCGTATCTTACATTTAGCTCCCTCTTATCTGAAAGTGAATATTGGTATGTGTCCACAAAAACATGTTGCTCTACTCGTTTCTGTAAAGCTTTGTCAATCACTGCTGCGCTTAGTTTTAAGAAAGTCCTCTAATGCCAGTGGTAAATCACAACATCCATCATATCAAAATGAGAAGGTCAACATTGTCGGCTGGTAGCCAGACAAGGAGAACATAACAATACACGTGATATATAACAGAGAGAATGGCAGCGACTGCTTAGTGTTACTTCCTGTAAATCTATCATCAAGTTGGCCTCAAGATCACACACACACACACACGCGCGCGCACACACACACCTAACCATGAAACTCAGATCTTACAATAGTTATATTAAAAAAAACAAAACAAAAAAAGCACCCCCCAAAAGCACTTGAGCACAAAATTAGCTATTCACTCAGTGCCAGGATTGTGCTGGAGGTTTAGCTGAGTGACTGTCTTTAGTGGTATGCTCATGCTGTCATGAGAACTACTTTTGCTGCAAGGCCCTTGTCTGCACAGAATGAGCATTAGTGATGGGTGGGCTTACCGCGCTGAGATCCAGCTAAAGCCACGGCAAAGATGCAAACTGTTTACTCAGCTGGAAGGTGCGATAGAAACACTTAGGGCTGAATTCATTAGCTCTACACAACGAGGCTA
This sequence comes from Oreochromis niloticus, assembly GCF_001858045.2. NCBI lineage: Eukaryota > Metazoa > Chordata > Actinopteri > Cichliformes > Cichlidae > Oreochromis > Oreochromis niloticus. The sequence continues at coordinate 12,095,952 of NC_031965.2, forward strand.
ATCCAGGGCACACCAAATGATATATTGGGGGCAACAGCTTGTAATTAGTTTCCCCTCAGAGGTCCATGATTATAAGGAATCACCATTCAACATTCCTTTGTGGGCTTTTGCAAAGGCCAGAATACCATATGCACATGTTGCGTGTGTCTCTGTGTGTGTGGCCCAGTGAACTATAAGCGCTCTCGCTGAGTTGCGGTTTGCTTTTGTTTTGGTTAGACGTGGCAAAAGCGTGTCCTCTTCCAGCCCCCCCTCGAATATTCATTCATTTTACAGTTAACCGGTTCTGATCCACAGGGGAACGGCGAACGATAAGCATGACTGTGTTTGGAAACAACAACCTCTGCAGGCTGTGGTTCTGGATTTAGTTCTGACAAATTCTAGCACCTTATTATGAGACCAGGCATTTATCAGGATGTGTGTATAATTGTGTTTATTCGCATGCATGTGCACGTCGGTCTATGCGGTGGTGCCACAAGAGAATTTCACGCACTGCTGAAAATACTCTGCACCTTTGCAGTCTGGGATCTGGAGCTCCAGAGTTTTATGGTTTAACAAAGGCTTTGTCAAAATAAACGTGCAGCACGGGCCAGAGACGAGTGACTCATTCATATATCTAGGATTAAACCGAGGGCGCCTGCCCGCCCGAAATGCTGGTGTGAGAATCTGTTTAAATTTAGGAAGAAAACAGAGCACCTCATTTTTTTTTAAAAAACAGGTCAATGTATTGTTTTTCAAGGCTGAACCATTTTTATTAATAGCACTATATTAAAGGTCTGTCTGGGAGATGTGTTCATATCTGTGGTTTTGGATGGCTGAGATGCAACATCAGAGAATTCCTCATACACGTTTCAGACTGACCTATTTTCCTTCTATTACTTACTGCCCTGTTAACGCTGCAGGGTGCATATCGAGTTATTTTGAAAAAAAAAACCAACCTCTGAATACCTCAGGTTCTCACTTAAAGCATGCTCTTCAAAGATGTCAAGAAATCATGGTAATGGCCTGCAGCAGGGCCTAAATGTATTACTTGGTGTTGCAAGCATCACGGTGGATCTAATCTGAATTTGCAGGGAGTCATTTCCTGTAGGGACTACATAAACAGCCTCCGGCCAATGTGGTCAAGCCTCGTGTCCACAGACATTCTTTACACCAGCTCCCACACTGACCTCCGGTCAAAGGGAAACTAAAAGGGAAGTTTCTGGATATAAAAAATGGAGACAGAATCGTGTAACTGCACTCGGTTTCATTTTGTTGTGTTTATATTTGTGGAGGTTCATGCAGGGGTACGTGGTGCTTATTTAAGACATTCTGGAGCGAGAGTGACCTAATTGTGAAGGAATCTTAAGGATGCTTTATCTGGAAAAAAAGGTCAGGAATGTCACGCGGTGGGGAGATCACCACAATGTTTGGAATTGCTGTTGCTGGTTTTAGATTTACACATCTTTGACAATCCATGCTGGACTCAAACACACACAAACGTTTCAGTGATTTGTAATCTGCACACTATCATCTCACTGTACTACACTTCGTGTGGTACGCGTGTGTGCTGCTGAAGCTCAAAGCTCCGACTATACATGTCAACATACTGCACATGGATGCATGTGTGCCTGCATACAGATGCATGCGCCTGTGTTTACTTACGCAGAGCGTCCTTCCACGTCAAGCTTAGTGGGGATGATGCCCTTCTTGTTGAGAACAGCAGACACCTTGTCCACCTCGCCACGCTCCACTGCCTTCATCAGCCGATCATCATACTTGTTCCAGTCTGTGTTCTGTCAATGATGATAGCAAACTATCAGACATTTCTGACCAAACAGTTATACATTTCACCAAGGCTGTACTTAGTTTAACAGCTGAGAGTAATAGCTATAATTTGGTCCCCAGGAGTTTTAGCTGACTAGCAAACGCAACCCTGGCACAAACACACATAGAACAAAGTCCATTTCTGAGTCATTTTTCCTTTTCTGCTATAATAACAGACAAGAATAGACCTTAATGTGCCAGGAATTTGAAACGCTTCATGAGTTGTGGCTACAAAGCAAGGAAACAGAGCACTCTTAAAGCTCCTGATAAGAATGTGGCTCTTTACACTGAAAGTCAAAATAAAGACAAAGCAAAAACAAGCAAGCGCAAATTTTAATCATAACCAAGATTCAAAACAGGCGATGTGTACACAGAGAGCTGATCTAAGAGTTCTGCCACTGCACTGCTGCTTCTGTAAAGCATAGCTTTCAGCTACATTCACACTGTTCATGAAATCAGAGCTCCAGCAAAGGTGGTGACAAAGTAAAATTATTGGCAATGAATACCTACAAAGTGCATGGAGGTGCATTTCAGCCAGCGGCTCATCTTGGGTGAGTGGAGCTGGTCCTTGCACCGTGCTACTGAAAAAGTTGCCACTTTTCTGGTTTACAAAAGCAAAACTAGAGAAAAACAGTACAAAAATCCCCTCAGTGTCTCAGTGCACTCAGCCAGTGAGTGCAACAACAAAAAAGAAAGGATGAGAAGACAGAAGGGTGAGAGTCTGTAACGCAGAGGAGGTCCTCTTATGGGAGGTTTAACCTCAGGAATCTTTCTCACTTGCGGCAAAAAAGTTCATTTCGCAAGATTTTTCTAAGCATTCCTCTGTTGCTCATGAGCGCTTCCGGCAAGTTCATCACTGCACAGCAGTTTAGTTGATCGTTAAAGGGAGGAGAGGAGGAGTGATTGAGGAGAAAAGAACAGAGGTGGAGAAGCAGTAGGGCCAGCCCTGCCAGCCCTGGGACCTGCCCTGGCCGGCAACTGCAACTCCTCCTCTGGTGGGGGAAGTCAGCTCAGCCTGGCTACCGTTCACCTCCCTCAAGTGCCGTCGCCTCTTTTCCTCAACTCAGTCTCCCTTTCTTCTGGTACTCTTCCTGCTGTTTTCTGTCTGAAAAAACAAACTCAACGCTCTTTCTTGTCGAGTAGTACTGAAGGGTTTCTCTCGCTGCCTCTTCTCTTCTCTATCAGTGGTCTCCAGCTTCTTCACCCCACCAAATGGCAAGGTCAGTCAGGCTCAGTGGGGTAAATATGTGAACTCTCACAGGTTTAAAATATCACCCCCTCCCTGGTAAACAGCAGCGGTGCAGACAGCCCTGCAGACTGGTTACCTCTTTATTTTTTGACCCTCCAACCTTTCTGTAGTGACTGATAGGAAGACAGTGGCTAAGAATACATTCTGGACATGCCTCCAGCATGAGTAATGGCTTTAATGTCCATCAGCACTGCCAGCATGCGACAAGGCCAGCCAAAAAGACCGTGCTTACATCGCCACCCCCCCCACACACCGTGCTCTCTGCTTGCCTCCCATCTGAAAATATTAATGTCAGAGGGGGATTATGGTTTGCACATTTTGAAGTGGTCTTGGCACTGACCCTCAAAGGATACTACGGGGCCAAAAGCTGCTGTTAACCCATCCATCTAAACGGGGCGGTGTGGCTCCAAAGCCCCGTGATCCTTGCAGTACGGCAGCAGGGTTAGACGACAGCCTTTTTACAACTGTCTGTGACTGCAGCCCCTCCAAAACCCACATCTATATTGCCTCCAAACTTTCACTGATACACTTTAAAAGCACAACTTTAACAGAGTAAAGCATCACAGAAAAAAAAAAGAAGTTAAAAAAAGGGGGGGACACAGACATCAATCTATGGTGAGGAAGACAGGATACAAGGAGACCCGTTTAATTTACACACTACATCAGCTCCTCATGTTACTGCCCGCTGCCAGACTGGCGTTAACAGAGCAACACTGATATCCACAAACATGCAGAAAGACCTCCTCCGCATGACATGTCGTATCATAAGAAGTAGGTGTCAACTTACGAAAGCTGCTCACCCTCGCATGGAGACAAAGCCGCCAAAATGGCACCTAGCCATCACATACGTCGGTCACGTAAATATCTCACAGTGCTTTGCTGCTGTGTGTATTTGTTTGGGAATCTGTTTATGTACTAGTTAATATTAGGGCTGTTAGCAAGCAAGAGGTGCCGCCGCAGTAGTCGCTGTCTTTCAAGGGGAGCTGATCGACATATAATAACTTGATGTTGTGAAGAGAAATAGATCATCCGTGTTTGTTGTTGTAACATATGTGACTTAAACTATCTGCAAACAGAACAGAACAGCAAACAGGAAACTAAGAAAAGTTTTCCAGGTATGATTCTCACTTTCTTGAGCAGTCAAAGGTTTTAAACGTGAATGAGTTTCCTTTACGAGCTGGAAGGATGATGATTGCAACAGATGACAATATCTAGTTACATGTAATGACGCCAACATGATGTCAATGTATCTTCCTGTTTTACTTTCATATCTTAAATTGTACACTGCTGACACATATTTACCAGGATCAGTGGAAATACTCCCTATACTTTAACAGAACAAAAAAAGTAATGTTTTGGCTAATTTAGAGATATCGCACTTTTGTTTATAGCAGTCTGAGCATTGTTTGAAGTAAATGCAGCAGAGTCATCCAACAAAATTACCGATAGTCAGAAAATCACCAGTTATTTTCTTGAGGATAAAAGCTCCACATGGGAGTTTCCCTCCAGGACTAATCCATTGCTTTTGCCAGTGAGATAAAACATCTACCCACAAAGAACTGCGTGTTCTGGAAACACCTCTGCTTTTCCATGACACTGGACTTGGCCTGAATGCTAGGTCATCTTTTAAATGATCTGGCATTTACTTGACATTTATTGAATTAACGAGTTGCAAACAAGCTGTTTGGATGACCGCATGACTAATCTGACATCACAGGAGCAGCTTGAATGACATCTGTGATCAATTTCAAATTGCTTAATCACAGTTGTGTGAAAAAGAGTTAGGACCTTTTTCTTCAGTACTAAATAATAAACAGTTGAATAAGTCCTTTAAATACTCTCCTCCCTAAAGTTTGAAGTTCTGAAGGGGAAACTCCTACAAATAAATATGCAGTAAGACCAGCTGCAGAAATAACTGTGTCCATGGCTTTACATCAGCGGTTCCTAACCTTTTTCGCGCCACGGATCGATTTATGTCCAACAATATTTTCACGGACTGGCCTTTAAGGTGTCTCGGATAAGTACAACAAAATAAAACCAGTACCGATACCAAAAAAAGAAGATTTATTAATAACACACTGGATGAGAACCAGGGAAACAGAATTAACGATAAAAACGATTAAAAAATAACAATAAAAACCCTGAAAACCATCAATTTCACACCCGAGCCTCAACTCTCGCAGCCCGGGGGTTGGGGACCGCTGCTGCTTTACATTTTCCTGCATCTCTTTTGTAAATCCTGACAGTAGTGGTTTTTTGAATCTACTACATAAAGAGCAGCAGATTGAGGTTTATCTATAGATTCTTTGAGCTTGAGATCCCATCCCAGGGGCCTTAACGTAGGGTGAGACCTTGTCTTATTGTTTCATCTGAAACCTTGGCTGATAATGACCCACAACCTTTGATCAATTACTTTCCAGTTCTGATACGGATATCTTGGATATGAATTGGCTGCAGATAGGCTGACGGTAAAACGGTCCAGCTTTAGATCATTTTGGATCGGACCAATATCCCAATATCCCATTTATCCAAATATTGGATAAATGTATTCCTAATTGGTACCCAAAGCCATGTCATTTAGTGAAAAAAGTGGTCATTTTATCCGCTGGGCTGAATATCTACACCATTAAAAAGCCCATCCACACACTTAAACACTTGTGATACTGTAATCTCCACAAAGGCAGGACTCATTAGCATTGCTGTAACTGGAGCCACAGTGAGACTTCAAGAGATGTACACAGAAGTTAAAAAAAAAAAAAATCTCTGTAATTTCTTTTAATTAGTCCAAAACAGAAAACCTTAATAGGCATGGAGCAGCCAGCTTTAGTGTGGTTTCAGTGTCTGTATTAAACCTGCATACAAGGCGTTACTGACTCAATATTCTGCTAAAGCTTCTATTTTAACACAGTGACCTAGCGGACAAGACATCACCTGACACTGGATCAGACAGGTTAGGCCTTTCTACCTGTCTGCACAAATTATTCTGGCTGCCTGGTAATATGTCACTTAGAGACTCTCGCCATCTTCAGCTCAGATGTTCCGTCACTTCTCCAACACCTCGGTTTCCTGCCTCTCTCAGCCCCTGGCGAGACTAATAGGTCTCCAATATCCTCACAGATGAAATCACCAGCAAGAAATATCTAAGCGGTCATCTGATAAGAGACTGAAGTCGGGATCACAACATAAAGCTTTACGCCAATATGTTAAGTGTCCAACGTCACACTGCAGTTACAGATCTAGTTTCATGATATCCACTACGGGGATCCTCTTGATCATAAAAGTCATCTGTGAAGACACAGACATTAAGCCATGAAATGTAACCCTTTGACAATTTATAGAAAATGTGTCTCTGTAAATACAGGCAGAACCTTTTTCCCATTTAGAGCTTTAGCTCAAGCTTCAGATTTTCAGAAGTCTTCAGAAGTCAGACGTGTAATGCAGCACATGAGTGAACTCAATGGATGCATTTATCTTCCTCACAAAGGTCACTCAGGGGTTCATTTCTAGTGTGCATCCAATGTGAGCTCAAATGGAGAAATGTTACAAAATTCATCCGAAGCTAAAATGAGGCTTCAGAATAAGATATAATAATGCAGTCGAAATATAGCTTGACGTTAAACAGGACACGAGTAAGAGTTTAGAGACATATACACTCACTGGCTGCTTTGTTACATAAACCTGTTCAACTCGGCATTAATCCAAGTATCTAAATCAGCCAATCAAACTCGGTGCATTTAGGCATACAGAGATGGTCAAGATGACTAACGTAAGGTTAAAAAGAGCATTAGAATAGAGCAGATGGTTTAAGTGACTCTATACATGGCATTGTTGTTTTTGCCAGAGGAGTTAGTCTGAGTATTTCAGAAATTGCTGATTTACTGGGATTTTCCCACACAGCCATCTCTAGGGTTTACAGAGAATGGTCTGAAGAAGAGAAAATATTCAGTGAGCCACAGTTTTCTGGAGGAAAATGCCTTGCTGATGCCAGAGGTCAGAGGAGAAAGGCCAGACTCCTTCAAGCTAATAGAAAGGCAACAGTAACTCAAATAACCACCAAGGCATGCAGAAGAGCACCTCTGAACAGTCTGCGCTATATCATACCCTCTGTGACAATGCTGTATACAATTTTATGCGATATAAAAATGTCATGTTGTGATACCAGTCCTATAGTAACACTATAGTAACACACATTTACGTTCCCTACTGTGTGTAACAGTGAGACTAGCCCAGGCATGTCAGAGCGTAAGAGCTGCGTGTCAACCTTGAATGATGATCTAGTACCTATATAGGAAGTTTCTTATAGAACCTCCAACAAAGTGCAATACTTTGGCAAAATATACAAGAAAACAGCTCCAGCTAAAGGTGGAAAAAACAAAGTGTTTTCACCACTTGAGGTAAAAACACACCGCTGAGTACAAACAGTCTGTGAATGAGGAGGTGCTAGCAGCCGTAGATGTGCGGCCCAAATGACTCCACTGAGCAAGATACAACATCCCAGGTAGTTTAGTTTAATTATATGACACTATTGTGCATATCCTGATGAGGTACAAGGTTGTGTTACTTTAGGTTTTGTTAAACTGAAGTGTTGGGAATTTTTTCACATAAAATTTCCAAGGAAAACACTACATAGGCTACTTTTGTGCTTATATTTGACTTATTCTTGCTCTATAATCGCTGCTGTACTGCTGGAACCTTGTTTCAATAGAGTCACATTTCAGTCTAGGAAGTATATCATTAACGTACACTTCCGAATGCTGCTGGCTGCAAACATCAATAAAATGTTCTGCTTTCTTTCCTTTTATCATCAGAAATATCATGTTCACAAATTTTCTTGATATATCGTGATATAATTATAAGATTATACTGCTCACCCCTAACGCACACCAAACATTGAAGCAGATAGTCTACAGCAGCAGAAGACCACACTGGGTTACTTGTCAGCTAAGAACAAGAACTGAGGCTACAATTTGGACAAACTCACCAATAATTGGGCAAAAGTAGACTGGAAAACTGTTGCATGGTCTGATGCAACAGTGCTAAGCACAGATGCAACTCGATGTCTGCCACAGGATTTGGATGGTACAGTCAGAATTTGGAGTAAACGGCACAAAAGCGCAAATCCATCCAGCTTTGTATAAACAGTTGGTGATGGTGGTGTGGGGGATATTTTCTTGGCACACTTTAAGTTTTTAACCAGCCACCATCAGTTCAACAACATCCACCGGCAATTGGCAGTATATTTGCAGAGCTGTGTGTGAGCTGTGCATTTTTGTTTGAAACCTTAAGAGGACCTTACAAGTCCCTGCAACCTCTCAGAGAATAAACAAGTAAGAATAACATAGGCTAAATGGTGCATACTGGTCCAATCAATTGGACAACAACCACTAGAGCATGCTTTGAATTTTGCTTTACATAGCAAAACTGCATTTCTTTGATATTTAAGATAAACACACATGTTACAGTAACTAAATGACACATGTTCAAACAAACTAGAGCTTCCTGAAGATAATGACCAATATATTGCGTGACTAACATAACATGTCCAAACATGACACCAATCTTCTGCTACTATTTTTATCATTTATCCCTAGAGATACCTGTTTGTGACATTAAAATAGCTGCATGCTTTGTGAATATCTCAATGACAATTTGATTTATTGGTGGGATAAGCTGTGGCAGTTAAAAAGCCAAAACTCTAGCTGGGTCAGTGTAAACGAGACCCTCAAGAGCTTAAATATCAGAAACTGTGCCACAGAAATCTCTCGAAGTGGCACGTAAACAAACAATGCAGGAACACGGAGCAGTTTTCATGAACAGTCAGGTGAACATGAAGGAAAGATGGACAATCCTGTTAGTAATTTATAAACTCAGTGGGACACTTTATAATCATCTTCTCTGTTACTGATGAATAGATGCAGCTCTCTGGCATACCTTTTCTAGCATTGCAGTTTGAGGCGGGAGTGTTTTTACACCAGCGCCCATACCATCGCACACATCCCTTTAATCTGTGACCACAGACCTGTGCGTAACGCGGTGAGCTGTGCAACTGTCTGAGCATGTAGGGTGTAACTGAAACCCCTGAGGGCCAGAGACAGAAAGGGTGCAGGAGAGAAAGACTGGGAGTATGTGAGCCAAACACACAAGGACAGGAGTGGGGTGGAGGTGTGAAAGTGACAAGATGCAGCATGCTTGCAGTCAATCTGTCGTTTTGGAACAGGTAAGCTGATGCTTCACAATAAAAGCCCCTCGTGCATTTGGGCCGACACTGATGGTTCAAGCCAGGTGTCTGGAGAAAACGAGGCACTGGTTGTCGGAATGTATATGAAGCATGTCTGGATAGCTGCTAAGCACAGAGTCATTCTTCCAGGGCTGGATGCATAAGAACAGACAGAAGCGCCCTCTGGTGGTCAGTAGAAAAATAACAAGTCAATGTATATCTGCATGCTCTGACCGAGAGGATAGGTGACTAGCATCAAAAGCATTAATAACACAATGCTAAGCTAAAGAGAATCCAAAGCAATTGTATCTTACAAGTATTTCTGCAAATAACAGAAAATGTATTACAGATACAAGTATGTATGAGAAAATTCTAGCAATCATTAGTACAAACTTCCATCACGCAGTCAGTGCCAGGTGCTTATATAAGATCACTGTCATGTGTTATTGTTCTCAGCAGCTGTGAATCTAATGAACATTCAGTGCTCAAGAAACAACAGAAAGTAAAAGGAAATACTGACTTAGATTAAGCACAAATTTACCAACTGCATAAGAACGCAGCCTTTGCACTATGACACACACAAAATGAAACATGGTGCCAACTCTGCAGTGACTGTTGAAACAGATCAGGATACAAAAATGTGTGAAGCTCTGAATATCTGTTAGCGTGCAGTAAGGTGAGCTGTTATCTTTGTGAAGGTTTAAGACACTTACGTAAAGCCTAACCCTGTGGGAACTAAAATAAAGCCCATATGGTAAAGTGGCTTTCAGGAGTTTCCTGGTGATCCTCCAAAGATATTCTTACTTGTGCTGCCCAAAATGGAGACTAGTCAATCCAACTATTAGGTCAAACCATTTTAGATGACACTTGACCCAGAGGGCAAAACTTTTCCCAGCTATTTTCCCTCAACGTCCGTGACCTGCTGCCAGGCCCAGGATCACCTTCCTCATTCCCTAAACCCAGTGGTCCTTGCCCCTGCCAACTCACCTGGAAAGGCAGTCTAATGACAAACCAGTAAGCCACGTTCTATAAGAAAGTCACTCAAGTTGTTGTTCAGCAGTACTTGCCACTGACAACATGCCACCACAACTCTGCAGCTCCGGCTCCACGCAAGAAAAAGGAAGGATGCAGCCCGCCTCACCGCAGTACCGTAAGCACAGTAGGTATTAGACCTGCTGAACATTCGCCGTCACTCTGATGGTGTTAACATACTGCCATCAGCATTTAGCCAACCACTGCCTCATGGAGCTGTTTTGATGACTGTACACTCTTGGTCACATCATCAAATAAAGATTTTGAGGCACAGATTTGTTAGGGAGCTACCAGTTCTATAACTTTTCGATTTCATTTCAGTTTTTCTGTAAGCCAGCAGCTTAGCTGACACTTTTTATAAAAATGAAATAACAATATCCCCCAGGAGGAGAATTAAAAACATGCAGGGTTATGAGTTTTGTCTCTAAATGACGGCTTGTATGACTGCTATTATCCCAGCTAGTCCGACCATGTGGAGACTTTATAAAGAAAAAAACCCCCAAAAACTCAGAGCTGTGGGGGAATAAAATTAATTCCCATTAGCTAGCGAGGGAATACTTGGGTCACTAATCCAGAAACACTACAGCAAATTAAGAAAGTATTGACTACCTTAAAGAGGTAGTATTATTTTAAAAATGCTCCTAAAATTTACATTTTCAGCCCCTGAAGGAAAAACACACACAGGAGGATCTGTGGGACAACAGCACTTTAGTGTTATTTTGCTGAAGGAAGCATTATGAACAAGCAGCACCCCAAGAGCACAAACCTCCATGAGGAAGCTCATTCTCTGGGTAGTATTTAATTTTAAGGGATTTTGTACATACTCACTTTATGTTATTTGGTATTTTTAAATGTACTTTAAAACATGTGAAGTTCGGTAAAAACGAGTGCAAAGAGCAGGCTTTTGTTATTTGCCTTGTATAAACCCATTCTGATACACTCAAAATGATTTAAGTACAATTATTTTTTATTCTTTTATATTTATATGACTTTAGTACATGGGTCAATTAAAATGTTATGATATTCAAATTTTTAGGTATTTAAATGGTAATAATTTGGTACTCTAATCTACACAAGTCATAATAAAATAATATCTGAAATATTTGAATATTTGATATTTAAAATCTCCGTATATAATTCCCTGTATGGCAATAGGGCAACAATGGCAGTAAGAAACATTGCTTTAAATCGCTCTATACATCATTATTAACACTTTATTATCACCTTCAGATCAATCTAATGACCTGAGAGGTCAGAGGTCAAATGAGTCATATTTGAAATCTTTACACTGTACTACCTATATGCTAATAATATAAATCCCACTTAAACTCATTAAGTTGACTTTGGTGGATTTAATCCAAAACTTTAATGGACTGTTAACGCGACCCCACTCTACACCATCCTTTGTGTAACAATCTATTACTGTATGCGAAGAATAGCAGAGTGAAAACCACAGGATTCTATTGTCTCTAATGGCGGTATGTGGTTAAGCAAGAAACGCTTTGGGCATGCTGGTACTTGGGCAGAAATACTATGTTGACACTTGTTTGGTCGGTTCTCTCTCTCCGTCTCTCTCACACCCTCTCTCTCACTCTCTCTCAGTCACTCACTCTCACATGAACACACACACACAAACTTTGGTATAAAACTTGAAATACTACAACTGAAATGCACTTACATGTGGTGTATTTACTGTAAATATGAGCTTACCAATTTTCCATATATATTATTATCATGCAACACACCAAAACATTAGTAAACATACTTCAAAAAATCTCCCTAGTCTTACACGTAAAGACCTCTGACAAACAAAAACAGTAACATAAATGTATGTAATAAAATAATATCCAATAAACAATAATTTAACAATTACTACACTGACTAAAACTATCAGAATTTTTTTTTTTTTTTTTTAATGCAATTGTGGAGAACACCTGACTCATGCCTGTTACAAAGCAGGCACTGGCTTGCCCCTCTGACATTGTCCAATGCACACATATTCTTTCCTATGACCACCTTCTTCCAAGAAAAGTCTATTTCCACATCTCAAAACCCAGCAGATGCACATTCACACCACAAATAGAGCATCAGTTCACTCTGCTGCACCGAGTTTCCATCAACACGCACTAAACAGAGACATTGGCAGCCACCATAAAGAGATATACAGCAAAAGACAGCATGCTCTGTGTGGCAGGTATTCTATCTAGTCTATAACCTTTTAGTGGCTATTGCACAAATAATACATACAGCTTCTTGAATGGACTTCACCTGTGTTTATCTATCACTGACTGATGTGACGCATTTTAACAAGGCATTTGTTTCATTTTAAAAACAATAAAATGACTGTATAATCTCATAAAAAGCAGACTTGTCTAGATCTCCAGTGACGACCTGTAGCTGAACACAGCAGTGGTGTTAAAGCGAAAGGCACTAATTGGCTGCACCACTTTGTTTCTCCCACTATCTTGTTTGTTCGTGACGACAAAGGGAACAGTGATTTTTTGAAAAAGTAACAAAACCGTCCAACTATGTTAGTGACTCCACATTTTTCATACGGCAGAGGCACGTGTCTAATCTGCAGACAGACAGAAACATACAAACAGAGAGAGCACAGCTTGATGGGGCTTAGTCCCTGCTGCTGAACAGCAGTTTGTCCTTCATCAGCAGAATCTTTGTCCCTCTGTTGCTCAGCGTGACTGATTGACTGACTGTGTGTGTGTGTGTGTACATTCTGACGTCAGCTGAAGCCCACCCAAAGTCAGTCAATAAACTAAGCCCCTTCTCACATGCCAACCTCCCATCACTGCCCTGACACACACTCACAGTTCATGTTACACATGAACAAACTGACTGAATGCAAAGCTCACACATGACAAACATGGTACAAAAAAAAAAAAAAAAAAAAAAAAAAGACATGCACTTAACCACCAGAAACAAATTTATGTTCCCTAGTGGTTGCAATACAGGATGAGCTCTCTGCTCCATGCAAGCAGTGGGAGGGGCCACAGCATGGGAACGCAGACGGGTAACACTGCTGGGATGACCTCACGGCCGCTCTTATGGAGCCAGACGTTAATCCTGAAACAACAGATCATCGTGTTGCCACTGACCATACAGCCGACACAACATCCAGCCTAAAGCAAACATGCGACCAGTCTGTCTGACAGTTTGTCTCCTTTGGTCAACGCAGTCAATTACTATTACTATTAATGGGGGAATAAGATGGGGCTTTATTGTCTTGTGCACTGAGGCAGCATGTCTGAATAAATGAACACAGCACTGTTCTAACCGCACACCGTTAGAGGGAAATGGAGAATTAAAAACAACAAAACACTAGGTCCTGATTACTGGTATGAGAGCTTCATAATGAAGCAAAGCCTGCTATCTAACAGCCAAGCATACACGGCATTTAGTCAGACAGGCGCTCGTCATGAGATTTAAACAGCCTTACAGTCTGACCAAGGATTAGCTCAAATGAAACACTCAGTCCATCCGAACTGAACCCCAAAAAGTAAACACCACACACACTGTGAAAATTAAGCAGGGTGGAAAAGAGGATTTTAATCAAATCTCGCCCCCCTCCAGCAGAGGTTAAGAACGCCTGCTGGGTGTCTCCAAGTTGCAGCCTAAACTTGCTAAAGGAGCTTCATAAGTAGGTAGTTTAAGAACGCTCAGTGGGTAGAAAGAAATTCCTGGGTGTTTAGGAGGCTGTAAAACATACAAGCTCCCCACAAAGGCAATAGTTTATCATTACAAATAAACAGACATCTCATCTTCCTCTAACACAGCAGTTTAGAAAAGCAGGGTTCTGTTTCAGCAAGCATTTTGTTTCTATGTGAACAAAGTTTAATATGTACTAAAAAGCTGGACTTGGCTTAATGACAGGCATGTTATAAATTCTCTGTTTATTTGTCCTGCCTTGCAGACCGAGGCACAGCCAGACAAAACACTCACTTGCAGACAGAATATACTTCACTTCCCTCAATGCCCCGCAATGCACTCTGCAGAGGGTAAGAACACAGCAGCAGATCTTTACAGAGATCGCCAAGGAGTGACAGTAACCGCAGGCTTGACAAACCTCAACATGTGACACCAGGCAGGTGGGAAAAAAGAGCAAATTTGGTTTCACACAGGCTCAATTCTAATGGGTAATTAGCTGGTACCATTTCTGAAAAGGTCAGTACCAAGACACTAAGATAAGTGGCTAGACTTAAAAGCAGCCGCGGGTAACAAATAATCCTTCCACAGAATCGTTGAAACCACGAGGGTTTGACTAAGACAGCTCTTTTATAGATCATGTTGACTCAAGGCTTTCCTTCAGTCACCCTGGCTTGAGCTGCACGAAAAGTGTGTGGCTGTAAAAAAAGGAAAAAAAAAAAGTGTACTCACAATATATTTTATTGTTATTTTTATTTTTGTTAGCCAAATTTGTAGTTTTCTTAATGTATTTAAGGCCTTTGTCACCCAGTGAGATAGACAGTGTTGCAGTCTAGCAGAGCAAACACGTAACACTGATTTCTTTAACTACACGATAAAATATACAAAACCTTTGTTTTCACCTAACTGACCTTCCAAAAACAAACAAAAAAACCCCAAAAATTTCAAACAAAGCCTTGAAACAAAGAAGCAGGAAAGTCAAATCTGCACAGAGCTCATTGGGAGACTTTATCACAATCACCATTTTTATCCCTGAGCAGAGAAACATCTGAAGAAGCTGATAGTGTTCACTGCCTAAAGGCTTGGAGCCATCACGTTCCCTTCTCCCATCCGCACCCTCCTTTTGTTAAAAACAACTTTGAAACCAGAGTCGTTTCAACTTCCCAACAAAACATTCCTGCTGCATGTGCCTCCTCTGTCCCACAGTACTTTGCCATCGACAACACCTCCCAGCCCCCCTCTCTATTTTGTAAAATAACACTACTTACAGGGTAAGGGAGGCTCCTACATTTCACCATTATTGCACATGCAAACCAAAGGAAGAGAGAAAAAAATCTGGGTGTGATCGTGCTGAAGCCAGGAAATACGGGGTAAAACTACTAATTTCTCTTAACAATGAAATTCATTTCCAAGCTCAAAATCCTGAAAATATAAAACTTGATAGATTATTAAAAAAAGATGGTTTTATAAATACAACAATAAAAAGTTGGGACACAAATTCATAACACTGTGAAGGAAAAATGACCATTAAACATCCATCCATCCATCCATTCGCTTCCGCTTATCCTTTCCAGGGTCGCGGGGGGCGCTGGAGCCTATCCCAGCTGTCATAGGGCGAGAGGCGGGGTACACCCTGGACAGGTCGCCAGTCTGTCGCAGGGCCAACACACAGGGACGGACAACCATTCACGCTCACATTCACTCACACATTCACACCTAGTGACAATTTGGATTATCCAATTAACCTATCCCCTCAAACTGCATGTCTTTGGACGGTGGGAGGAAGCCGGAGTACCCGGAGGGAACCCACGCAAACACGGGGAGAACATGCAAACTCCACACAGAAAGACCCCGGCCTGATGGTGGAATTGAACTCAGGACCTTCTTGCTGTGCGGCAATAGTGCTAACCACCGTGCTGCCGTGCATTAAACATCAAGATTAATTTTCATGTCAGATACAGATTTAATAAATAAGCTTTACGTGTTCAGTCACACTTGCTGCTAAAATCCTTAACATAATCCAAGCCCAAGAACAAAACTGGTTTTACTAGAGAAGCAGCAAATACTCTTTCATTAGACTGTGCTGCTACATATTTGCCTAAAGGAAGCTTCTCATTAGAGTGTTCAACCTGTCAGGAGGCTAACGGGGGTTTTCACGATCAGTAATTAAACTGACAGGTCTGAGCTCCCCTCTTCATAGCTCGTACACAATGCAAAAACCATCCAAAAACAAAACTGCCAGGAAAAAAAAGAAAGAAAGAAAAACTACAGTGACCATGAACACTGACCTACGGCAAGCTGCAGAGTGACTGCCACTCACCACCATAAAATTTATTGGTGATAAAAATACCTTTAGTGCTAACCAACCACAGGCATTTTTACAGTTGCAGCCATAAGAATTCAACGTGAGTCCCGTAACCTACAAAACACACAGCCTCTAGCTACGTGCCGAAAACCACAAGTGAAGCAATGGGACAATAACCTACACACATACTTAGCAGGCCATTACTAGGTCATAAAGTGGATCTATGCTTTTCCCCTATTCCCCTATTTTTTTAAATTTACTTCATAGCTACAATGAATGCAAAAATGAATTGTTCTAGCTTGTTTGCATAGTGAAAGTCAAAAATCACAAATTAAATTAAAACCCGAGGAATCACCCAGACCTGTAGATGCTATTATAATGATGAAAAAAAACAAGTGCGATAGCAAAAACATAACCACCGCCAAACACTTAATGTATATGCAAGAAGTTAAAGTCTGCCTAGCTGAACTTTGTGACTTTCAGACAATAATTTGAGTTTTACTGTTCCTCTGATTTTCAGTGACAATTACAGTGTCAGTCTGGCCACTCTAAATTGCCGCCTCAATAGAGGCACAGTGACAGCTACAATTAAGTTACAATTCAAGCGAACGTCATGTAGAAAATACTGAGCAGTCATAGAAGACAGATGGACGACAGAGCAGAACAAAACACAGTTATAAAATTTCATGTGTTTGTACTGTCAGGGAACAGACTGGATCTGAACAAGAGACAGATACAGACATCCGCAACTCATCTAAATTTTCTTAACAACAAGCCAAATACTTTGCTTCCCACGATTGAAATGAAAGCTAGAGAAAATGACACAGTCCTTCACCTTGACGTCAGCCCAGTTACATATAGACCTTGGACTCTATTTCATTTCCTGATCTTTCTCTTTATCTTTACACTAAACGTTACGATGGGCTCAGCAGACTTAATGATATTCTGATCATGGACACATGATGTAGGTGCAGGTGTATAATGACGGCTTAGGACAACATAGATGAGCATCTTTAAGCACTGATGTCATCGCTCAGTCGTAGCATAACCGACAATCATCCAACAGTAGCAGAGATGTTTTATTTGATTTGATGTGTTTGACATTGCAAAACAATGCGTTTTTATTATTACACACTGTATTCTCCCGGAAACTCTATTTTGCAGTGATTTTTAACCTCTCATAAACCACAGCCTTGTATCCTGTATATCTGCTGGTTACAGGTAGGTGCCCCAACATGCCACCATCCACAGGAGATCTGACAGAGGTAAAGATCTGGCTTTAGGCCTCAGTGAAGCAGGAAGTGTGTAAGAGATTAACAATAACGAATGATTACATGCAGAGTGATGTATAAACACAGAGAGTGAAAAAGGTGAGTGAGGAATACTCAGTGTATCAATGCAGCGTAACTACGGGAGGATTCAGGGTCACCTGATCCAGCTGTGAATTTATGCTTTAAGAAAGAAAAGTTTTAAGCCTGATCTCAAAAGTAGAGAGGGTGTCTGTCTCCTTAATCCAAGCTGGGAGCTGGTTCCATGGAAGAGGGGCCTGAAAGCTGAAGGCTCTGCCTCCAATCCTACCTTTAAATACCCTAGAAAGCCCACACCCTGAGAGGGACGTGCTCTATTCGGGTGATATGGTACTAGGGATGGGTATCGTTTAGGTTTTATCTGATACCGGTGCCAAACCGGTACTTTTGAAACAGTGCCGGTGCTTAAACGGTGCTCGAACCGGTGCTCGAACCGGAGCTTAAAGAATGGAGAACACAAACTTTGTCCAAAAACCTCTCATGTTTAGATGTTTCCACTTTTTCTTTGGTCATTTTAGCCTTTTTGGCCAGGGTGAAGGGAGTATCTGCCATCAAACAAGAAGACAGCCGCATGTAGCTACGACAGTGTTTGCTAGTTCACCTTACATGCATTAATTTAATAATGTGGTTAGCGTACTCAACGTTAATTACACACGAACAACATGAAGCTACTCACGCAGAGGAGAACGGATGCTGCTGCCATCATCATCCTCATCATTTCTGCTACGCTGACAGGGCTAGGGGCCAGGACTCTACTCTTCGGGTTTTTGGGGTATGTTGCTAACTCCGGGTCCGATAACAGGCACCACACCCGCAGTAGATGTGCTCGGTATGAGGTCTTGCAGCAAGCTATCAAATACGGTGCATTTCTCAGCTTTTAAAAAAACGCTATGCGTCGCCAGGTGTTTCATCAGATTCGAGGTGTTACCTCCTTTGCACAGTATCACCTTAAAACACTTGTTGCAGGCTGCTGAGTTTGCATCTTTTGCTGTGAAGTAAAGCCAGACTTTTGACCGCTTCACCTTGGGCATTTTTAATCTGTAGCTCTGCTCTAAAAGAACGTACGTACCTGGGCCCGCCTACTATCTTTGGAAAGGTAAAATGATTGGCTAGAATCCAAAGTGTATGACATCTCAGGAAAAAAAAGCACCGAAATAAAGCACCGAAATGTACGCTGCTTTTCAGTCTGGTTACTACCGTTTATGTCAGAACCGGTACCCATCCCTATATGGTACTGCGAAATCTTTTAGATAAGATGGGTCCTAATTATTCAAGACCTTGTGAGGAGAAGGTCTTTAAATTTGATTGTGGATTTAACAGAGGCCAATAAAAAGAAGCGTTTTCAAAAAAATGGCCTGGAGGGGTGTCTGCCACAACAACACAATGAATTAAAAAACTATAGGCAAGTGACACAGAACATTTTAGCTGGTTCTGACAGCCATATCTTGAGAAAAAGAAAATCCAAACCTCAGTTTTGCTTTGCTCATTCTGGTCTAACAAGGCTATCATGGATGAATCTGCATTAGAAAGACTTTCTATCATGGAGGCACTTAAAGTGATGTCTGACAGGTTTAGTGTCTCCTTCTCTGATAACCAAATCATTTGTGTATCTCAGTGGTTTCAGTTTCACGGGCTGTACTGAACGCATAAAATCCAGCTGACACGATGGATGTTCACTGTGACAACAAGAAGATACTTCGACAGTGCGGCCAAATCTCAAATCTAACCAGGAAATCATTTTTCTCTGGTTACCCTGCTGGAGTTACAACTTTCTGCTCGTACCTCAGTAGCCTCGGCTCTGAAAGCACACCACCCACTATCTCCTGAAACAAACAGATATCACTTTTTTTTTTGCAATCCGAGTATGTGGTTATCTAAAATGTTTGAGGAATGCTGATCGGAATCTTGCTGAGACATTCCTAGGCACATTTTCTTTTTGCTTTATATTTATTTTTATGTTGATAGGGATCTGCTTTTCATAACCCAATAATATTTTCCACAAAGGAATGTCTTTCAGGAACGGACAATGATTGCACGTGAACTTCAACATTCAGAAAATATCAGCAGCTAAACTGAGAGTGGAACAGGTACAGCCCCATACTGTCAGACAGAAAAAACAATCTTGTGTCGCTTCTTTCCATCACATGATCATGGCATTTAAACATGACAATGCTTGTCGTACGAAGCCTTGTAGTTAATCACGCTTCTCCACAGAAGAATAGGCCT
This sequence comes from Oreochromis niloticus, assembly GCF_001858045.2. Classification (NCBI taxonomy): domain Eukaryota; kingdom Metazoa; phylum Chordata; class Actinopteri; order Cichliformes; family Cichlidae; genus Oreochromis; species Oreochromis niloticus. The sequence continues at coordinate 12,115,748 of NC_031965.2, forward strand.
CTACACAAAAGAATAACTGAAACTGGAGGCTTGCCTTTTGCAACCGTGAGCCAAACCAACAGACTTCATCCTGTCTTTAATCTACAGCTGGTATTAAGGGAATGCCATGGCATTTTGAATCCTGGATACTAAGTTTTCAGCTTTGTTTGGTAACATAGTCAGCATTCCTCAGCTGAAATAAGTTCTTGGTAATGCGTGACAGGAAAACCTGATTAGCCAATAAGCAGGCAACTGTGGAAGACAACGGTAATGACACTAAATATGATGCTTATGGCTTCTTTGTTAAAAAACAAAACCTTTTTCTCTGAATTTTAACAACAGGGGACACAACTGATACATTTACAAAAGGAGTGGGGAAAGATGGAGTTTCCTCCATGGATTTGTTTTCTTTGGCCAGGATTGAGTTACAGTTTCAATACCCCCCACCCACCCCCACGACTGCCTCTCCCACTTGAAAAATGTGCATGTATTTCTTAATGATTAGTCACGCCACCCAGAAAGAGCAAGCAAGTTCACCTCACTGTGCACCAGCGAGCGAGGCACGCATCTAAAACGTTTAGCGCTTAATGCCGTTCACCTTAATGCCTCGGTGAGTGATTGACTGGTTGATTTGCGTTTCACAAACATCAAAGTGCAACAGGTGGTGATGACATACTCCTTCTATGTGTTTGTTTACCTGTGCAAGCACAAAGATCTTACCTGAAGCAGAACAGGTTTGTTAAGCATTTTAAATTATTACCCATGTTTTGTTATGTTTTGTTTTTTTTAAACACACCTTTTATCTGTAGGTGTGCTAATATTTCCTCTTCTGCCTTCACAGAGGAATGCAACGGGAATGTTAGCCCAGTGTAAATGTCACATCTGTTTCCTCAACACAGCCCACATCGAGCTTTTCCTCAGGGTGCTATGAAACAAATGGAACAGAAAGTCTGCAAGCTTTTTTTGCTTCTTTTTTAAAAAAAAAAAAATGGGTGTCTGTGCTTCTGTCAGAGGGGGTGAGACAGCCGTCAATACACATACAATACCATTTCAATCTCGAAAGGCTTCTCTTCTCTTCGCTCCCTCTCTCCTTTTATTTAAACGGGGGCCGGATAGTTTACCACACACAGCTCCTCTGGCTTTGTGCCTTTCTCATGGTAATTGCTGGGAGCCGAAAACAGAGTGCAGTGCCAAACACCCACTGCATGCTGAACTGTGCAGAATTGTAATGGCTGTCTATTCAGCAAAGTTCATACGTCATCGCTGGATTGTGAAGAATCAATTCCACCCTATGGTCAAAGCTGAGGGTATTCAAATTATGGGAAAAGCCTAGAACTGATGGATATTTCCGGCTGTGTGATCATGCAGATTGTAACAAACTTATATAGACTTTTGGAGGCATCGGGCACTGATGGCTAAATTTGACAGTGGAGTTGCACAGTTAGACTTTAAATACATTGTCTCCATTTTAGTAGTTAATCAGTGCAGCTGAACAAAACAAAGGATTAACTCAGACTATTGTAAAGTTTAATGTTCAACTTTGTCATCTATGTCACGCCGTACTTCACGGTAAACGTCTGAAGGTCTGCTACTCTTCAATAATAATCGTGTATTAATAAAAATAATAATGCACTGCTTTTGTTAAACAAAATAAACACAAAACAGCCACCACTGGTTTTCCTGCTTTTACATTACGTAAGCACTGAATGGAGAACACTAAGCTCCAGTCTCCAAATATGTCTACCATTCATGTTGGTGGACAAAATATTAGAAACACAAGCAATACACCACCACACTAGATCCTTGTTCAAGCGCGATCATGATCATGACTTTTTCTTAAACAGATCTACTGGAAAGTTTCACGGACATGGTTTCAGTAGCTGTAGGCTGGTAAAGAGAACACACTGGTGCATTTAGACAACCAAAAACAAAACATCATTCAAAAGCTCTCAGTGTGTTCACAAGACACAAATGAAAGGTGGGTCGAAGTGCACCACAGCTTTTTTTAAGGACCACAAATGTCCCCTGTGACAACGAACAGCAGAACAGGCACTTTGTGGTATTGATTTGTGGTGCTTTTCTCCAGAGCGCGCTTTGTCAACAACAACAACAAGAGCACAGCTCCAGCAAATTTAGGCCAGGTCATAAAAATCTGAACCTGGCCTAAATCTGCAGTATAATAAACTTTGTCGAGCAGGCCACGACCTCCGCTTGCGCTTGCGTGTGTGTGCAGGTGCTTGAACGTGCTGGCGGGGTGTCTGTTTTCCAGGGGAGCGCGCGGGCAGCCACCGTGGGAACATGACCGCGGTTAGCGTGGTCGCTAAGAAAGGGAGGCGAGGGTTACAGACAGCAACCCGCGGAGGTACAACACAGCGTCGGGTCACAGCGCCGTTCATCAACGCGCAGCTGACCGCTCCAGCGGTGGGAAACAGAGAAAATGAGCAAAACCGAGAAAATAAATGATCAACTTACTGTGATGGTAACTTCGTGCTTTTTCAATCGATACTTGAGGCTCTTCATCTTTGAAAGTTGAGGTCTCCGGTGTTAAACTTTTCCTGCACTGGACAAGTTCATTAAAAAAGTGCAAAAGTAATGCTGAAAGTTGCCGCAAAGTAAGTTTAATCTGCGCCGATTCCTCACAGAGCAGGTTTCACCTGACGCCTAACCTCAAATTCCCGAAACTCCCGTCGCACTGCGACTGACAACCTGTGAGCCAATCAAACCAAACCAACCGGGTTCTGTTCACCTTTAATCCAATGGGCAGTAGCGGAGGGCGGGACTTCCTTGGAGAGTGGCCGCTGGGAACAATTGGAGTCGTCCTGGGACAGAAGCCGGTGTGACGTCAGGATTACCTGAAGAATGAACGCCTACAAACAATTACCCGTAAACATCGATGTAAACTGAAAAAAACAAAACAAACAAACAAACAAACAAAAATTATATGCTGTTTAAACATCACAACATCCTCTAATCCCCCTCCTGCCCAGAGTGCCCTGAAACATATTTTAATAATAACTGTGCGTTTACCTGTCATTACCCTCATTCCTGTCATTACCAAAGTCCAACGTATTGTATCGAATAATAAATGTGCACTTGAACACATCACAGATTTCACCAGTTTACCCGAGTATGAGTCTATTTACAAAGAAAAAAGGAAAACAGCAACAACAAAAGCATAAAGCATCTGTAAGATTTTTTTTACAAGGACAACACCAGCATGAAATATATTTACCTCTACAAACTTTTATTTTGCACTTATTTGGAATAAGTACGTAAGGCTTGATTTAAATTTAAAATATATATGACTATATAAATATTCCGCTGTTCATTGTACTGCAGGGTATTTACACTGACTTAAGATTTGACAGAAAAGCATCCACAGCAGAAGTTTTTTTTTGTCAAGCTTGAGCTGAACAGTGATTGTTATTTACCCACTGACTGAAGATGTTAATATAGAGTTAATATAATATCAACTGTTTGTCACAAGCCCAGAAAATAACTTTCCTAGGCCAAAGTTTACAGTGGCTGACTGATTAAATATTAAATTATTAAACAGTGAGGGCATGTATCCACATATAATGTCAGTATAACGCGTTCGGCTAGCAGATTGCTCCCTGCTCCCTCTTCAGTTTACAGTCTGTTTTATGCTTCTTTTCTCTCTCCCTTTATTTGAGCCTCATGAAAATATATCAAGTCCATCCAAGTGTAAAATCTACAAAGAAGGAAAAACAATAGCAAATTAGGGGAAGGGAAAAGGCTGCCCTCTTGTGGTCTTTAATCACCCTGCTTTGGTCGACAGGGCCAGCTTTAATGAATCAGCCAGTAAGTCATTGAAAGTAATTAGTAATTAGTAAATAAACAGGCAAACTAACATAATAGCTGGTATATAGGCTTACTGTTAAAATACTACTCAATAAGAGTTAACACCTGTTAACATGTCTCATTAATTAATTCTGAGATGAGGATTTCCTGGTGTTCCTCTCATGTTGTATTTCTCACTTACCTTAAAGCTACCAGAGACTTTATAAGAGCAAGACTTCAGCGTGTCTCTTCCTTTGTCTACGTCCCCATGGCAACAGCCTTACCACAGCGACGTTTCCTTGGAGAGCATCTCTCATCCACACATCTGGGTGTGTGCGCACGCGCACGCAGTGACCTGGCATTAAACGTTTGACTGTAAATCACAGACTGAGGCGGGTGTCATGGTTCGAACATTTACTCGCTGTCAGGAATTATTTACCTGCCACACCTACAGTGTGCCCGCGTGCACAGCTCATGCGCAGATACAGAATGACAATGTTTAATCCATGTACACTGAAGTGTACAATTCTGGGGATTTTTTAGCCACTATTCTCATTTTATGCACCAATTTGTAATTTCAGATGGAATTAATGTGCTTCTTCACTCCACTACTTTTAATATAACAGCTATAGATATAAAATAGCATAAATATTTCTCCAGGCTTCTTGAAGAACATTCAAAGGATGTTGGCTGCCTTTTGTTCTGTTCTCTGTCAGGATGATCCCACACTGCTTTAATAATGTTGAGGTCCGGGCTCTGAGGAGGCCACCGTGTGTTTTTTCTATCTAGGTATGGTTTTACAGCACTGGCAGTGTGTTTGGAATCATTGTCATGATGAAAAGTTTAAGCTGATGGCAATCACCTCAAACTTTTCTTATATTTTTAATCTTAGCCTCTGGAGCAGTGACATTTCTAATACGGAAATCTGAAAATCTGCCTATGTTGTCCCTTTCAAGATTCAAGATTCAAGATTCTTTATTTGCCACGTGTCTAGTTATCCAAGTACAACAAACAATGAAATGTGACCTGATACGCTCCTTGACTGTGCATAAAAGAGAAAGAGAACTTTATATACAGTGAATGAGTATATACAAAGAGGACATTATGTGCAAGTGGGTGAGTTATATATATATTGTATAAATAAAGATAAAATAGAACAATGTGGAAATTTACAGCTAGTGGACATTGCGTGGGTAGTGTATTGTGCCGTAGTGAAGCCAGAAGGATCAGGATGATATGAGAATGTGGTAATGAGTCCTGTCTCAGACACTTATGGATGATTGGTGGGGGGGGGCATGTCCTGATTCAGCACACTGATGGCCTGAGGATAAAAGCTCCTCTTGAGCCTCTCTGTTTTTGCCTGGATGGTGCGGAAACTTCTGCCTGATTACAGAAGCTGGAACAGTTTATTGCTGGGATACTGGGATTTCCCCCAGTATCCCAAGGAGTTCCTCAGGGCTCCATACTAGGACCATTGTGTTTTTTTTCTCACTTCATAAAAACCTTTGTGATAATTTACCAAATGCTGCATTCATTCTTTATGCAGATGATGCAATTATATTGTTCATCTCCTTCAGCAGCATAAACCCTTAAATTTCTCCCGTCTACCTTTGATGTTGTTCCGTCCCATTTAACTCAACTTAAGTTTGTGTTAAATCTAGAGAAATCCAAGTTCATGTTATTCTCAAATGGGAAAGAGTTGTTTTCTACATTTCTTAAACCTAAAACCATTCAAGGAACTGAAATTGAAATGGTCACATAATACAAGTATCATAATAGATCAAAATTTGTCATTTAAAACTCACATTCAAAGAATTGTGTCCAAGTTGAAACTAAAACTAAGTTACTTTTTTAGAAATCAACATCATTTCTCTCTCAAAGTGAGAATACATTTGATTTATGCACCTTTTTTTATCTTTATTGGATTACGGTGATCTGGTTTTTATAAATGCACCTGCCTAGTACCTAAAGAGGCTAGATACTGTCTGCCATCGTGCTTTGTCTTTTATTCTTTTATTGTTGGCTGTGGAAATCATGTACATCAGTGTTCTCTGTATGCTGCTGCTAAATGTCCATCTCTGTACAGTACATCCAGAGACTTTCCCATTGGTTGGTTTTTCTCTATAAATCTCTCCTTGGCTGGTTCTCTCTTATTTGTGTGTTTATATGTGTTTAAACCACAACCTATATTGCCTTCACTGTCACAACATCATGCAATTGATTGTCTCGAAATCTTGTCACGGAATATTGTATTTGTTTTTAATTGTTGTGTTGTCATGTGTCTTGACTTTTGCTGCCATGATGCCAGGTCTCTCTTGGAAATGAGTTTTGGATCTCAATGAGACTTTTACCTGGATAAATAAAGGATTAATAAAACAATAAATAAATCAGATGGCCCAGAATCTGATGTTACTTATTGCACTTTTCTGCATTCATTGTTTCATCAGTTTTCACCACTGACTAAAATGCAGCTGGAAACCATGACAGAGCCTCCATGTTTTACAGATGGCTGTAGACATTCACTGTTGTTTCTCTCGACCTCCTCTGTGCATATTTATGACAACCAAAAATCTCAAATTTGGATTCATAACTACACAAGACCTGTTGTCACTGGTATTTAGTACTGTTCATGTGTAATTTGGCATACCTCAGCCTTTTCCCTTACTTAAGAATGACTTCTTGACAGCCACCCTTCCACTGAGACCATTTCTGATGAGGTTTCAGCAAATATTTTAAAGACACACTGCAGAGACTGCCAAGTGTTGGGCTGATAGCTCTTTGGGAATCACCTTGCTGATGCAAAAATCCAATTTTGTGTCTGCCAAACTGTGCATTCTTTGGACTTCATAAAATCAACAAAATAAATGAGACAAAATCATGTGTTTTTGCGACAGACTATTGGCAAATGTGGGACTCATTGAATGGTGGGACACAGAAGAATGTCTTTAATAGATACTGGGCATCATTTCATTTTATTGGGTTACTTAATGTTAGCATTTATTTACATCTTCATTATTTTATTTTGGACATATGTTTTAGTAGGTGAAGTACGATTCCTTTGAGCAAAGCTTGCATAGGCAAGGGTTGGGGCAGCTTGGGGGTCCTTAGAGTTGGTCACAGATGCCCTGTCTCGTTTAGTGTAGTTACTGCACTGACAGCCTGCAGAGCGCAGCCCCGCTGACCTGAAGTGCTTGTGTTTCTGTGTTTGCAGTCAAGCAAAAGCAACTTATAAACTCTTACTTGGAAGTTCACCCAAGTGTGCAACATAAAGTATCTAACGATACTTTAAAACAGGTTCTTTGTCTGTAGAACAACACTGGTTCACCCCTGACACTGAGTGACTCTATGCTTAAAGAAACAAACATAACTCTTAGAATGGCCCCTCTCTTAGAAGCAGCCACTGCCTGAAAAAAAGACCTCCAAGAACCCTGAAGAGCTATTGATCAAAATCACTTCAAAAAATAATTTAAAAAAAAGAATCAAAATATAAAGAAACGAGGGGTGGCTCAAGACATTTGCACAGCACTGGTTATGATATGTATATTTCTCTAAGTCTCATACAACATTTTTCAGGGCACATTCTTTAGTCCACAGAACTCCATTTACTGACCTGTTAAAATGATTTCAAATTCCAAACACACGCCAACATATATAGCCTTCTGTTAACTAGGAATCAGACTCATGCAGTGCAGCTGACTGCAGCATGTTTAATAATTTCTTAGTAATTTTCCCATACTGATGTGGGGATATGTATTTCGTAGTCTGTCACATAGTGTCAAAACCTGGTTGGAGGCATTTTGGATGTTTTACAGCTGCAGGATTAACACTGAAAACTGATTTGTACTTAAACAGTCAACACATGTGAATGAAAGATTGATAACTTGACCCCGTGTCTCGTCAGATGAATACTAAACCAAAACTCAGCAGGATGATGGCTCTCTATTTTCAATTTCATTTCCTGCTCCCGATTTTAATTATTAGTGACATTTACAGCAAGATATGTCTTGACAGGAGAGCGATAAAACCAAATAATTTACTTGATGTGAAGAAGAACGCACAGTAAACAAGGTGGACACTGTGTATAAACATATATATATTTTTTTCTTTTTACAAACTGATACAAATACACAAGATACAGATACAAAAACATTAACAGCTGAACGCCGACTGTGGACCAGCAATAAACTGCACCTCATTTGACCGAAGAAACACCAATAAATACCCACATGCAACAAATATCTATCAGCTGGAATGCACAAAAACACAGAAGAGCTGCTCTGTGGTAATGGACGATGAAGAACCACACTTGTATATGACCTTTCCAAAAAAAAAAAAAAAAAAAAGGGGGACATGAAAAGGAAAAGGGGAAAGAATATAAAGAAAAGAAAGTGACTCAGTTAAAAAGGTTTCACAATTTTTTTTTCTTCTTAACCGTGACGAGCTCCTGAGACCCTGGCGGGGGAAGCAAATCAGTTCAAGTGAAAAATATCGCCAAAGACTGCGATCCAAAGGGTAGTCACGGATATTTCAGTCGTGGTCTGGGAGAGTGGGATGAGGTGTCTCAATAGGAGAGAGGTTTGCTGAGAGCTCTCACACAGCTTTGCGGTGGTACTCTGGGGGTGCGACCTCATAGTCGCTGGCACTGAAAAGGGTGGATGAATTCTTTACCAGGTACCTGAAGGAAATAAACAACTGATTGTCAGCAAGGAGGGAAGCAGGAACGCCTGGTGCAGAGTGTGTCGTTCAGCAGTCGTCACACTCATGCATTTACAAAATGACTGTTACAGTAAGATTAGATTATGGCGGCTGCTTGGCTTTCAAATTACCGCTCTGAATAAAAGTCGTGTTTAGTAGGATTTTAAATAAAATGTATGTATGTCTGTAAACAAACTGACAGGAAAAAAAACCTTTATGGGAAAGTCATACTGAGAAATCAGTGAGAACTGAGTGTTTATGTTTTCTTATTCTCATAAAAGAAAAACAAAACCTTTCCAAGCATCAAGGAAATGACTACGCTTTGGATCAGTGATGAGGGCTCAAAGCTAAATCACTAGTGTTTTACAATAAATCCACAAGTTACACAGGAAATGACAACAGTGTCTGGATTTTTGTCTTCCCTTCTTCTTCTCTATGCAAAACGGTCAGGATAAGAAACTGCAGTAAGATGGTGTATTCATGAAATGAAAACCTCTTTATGTACTTGTGAAGGGGTGAGATTTGTGGCTCAGCAGCAGGGGAGGGGTGGAGTAGTGGGTTCAGGGTGTGGTGTAAGGGTGGGGTTTCGGTTGGTTCACCAATGCTCCCACTGGCCCCAGCGGTGTCCCTCCATATCACTGGGGGAGGGAAATGACCCCCAGGCCTTACTGGAGATCTTTCAGGCCAAAACAAAGGCATTTCGCTGGCCCGAGGAAGAGTGGGCACCTGTAATAACCTGTTGAGGCAGCGTGTGGGGATGCATACACGACCTTTAGGAGTGTGTAGTGTCTGTGGGTTGCCCGATGCTGCCGTCTGGCAGAGCCCTCATGAGAAGGCCCTGTAATTCACTCTATAAGAGATTTCCCATTAGATCAGTGTCTTGATGACACCCTATTCTATGCCATTGACCAAGTGATAAGAATTGATGGTAACATGGTGCGCAGCGCCGACCTACAGGCGTTTTGTATTGATTTCGTATTGACTAAGTATAAGCATTATCGAGTGAGTCACACAGAGGAGGAACACACCCAGTTGCTGGCGCCCAAAAACAACCAGGAAATGATTTTCATGGCAGGGCAATTGGGATATGACAAAACTCTGGAGCAAATAATGGCGCGATTTTATTGGCTGGGCATTCGGTTGGATGTGCACCCAATTTTCAGATGAGTTGGGGCCGGAGGTGCCAAATTCCACCATTCCTGCTTCCCTCCATTGTCCTAACCATCCCACACACGCCCAGAGAGTGCATGTTGCTGCACTACAACAGCGGTTTGCATGTTGCTGCCGGGCCGTACTTCACTGTTAGAGCACCATTCTGAAACACGCCCTGGTATGAAGTCATGGCCCTACAGGTTAGGTGTGCTTGGGTGCTTTATCCTGTCACAGTTCTGGTTCTTCAGCTGAAAAGACTTCTATATATAAAAGAGGAGCGTCTCAGCACTGCAGGTCTTTTTTTGTTCATGAGGGGTTTTGATCAGAGTTACTTTCTCTCAATCATGTCTCTCACACTGCCCTAGGCCAACCATATAGACCGTACCATACCTGCACGTCATGTTATGTCACCACTGAATCAGTCAGTGTAGATGTGTCCGCAGTGCTGTTCACACATCAAAACAACTAAACATCACGCACGAGTGACCTAAGAGACCATTTTAAATTTGCATTCAGTCCCAAAGAATAGCACGGTACCTCAGTCTGTCATAACGTGCTGCAACGTGTACGGTTAGTCTCAAGAAAAATATTTTCCAGAGCAGAAAATCGATTTCATGGCTTATGTTTTGAGGAACTGCAACAAGCCTGGCTGCACTAATGTGAATGTGAATGTGAATGCAACATGACATTTGAGAATCGGCCAAACATGACATGGAGTGACTGGTGGTGTGCTGGGAGTTAAAAGCTTACTTGAGGAAATCTTGGAGGTAACTGAGCAACAGAGCCAAACTCTTCTCATCCAGGGGCGTGTAGGCCAGCATGGCTCCAATACGAACTGTTGGTGGAGGACAACATACAGCGTATGAGCAGCAATGCCGACGGTAAAGTTGGAGATTGAGTTAAGATTTCTTTAACACCACCACAATCGAAAAATGTGACATAAAGAGGGGAGAAGCCTACTTTTCAAATAGACTGACTGGTGCTACAGACATCTAAATAAATAAATAATACTTTAAATAAACTGCTTTTGATCTGGTTAGCTCAGTAGCAGAGGGGGTTGTTTGGTGCTGGTGTGAATAAAATTATCAACATGTGAACTAGAGGGACAACAATGAGACAACCCCCAAAATAGGAATGGTTTTACAGGTGGAGGCCTCTGACATTTTTCCAGACTGTTAGGAAAAAGTACCACTCGGAGTTGCTGCAATGACATTTCAGCTAATTTCCATCATGTCTAACAATCCAGATGAGTCATCTTAGTTGAAGCAGCCATAAAGCTATTTTGTGTACAATAACTAACACTTCAATCCTTTTACACTGGGACTTCTCTTAGAGAGTAAGCCTATTCAGCATTTTCATCCATGAATTTACAAAACTGCTTAAAGGGTGAGCTTGAAATATTGAATTAACTGAACTGAAAGGATCAGATATAAGTTCTACTTTGACTTGTAAAAAGAAGCAAGATGATTAGAAACAGTAATTCTTTTACTGGGCCTATTTTGCATGCTTCTAGTAGTATTTGATATTTATACGAGGCGAAATTAAACCTTCTATGCCTCTGCCCGTGAAAAGCAAAAAAATCATTCCAGCTTCTGATTTTGCTACTAACCGTGTTAAGGTCAGCCTTGTACTGCACTCCTACTATTTTTCTATCTGACTTTGGAAGTTCCCTTCTGACTTGCAACTGCAATTTAAACTTGTACTGAGAGCAAAATCAACTTCTTTGAAGCAACAGGAGCATCACTGCTAATGAGATCTGAGTCTCCAGCTAAGACATGGAGACCAAACATAGGTCTTCAGTAGACTGAGACCACTTTTTTCTCTCTCTTTAGCTCAGCATTTATAGAGTTGAGCACCGCCTCCCCAGGTTTTTGTCATCCAAGATTAAAATTCAATGAGGAGTATAACTGCATCATCCTCTGGCTTTCAGTGTAATTGAAATTAATAGTGGGACGTGCCTTGTTACAACAACACAATCTTGCTCTCACTTACTCTACCTAGCACATTTTTTAGGCTCTCTGTGACTTTGTCTTTCTAAAATGAAACTGAAGAGTTATCACTTCATCACTGAGTAGGACTTTCAAACACAAACAGCCTGAGATGCAAACAGCCATCTGTGAAGGGAACAATTACCAAATTTATTTACGTTTTTTTTCTCCTTTCTGTTTACTGTGCAAAGTGAGAACTTGATTACGCCTCATATAGTTTACAGTGCATCCGGAAAGTATTCACAGTGCTTCACTTGTTCCACATGTTGTCATGTTACATCCTTATTCCAAAATGGATTACATTTTTGTTCACTTCAAAATTCTACACACAATACCGAATAATGAAAAAGTAAAAAAAAAAAAAGTCTGCAAACTTGCATGGCACTCAAAACTGAGCTCAGGCACATCCTGTTTGCACTGATCATCTCTCAAATGTTTCTACAACTTGATTTGAGTCCATCTGTGGTAAATTCAGTTCAGTGGACATGATTTGGAAAGAAACACAGCTGTCTATATAAGGTCTCATACAAACAGGTCACGGCAGAGCACAAGCTAAGTCATGAAGTCCAAGTAAGTGTCTGTAGACCTTGTAGACAGGATTGTATTGAGGCACATATCTGGAGAAAGATACCGAAAAACTTCTGCAGCATTGAAGCTTCCACTGAGCAAAGTGGCCTCCCTCATCTCTAGAACTGGCCCCATGACTAATCTGAGCAATCAGGAAAGAAGAGCCTTAGTCATGGAGGTGACTGAGAACAGCTCCAGCATTGCTCTGTGGTGGACCACTTGGTTCAAGCCTGTAATCAAGCCTGTATGGGCAGCAGGAAGTTGGGGACTAGTCAGAGTTGAAGGAAAGATGAATGCTTGATGACAACCTGCTACAGAGAGCTTCTGATCTCAGACTGGGGCTAAAATTCATCTTTCAACAGGACAATGACTATAAGCACCAAGCCAAGATATCAAAAGAGTGGCTTTATTCTGGGATTTCCTTGAATGGCCCAGCCAGAGCCTAGACTTTCACACTGTTGAACACCCCTAGAGATCTGAAAATGGCTGTGGAGTGATGCTCCCCATCCAACCTGATGGAGCTTGAGAGGTTCAGCAAAGAAAAATGGGAGAAGGTGCTCAAGTTTATAGCAATATACTCAAAAGGTTTGAGGCTACAATTGCTGCCAAAGGTGCTTCAAAAAAGTATTGAGCAAATATGTAAAAACACATGTAAATGTTATATTTTCAATAAATATGCAAGAATTTTAAAGCAAACTCTTTTCACTTTGTCAATATGGGATACTGTGTGTAGAATTGTGAGGTGAAAATAAATGTAATCTATTTAGGAAAAAGGCTGTAACATCACAACATGTGCAACAATTGATGTGCTGTGAAAACTTCACGAATACACTGTATATGTTTCACGTGTTCCTACCAAACAGACGCAGCAGGTGCGGTGCTCCATACACCTGAGACATCGGCACATCCGCGTGTTCAGCCAGGATCTCGGCGTACTGCGGCCTCTCAAACTTGTAAAGCAGCTGAGTGCCCAGCATGACGTTGAAGTACTCCCGGATCCCTGCCACCACTTCACTCACAGCGTATTCCCTAAGCAGACAGAGAAGAGAAAAGTCACGTATTTGGAGAGATTACTGGAGACAGCGGAGGTCACCCGTCCATAGAACAGTCAATAGTACAGATCTGAACAGTTGCATGAGAGAAATCACTGGGCTTACTTTTTCTCAAAGTTGTTTTTGTTGTGCTGTGATGCAGCAAATGTGAGAAAGCACACAAGTACTATTATAAGAAGACTGGTAACAGCAACTGTCACTCCAGTAACTGGCTACAGACTATTAAAAAAAGAAAAAAAAAGACTACAAACTCACTTATTCTGGTGTATTTTTATTTTGAAGCAAAAAAGGCAGCATGCTGTGATATTTAAATAAGTACTCAGATAAAGGATGCCTAAAAGAAGGTTTTTAAAAAAGACCTTAAAAATTGAGTTAGCTCCCAGTTTCTGCAATTCTGAGAGAGGGAAAAAAATTGAGTCGTTATTTTGGAGTGTATCCAAAAAATTTTAAAAAATCCTGTGGTTTAAAGGCGCTGTTTGACTTGCTGTGAAGGCTAAAATGCACGACTTACAGTTTTAGTGAGATCAGTTGTGTTGTGCCCTTAAAAATATAGTTCAGCTAATGGTTTATGTGTTAGTAAGTGTTTGCAAGTATCTTCATTTAAGGCAAATTTGTAAAGTGGAAGGAATTTAAGCATTATGTGGTTGACAGATGCTGTGCCGCTGAACGTTTTCATCACAGGATATCAGTGCTTCCTCACGCCTCCATTATTCTGAGAACATCAGGATGTTTACTCTTACTTATTGTCCGAGTTTCCTTTTGATTTCTTGTAGTTTGCATAGTCCTCCAAGATGGTCTCTACATTCTTCTTAGCGGGCAGATGAAATAACTGTAAGCAACAGAAATGTTACACAAACATTTCCATCAATAAAAACATCCAGACATCAACTCAATTTCAAACTCAACTGTAACATTTACTCTCAGTCCTACATTGCAGAGCATCCTGTGCATGTTCTGACTTTGAAATGAGAAGAAGAAATGAGCATGCTCCTGATAGTGATTCTGGCTGAAGAGTTCTCTTCAGACTTGTCCATTAGAAACTGCCGTTTAGTATGTGAGTGGTAGCCAGAGGTCCAGCTGTCATTAGCAGTGTTGCTCCACTATATGACGTATTGGGTGGGTCAGTTTGACCAAAGATTTGGAATCCATTGTGAAATCAGAGACAAACGAGCACAAGTGGTCAGAAAAGGAATTCCAGGGATCCTAGTGTAGTTGAAGTTATGGTTTGCTCACAGCAGAGAAGAACTTGAGTAAAATAATTCTTTTGGATATCATCGAGCTGCAGAACCTGACATCACATTTCCATAAATATATGGATAAATATGAAAAAAACAAGCGAAGTCTGCTGTGATTTTATTTTCACCTGTTTCTGTCGGGTAATGAGGTCCCAGTCATCCACCAGCCAGGGTTTCAACTCCTCGGGGATCTTCACCTTCACTTCCACACGGTTGGTGAACATCTCCTCCTGGATACACACACACACACTATATGACCTTGCTGCTTTTAAAAGTTTTTGTGAATTTGTGATAGCAGGTGTGGGTTTTACGCCCACGAGGTAGACTGGTTCACTCATGCAGGAATAACTGACTCTTTGAACAATTTCACAAGCTTATTGAAGAAATGAGACAGAACCAGGATGTTTTGTACTGCCTTGGAGTGTGGACCTTTTTCCCCCCCAACATCTCAGTATTTTCCTCATTCTGCTCACACCTCAAGAAAGAAGCTCAGTTGTTATTCTTATTAAAAGTCCAGTTCCAATAAGTGATGATACATACACTCTCCACTGTGGGATCAACCCGAGCCCTCTTCTTTCGTGGCCCCTGGGGCATCTCGCCGCTGCTGGTACCTTCACCCGGCCCTGGGGCTAAAAAACGACAACCATCACAGCTTAAATAATACATAGAAATAAAAGGTGAATATGTTCATTAAGAAGTCTCAGATCGTATCAGACTCCGTAAATACGACAGTACTTGAACCTCACAAGGCCACAACATTAAAGATCTTTACTACAAGAACAAAAAATATTCTGGAAGAAAGTTACAAAATTCAATAAACATATTTTGTACAAATATTTGACTTACTCTTCTGTTTTGCCTTTTTCACTTTCCTACGATACAAAAAAAGGACATCAAGATTGTTTTTATGATGTGACACATATACCTCAAGTTGTCTTAATGCAATTCATTGCTTTCACTATATGCATGCATACTTCACTTTAATAAATAATATCACCAAGGTTGCATCACAAGAACTGAGTTATTAAATGAATTATTAGAGGAGGGAAAAGAAGCTGGACACTCACAGATCAACATTTTTCTGCTGCACAGCAGCAATCTTCTTACTTGGCGCTAAACCCCTCATCTTTCCCTCAACATAATGATCCCTGCAGAAAAAAAAATCAAGAGAGAGAGCACAATTATAGAAATGTATCTAAATTACTTTTACTGACCATAGTTGAGTTGTACTGATGTATCACACCGTGGATGCGCAGACACAGTATGGCTGTACCGGTGGACAGACTTGCTGTCTGATGTGATTTTTTGGGGGGGTATTTTAGAAATACACTGTCTGCAGCAGCTTAACTGTTTACAAAGTGGCCCCACAGTGTAGCGGTTTACATACAAGCTAAAGATCCCTGGGTCGATTCTGGGAGGAGACACAAATCACCAAGGGCATCTGGCATAAAAAAAAAAAAAAAAAACTACTAACATGCGTAGCTACCTGCTGTGTAGTCTGTTTACAAAACACTCTGTTCTATTTGCAGACAGTGGTGTGTGGTGTGGAGTCAGACAGTGTTCTCGTGGCACGTTGCTTAATAAGATGTAAAATCTCTTTTGGAAAAGTAAAAATCCCTCCACCGTTTTCCCCTTTCAGCATAACTTTATGTGTTAGATATGTCTAATATTATGTATCATGTATATCATATGGCAGAACTGACAATAAAGTTCATGTTAATCACAAAAACACATATCTAATGATATCTGAGATTTCTGAAAATATCTGAATGATATCTGGAAAACAAAATAAAGAACATTCAGCCCTTACTTAAAGGACTTTTCTGCTGCTCTGACTGGTGCTACCCACACATTCAGTCTCACACTGACGTTTCCTCATTTGCACCGTAACATATACAGACTAGAATAATCCATATAAGCTTCATAAGAATCCATGTACACATTATATTTATATACACTGACAGCAACAACTGAACAACTGTATGTAGGCTTTTATATGGCTTGTGTAATTCATATTTATACTTTGATACTTCATACTTATCTTCACGTATGCATCTCACATTCCTATAGCTCTCCATTTTATCTTATTTTTGATTAATTCTTCTTCACAGAAAACAAAAATTCACTGTACATACCCACGTGTGGGACTAATAAAGGTTATCTTATCTTATCTTAAAGCTGATTTTGACATTGAGATATCACAAAAACAGTGTAGTGAAAATTTGATTATATATGTATGTATCTAAACAAAAATACTGATCAATATATTAATATAGTAGTTATTTATTTATTTATTTATTTTTTTTACTTCCCAAGAGTCTGTATTTGGATGTGATTGGCAGAAGACCGCATTGTGTAATGTCAACTCTAAAAGCTGCAAATTCTAAATTTATCCAGCCATGCCCAAAACCAAGCACAAACTGCACCCTACTGTTCTTATTGCTACTTTCCTTTGAGAGAAAGTCTAAAAGGCTGACTGGACATTAGGAAGAACAAGACTCACAAAAACTTCTTGGTCATGCTTGTGTGCAAAGAGGTTAACTCACTGATTGGCCTTTTGAAGCTCTTTTTGTTTGGCAAGGTTGCTGTCCACATATTTGAGAACTCTGCTTTCAGGAACCCATTCATCCCAGCTGCAAAGAAAGAAAAAAACAATCACAGATTCTGCAACGTCATCACAGTGTTATAATTCCTATTCAAATAGACGCACAGAGAGAAATGTCAGCCTATATTCAACTCAAGCTGCTCACTTTTTGTTCCATCCGCTGTAATGAATGAAGTATTTAATCTGCTTATCCTTTACGTTGATCTTGACACACTGTGAAAGCGAGAAAACACACAGGCCTTGGATCAGTTTATTTTTTTAACTGGGAATAAATGAATAATAAGACCCTCATAAAGTATCGGGACAAACCTTTGCTTCATAGAGCAATGGCCCGTGAAAGCACAGGACTCTTTCACCTACGAGGAGGGAAAACTAATGTCAAAAGCACGTTATGATGTTCAATACACCCACAACTAATGCAATCAAACGAGCCGCTAATGCATAGTACGAATAGCAAAGCTAGCTAACAGTTAGCCTTCCGTTAGCGTCTGTAAAGACTCCAGTTTGAGCTAGCTTTACTGGATGCGCTTCATTGTGATGTTACGTCAACATAAGCTATGTTTTTATTGATATATGGGCTTTATAAAGCCTCTTTCTCCTTCCCTAGGGATCACTATCGTCGAGCTACAGCTGCAAGAACAACAACAACAAACCCGCCCCCTTCCAGCCGCTAACTGGGCACCATCGGTGTTTTTCCCCCCTACCGACCTTCTTGAAATTTAGGCTTAGGGTCCTGTTTTGGCGCCATTCACGGAGTCAACTGTTCGGACCTCTGAATGATTAAATTCTTGCATTGCCAGAGTCCATTTCTTCCAGGCACAAACACCTCCGACATTGGAGCCAAAGCCAGGGGAAGCCGAGAATGGCCTGCCTGCTGCGGGTCACCTGACCACCGTGAAGCCCCCGGGGGCGTGCTGCGTTCAAATGCTCCTCGTCAAACTCGTACAGACAATGATTTTTCTTTCTTTTTTTTTTCTTTCAGGCAGACTCAAGATTTTACATAAATATGCAAATATCGACTACACACACACACACACACACACATAAATATATATAAAGTTTTAAACACCACTAAGACCCAGGAGGTGATTTTGGCTGCAGGAAAAACCCAGCCCCTTCAGTATTAGTAGTATTTAAATTTCTCAAGGTGTCATTAGGGGAGACTGCTCCTTTCTTTCTATGGTGCTGGAGTTGAATCATTTCTAATGCTTACCAGTGTGGTATGCAGGCTGTATGCCATGTAAGGAGTGGTAAAAATAGAGGAAATGATTATTGGCTGCCAGTTGCTATCCCTGGAGGACATTGGCACCTCAGGCTACCTCAAACGAGCACAAAACATCATCAGGGGCAGCGCTCACCCAGTCACATGCTGGCTTCAACCAGCTGTAGGTATTCACGTTTTAGTTTTTTTGGTCTTATATAGCCACAAACCAACAGATTCTAAACATAGTAAATGTAGTTATATTCCTGTCAAGCAACAGACAGAAGAAGGATGAGATTTTTGTGGCGTCAGCGCACCAGGAGTTTTTAGCCTTTTCTGGCTGGCAAACAATTTTTGGGCCACATATTTCTCATGAACTCTGAGTTGTCACACTGTAATCACAACATCATTTGAGATATATGTATTTTTAATTGCAAGGATAAAATGTGCCAAATTCAAAGTGTTTTCATTTGCAGGTCAGGGAAGTTCATGCAATACAATAGTGTGCCAAAGTCTTGAGCCACTCTCATTTCAGTGTACTAGTAAAATAGCAAATAGGTGCTATTATTTGTTGAAACATGGACATGTAAATATAGTATATAAGGCAAAGTCAATAGTTGGTAAGACCACCTGTATTCTTTATCAAAGCCTGAACTTTCTTAGTCAAGCTTTATTGTAGTTTCTTTAAATAGTTTTCAGGAATAGTTCTCCAGGCTTCTTGAAGCACATTCAAAGCTCTTCTATCAGTGCTGGCTGCCTTTTGTTCTGTTCTCTGATGATTTAAGATCAGCCCACACTGCTTCAATAATGTTGAGGTCCGAGCTCTGGGGAGGCCAATCCATGACTGAACTGGATTGGCATACCTATCCAGGTATGCTTTGACTGCACTGGCAGTGTTTTGGGGATCATTGCCATGCTGAACAATGAAGCTGTTGCCAATCACACCATCTCCAAGTAGTAGATGGAAATCTCATGGTACTTTTCTGTGTTCATTATTCCATAATTTTGGCAAGCTTCCTCAACACTGCTGGTTGAAATGCAGGCCTAAACCACGACACAGCCTCCACCGTGCTTTGCAGATGGCTGTAGACACTCACTGTTGTACCTCTCTCCAGAACTCCTGCGTACATATTGATGATGAAAAAAGTTCCAAATCTGGATTCATCACTCCATAATACCTGTTGCTACTGACTTTCCAGTCCCAAGTAGCTTAACAAACAAAACTTTCCTCTGAAAATAGTCCAGTACAAGGACTGGACTGAAAATGAGTGAAAAACAGTCCAAAGAAAAACTTTGAAAGACCTTCAGAAATCCTGAGAGACTGTTGTGCAAGAACACTTTAAAAATGACAACCACTCTGGATCTTTGGAAGCAAAATATCTTCCTGAGAACCAGCCTATTCATTTATGTCCTATATTTTTTGACTTATTTGAGGAACCCTAATAAGTCCTGTTGTGCTCAGTAGAGGACATTCTGGCCTTTCCAATGATATCTTGTGTGTTTGGGCAGCCTCTTTTAGTTTCAAAGAGGCAGGACATCACAAAACAAGTTAAAGTGAAGGATACTTGTTTCCTCAGTTCTCAGGAGGATATAAAGAAAAGAGGAGTGGCTCGAGACTTTTGCACAGCACTGTAAACTACAGACCCCGCCAGCTGCAACTGTTCACCAATATCCTGCAAAGGAACAGAAGAAACATTACCTTCTAAACTTACCCTTCCAAGACCAATAAATATCTTTGGAAACTTTTAATGGTGTTTATCCATTGGTGTGGTGGTAAAGTGAGTTCATATGTAAATATTTATACTTGAGAGAAACAACAGAAAATTATAACACAGTGTTAAAAAAAAAAAGACTCAAAGAAGACAGAAGATTTTTTTTAAAATGTTTAAACCTATAAGCCTTTTCTGATCACTTATATATATTTTTTAGTGCAAAATCTTGGAGTCTTATTGTCTTTTCAAGTAATTACTCATTCTCTGTCTTTAAAAAGCAACCTAACAAACAAATAAAGAATAAAAAAATCCTAAATTTCAGTCCATTGCATCAAATTCACCAAGAGCAGCCATAAATGCAGCAAAGCCCACATAAATTACCAAAGGACTGGCCTTCACCTTTATGTTAAAGAGCTTCCAGTGTGAAATGCTATTATAAAGGTCTAATTTGACAGTAATGGCATTTCTGAGTCTAAGCTGCAGATAAGTGAAATCTGTTAATAGCAGCATTAAAAATCTAACAAAAGCAAAAAAAGCCTTAACTGGACTGCATTCAAACGGTTCTTTCTACCCCTCAGTTTGCTGTTTGGGTGTATATGTTGGTGAACTGGTTAGCACTGATGAACAGCAACAATCACTTCTCGTGGGGTCTTGTATTTGCAGTTTGCACCAAGTCAAACATGGCGGTGTTGTGTGATGGTCTGGGGCTGCTTGCTTTTGTTGATGAAGCCATGAATTCTGCTGTCTGCACGACAATGACCCACAAACAGCAAGTCCACCTCCGAATGGCTAAAAAACACTGCCAAACAGGCCATTCATGATCAAAAACCCTCCAGTGTGGATGAGTTAAAATAATTCTGCAAAGATGAGTGGGTCAAAATTCCTCCAAAAGACTAATTGGCAGTTATCTCAAATACTTAATTGCAGTTCTCGCGACCAAGGGTAGCACGCCCAGTTATTAGGTTTAGTGGGCAGTTACTTTTTCAGACAGGGCCAGGTAGGATTGTGTAACTATTTTTACCTGAATAAATGAATTCATCATTTAATAAAAGCTGCGTTTTGTATTTACTCAGGTTATCTTTGTCTAATATCTCAATTTGCTTGATGATCTGAAACGTGTGGGACAAAAATGCAAAAACAAAAAATTAAAAAAACAAATCAGGACGAGGGCAAATACTTTTTCAGTGCACCATATTATATTACAATACTGTGCATATGCCTTTTGCTACATCTCATGCCGTTATATTTTGTTTCCAAGGAGCCAGAATTACTTGTAATGTTTTAAAGAGCTCTTAAGAAAAAGCTCTCCGGGTTTTCTGAAGGTCTTTCCAAGTGTTTCTTTGGACATCGGCTGCTTTATCACTCATTTTCAGTCCAGTCCTGTTACCTGGCCATTTATGGATGAATGTTTTTGTTTGTTAAGCCACTGAACAGTGACCTATGACTCACCAATTTTAAATTATATTTTTAGGCAATTTATTACTAGCAACTTGTTGCAACAGTCATGGTCCTGAGTCTGACGACTCAGTGTTTTGTTTCTTTATAATATTTTATGTTCTTGTTTATTATGGTTATGATTTTCGTTAAGATTTGCCATTTGTTAGGCTTCTGTTCTGTGCCTGCCCTGGTCCCACTTCTCTGTGTTCCCTCTGTCTGTCCCCGATGTTATAATGTCTGCTCATGTGTATCTGTAAAGTTCAGTGTCTAGTCTGGATCTCTGTGTCTGTCGTGCACTTCCTGTTTCACTTTGAAGGTCTGTGTCTTATGTCAGTGCGTTCAATTTGTGTCAGGCGTGTTGCCCAGCTGTTTCCCCTCAGTCCTATTCACCTCCTGTATTTAGTGTCTGCGTCTTCCCCTGCTCGTCGTCGTGCCGTCCCTCATTCCCCACTGTGTGTTCGTCTACCTGTTTAGTTTAGTTACTTTCCCAGTTTTGCCAGTTTTCTGTTTTGCCCGCTGTCCAGCAATAAAGCTGAGTTGTTTAAGTTCACTTTTGCCTCCGCGAGTCCTGCTCTTGGGTCCACCATTCCTGCCTGCCTGTACACAGTCATGACAGAAACAATATGTAATTCGTTCCAATTTCTTTAAATGAATCTATGAAAAATGTTAAAGATGACACAGTTTGACAAGCATAAAGTAGAATTATTTTACCAACACCATTATTCCAAAAGAGCAGTTAGCTGAATACTTGGCATATCTCAGCATGGTGTGAAATTTGAAAAAACTGGACAAGTGGAAGATAGAAGAGAGGAGGTCAGGAGGGGACATCAGTGAGTACAGCCATCTGTAAAACACGGTGGATGCTCTGTCATGGACTGAGTCAGCCAATGGTGTTGGAGATCACACTGAAAATGGAGTAAAAGCATAAATGGATAGAAAATCACATAATGTAACACTGCCAGTCGTGGATTGGTCTCCCCAGAGCCCAGACCTCAACATTACTGAAACAATCTGGTATCATCTTGACATAAAACAGAACGAAAGGCAGCCAAGACCCAAAGAAGAGCTTTGAATGTCCTTCAAGAAGGCTGGAGAACTTTTCCTGAAGACTACTTAAAGAAATTAGAAGAAAGCTGAACAAGAGAGTTCAGGCTGTGTTGAAGAATAAAGGTGGTCAAACCAAATATTGACCTTCAAGTTCATTACAATCATACATTCCCTGTTTTATGTTCACATATTTATATATCCATATACTTATATACTGTATTTTCATGTACGCTTGCACATGTTTCAATAAGACTTTCACACAGTACTGCATATTTCAGCTCTAATTGTTATCAACCGACTAACAGCACTTTGAACGGAAGGAATTATTATCTGTGTCCTTACAGCATGTCAAATAAAAGAGAGGAGAACAAGACGAGAGCAAAACTAAGGTGACATATTCACTGTCTAAAATTCACAAAGAAACCGGTGGAAGGAATTTTAATACCGTTGTTATGGCTACCTTTTTTCACTCTACCTTGGTCCTCATCTGTTTCCCTGGTTAAGGCCCATTATGGCAGGGACATTATTATTCAGCAAGAGGACATAATGGCAAGAAACATTTACACATCTCTTTATATGTGTGAAACTTTGAGAAATGGTTGGGATTTATTAGCAGCCCTGGAGATTTTTCTCACTTTCATTCTCTCAGGTACACAGAAGACAGCTTCTGCGACCTGGGCACTGATTAGTGCTATAAATAACTGTGTTTTCCTCCCAAATGTCAGTGCTGTGAAAACTCCTCTAAGTGGTAGGAGATGACCTTTGCAAGACCTGCGGAACCTCTTCATGATTAAAGTACCAACAAAGACCGATGGCACTTTTGTGACTTATGTAAAAGTGAAAAGATTTCTCGTTCCAAGGCTTGATGGATGAATGAAAGAAAGAGAGAAAGAAATGAAAGAAAGAGCTTTCTTTTCAGTCTCTGCATAATTACCTTGAGGTGTTCAGACTTTTAGAGTACCCCCCCCCGCAACCCTGATAAGGACAAGCTAAAGAGAATGGATGGATGTTCAGACTTCATAAAGAAACACTGTTCATTATTCAGTTGGGTTATGCACTTTACCCTCTTCACTCATTTGACACAATCTTCTAGTGGAGGAGTCATCAAGTAGTGGCAAATCAAACTGTTTGGGTGATTCTGTGTAGAGAGAATGCTTATTTTAATATAATAGTGATATTTGGTGACAGCGTATTGATCATCATCAGTCATCTTATCATAAGATATCACTCATTTGAACGTCCAGTAAAACTTCTTTTTTACAGTAATCTCAGGTTGTTCACGGCTCTGCTTGCCTCATGTTTCCATCCCTGCCTCTGACTTCCTGATATAATTCAGAGTACAAGAAAGACATTTTTTAATCGCCCAGCAGTCATTCATTCGACTAACAATGCCGCTGCTCTCCATGCTGCCACACTTTGTAACAGGTGGTGGGAAACTCGGTTATTTATGACCATTAAATTCCCACTGAGCCTATGTTGTGGTGACTCAGAGTTCACCTGCAGTGCACCTGTATGCCAGCTCAGGTGGCAGCTCGTAAAGGATATAGAGCTTTGTGTTTCTGTCGCTTCAGAATGCATTAAGCCAACAATTTACATTCATTTTCTGCTGACTTTAATCTAAATAATACTATTTATTAACTAAAACTTAAATTATGGTGACATATTTATGATATGTCCTCACAACATGAGTAATGCCAACTAAGAAACAACTGTTACCTGTTTTAATGATATTAGTGTAACTGTAATGGTGGTGGAGGGGTGGTAAGGAAAACATGTAGAACTTCCTGTTTAAACTTTAGGAAAAAGATGCTTTGAATGATACATTTAAACCTTTTGCCATTTACATCATGTGATAAATCTAAACGAGTTATTTTGTCTTTTAAAAATACTTTGTTGAAGTTTATTGAATTTATTGGTAGTCAAAGATCTTTGCCCATAAAAGCAAACGTCACCAGATGCAGAAAATGGGCTCTTTCACAATTTTATCTTTGTACCTGTAGCTTATATAAGCAGTAATGTAGATAACTGTTTCAAATACTGGAATTAAGGGCAAGGGCAAAGGTACAGCCCCCCCCCCCCCACACACACACACAAAGGAAAAAAAAAACTCCAAAAAAGAAACATGCACTGTGCTGTTGGGATCTGGGTTGTTTATGAAAACAATTATTTATTTGATCCCCTCCTGATTTTGTTGAAGTTTGCTCACTTACAAAGAAATGAACAGTTTCTAATTTTTAAGGTAGTTTCATTTGTATGTATGCATATATTACTTTAAAAAACATTTCTGCACTTTAAAGGATGAATAATGCATACAGTAACGAGCTCGCTTTCTTAAAAGCACAGTGAGTGACAAATATTTCTATTTAGAGGATCACGTGTTGCATTTCTGGCTTTTTAATAGAACAGAAATATCTAGGAAAGCTTAGCTACTGTTTAAAAAAAAAAAAAAAAAAAGTATATACGCAAACTTGTCTCCCTCTTTTTAATTCGACATTTTACATTTAGTTCAATTCAGTCAACAGCTGACCAGTGTTCATCCAAAAACAGACCCTAATCTCTGATACGAATGTGTTACTTGTATTTACCTGACACCTACTCAATGAGTGGCCCTTCTTTTCATCTGATGAGTAAGTGAGGACGGAAAGCCATTACAGAGTCGCTTAATTTGAGATCACCAGCTTCCGTCTGCATCTCATTAAGCAGTGAGGAGACGGGCGGCAGTTCTGTTTTCATGTTCTGTTCACCGTCACATCAGCTGCTCATGAGTCAAACCGGTAAACACCTGCTAATCAGATCACCCGTTTCATTAGTTGTGAGGACAACCGACTCACGTGACAACTGGAGAACAGTTTTATTATCACACACACACACAGAGTAGATACATTTTTGTCGGTATTTACAACAATCATATTTCAGTTTGTCTTTTGTCTCTTTGCACCTGTAAATGATTGATGTCTAAAAAAAGAAAAGAAAACACGTGACCTGCAACTTTCATCTCTTTGCTTCAAGCCGGTGAAGCCTTTAAGTGCGGTTGTGTGTACGCTGTTAACAGTATTTGCCAAGACATTCACCGAAGGATGTAAAAGGCGTTCAGCCACTCACTGTGCAGTAACAGCACCAGCACACCTAAGCGTATTGTCATGCGCAATTACGCGCGGACTTTGAACTACAGACACTCACAAACATCATAGATGATTTTGGTGAACAGCTGTTGTGCCACAATGTTCATATTTGGACTAGTTTTTACACAAAATAGGTGATTCTACAAAGCCCAGCCCTACAAGCTAAATGATTCAGCCACATTACGCAAACTTTAAAATCAAGAAGCACTCATCAAAATTAAAAGTTTCTTTTTTTTTCTTCATGTGCTGAACTGTGTCTTGACACGATGTTGCTCGGCCTGATTGCTCATTCTGGGTGTTTTGGCTCGTTTTCTGCCTGCGCATTACGCGCGTCATTGTCTGCCAACACCTTTCGCGCTGCGTAAATTCATCGGCAGGACTCGACAAAACACCCACTATCCTCTGTGTATCAGACCTCTCAGTTTGGTCCTAAACTCCTTTCTCATTAGGCAGTAAATAATTGGGTTGAGGCAGCTGTTGGTGTGCGCCAGACACACGGTCAGTGGGAACACATAAGTATGAACCGTGTAGTACGCATTGTCCCAGTTTGCAGCGTTCAGTTTGACCAGTACGCTCCACAAGGTCATGGCATGATTTGGCATCCAACAAAGAAAGAAGCACAGCACGACGATGGTGATAGATTTTGTAACTTGGGATCTGCGTTTGGGGTTGCTGGTTTTCATACTCCGTTTGCGGATGAAGCGCAGCAGCATGATGTAGCTGATGGACACGATTGACATGGGCAAAACAAAGCCTACGACGATTTTTTGTATGTGGTAGAGTGCCAACCAGTACTGTCCACCTGGAAACCTCAGCAGACACAGTTTTTCTCCAGTTACGCTGGTGACAGTTGAGAAAATCGACGTGGGCGCAGTCGCCAGAGTCGCCAGTGTCCAAATAATTGCGCAGACCCATTTGGCGGAGCACGACCTCTGCGCGGTTCTGTTCTTCAGGGCAGAAGCGACCGACCAGTAGCGGGTCACGCTCATGGCGGTGAGGAAAAACACGCTGGCGTACATGTTCATCACGGTGACGGACAGGATGATTTTGCACATGGCGTATCCAAAAGGCCAGCTGAAGTCCAGCGCGGTGTCCACAGCCCAGAAGGGCAGGGTGAGAACAAACTGCAGGTCCGTAACGGCCAAATTGAACACGAAAAAGTTTACTCTGGACTTCTTCCTGTCTTGTTTGACCCTGATGAAGAAGAGGACCAGCAGGTTGCCGACCAGACCCGCAGCGCAAACGACCGAATACACCAGACAAATAAAGAATCTCAGAAGCGGGGTCCGGTCTGCAGTCACGTCTATGTCCACCAGGTTCTGGAAGAGCTCCATATCGGTCAGTGACTTGTTCAAATAAACGCTCTCATTTTCTTCAGTCATAATGTCAGCCAGCAGCTCAGAGACACTTCTGGATGAACTAAATGCAGGTGTGCACTTTCAAGTCTTTTTTCTTAAGCTAGATCCAAACACGGCTGCATCTCAAGAGTGCCACAAACTCATCTGTCTCTATCACCTCCCCTCCCTCCGTCCCTCCCTCCCTCCTCCAAGGTGCATCATCATCCTGCATCTCCGCTCTCAGCTCTCCACAGCTCGACAGGACCACTCACCCCACCCCTCTCCGCCTCTCATATTCAGGTCGGAAGGTGGAGTTGAAGTGTTTATTGGCGAGCTCAAGGTTCGACCATCAGAGCGCGCTCCTTCATCAAACCCCGGAAGGTGCGTCCAGTTAATAATTTCATAATTATGTTAATTATTCAAATGTTCCTGTCTGGTTGAGCTTTTGGCGGAACCGAGTCTGTCCAAGCCGTGACTGTCATTTGCAAGCAAGCGAAAAGTTGATCAAGACAACTCTCTACCGCCACCCAGTGTTCAGATAAAATGTTGCACCATGATCCAGCAGAGAAAACAAGATCTCCCTCCGTACGGAGGAGTTTTAGGGCCACATTAAGAAAAACATATATATTATTGATCATTTTTGAATAAAGTCGAAATGTGCAGATTACAGTTGCTGTTTTTTTTTTGTTTTTTTTTTCCTTTCCCTCTTTCTTTCTCCCCTTTCTTTCCACCAGTCAAGTCTGTCCCGTATTCAGCAAGTGAAAATAAAATAAACAATAAAAGGTGAATCAAATGGACCATTACGGCAAGGCTGGGATGGTCCATTTGGTAAAGTAAATCCGTTGGGCATCTTTCTTCGCCTTTAGACAATAATTCTGATGGCAAAAGAACCAAACGGGACAGGTAAAAAAAAAAGAGAAAAAAAAAAAAAAAAAAAAAGATTACAGTTGCTGTCACGGCTGCTGTACTTTACATACAGTATATACTCTACAAAATGCTTTGTGTAAACGGGTTTGTGAAACAAGTTGATCAACATACATGCTCTTTATTACGCGAGGGTGGAACCATCGATAAACTCGCATCTGTCCATGACAGGACATTTTATTTTGTACAAAGTTTTGACCAACTCTTCCAAGTTTGTGTTTTTTTCCCCTTCTTTTCCATCTTTTTAGCGTCCTTATACTCATCACACACTGTGTTTATGAGCTAAAAGAGAAATCATTTCCTTCCTTGTTACGAAAACCGATTCTGAAGTACGATTTCACGAACTTTCACGATACAGCAACCGTGGAAGCTTGTCTTGAAACAACTGTAATCTCCATATTTCGACTTTTTTTTCTTGAAATGGTCAGTACATCATTTCAAGTAGTACTTATATATATGTATATAAAAAATAAAATATATATAATAATATAAAACTCATCTGTCTCTATCACCTCCCCTCCCTTCCTATACATACATATATATATGTATATATAAATATATCTATATATATATATATAGATATATATATGTGTGTGTGTGTGTATGGGAGAAAGGGAGGGGAGGTGATAGAGACAGATGAGTTTTATATTATTATATATATTTTATTTTTTATATATATACATTTTAATGTGGCAACTAATACTCCACCCCATTGATATGTCAAAAGCTATACTACATCTTTGGTGTTTTATGCTGACGTCAGCAGTCATATAATGCTGTATTTTTTTTTAAAAAAATGAGCCAAAGACAGTGTTTGTCTCCCAGTGACTACTATATTGCTTTAAAGTTTCAGATCATCCAATGGATCTTAACCTTTTTCATAATTGTGTGACCCTGACCTTTGACCTTAAATTGTTTTATTATCTTTGCCCATATGACTGGAGCAGAACTGACTGAAATCTTTGTAAATCTTTGAAATATTTGTAAGCTGTAAAAACATAAGACTTTCAGATATATTCATTCAGTGTGTGACTCTGTAAAACTTTATGGCATTGTGACGTATTGAAAAAAAAAAGTGTTGCACAGCTCTCTCCGTGCCCTTTCATATGATATATTACTCAATATGATTTGTTGAAATTTTTTTTAAGATGAACTTTGACCTCAGGTGCTAACAGTGAAGGTCAAGGTCAAACACTTAGCCAACTTAGGTATTCATTTACCCCAGGCCTAGTAAATTATTGTAAACTTTGAAGATGATTAAACTGTGAGTAATCTAAAGTTTTTAACTTATTCTTTGGTATCGATATTGAGCTGTTACTGGTATCTACCGTCACACAGAATCTGAAAATGAAATGAAAACTGTGGAGGCTAGACTGCTTCCAAACAGACAAGCGATTACATACGCCCTCCCTTCGGGGGGAGAACTAAAAGAATTAAAAGAAGAAAGACGAAACACACCAAGAGAAATAGCAGAATGCATTTTATTACATCTAAACTTTTCTACATAAACAAGTAACATTCAATAAGTAAACAATTTCTTCCAATGCAGGTAATAAATATTTTTTTTCCCCCACTTGGTATATTTGTACAAACTGACACGGGTCTAACTGTACACCGTCTTCTCCTTTCCCTCCTTTATTGTTTGTTTTCCAGATTGGAGCCACGAAACAGAACCTGTGAATGTTTTAAGGCAGTGAGTGCAGATGTCGTCTCGAGTCTGACTTTGATATCGTTTTCATAGCGTGGAACTCGTTATTGGCCACGGTCGTATTTTTTTTTTTTTCTTTTCCTTGTTTTTTTGTTGGTTTTTGTTTTTTAAATAATAGTACAGCTTCCATTTTCTAAAAAATATATAAATTATTTTATTCTCTCGCTCTGAATCGACGCACAAAAGCATACAAACGGACATCAAACACCCACGTCTGGATCTGAATCTTTCAGTTTTCAGGGTTCCACACGAACATAATATACACGTCGCTGATTTTTCCCTTTTGTTTAAGGTCATGACAACCAAAGAGTTGAGCTGCTTGTCGAGGCTGACTGTGGAGTTCTTTTGAAAACATACTTAAGAGTAACTACTGCTTTAAAAAAAAAAGGTGGCCTTATTCCATATGTTCTCTGTTCACACGTGTGTGTGTGATGCTGAGGAGGGACTCAGAAAGCCGCGACCTTGTGCTTATCCATCCTGTTTGTTAGAGTGAAATAAACCCAGCTCAATAAAGACTGCTTCGCCCTAAACATTTCCCGCTAATGAAACCACAGGAGGAGGGAGCAGCGGACACATGACGGAGGGGGAGGAGGATCGGACCTTTCCCCACCTTCAACACAAACACATTCAACCCGGTCTGTTTTCCCACTTCATGTTGCCATCGTGACCTGCTGCCAACGAGTGCCACGAAGGACGTTTCAATAAATTAAGACGGTGATGGGGATTCATTCAGTTACTGTGACCACCTCATCAAGTATCCAAACACTGCTGCTTAGTTATAAAACAGACGTGAGAGAAAGTGAAAGACCGAAGGTTTTACCAGCAAAGCAAGCCAGGGGAGCTGAGATAAAGGCACAAACGCACAGGCTCACGTAGTTCCTGCTGCTCAGAAACGATCAACTCACTGAGACTGAGCCGCAAGCGAACGGCAACAGTTCACTTTGGGAGTGAAATCCACACGATTTCCACAACGAATGCTTTCGCATGCAGCGTCCTGCCTACGTGACATGGTTCTCATGGGTGACAACCATCAAAAGAACAAAACAAAAAAACCCAACAAAGTTAAATATTGACATAATGGTAACAATATCATAAATAATGTGGTTCCTCTTTGCCTACAGTTATGGTTGGAGACTCTCTGCTATCTGAAGATCCTGGCACAAAACACACAAACAGATCTACAGATTAATCTGATCGGCAGCAGCTTTTCACCTGATTTTCTGCGAATATAACAATAAAATCGCCATCAATCGTGAAGTGGAAATCTGGTATAATGACAAGCCTGTATGCACATGACCAGGTGTTTTTAGGCTGGTTCCAGGTATCAGAGACGTGCATCGATTGGAACATTTAGAAAATCTGTCTTCTCTGACAAACTGCCTGAGGAAGATCCCACGCATCGAAGAATTAAATTAGCACTTGGAGCCAAACACTGTGCAGACTCCCCACCCAACAGTTTAAAGATGGAGGAGGTGTTTTTGTTTTTTAATTTATACTCATTAAAAACACAAGGAGAATTTGAAATAAGATTAGCAACTCTGACAGAATACAAAGTGGTTCAACTTAAACAGCTATTCAAGTGAGGATCACTAAATCCAAAATACTAATTTTTATTCCTGCAATCATTTATCTTTGCTGCTGTGGCTCTGTGCTGAGACCTTCCTCGCTTACACATGGATGGAGAGCTGGAGATGTGGGATTACGTCACGCGCTGGTTTAAAGATGGAGCTGGGATTAAGGTGGGTTGCAAAGCGGCTTGCAGGTGCTTCAGGTGACTGGGCCTGGCTTTGAGATCAGCTGATCTGCTGGGGTTGGGGTGATCTTAACTCTGTGGTCTATCTGAACCTTTTTCTTTTTTTTCATTATAGCTTCTTGTTGTTATTGAAGGGGGATTAATGTTTCACTGAGATGAGCTAAAGCTTGACGGCAGCTGTGGGAACACAGCGAAAGGCTTTAAATCTTTTGACACTAAAGGCTCTGAAAGGTTTTGCTTCCGCCTGGCCAAAGCAGCAAACATTCCTAAACCTGCACGTGACCGCCACTTGAATAGAAACACTTTTAAATTCCCGACAGAACAAAGCAGCGTTTCAACGAATGTCTACAGTAACTCTTCATTAAACTGTTCACTGATGACCCATCGGGTGTTCACTCACACCGACTCGGTCATTCTTAGCGGTAAGCAGCAGGAACCCGAAGCACATTAAATCAAGTGCGTAATAATAACGCATGTGTTTTGTGCCAAGTCAGCTCCAGAGAAAACACACACACGCACGCACACACACGCGTCATTTCTATTTATGAGCGACTACACAACACCTTTCTGAGAAGTTGTGCTGCTGGCAGGAAAAAAAAAAAAGAAGTGAAACGCACATGAAATAAAGTCATATAACATCAGTTCCCGGAGACTCACACGCTCTCAGTCATGGAATTCAAACATTATGTAAAAATATAATGTACAGAAATACGAATACAAAATAAATAAAATACTGCACGACATACACGACACAGACGAGACTTGTTCCGGCAAACGACTGAGTCAGTCTGAGAGGTGGGGGGCGGGTTCCCATGAGAAGACCGGGGAAAAGATTTACAAATGCCAAGAGAGAGCCGCAGAGGCCGAGACAGGGAAGGCGGGGTGTGGGATGTATCTGGTCTGTCGAGAGTGGAGGGACGGGGCAGAGGATCTGATGTGATGGGTTTTGCTGTCAGAAGCGATTATCTCACGGTGGCGGGGATAATTAGCCTCTGACGGGAGGTGCCCGTGTCCGACCTCTGGAAGAAGAGCGTCTAAGAGAGACAGATAACCGGGGACTCTGGGAAAGTTTCAAGGACACAGAGAAGGGGGGAGGTGGGGTGTGCTGCACGGGCACCGGGATTAACGGTGTCACCAGTAATGTGACCAGATTACAGAGGATCTCTGCAACATGGATCTGTTAATAACCTGAGGGGAGCAGAGAGCGCAAGCGTGTCCAGTCTTAAAACTGCAAACCTTTCACTTTTTTAAGCTGAACGTTAACGACGTCCTAAAACCGCTGCGCTGCTCTGACACTTCCACATCACGCTCTGAACATCGCAGAGGTTTTTTTCTTTTAAGAAGCAGACAGGCAATGTATTTTTAAACCATCTGGCTCGGTGCCCGGTCTAAAAAGGGACAAGCTGAGATTGCCTTCTTCAACCGTGTCCCACTATTATCTGCTTTTCCCAAAGAAATCTCCTGAGATGATATCAGTCACAGGTCCGATCTTCAGAAGATGCTTTAAAAGGAAAGTGGGGCAGGGGTTGTGGGTAAACTTTTAAGACGTTAATCTGAGCAAAAAACAACAACAACCCCCCCCCCAAAACAAAAAAAAAACAGGCACTACTTTAAGCTTGGTCACGTGCTATGGACGCCTGTATCTTTAAAAAGGCCTGACGCTGCTACAACATCAATTTGACCTTCACCATCAACAGAGAAGACGAGTAACGAGGGGGCAGAGGATTAAGTGGCTGAAAGTGAAGACAGCAGACTGAAAAGACTGTGACGCACAGATCAAACTACCCTCTTGATTATTTTGATCATATTCAGGTACCATGTGTGTGTGTGGGGTTTTTTTTTTTGGCATTGTGCAAATGAGATAAACAACTGAAACTGTTCCATCGAAAAACTCTAAACTGGCAGGTATAAATAGTTTCACTTCTAAATGCTGTCTGCAGGTAGTCTCTCTAAAAGGAGGCGGGAATTGAGGAGAGGAAATGAAAAAAATTAAAATAAAATGGAAATGGCTAATTCCACACTCCCCACAGCATCAACCTGAAGGTCAAAGGGAATGCATATATATTCATATATATATCTATATATTTATATTTCTAAAGGCTTAAATATCATACATAACTTAAAAGCATAATAAAATTATTAGCACATGAATAAACTGTATATTCAGCGTCTGAAAAGCTCCCGTCGTTGGAGAGAGACACAAAATGCCGTGAGTTTGAACGAGAGAAAAAGAGAACAGCACGCAGAGAGAAGTGAAGTTTAGATCGGAGAAATGCAAATCCGACATCTGGAAACGGCGTATAGCTAAAAGAGAGGAAACCACATGGCAACAGGCATATGAATGAGCTCGTGTTTGTGTGAGAACACACACAAAAAAATAAAATCCGACTCAGTCCTCCACTTACAAACAGCGACTGAAGTAGCTCACTAGACTGAAATTGTCCCGATTTAACATACAAAAGTAAAAGAGGAAAATAGATTCTGTTCTCTGTACACGGTGCCGCTCCTTTGTTTTTATTAAAAAAAAAGAAAAAAAGAGAAAAGAGCTTTTTGTTCCCCCCTCCTTTGTGTTTTTGCTCAGGTAGCATCTTTGCTCGTTGTGCCGGGTTGGTACCAGTATAGCAGTAACGTGGGTTCACATGCTGGACAGGTTTCTGATCTGAAGTCAGCACACCAACACAATGTCCACACCTTTAAGCGATGACTCGGGAGTGGACTCGGGTCAGTTGTCCGCTCATATTATTAGTGCTCTTCTTGAGACCGACTCGTCGTCACGGCTCCTCGAACGTTCAGAGTTTGATGACTCAGGGGAGGGTGGGGTTGGGGTGGGGCAGAGTCTAGTTTCTTAAAAGTCACCCCTCGCGGTTGAGTTTGTGATCGGGTTTTGTTACTGGATTCCAGCTGTGCCCGCGCCGTCGTCTCCACTCATCCAGGGTCAGTCCAACGATATAACATCGGGTATCCCGCCGTAAATAGCCGCCACCGCTGCTTCAGTGCTGCTCCTGGCCACCACCCCGGGATGCGTGTGTGAGGAGTGTGAGCTCGAATGTGAGGACGAGTGTGTCGAGTGAGTGTCACGGAGGCTGCTGGACGAGACCAGGCTGCTGGTGCTGCCCGAATTGCTCGCCCCGTTGGTCGGCGCTGTCAGCGAAGGCGCAGAGGAGGCTGCCGATTGGTCGAGGAACAGGTGGGAGGCGGAGGAGGAGGTGGTGTAGGGCATGAAGCGGTTGAGAAGCAGCTCGTGGTCTTCTGAGGCCGAGGCAGCCGCCGCCGCTGCCATAACCATGTTGTAATGCTGAAAGGAGGCAGAAACAGAAGCAGGAGGGGGTGTTAGTGAAGCACAAAGTCCTGAAAGACCCAGATGTGGGTCAGTTTAAGTCTGAGAGTAGTTCAGCTATCATTCACCCATCTGCATATCCTGCTTTCATGTTTCTCATTCACTAACAACACATTCAAACAGCAAGAACATAAGAGATTACTAAACTATCCCAGACAAACAGACAGGACTCTAACAGACAATCATTGTGCACTTCAGGCAGGTGAGCCGTTCTGCTAAGATACAGTTTAAGAACAGACACTGTAGCGCTCTGTCATGGCGAAAAGAGAGGTGAGTGTAAAAGGAAAGCTGTCCCTACGCTCAAATATGGTCACAAGCTCTGGGTAGCGACCGAAAGAATGAGATCATGGATACAAGCGGTGGAAAAGAGATTTCTCAGAAGACCTCGCTTAGAGACAGGGTGAGTAGTTTAGCCATTTGGGCGGGGCTCACAGTAGAGCCACTGTTCCTCCACATCAAAAGCAGCCAGCTGAGGTGGCTCAGGCATCTGACAAGGATGCCTCCTGGGCGTGGTGTTCCAGGCATGTCCCAGTGGGACGAGGCCTCAGGGTTGCCCCAAGACACGTCAGAGAGATTCCATCTCTTGGCAGGCCTGCGCTGGCCTTGCTGTTTCCTCAGATAAGCTGGAGGAGGTTTAGAGGGAGGATGCTGGCTCCGTGACCAAGCCCCGGATCAGCAGAAGACAATAGACGGATGGCGTTCCACTTTACTAAAGTGTGTATAGGTGTGATCCTGTTAGTTTCACTTCACAACAACAGTCATCTATCTCAAGGTTCTTTGCAAGGTAAGATAATACCTAGGTATGGTAAGGTAAGACTTAGGTATACCTAAGTCTTTGTTTATATGGGACAGAGATATCCCATATAAACGATGGCTTAGCGAGAGCGGGGAAATAGAACTCCCATTAAACAGGAAGCGACTTTTGCCTGAACCACAGAGAGTGTGAAAGGTGGAAATAGTCATCCACCGTTTCTAAAGTCATGACTTGTTCCATTATAGAACACATTATGACCAGGAATCAAAAAATAGCCAAGCCAACTTTATTTATAAAGCACTTTAAAACAGCAACCTTCAGTCTATTTATCTGCTGATAGGCAGATAAATAGACTGAATATGACCCAAAATGAGTGACTGAGCCCATAAACTCAGCAGGAGAGAGTCAAGACAAAGACGTTTCCCTTCAGACGTCTACATGACCCAAAGTCTGGAAAAACAGATATCGCCATCTGGTGGTCTTCGCAGAGAATGCAGGTTTAAGGAACTCATTCTTCATACCCATAAGCTATGTTAGTGTTTTCTACAATGACCCAGAACAGCAGGGGGGCCGGGTCAGCCATCTGCTGCCACATACGGCGTGCTCTCCAAAAAACTTTAACCTCACGTATTATACTGCATGTACGGTCGCTGTCACAGGTATGAACGTGAAGTTGTGAGGAATGTGTAAAACTGACCTACGCCTGTATGATAGAATCCAGTCACTGTAAGTCATTACAGGTGACCACTCGAGCACAGAAGCCTAGCCTAACCCTGCGTTTATGGGGACAAGGAAAATGTTGCCCCCAGGCGGCGGACTTCAAATAAGTAACAACACAAATGCCTACTCATCCGTGGTGCTGCCAGCTGTCTGTGTCCATGTCTGCAAAAGGGTATAATCAAGGCACGAGACCTCAGAGCGTTAACAGTGTGATGAAGCCGGAAAAAAAATCCAGATAAACTAAATGAATCAACTATCGCTTCCTGGTTTCAAAGTGTTCTAATTAAATGATAGCATCAAACAACAGAATAAGAAGAGTTCAGTACTTTATTTAAAAGGTTCGTTTCCCTAAATCACAAAAATATGTGAACACTGAACAACCTGCAGTGGTGTCCAGGTTTAGTTTCTGGTGCACAGAAAATGATCTCCAACAAAAACTCCTTACAGTGAAGTCTGTGGATTCATGCAAAGCAATACTGACTCTTGATGTGCAGTTGCTGTTGAATTTTAATACTATTTTAGACGCATATGGCATCCCATTCATCCTCACTGGCAGAACAAATCCCAGATGCAGATAACAGCTGGATATCGCACTACTGAAGCTATGCAAGACACTCTCATTTGGCAAACCTTCATCTCTCCTTAAATAACCAGTACAGACTACAGCCCAGAGGCAGAAGAAATAAGAACACTCGGTAACAGCCACATTTTATGGGAAATAACACAAAATCTCAGGTTTCAGATACATTTCTTTAAATCTTTCTACGTGGTTAACTCTGCATGAAGATTGTTTACTTTTCTGCTTATGGAAAAGAGGGCAGCTTGTTTCTGAGGAGGGCTAAAAACAAAGCTTGTGCTTTCTTTTTTTCCATAAGCACGTTTTGAACATTTTGTTCTCACAGGCTTCCAGGATTTTACTGAAAACAACAAAGTGTTTCAGCTGTTAAATTCAGCCACGTTTACACAATATCAAACACTGCTGTACGTACCGGATGATTGTCCCCTTGAAGAAAAGAGAAAAAATTCAACTCTGGAAATAAAGTAGAGGAAGAGTCAGTGATGAATATCACAAATGCAAATACATATTGTATGTTTTTTTTTTTTAAAGTTAAGAGAAGTCAGAAGCACGGAGGGGCACAAATCTGTGAAATAGGCAAGGTTGATTCATTAAAAGTTAAAGAGTAAAGTTCAGTTGCAATTTTAAGTTTTTTGCCTTTTCCAATGTCTTTTCTTTCAGAATTTACTGTGCAAAAGTTTTGAGCC
The DNA here is from genome assembly GCF_001858045.2 of Oreochromis niloticus. Taxonomy (NCBI): domain Eukaryota; kingdom Metazoa; phylum Chordata; class Actinopteri; order Cichliformes; family Cichlidae; genus Oreochromis; species Oreochromis niloticus. Next base: position 12,153,137 of record NC_031965.2, read on the forward strand.
ACCTCCTTGTCAGAAAAATGGGAAATAGGCACAACAATATATTGAAACACCTGCAATCATACATGGAAATACAGTGCTGTGGGTGTGAGAGGTTACGACCACAGCACCCTGCGCATGCCCAGTCTCGGCTGAAGTCAGGAGCTAAGCAGGGTAGGGGATGGTTAGCACTTGGATGGAAGACCGTCTGGGAATACCAGCTGCTGTAAGCTTTGGGGAGGCTGTAGCTCAGGAAGTAGAGCAGGTTATCTACTATTCTGTTGGTGGTTTGAGCCCTGGCTGCTCCAGTCTGCATGCTAAATAACACTGGGCAAGACAGGCTGACCCAAGTTGCTCTCCGAACATCCATCGCAGTATGAAAGTGTGCCCTTTTAATGCATTTGTAGTGTTTGGGATCATTTTCAGCATGAAGTTGTTATAAATGAGACGCTTTCCACATGTTATTGCATAATAAATCAACGTCTGATGGAGCTTTTCTGCATTAATCAAAGTGAGGCTACAGTTTGTTTGTTTTTTTAAGCCTGCCATTTTTTTTGTCTTATCACTTCTTCGTTTGTCCTCCGCTTATCCAGTTTCTTCAGTGTTTTTAAGGACACACTGCACACTACCACTGAGATCAGTTGACTAATAGCTTTTAGGAATCACCGTGTTAGTGCAAAAATACTATTTTATATCTGTCAAACTGTGTCAAACTGTGTTAGCTCTGGCATTTTTTCAGCTGATTCAACTAAAGAAAGTACGAAAAACGTAAACTTTTGTGTCAGGCTGCTACTAACAAAATGCCTAAAGATAGAATTTAAAATGCGTTACTAAATTGTCTGTTATGTGTGAACACAACGCTGCTTCATCTCTTGAGTTAGGAGCATTTATTATTAATTATTACTTCTATTGAATGATCCATGATGAGCCAAAGACCTTCAGAAAGCCTGGAGAACTGTTGCTCAAGAGCACTTTGAAAAATGACAAGAAAGTGTGGCTCACTGGAAGATAAACAGGAAGAAATGAGAGGTGACTCAAGACTTTTGCACAATACTTTTGTTATATTAAAACAGTGTGGCTCTTTGGCAGAATTTTAAATAAAGTTAGGACAATTTGAACAAAATTTGGCTACACACTGTGAATGATATAGGATATAGTTAGGTTTACATAAATGCACTGTACACAACAGTATCTTTACTAATGCACATGACTTCATGAATACTTGCAAAGCATCCTGTATGTGTGTCATTACCTGAAAGGTCATTGGGGGTGTGGTAGTAGGGCCTGTAGTCCTGGATGAGCGGGGGGACAGGAGGGATGTAGCTGGTGTCTATCCCGGGCATGCTGGGGGTACGGCTCACAGGAGAGGCCTGATGGTGCAGGTTCAACACGCTAAAGGGAAATACAGAGGAAGAAGATGAAGAGATGAAGAACTAAAGAAGCCACATAACTTCTAATAAGGCTTTTATGATGTGTCACGTGTACTGGGATAAACCACAGGGCCGTCCTGTCTCCTTCAATTAGAAAAGTAACACTCACAGGATTCATTAAAGAGAAATGGGAGCAGCAGATGCACCTAATGAATTTTGGATTGGTAGAAAAGGCAGCTGTTTAAATTTCATAGCCATACTAAAGCTGGATTCAAGACTTCAGTCGGGTCTGTTTGTCGGTTGTTTTGAAATTTTGCGACAAACTATGATTGGCTGAACTTTGATTCCCGTTTGCAAAAAAGGTGAGCGAGGCGAGTTCTGGAAAGTCACTCGGGTCATCAGACGCAAATGTTTCGTCGACACGCTCGGGCATCGACTGCGAGCGCCGACGTGAAATGTCAAGAAGATGCTGTGCTCATGAATCATTTAAACAGAGAGACACAACTGCCCACGCGAGCGGCTAAAACGAGCATCAATTTCACATTTAATCAAATTCAACCTGCCTGCGGAGATTAAATCAGCATCTAGGGTGTGTGCTCGCCTCACCCTTTGTTGATGACAGGTGGCGAGGTCGGGGACATCGAAGGGCACGCTCTTTTGATAGGAGGAGGCAGCGTTGGGGGCGGCGGCGGAGGCGAATCCGGTCCTTCGTCGTCTGAGGAGCTGTCCAGTGTCAAGTCGATCACTTCCACTTTCTTGCCGTTGCTGCTGTCGCTGCCTCCGTGGCTGGACGCCGAGGAGCTCCGCTGATCTGAGCCTGCGGAGGTCCGGCATGAGCCTGTAGAGCGGTGGTGATGTATCAGTTTGTGTTTGTGAAAATCTTTTAGATTTTCAGAGTCTGAACAGTTAAAAAAAACACAACTTCTCCCAACAGATGCCTCGCCTAATTAAAGCTGGGATCACTAAAGGCAGGCTTTCAGGCTAGCACTCCCCTTCCCTCCCTCCTTGTTTATCCCTCATCTCACCATCCAGACCGTTGTTATAGGAAGCAGAGGACACCTCCTGCACTTCCTTCTTAGACCTCATGGGGGCCCAGCTGCCATCCTCCTTAAACTGGATCTCATCACAGTCCGTGCAGCTATTGAGGATCTCCACAAAAAGCCTGAGAACAAACATACATGTGATACACCAACCAAGAGAAAAAGACTTTACATCCACTTTACATTACATAAAAAAGCAAAGACGACAACAAAACAATTTCTCTCTAAAAATCGTTCCACAAAAGGCTCTTTTATATTGAGCAAGTGTTTGGAAGATAAATCCCCCCACTACATTTATTAGAGTAAATCCCTTATGCTCTATCATTTTATTTGTATCCCATCATATATATATGAAGAACAACCACATAGCAAGCGATGACTAACAGAGTAAATAAAGAAAACAATACAACGCTCCACAGAGCAACAACAAACAAACAATAACAAGAAAAGGAGAGAAGAGGTAAATTGTTACAGTGTTCTGGGACTTTAAACATAAAGGCTGTTTTTTGCTGTAAAAAATATAGTATGGCACGTACACTGACCAGCCACTTTATTAGGTACACCTGTTCAACTGATTGTTAACACACATATCTAATCGGCCAATCACATGGGACCAACTCACTGGATTTTAGGAATGTAGACAGGGGCAAGACGACCTGCTGAATTTCAAAGTGACGCATCAGAATGAGGAAGAAAAGTGATTTAAGTGACTTTGAACGTAGCATTGCTGTTAGTGTGAGACAGGCTGGTCTGAGCGTTTCACAAACTGCTGGTCTGCTGGGATTTTCCTCTATAATCATCTCTAAAGTTTACAGAAAATTGCCTGAAAAAAACAAAGAGAGAAAAAATCCAATATCCAGTTCTCTCTGCAAAAACACCCCATTGATGTCAGCGGTCAGAGGAGAAAGGCCGGGCTGCTTTGAGCTGATAGAAAGGCAACAGTAACTGAAATAAGCACTTGTTACAACCACGGTATTTAGAAGAGGACCACTCTTGGCACCATTTGATCGAAGGTCACAGGCAGGCCACAGCGACCTACCCGTCAATGATGAGATGCTCGTACGGCGCCTTCTTGTCGCAGACGGGACACACCCAGGTGGGCTTCTTCTCATTCATCTGGATGTAAAGTGTGGCGTCGAAGCACTGCAGGTGGGAACATGTCAGCGCACGGCACGGGATCATCAGCCGCATCTTCCCCAGCTGCGCACATACGTAGTCAGGCCACGAGGTAAGTATAAGTGACACACAAATGTCACAAACACAACAAACCCACATAGCAAAACAGGATAGGGGCCGAGAAGACAATCGGGCAGGTGGTTCATGTTCACATATATAAGTTATGCACGAGGGCATGTCGAGTCACATACAAAGAAAAATGAGGGGAAAAAGAAAAGTAAAGAATGGAGCAACGTGTTTGGGCATGACTGAACCTCGAAAAAGGGCCTTAAATTCATGAAGAGCAGGGAGCATATTTACCGGGCAGAGGAGTGACACTCGAAGGCTGGTTGTGGCTATTTCGCTGTCTGGGTCGGCTGTTAGCTTCTCTTTTACTGCAGGGTAGAGGAGAAGGACAAACACGTGTGAGTGTCAGAACCAAAGTGCTGACTTCTCCTAACAGATGTGCCTCCTGAATCACTGCCTGACTGCACCTAAATCTTTTTATGCTACTTGCAAAACGGCATGCAAGAAATATATAGACAGCTCCCATCTGAATGGATGAAAACATGTCAAAATAAGAGTTCAGTCTTAAAGCTTTTTGCACTGTACCACACAAAAATTCAGCCTTTGATACATTAAATTACAGTGGAAACAGAAGAACAGCATTAGCTGATACGCTGGATGGGTGCTTCTCTTAAAAAGAGGTCCTTACTGAGTGCTCTGGAGTGGTCTGGGTTTCTGATGCCTTTAGCTCGCAGTCTCTGTAACAGCACTGTGGACGACTGCTGCTTCACCAAGTACACCGCCATCGAGTAACTCTGTGGACACACGGGAAGACACGACAATGTCTAAAAGCATTTATTATATCCTGCAAAGAGTGACAGCACGTCCTTGAACATGTTACTCAGTATAACTTTCAATGTTTGCCTCCACAGTCTCAGTGAAATCGATCCTTCTGCTGTGACACTAATGTAAGTTATGCAACAGTCAGCAAGCTCTTCTGTTCTCAGACCTTTCCTTTACTGCCCTCTACTGTCCGTCTGCGGAATGTCGAGCTCCACCCACCTCGATAAAAGCCAGCAAATATAAAGACAGAATTTTCTTAATCACATTTATGACGCATTTATCCTGAAATCCTTCATCAAACGCCTCTGAATCGATGTATTTTAAAGGGAAATCTTCCCCTGAAGTTGTAGTTTTTATCCAATTTTGGTTTTCTTTTACAACGTTTGGCTGTAAAAAGGGAACACTGTGCCCCTTCCTGGGCTTCGCACCAATTTGAAAGCCTCTTCATATAATCATTCTTTAAGTCTTTTTTTAAATAGGCTGTTCTCGGCTTCTTTTTTTTTGGTCTGTCATCTATGTGAACACAGTAAGTTAAGAACACCGTGTGATGTGATCATACACTGAGGCATGCGTTAGCACCTCGCTGCATAAATGGGGACATACATTAATCAAGATTAATGCAGATTTTCAGGACCTCTATTTAAGACAGACAATAAACATTAATAACACCCGCAGATCAGCTCAAACACCAGATTAATTAACCGTGTTGTATCTGGACAGAGAACACAATAGAATTTAATTTTTTTAATGATCATGATGCCATTAAAAAAAAAAGTCAAATGTTAACTTGTCTCTAGTCCCTTATGTTGTGTTACTAAGAATAAAAAAAACTCTATATTGTGATTCAAGTGCTTGGAAGTACCGCCTCATGGCTCCTACCCAAGTGACTCCTTATACAGGCGAGCAGTATAAGGAGTGAAAAAGTCTGCAGAGGAAGTAAAGGAGCAAGAGTGCAATGCAAGACATTCACACATAATATTTCTATGTCATTTCTTTGTAAAGCCAGAATTAGCTTCGTCTTATTTGTATTAAGCTTGTTTGTCTGATGGAAGAGGCTTAGACGAGGATGGGGGGAGCTGCAGGAAGTCAGATATCTGCTTTCAACTTCAGAACGACACCAAAGCTGAGAAAAGCACAAAGTAAGCCTTCGTATTCGAGCAGCTGTAACCAGCAAATGTTTAAATTCATTCATTAAGCATCTAAAGTGTCCTTCAGTTATTCACACACACTGCAAAAGGCTTTGGCTCCTACCCTTCCGATCTCAGCGGTCCACGACACCACGATGGTATTGGGGACTGTGGTGGACAATCTGACCAGTGAGGTAATGTTGATTGGGCGGCTGGGCCGCTTGGGCTCGACACCGTTTTTGGTTGGAGGAAGATAACCCTAGAAATGAGAAGCGAATATCATTAATGTCGTTTTTCAGGTGGCATTATAACATTCTTTATTAAACGGCTGACTCAGCGCTTCTCACCGGCAGGTTGCACGGCTTCCCGTTTACTTTCACACACAGATTGGGGGGGAAATGGTCTTCCTGAGGACAGCTGGTCTCCGACAGGCAAAACCGCAACTGAACCTGAACTGAGAAGTCACATTTGGTCCCCGAGATGTCCCTTTGAGAGCAGAAACACATTTATCAATGCGCAGCCGCGCAAACCCTGTACATTTCTGAATTATTCATGAACAATTCAGCATCCTGCGTCGACGGAGCGGCGTTAAATTTTACATTGAGCTGCTGATCTGCTGAACTTGCTGCGGCGTTAAAGCGAAGGCGAAACATGTCTCCTGAAACCGCTGGCTGTTGTCTGACGCTGCAGAGAGACAGAGAGAGAGAAAGCGGGAGAGGACATGTTTAATAGCTGAGGACATTACATATAAAGCTCAATTAATCATGCCTGCTTTCTCACATTACATGTATCTACTTTTTAATTGTGGAAAATGTTGGCCAGTTATCATACGTAACCCTCAGACATTAATATAATAAAAAACAATGTCTGCACAAATAACACGCCTCATACATGAAGCAGGTGAGGAAGTATGTGCACAGCCGTGTAGCAGAGGGGCTTCTCTGCATTATCAGTCAGGGCTCGCACGCATGAAATGACTAACTGAGAAACACCTGGACGCCAAAACCAGACCTCACACTAAGGTGAAAACGAAGGAGAAAATGTGTGCGTGCTATTTATAGGCCCACCCACAGGTGCTGGAAATAACTGGTGCTACTAACCCAGCCTCCACCAAGGAGGCAGCGAGCTTGAGAAAAGTTTGAGTTGGATTCGTGTAGGAGGTCAACATGAAACTACGAGTCACGATGGTTCAAACCGAGCCCTGTTTTGCATTTGGACTTTAAGAATGTTTCAGCTTCTCAGGAAACTTGCTTAAATATCTTCTGTCATAAAGTGAAAGACCGACACCGTCACAGTTAGTTTTTCTTGGCACAGATGGGTATCCCATCGAACCAGAGGCAGTTCAGGGGTTGAAAAAAAAAGTTTATATATTATATCAAACCCCTTGAAAAATTCATTAATATGTTTGAACATGTTCGTTTGATGATTTCAGATGGAAATGTAAAAATGGCAAATTATCATTTTAGGGTTATTACGTTTTAAACTGCAACTACACAAAAAATAGCAGCCACAGAGGTCGTAGTGAAACTCCAAACGTGACAGTTTCTCAGGTCAATATTTATACTCTCACATCTTTGTGAGTTCACCTTTGACACTACTTTCAAGTCTTTCGTTTGGCAAGATAAAAGCCCTGTGGGTCATGAAAAATGCGGTATGGGAGTTACAGACATGTAAGTATTATATTCAGTACTGTGCAAAAGTCTCATTTCTTTATGTTGTGCTTCCGAGGTTGGCATCTCTCAGTATGGTGTGCAGTGCGTTCTTATAAGTTTGAGAAAACACATCTGAAAGTCATGTTGTTGTTGTTAAGAAATACAAACATTCAGCAAAGACCTGACACAGGACCTGTGGGATACATCTGCACTTGGTTTAAAGAATGATCATGGATTGGCCTCCCCAGAGTGCGGACCTTGACTTTATTGAAGGTCATCTTAACAGAGAACAGGAAAAAAAAGGCAGCCAACATCCAAAGAAGAGCTTTGAATGTCCTTCAAGAAGCCTGGAGAACTATTCTAGAAGACTACAAGACAGCTTCCGACAGATCAGGCTGTGTTGAACAATAAAGTTATAATAATAATAATAATAGATTGCATTTCATATAGCGCTTTTTGACACCCTCAAAGCGCTTTACAATTCCACTATTCATTCACACACTGGTGGAGGGAAGCTACAGTTGTAGCCACAGCTGCCCTGGGGCAGACTGACAGAAGCGAGGCTGCCATATCGCGCCATCGGCCCCTCTGGCCATCACCAGTAGGCGGTAGGTGAAGTGTCTTGCCCACGGACACAATGACCAAGACAGACAGAGCTGGGGATTGAACCAGCAACCTTCTGCTTACAAGATGAGCTTCCCAACCCCCTGAACCACGGTCGCCCCCTGACTGACAGTGCAAAGTCAGTTTTTATCTATATGCTGCATTCCCGTGTCGCGTCTGCATGTTTCAATAAATCACTTTACCTACTACACCTGTATTCATGTGTTCTGTACACACATGAAATCAAACTACACTTTAAATTGGGTTGAGTTGAACAAAAAGGTAAAAAAACAACAAGAAAAAAAACATATTTAAAAAAAAAATTCCAGCTGAGAGGTAGAACAGGTGATGAACTTCTTAGTCTGAATGAAACTGAAAACTGAAAGCAACTAAAATCTCCACTGAAAAAGATTTTCTTAAAAAAAAAAAATCTTCATTACAAGTTTTCCTTACGCAGACCACTATAATCAGTGTTAAAACACTGTGATGTTTTACTCCCTTTGCGTGGATGTTGTGAAACAGATAAATCTCAGTGGGAATGTTTTGGTCTGCAGGTTGTGTAAGTGAGGAGCGAAGAGGAGTTGTTGCTTTAGCTACATAAAATAATGCTGAACTGTGAGTGTGTGAGTTAAAATGAGTCTCTGCACACACACCAGCTTTAAGAACACAAAAATGCTTTCCATATATGGCGCGTGTGTGTGTGCGATGGGGGGGGGGTGGCAGTACAGTTCCTATGGATGATTACTGGACCAATCATGTACCTCCTCTCAGCATACCAAACAGCCATTAAATTTCCCAGTAATGACCCGTCTCATCACCAGCGTGGTATATAATTTGTTTGACATGTGCAGTGTTTGCTGTATGTTCCTGTGTGTTTTAAGCAGCAGCCTATGCACTGCAGAACAAAATCATACGCGAGTGTGCTTTCGAACAACCATCTCCCTCCTCTCCGGGCACACAGGTTATAAATAGAAAAAGCTCTCTCACTCCCTCACTCTTGCTCTGCCTATCTCCTATCACTCTATAACTCCCTCTCTCTCCCTGGTGCTGGATTTGTTTCTGTTTCAAAGTGAGTGGTTGGGAGAGATATGAAAGAGGTTGAAATGGCCTTTGATTGATGTCTTCCTCACTCTCACTAACACAAGGCTGTATTTTTACCCAAGCACAGTGTTTGACATCAACTTTAACATATTTTTCTTTGTCTTTCTCACAAACTGGTCTAAAGTAGCAAAAAAAAAAAAAAAAAAAATTATATATATATATACATGTATATGTTTATCTGAAACCAGATGCAAGCGCCTCATTAGCCCTTTATCATTAGTCTTCCTTGGGACTTCTGTCCTGCTTATACACAAAATTAAAAGTAGCAGTTTGAAACTAAACTTAGTCTTCTTGCCACAGATCATATTTGTCATTTAAATCTACAACAGTCAACTTTTGGTATTATAGCAGGCACTGCTGCCAAGACACGTGTTGTGCCATATCTCATCACTCTCCTGTTTCCTTGGTAACCTAGCAACTACCATTAACACAGCACAAGGAGCCCAGAGCCGATGAATGGAAGAGTCGAGTCATCTCCGTTCACTCCAATGATCCTGATAATGCGTATCTTTAGCAACATATGCTAGCTGCACCATGGAGATATAGCACAGCACGGAAGTTTGACATGCATTTTTACAAGGTAATAAGTTAAAAAAAACCAAGTCTGTAATGTTATCAGCACACAATCCAACTGCCTACTAAGCACTTGTCAGAACTATTCCAAACTCCCACTGATAGGACTCTGATTTACTCAAGGGCTCTGATGAGCCTAGCATAGCGCTAGCCACAACAGAGTTTCTTTACTTTGTTTTTACTGAAAATCAAAGGCAACAAATCTATGGATGTTACACAGAACAAATACAATTGATTTATTAACAAAAGTTAAAGGAAAAAAATCCAATATTTCTTTAAATATGAAGCTACAGTCATCATCCAGCCAAGTTTAGCTTAGCTTGGCGCAAACACTGGAAACGGGGAAAACGGTTAGCCTGAGTTTCACCAAAAGTACAAAACGCTACCTCCAGGTGGCGCTAAAGCTCGCTAAACTATGCAGACTTCGCTTCATTGTTTACAGAAGAACAAGAATAAGAAGCAAAACAGCAGCTTAAAACAAACTCAGAGATTTGTCACTGTGATGATGCAGCAGTTTGGTCCACTGATATCTGCTGTTGTGATCACTCATGTAAGCAAGGCAAAAGATATAAATAAATAAATCTTTTTTTAAATCATATTTTTACTTCTGATTGCAGCCCAGTTATTGGTAGATATTCTAATAATATACATTTAAGTGGGAAAAAATCTGTTTAGTACTTGGGACAAACTAAATATAACCAATGATTCAATAGCTTGCAAAACCAGCTTTAGCAGCAATATTTCAAAATAATTATTTTCTGTGTGACTTTATCAGTCTCTAACATCACTGTGGAGGAATTTTGGCTTACTATTCAGTTCAGTGAGGTATGTAAACATTTGTTTATGTACAGCTTTCGGTCCCACCACGACATTTCAGCACTAGGTTGAGGATCTGGACTTGGACACCTTGATTCTTTTCTTTTTCAGCCATTCTGTTCTCTGCTGTACTTGAGATCACTGGCCTGTTGCATGACCCAATTTCAGCCAAGCTTTAGCTGTCAAACAGATGGCTTCAGATTTGACTAGAATACTAGAGTGGCACAGTGTTCTGTGGTTAGCGCTTTTGCAAGCAAGAAGGTCCTGAGTTTGCATTCTGCTGTGTTTCTGTGGGTTATGGCTTCCTCCCACAGTCCAAAGACAAGCAATGGGCAATGTTAACTGGTGATTCTAAATGGGCCGTAGGTGTGAATGCGAGTGTGAATGATTGACTTAATGTGTTAGCCATGCGACGGATTGCCCTATGACAGCTGGGACAGTGGACAAACAGTCCCAGCTGTCCCGGCATACAGAGGACTTGACTCAATGACTGTAAAGTGCCCAGGTGGTCCTGTAGCTGAACCCAAATCCTCACCCCTCCACTACCATGCTTTGCAGTTGTTTTTGACGTACTGCTCAGTGCCAAACATCTCCACGCTGTCATGAACTTTAACACTGAAAATGCTAACTGGAGCCTGTAGAGTCTGAAATTCAACTCTTGGGATTTACTGTCAGACCTTGAGATGAAGTTCCTGGGATGTACACTCCAAAGAAACTGTAAAATGCAAAAATAGCTGCTTTTATAGTGGTGCTCACACTTGCTGATGATCAGCTACTGACCCTCTTAATTCCGATGGAGTCAGTAAGGGTGGACTTGGGTTTTCAAAGGACTGCAGTGAAAACTCTCCTTTTCACATGACTGCAAGTCGCTGGCATGGTGGGTCTGTCAATATGTAACCTGGCTGTTAATCAAAACCCTCAACCTTTATTTGTAACTCAGCAGGTCAAAGTTACATGCAATAATGCTAGACTGAGTGAGATTTTCCACTTCAGCAGAGCGAAGACTCTTACTTTATTGCCAGTCAGCCAGCTCCTGTTGGTTCAGATGCTTTTGGTCTTGATAGCAAGATTAGGTGTATGCTGGCTTGACATGGGTGGACAGTGCAACTGCTGGTTTATATTTAAAAGGAGATTTTATATTTGTTTGCAGAGCGGACTCACAGCCTAACAGAATTTAATGCAACAGCATCCTCATTACCCCTTAAAGCGACAGAGGCTGCTGTTCAGCAAAAGTTATAAGCTCATAAAACTGACAACATCATATGCAGTAGAATTTCTATAAACTGAGTTTCTACTTATTTTCACTGAAAGAAGTAACAAAGAGCAATGATCAAGAGCTGGAATTACTGTTCCCGGCATTGCATGAAATCTTATTTCTGACTAATGGTGCTTAATAAACATAAATAAATCACCGGGACATTAATTTTGAGGCGCAAGCATAATCACAATGAATAAATAAAAGCTTCTATTAATACAAATCTCCAACCATGTGTCTCAGAGTACCGGGAGATTGTTCTGACTAAATGCAGAAGAAGAGAAGAGGACAGCTGAGGTGAAATTTCTAAAGGTCTAACAAGGGTATTACAGATAGCACAGGCTAAAGGATTTTTTGCAGTTTGTGATGGACTGTGTGCTTAATGTCAAGCTTTTGAAGGCAAACTTGGTAGAAAAACCTGCAGACTCTCTGTCCTTCATGGTACGCAGTTTGAGACCCTCGCTGTACCTGGCACTGCACTGCATTTTAAACTGTTTCTAAACCGTAAACTGTATGTAAGGCAGATGGTGGGAGGAGTGACAGATGGGAGAATGACCTCCAATAGGTTGATGTTTACAGTACAGAGGAAATAAACCGAGCGGGAACCAAAATATACAGTCAGCTGCAGTTTCTCTGAGTATATAGAATCACTCAGAGATGTATTTCTATTTTTTCCCCATGCATGCCTAATAACAGAAGAGGCTGAAATGACACTAACCTAGCAGTAGACCTAGTTTCTACTGAGCCTGAACTGCAGCGGCTATATTAAGAATTCGCTCTAATATTTTGTTGTCCACTTATTAATATAAATGTGGTGGACAAAAACAGTAAAGGTTAAAGGAAATCCAAAATAACAACTACTTAGCCACTGTGGGAGTGTGCACAATGCCCACAACAATGAATATGCACATACACACTGGTCTCTAAAAATACATAGGTTATCTGATTAATGTGCTCTAAAAGGCGGTTAAAAAGGGATGTGACTGGGTTGGGATTCCCACACGCCAACGAGCCAGCCTTCCCAAAAAGGAAACGACTGTAAACCTTTCGACAAGCACACAACTGTGAAGAAAGAAAAAAAGTTTTGCGGCTGACATATTTATGTTTGAACTAAATTTATGTTCCAGTGTGACCACATGTGTTTTAAACCATGCGATTTAGCTGTTATCAGCCCATTTAATGGCTGTTATCAGTTGTTATCAGTACAACACATATTGCCAGTAGGCGCACTCCCCTCTACCTTCGAGCTGGCTCGGTAAGCCTCTACCATCCATTGTAATGAGAGATAAACAGAGAGAAGCACAGGCGTCTACTGTCCGTGCATAATCTCTGCTCGTAAGTGCTGTGCTAAGCTAGCAAATGTACACTCTTTACATGGTAAAAAGTCGGTTAAACAAAGGAAGCGCCGACGTCTAACCTTTTGTTCCAAAACAAAGCTAAAGACTGAGTAAAACCAAGGTTTTTGGTGGCAAATTTATCTGTTGTGGTTGAGAGCTGACTCGATTATGCGTCAGCCACTTTTGATGCTGTTTTAACCTGTGAAAACACTGTCTATTACTTCCATTCAGAAGGGCAGAATGACTAGCGCTGAATGAGGTGATAACTACCCAGTAGTTGAAAACGGAGGCCACCTACTTGGGATTGATACCAAGAGATAACTGCCATTCAGCAGGCTCATAACAACTGAAATCAACGTCTAAAAAGGTGTTAAAACTGGCAGCTGATAAAATAGAGTGAATTAAAAAAAAATTATATTTCACATTGAAAATAGAGGTGTAACTATTACCAGGCTCTTTACAGCAAGAAAACCTAGAAAACTTAAAATCTGGGTTCGGCTCTGCTTTGAAAAGAAGAAATGTGAGCTAAACATCAGAGAATGTGCTCGAGCTTCATAGCCGCTCTTCAGCACAACAAAGCCCAGCTGGAGTTTATTAACTTGTTAGTGGCCTTGCTACTTTTTCTCTGGTGCACCGCATGCACGCGCGCACACACAGAATCAAAGGCAGTGCCACATGTACGTGCACAAACACAACATACAACAGCGTTCACAGACAGAACAAAGACAAAAATCCTTCCAGCGTCACTCAAACTACAACACCAGAATGATCGGCGACAAAAAGGTCGGCTCGAAATGTCACACCCACATTCACGCACAATGACAACTTTCCAGAAGTGTTTCTTGCCTCCCCTCCACCCGCAGTTATTACCTTTTATTATCCACATGTTGTAAAGTTACATACTGACAGGGCTCATTTAAGCATTCCAGTGTGCACACAGCACTGCTCAGGCTGACATTAAAGTTTCTTTCTGGCCCTGCGATCCTTGTCAGCGTGCACGCTGGAGCACGCGTGTTGCTGTGTTTTCAGAGCTTGGCCTCTTGCCATCACGCACCACGCCCATGTTAGTATAGAATCAAAGACACCCAATGACACGACACTGTTCCTCCTCTCTGAGACCAGCTTAAAAAAAAAAACAGAAGAAGAAGAGGAGAAGAGCAAAACTACAGATGTTTAGGTTTCTTATGAGTCGGGTCTGTCTAATCAGGCAGTTTGTCGAGATGATGATGCACCAACTCAGACAGAAGAGGAAAATAATGCTGCTTTAATAGGCTCTGAGAGATGGAAGCCATTTTCTGCTGCGTGTTTATAGCCGAGCGCAGCCAAGGCTCCTTTTGTTGATGTTCGTTCGCTGTGAGAAGTCTGAGTTGTTTACAGAGAGATAAAGATTTCGCGCGGGATCACACGGAGGTCAGAGTACGAGCTGGCAAATCTCAGGTTGTGTTTTGATGCTGGGCGACGAGGTCGGTCCCCGCTCGTTGGATGTTTTGGAACACTGCCACCATATTCTTCCACGTATAGCTGATAGTGTGTGTGATACAGTATCTTTACTGATTCTTAGAGTTCTTGATTTGCTTAGCAGAAACATTTGATCTGTGGCGATTAAATGTGCTCGAGGACACTCCAGTAAGGTGGATAACTGTGACAAGAACCTGAACGCAGGTCCATTTTTTGATGTGATGACCCGATGTGTAATTTCTGACATCCTGCTGCTGAGAGTCTTTGAAACACAACTTGTATGATTTGCAGACATCAAGTGTTTAATTCAGATTTTATTGAATTCAAGTTTTATAGCTATTTGTGCTTTCAAGTGTTCTTTCGTAGGAACTAAACTCAGCACTTTCTACAGATGTTTCAAAATTAAATCTTTTAACAGACATGAACGCATCTGATTTGAAGGAAGTTTTTCACTTTAAAACAGTACCATCAGTTAATTAAGACATTAAAAAGGAGCCAATCATGGAACATACAAGTCCTGTGTGAAACACAGTAACATGAAGCCATCAAGCTAACAAGAGCCTTCTATTGGATAATCACTGCAGAGAATATTATGTTTGACCTGGCTACAGGTTATTTCCCCCGAACTGATGCAGTGAGCAGCTTTTTCATTTCTTGAACTGTGTTGGAAGAAACATCCTATGGTTTTGGAAAAGATGTTTTTCCCTTTCAGAAGGGACAAATTATTGACCAGCATCAAGCAAAGAAATCAACTAAAGAGACTGCTGATAGTACTAAAACCGGATTAAGGTTAACGGATTATTAAAATCCATAAGGATAGTGGTGAACCATTATCTTCAAGAAGAAATGTGTGAGAAAATGATCGTAATCAGCGATCACTTAAACATTTGGTGAAGTCACATCATATCAGAAAATCCCCTGTGAGCAAGGACTAGGCGACAGTGGGAAAAAGAAACCCTCCCTTTTAACAGGAAGAAACCTCCCCCAGAACAAGGCTCATGGAGAGGCGCTCATTTGCAACAACTGGTTGGTCTTGGGGGGAGGAAGACAGGACAAAAAAACCACACTGTGAAAGAGATGCCGAGATTAATTTTCACAATAATAGTAATAAACAGTAGAACTCACAGCTATGGTTAATATTGAAAGTAAGAGTATTTTCTCATGCACAATGCAAAGAGAACCAAAGGGACTGGGCGTAAACAGTGGTGCTGTCTTAGGAAATCCACTTATCAGTGAAGCTAAACAGAAAAAAAGATTCAGTTTGCAAGGGAGCAAAAAGCTTGGACTCTAGTGCAAGGAAAAAGGTCATGTGGTCTGACGAGCAGAGTGATGGACGTATCAGGGTAAGAAGAGACATGCGGATGAAGTGATGCACCCATCATGCCTAGTGCCTACTATAAAAGTCTGTGAGGGCAAAGTTAAGGTCTGGGGTTGCTTCCAATGGTCACGTCTAGCTTCAGCAAACTTATGTGTCCAAAAATGAGGTCAGCTGACCACCTGAATATACTGAATGACCAGGTTCTTTCCATCAGTAAATGTTAATGGCACAGACTTATTTGAATATGACAATGCCAGGATTCATTCATCAAATTGCGAAAGAGTGGTTCAGGAAGCATGAGACATCATTTTCACACATGGATAGAGTCCAAACCTTAACATCATTCAGAACCTTTGGGACGTGCGGGAGAAGGCTTCACGCAGCACTACAACAACACAAGATCTGGGTGAAAAATTCATGCAGCTGTGGATGAAAATAAATGTTGTGACATTTGAGTCTCTAATGACGTACGCTACCCGGCTGTTTTCTTTTTACTTTTTTGGTTAGTGACTAAATTATAAAATACCACATATCAAACAGCCGCTGTGATAGAGTACTTGTCTTCCCTTGGGGCTTCCCACCAGCTCTTATCAAAATTAAAACTGGGATTTCATAAAACTGCTTTATTCGCAAGGGGTCGCCAAAGCAGATGGATCCATATACTTGGAACACATATGGCACTGGAAAAAAAGGAAAGGACTAAAAGGACTTCAGCACTGGAAAAATTGAAGTGCCTCAAGGCTACAGTCACAATGTAGTGCTATATACTCCTTAACAGCACACTAAACATACTTGCATTAAGAAAAACAAGGAAAAAACACTTAATGTGTCAGGCTAAAACTGAAATATTTTTGGGAGAATCTTATCACAAAAAAGCAGAAATTCAACATTTGAGTAGACGTTTCTAAAGAAACAAGCACTGTGTGAACAATGTGCTGTGCATTACTGGGTGATTGTTGCAGGGATTGCTCAAATACTGTTGCTACTACCTAAGGTAAAAGGTATGACTGCAGCCCCAGAGGTTTGGAGGAATGCGGCATTGCGAGTAAGTCTAGAAATACCAGCAATCCTGCTATGACATACCTATCCATATGCTCAAAAACCTCCACTATATAAAATGCCTCTCTCTTATTTTATGGGAATGCATTCTTATATACATCACAGTCCATTTACTGACAAACTGAGACTCAATATAAAGGGAAAAAAAGCAATAAAACAATGAGCAGCCCTTACTTGCGCACTGAAACCTGAATGCAGGAACAAATCAACTTTTCTGTGGCTGTATTTATGCCACACTACTTTGCGTTATATGTGAAGATTATGATAATCTAAATACAGAAGAAGGAACAAAAATGAATGTAGGTACTGGAATGTAGGAAATGTTTAAAAACTCTGTAAACATGCACAGTGACTTCATTCAATCATTTTGTGGCTTTTAAAAAGCCTCCAAAGCTGCATAATATCAACTATCACCATAAACATGACATACTGAGCAAAGCTAGTTATCTAAATGCCATTACCGTTACTAAAGAACTGATACTGATAAACAACTTTAAAGCAAAGAAACTGTTTTTTCCATTTCCACTACACATACTGTAGGTGGATCTTTACATCTAAAAGCTCTTCTCTAACAGAAAGTTAGAGGATAAGGCATTTTACAGGATGAGTCAGATAAAACCAAGTCATGTGGAAGAAAAATGATTAACTGAATAAGAAAACTACAGTACTGTGCAAAAGCAGTTGCCAATCTAACACTTTCCAGATGGTACTGCATGGTGGATCCAAATCTGATAGACAGCCTTAAACCAGGACAGAGCCTCCACCATATTTTACAGATGGCTATAGACCAGGGGTGTCCAACTCCAGGCCTCGAGGGCCGGTGTCCTGCAGGTTTTAGATATCACCCTGAGTCAACACACCTGAATCAAATGATTAGTTCATTACCAGGCCTCTGCAGAACCTAAAGACATGCTGGGGAGGTAATTTATCCATTTAAATCAGCTGTGTTGGATCAAGGACACATCTAAAACCTGGAGGGTGCTAGCCCTTGAGGCCTGGAGTTCAACACCCCTGCTATAGACACTCACTGTTGTACCTCTCTCCAGACCTCTCCAAAAGTTGATTCTGTTCATCTGGACGCAGCGTTTTCAGTGGGAAACGCTACGTCCAGATGAACAGAATCAGCTTTTGGAGATTTACTTACCTGGATGATTGAGAATGCATCAAGACGTCTCTCCAGACCTCTTCCTTGCATAGAAGAGGTCAGGTAGACTGATTGATTCATCACTTCATAAGACCGGCTGCCACCGATTTTCAGTTCACTTCTTGTGTAATTTGACAATTTGGCATACTTACATACTGTACACCATGCTGACATATACCATGTGAAAATTAGTGAAAAAGCAGCCAATGTCCAAAGAAAAACCTCTAGAAAGCATGAAGCGCTATTACTCAACAACACTTTAAAAAATTACAAGAAAGTCTGGTTGCTTAGAAGCAAAAGGGGTGACTCAAGACTTTTGCACAGCATTGTACAGGCAGATGAATAAACTGTGTAAACATGTATTAGACCCTTCCATCCTTCAAAATGTGCTGAATCGTTTTTGGTAAAGAAGTAACTGTTTAAGTATAGAGTTCATCATCCATCATTATCCACGGTTTAAATTGGTCTCATCAGTATGATGATAGGCGTGATGGGTTGAAGGAAATGTTGAATGCACAATGCAGTGGCTGTAGAATAATGATCAGTTTCACTTTACTGTGCAACCCTGACTGCCGCTGGGCACAAAAACCTTGCCGGAAAATGGGGGCTCAATTGCACAATCAAACCAGGAAGAGAACAGTGATTTTATTTTCCTTAGAATTTGCAGCTTTCCGTAGGTAGCTGAAATGGTGGATTCTGGAAACACTATCCGGCAGTAGAGTTATAAGAAAAA
Organism: Oreochromis niloticus; assembly: GCF_001858045.2. NCBI lineage: Eukaryota > Metazoa > Chordata > Actinopteri > Cichliformes > Cichlidae > Oreochromis > Oreochromis niloticus. The sequence continues at coordinate 12,171,703 of NC_031965.2, forward strand.
CGAAAAAAAAGAAAAAGTCCTGTTGCTGGAGGAAGCAAAGAAGGTGATGAGGAGGAGAAAAAGAGGGAATGTTGGACGGGCATTCACTCGAAGGAGAGAGCTCTGGGGAGTTGTCTATTGCCACTTTAATTGACAGGCAGATGGCACCATGCAGACGTGATTCATGTCCTGGCACCTGGAGTCCTGCTGAACTGTGTGCAATGCTGAAGGTTGAATTTTTTCCCCCTTCCCCTTGTGACCTTAGAAAATGTACTGAAGTGACAGTGACCTCCTAACAGATAATAAAAAATAATCTTAACAATAAAACAAGTTTTCCAAAGGGGGTTTCAGGATTCAGCATGCAAAGATATAATCATGGGCTGACTCATTTCTAAAGGAAGCCATCCAAAAGAAAAAAAAAAACAACAAAAAAACCTTATTAGATATTTTTTTCCACATGCTTTTCCTCTACAGCAATCTTCTCATGTAACAAACCATTATGCACAAAGTCCTCAACAAACGCGGAATAGACTTGCATCCCTTTTTTCCCGAAGATATGGTAATTAAATCATGCATAATGCATGTGCAACACTATGATATCCATAATGAGCGGTGATGTATAGTTCTGCGCGCAGCACGGACAATGATGGAGCACAACCAGTGGGGTAAGATGGGAGATGCTGGTGCAAGCCTCAGTGTTGACCAGTAGGCTGTCAGGCCTACACTGTGGGCCAACCAACCTTTATTCTCCACGCTGATAAGAGTCAGCAGAGAGCTGAAGGCTGCACAGAAGGGAGGGTGGGGGCTCCGGGTGAAACGATAAGGAGAGAGGCCGAAGGAGGGGAGAGGATGGCGAGAGCGTGATAATAACTACATTTACATGCGCACAAGAAACCCAGTTACTGAAAGAAATCAGGTTAAGGCCGGAAATCGGAGAAGACGTCGACACGCACCACAGTTCCTCGGATACTGTAGAGCCGAACGTAGTTATGCAGCTGATCGGCTGCCATATTCCTCACCAGTCTCTCTCCCGTGAACCACGGCTGTCATATTTTAATCTTATTAGGGATAGTTTTTAGCTTTTGGACTGATTTTGCAAAGAGAGATTTAGTTATGGAACATAAGGCAGCACCGTCTCCATCTCGCTACGCATATAAACTGTTTCTGAAATCAAGCTTCATCAGAAACATGACGTTTATGGTGTTATATACTTCCATATAGGATGTGATGAGTGCTGCAAATGTGTAATTCCTTAAATCCAGTTTTAAACTTCAAAAGAAAGCCAGAAGAATTCGAAACGAACCCCACTGCCTGCTAAAACTTACAGACTTAAATCTGAAAATAGCACACATCCCATGGAAAGTCAAAAATAAATTGCTGCCTTAAAGCGTCCAAAAGTTGTTAAAAATGAAGGGAAGCCAACAAGTTTAATTAATTCTAGTGGAAGAGGTGACTTTATTGGAGCAGTCGCAGATGGAGACAGAGAAAGAGCAGCATCAATTTTTTTAAATTAATTTTTTTTTTTTAAAGAAATGCTTTTAAAGAATTGAGATCTGCGAGTTATTTAATCAGTCTGCTGCATATTAACACCAAAAAACAGCTGCCACATGGTCTGGAGGCAGTTTGAAGAAAAACATAATCGGGGAAATTTATCGAGGCACTTTGATAAATAGTGACAAGATTTTTATCGGTTATTTGTGTACATGGACATGATTTGTGGTGCTTCCAGCACATCAGCTAGGACACAGGAGGTTGTGGTGGTACTCAATTGGTCATATCTCTGGTATTATTTTTAGACATTTGTTGTGCTTTTCCTTCCCCATTTACTCTTCTATTTGACTATTTGGTTTCCCCATAAGAACTAGCTCATCATTTTCTGTCATTTTTAGTGCATTATTGCAATTTTGTGCAATTTAATCTTGGTTTCTTTCATGGTTATTATGTACAGGTAAAAAAAATATATATAAACTGTGTCTGAACTTCCTAAAAACCTCAACCCTGGCTATGAAAATAGACTCATTCGAACTTTAGATACAAGTACATAGCAAATTAGTAAAAATCCTGCCTTTCACTCCACTGTCTTAAGTCTGTCTGCACATGTGGTCTTGTAAAAAACAAAAACAAAAAACAAAAAACTGTCAGAATCCTGGTTGAGCACGTACATGGCCAAAAAAAACCAAATCTGGCAAAGCAGAAGAAGCAAGCAAACAAGTGGGGGAAGGGAGGAAAAAAATGAGAGGGGAACGGGAGGCGAGGCAAGAGGAGACGCAGCAACAATAGGAAGGAGAGAGGGAGCGAGGGAGCGAGCAGTAATCAGCAGATCAGAGAGGAGTACACAAGCGGAGAGGAGAGAGATTATGTGGAAGAGTGTGATCAGTGAGTGAGGAGGGAAAGGCCGTCTCAAGGCACGAGGGGGGAAAAAAAATTAAAGAAATTCTCCCAGCAAGAATCAGAGATCCTCCAGTGAGAGGGCAATTAAAATGAATCAATCGGTTTCCTTTCTGCCTCCAATTATTACAAAGAGGGTCGTCACCTCAAAGCTGCAGCTTAGTTTCACTTTCGGAGGCAAATTCAAATCTTCAGCTTCACCTAACGATGCCGGACACCTTCCTCCGGGTTTCTCCTCCTATCACTCAGGCTTTTGACTCTCTCCGTTTCCCCCAGAACAATGAGCGACTGAGCATTTATTATTTATTGGAAAAGATGTTTGTGTTCTTTCGAAAGCAGTCGGTGCGCGAGAGCGATGCGAACGTACAATTCGGAATCGAATGGAGGGAGGGTGTGTGGCACAGGTGTAGGCCTGTGCGATTTCATCACTCCGCATGCAAATTTTGACCGAGGACGGCAGCGGCGACAGAAGACGGAGAGGGACACAGAGCGGGAGGAGAGGGATGAGGCGTGTGCAGGAAATGGATCGAGTGAGGAAGCGAGAGGGAAGAAGAGCGCGAGTGAGATGATAGAGCTGCAGGCTCTCTGTTTGTGCATGCATCTGCAGGCAAATTAATCACGAGATGGTCTTCTACTCCATTAAAATGCTAATGTAGGAAAATCTAGACATTTCCATATATTTGCAATATATCCCAGAGCCCAAAGAGTCTTATTATGCTAAGTGCAGACTGGGTGCTGGATGTAGATGTAATGCAACGACAAATCTAAGCGAGATAAAGGCGAGATTAAAAGTTGTAGAGAATTAAAGGGACGACTGGGCACATAACACTGGGCATTATGAATGTTGGGCCTTCAAGAGAACATCCTGGACATTTGAACCTGAAGGGCTTAAAAAAGCTGTTTTATTTTCTGTCACAGTTGAAATAAATATTATTTTACATAAGTGACTAATGAACTTGTACTTTACTTACTAATCTAAGAGATGCATCTTATAATGTCACACAGACACACAAACACACATCACAATTTAGCCAAATCTGATTCAAATTCTGACAGTTGGCGGGTTTGTTATCGCAGCCAGTGTCAACAAAGAAGTGATCAAGTGACACCAGCACAGCCCCGATGAAGCCGAATAGGGATGTTGCTGTCCGCTACATCTGTAAATAATCCTTCACAATGATTCATTTCCAAGCTTGCATACTTATTCCACTACTGTGATCTCCTCTGTGCACAGAATTAGCTGCTATGCAAACTAAGAACAAAAAGATTTGATTCGAAGCTTTTTTACACGTTAAGGATCCTCAGCGCTCAGGAGAGCTGCGTGCCGCCACATGGCAAACAAGCTGAGTTTTGTTAGGAAGCCCGAGATGTGACGGTGTGAAGCGCGCCGAGTGCAGGACGGTTTTCACAGCAGTGCAACAGAGCGACGGCTCGGCTGAGCAAACACAGCGCGGCCGACATACAGCGCTGCGGTGTTGGTATTGATTGTTTTTCGCGCTGTGATTCATTTATATCCACATTAGTGCTACAGTTAGAAATATAAATGTACAAAATGAATAAAAGCGCATTTCATAATGTGGCAGCGTCGCTCGAGCCACCTGATGCAAATTCCAACAGAGTGGCCTATATGACAATATATATAATAATAAAGAGAAATGGACTGACATTTATACAGCTGCACACATTCAACACATATTTTATCATTAGGTATACCCGTTTAAATGCTTGTAAACTCAAATATCCCACCAGCCGATCACATGGCAGTAATTCTATGCATTGAGGCAGTTCTGAAGGCAAAAGGAGCTCCAACCCTGTACTGGTCAGGTGGCCAGTGGATGTGTGTGCATCTGTTTTTCTTTTTTCTCGTGTTAGTCACCAGTCACAGTGTTTTCAACAATATATATATATATATACACACACATATATAGTATCATCAACATTTAAGACTCCATGGAAAACCTCTCAGCAAATAGGTGCTTTACTTGTGGTCTCTATTATGGATTGTATATCAAAGATGGGCGTGGCCTCCAGGTCTAAAACGGTAAAGTGTGAGGAAGTGCATTAAACCTGTGTTCTTTGTTTGCTCCACGTGGTTTACAAAGTGTCTTATTTTCCTTGACATCAAGTGTGATTGGATCATTTCTAAACTGGTCCCGCCTTTCCAAACAACTTGCCCCCAGAGGAGAAGTTGTTTTTCTTTGTTGACAAAGGCATCAATACATTTTAGCGTATTTTTTATCCTCGTGCTTAGTTTTATCTAGTTATCTTGTTTTTGTCACAAAAAAGAAAGTTGTCGATGAAAACTGATGAAAATTACTGATCAATGAAATTAACACTGCTTAATCTTGCTGTACGCCATCTATGAACTCTGGAGCCTGATGAGTTCATCGTCAGTCGCTGGTTTTTAAGTCTTAATTCAGCAGGAAGCTCACTTTGTAAATCTGATAAAGCAGGGTATGATTTTCACTATTGTATGGTCGTGCTTTAACCGCGATTTGTCAGCTGGATCCACCCACAAATGATGATTTCAGCCAAAATGCTGAACTCATGACCCCATAAACTAATGACGTAAATAGTGGCTATGTTCATCTTCCATAAGCTCTTTGTGGTCTCTACCAGCTACTGAGAGTAGTAACTGGTTCACTGGGCTGCTGAATGCTTTACCATCTCCCCAGCTAGTTACCAGTTTGGTTTGCCTGTTATTTAGAGCTGAACCGCCTGTGTACAGTGGATTTATAGGGCTTTGTTTGTTGAAAACAGATGCCTGAGTGTTTGAGCCAAAACAGTAAAGCGGAGGGCCAGAAAGCTAAACTGCTCCTGTAGATTCTAAAAGGTTTGCTTTCTTATTGTCAGCTGATACAAAAATAAAAACATATACAAAATTAATACAAAACGTATTATTTGGTTCATGTTGCATTCACGTGTCACACAAAAACCACACGTACACATGTCCTCACCTAGACTCGTGGGCTTGATGAGTTCGTCCAGCATGTCATAGAAGGGCAGCCTCTGGAGCTTAACATCTGGATGCACCGGATGCAGCGTCGCCGAGGTGGGCAGGTGGTGCGTCAGCCCGGTCAGCTCGTGTTTCCCGGGGCCGAGTAGCGAGAGCGGCAGTAACGCAGCAGGCGATGGGGCTCCACCGTGACCGGCGTGACCCTCGTAAGCCAGCTGCGTCAGGCCAGCAGGCAGCGCCGCGCCCCCTCCCCCGACCACTCCAGCTGTGGCCGGGTGGTGCGGCCCAGGCAAGGCCAGCTCTGAGTGGGAGACCATTTTGGCCGGGAAACGTCTTCGGTAGAGCTCTTTGATCTTCATGTGCACGGCGGGGCTGCAGCCGGCTTTCAGCAGATGCAGCGCCTTGGTCAGCAGCTCGTGCTTGCGTCCGTGCTTGTTGCGCCCGGCGTAGCCCAGCAGCACCTGCAGCTCCGACACCCGCAGGCTCATCACCATTTGCTGTGGTGGAGGAAGAGGTGAGAAAGACAATGAGAAATCAACTTTCAAGTTTCAATACCAAATATCTAAGGATAGAATATCTAACGTAAGTAGTTAAAGCATGTTGTCATTTTTCGCCTGTGGCTTTACAAAAAGTGACAAAAACTGAGCCGCTGCGCAGCATTTAGCGTCAAATGCTCCATCGACCCTTTGAATTCAGCTTAACTGACCGGACTTTAGCTAACACGGTCGCCTTAAATACAAAAGATCCCTGGTTTGAGGCTGTGAGGAGACACAAACCCAGCCTCAAAGGGTCACAAGCCGGTCCAATCCTTGTGCTCGACCCAAGCCAGGATAAATGGATGGATTGTGTCGGGAAGGGCAACTGCCAAATCAAATATCTGGATCTATCCGCTGAGGCGACCCCTTGGGAAATAAGGGAGAAGCCCAAACTTAAATTGAATTGCCTAGATCACAGTTTGTTGTCTCATGATTACTTGACTTAAAAACAAAACAAAAAAATCTCCAAAGAGAAGAGGATATCTAAATAAACCCTCTGCCAGCTGATGTAAGTCAAAGCTAAAGTTTAACACTGACCCATTCCCACAGGAGCAGAGTTGTTACTGTGTCCGGTGCTGGAGTTGAGGGATCGCTTCCAGCTGAGAGTCAGGGCCACAGTCCGGCCGACATTTTGGTTCGAGAAAGGTTTATCAACGCATATACTATTGTATAAGAGAAAATAAACGCTATTTTGTGTCAAAGATTAAAAAAACAAACAAAACAACATCACTGCAAAGGTCCTTGTGTTGAACGGTGGTTTGGTCGAAAGACAAGTATCCACTTGGAGCAGAGTATGTAAATTACACGCTCGATGCAACGCACCTGACAGAGCCACAGATTTATGAGAGGCCCGGGACTGTTTTTAACATGAGAGCAGTGTTACTCTCATTTTGCCTTGGATCGCTCGGGGACTGCACACGGAGAGAGGCGGACGAAGAAGCTGCTGCGGACGAAGACTTCTGGCTGATTTACATTTCTACATCTTTACGTGTTTTTTTGTTTGTTTTTTTTAAAAACCTAAAGAGTCAAATTTACATGCATAATTGGATGATTTCAATTAATATTCTGTTTTTAACTGATTAGATGCTGGGCTGCCATCAACAACAAAATAAAAATAAAATGGCTCAGCATGCAGCTGAGTCTGCACGCTGATATACTGTAGCTTAGCACAGCTGACACTTTGCCTCACAGATGTGTAGAAAGAACACACACACACGCACACATAAACACACCATACAGTTTCCCTCCTGGCATTGAGGTGCATACAATAAGTCAGAGCCGCTTAATTTCTAACCTGTGCATGAGAACAGCACCTGTCCAAGCGCTGCAGAAAACACTCACCCTGGGAAACAGTGCACTGTACTGTCCAATTTTTTTTCTGATAAAAGAGAAATATAAGCATTAACCAACAAAGGAGTCTTTTACTAGCTCACAATGTGAGACTGAGGCTGTACCTCCCGGGGGGTAGTGGGATGGAGTAGGTGCAGGAAAGCATGGGGGGAAAAGTGGCATTCGGTTTAGCTTCAGAGCCGGTCCAAAGCGCAGTAGCACTAGCAGTTCTTCATCTAGCAAAACCGCCTGTGCAAATACTGAAGAGGATTCTCACTGTCTTATAAATCCTTGGGCTTTAACTTAAACTCTCAGCGAGTGTAACCAGTACTTCCAGAACCTGACATCAATCCATCTTAAGTATCTGCAACTAGCAACAACTTCCTTGATGTGACAACCAGCGAGGTTGGAGGAACCTCAGTCTCTTCAGTCTTTGTGTGTTTGAGGCTTCGGGTACTTCACACGAAACTCGAAGACACAAAGCAAGACTTTCATGCTTTTGTCAGATTGTTAAGAGCAAACAATGATCGGGGCAAAAGAGCTGAGCGTGTGCTCTTTAATCTAAAGATAAGGAGTGGGCGGATGAAGACGTTTAAATGAAACATCAGCTCATTAAGCAGCATCCATTATACATGAGGAAAGCATATAGCAAATCGTAGCACAATCCTTAAAGACACGCACACCTACAGGGTACACTAAGAGTGCCTTGGATAAACTTCCTCCCTTCATCTCTTTTAATGACAGAGGAGCTAAAAATGCACAAACACACACCCCTTAAATGACAAAGCGCACAGATCTGCTGGTGCCCAGTCTGTCGGCTTTGATTAGAGTAATCCACGCAACACACACGCACAAACACATGAATACACACAGAGTAATTTTTAGTTTTATGTACAGAATCTGCATGTGTCTGCAAAGGTTTTAAGACTTAAATATACAAGATTTAAATTTGCTTTCTATACTGATGCATATATATCGATGCAACCTTACCACATGGTTCCACATTTAATTGACATTTAAAACTTCATACATGATCGCTTTAGGCTACTTTTTAAAACCTAACCACAGAGGGGACTTTTTACACATGAAAAACAAACAACGAACCTCAATTTGTACTGCGGAAATAGATTTTCTGTCCTTCCACCTAACCCACACAATCTAATTTATCTCCTCCACAGTAGTCCATCAGGAGGATTCAGAGACATGTTTCAACAACAAAGTAAATGCCATTAATAAAATCTGCTAATCGCATTTCGCAGTCATCAGGAGGGGAACTGCCCCGTACCTCAAACATTTTTTGTTTCGCTTCCTCGGAGCAATCCTTCCCGACTTCTTTGACCAGAACGCTGCCAAAGTCGTGTCGTGAATGTTGAAGGTGAAAGAAGTGAAATCGGATTGCACTTGAATATTGTGTACATGTTAATCTCACTTCGTTTTTAGCACGGGGTGGCCCAGGTGTGAAAGCAACCTCTCGCTCTCATTCGACCACAGGACTATAGTGCGTAATTAAAACAGACGCGCTATATTAACGGGAGCTTTGAACGGAACTGAAACCCCTGAAGTGTTACAGTTTACAGTAAACCTTCTTCCACTATTGCACACGAAGGTTTCAGAGCCTGCGAAAGGCAGCAAATCTAATTTCTACTTCAAACAGCAGGATGACACTATTTGAAACCAAACAAACATTTTCTGATAAAATGAGAGGCAAAACAAGTCAGGGGTTGTGTTGTGCAAAATCTTCATCTAAATCAAATCCTTTCTAGTATAAAAAAACGTCAAATCGTCTTCCCACATTGACGATCAGCAGCTGATGAGAGCTGGACTTCAACCTATGACCCACCAAGTCCAAGCCCTCAAGGTAGACATCAGTTCAGGTCCTTTGTTAATTTGTCCCTCAGTATCAGGAATTGAAGGCTGCAGTTCTGCTGTAATGTCCATAGATGTCTGAGGGACAGTATCTACTTGAGGCGACTGCTGTTGTGATCTGGCACTATATGAATAAAAGTGAATTGAATCTGCTGCAAATGATCTCAGTGGTGGCACAGTTTTGTTGCCCAAAACAATGCAATCTCTGCTCACCATCTGCCCTGCTCGCCAGATTTGCTTTTTGCTTTTGTCCTCTTTCCGAAAGTAAAAATTGAAGTTGATTTCCACGAAACTGGGCAGCAGCACTTCCAGGAAGCTAAAAATCTAAAAATAGCAAAAGAACTAGAAGTGGAGCAGAGACTAATGACAAATCGGATATGGTTTGCTTTTTTCCCCTTCAGGTGTGCAGAACTTTTTGAATAAGCACTATGCCGTATATATATATGAACAACTACATCAGTATTTATACTGCTCGATAATGTATTTGGCCTGCAATATGTCAGTTAGTATATTAAAAAAAATGCACCAGTATGGCAATGTCATTTAATGTTGTTTGTAATTTAAACAAACACATATCCAGCCACTTTATTAGGTATACTGCTCAACTGCTCTTTAATCTCAATGTCTAATCAGCGAGTCACATGCAAGCAACTCAGTGCATTTAGGCATGTAGACAGGGGCAAGACCCCTTGCTGGATTTCAAACTGGGCATCAGAATGGGGAAGAAAGGTGATTTAAGTGACTTTGAACATGGTATCAGATCAGGTCTGAGTTTTCCAGAAACTGCTGATCTACTGGGATTTTCCCACACAGCCATCTCAGAGAGTAGCGTGAAAAAGAGAAAATATCCTGTGAGCGGAAGTTCTCTGTGTGGAAATGCCTCGCTGATGTAAGAGGAGAATGACCAGACTGCTTCAAACTGACAGGAAGGCGACAGTGACTCAAATAACCACTCCTTAGAATCAAAGGTTATGCAGAAGAGCATCTCCGGATGCACATTAAGCCCTGAAGCAGATGGGCTACAGCAGCAGAAGACCACACTGGGTGCAACTCTAGTCAGCTAAGAACAGGAAACTGAGGGTATAATTCACATGGGTGCATTAAAATTACACAACAGAAGACTGCAAAAACGTCGCCTAGTCTGACAAGTCTGAGACTGCTGCTGCGACATCCAGATGGTGGGGTCAGAGTTTGGCATAAACGCCATCCTGCCTTGCGTCACTTGAGCATTTTTTTAAAGACCACAGCCTACCTGAGTATTGTTCCTGAGCATAGCCATCACTTTATGACCACAGTGTACCCATCTTCTGATGGCTGCTTCCAGCAGGACAACGCACCATGTCATAAAGCTCAAATTATCTCAAACTGGTTTCTTGAACATGACAGTGGTCTCCACAGTCACCAAATCTCAATCCAATGGAGCACATGTGGGATGCGGTGGAATGGGAGATGCACATGAGGGATGTGCAGCTGGCAAATCTGCAGCAACTGTGTGATGCTGTCATCTCAATAGGGAGCAAAACCTCTGTTTCCAGCACCTTGTTGATCCTGGTACAAGGAAGGTGTACTTAATGAAGTGGTTGGTTAGTGCATTTTATGTACTGCCAGAAGTCACCAAATATTCAGATTTAAAACTACAGAATTAGAACTTTGAGTCAATCCTGATTAAGAATTTACTGAAACAACAAACTGATTATCAGTTTTGTTACAAGTGAATTTTCTGGAAGTTGACTGTCACGAGGTTCTTAAAAGTTAGTGTTTTGCGATGACCCAGTTTATGGGGGTTGTTTAGTGCCTGCAGGAAAGGGAAACCATTTTACACAACCTGGGCTCCAACCAAGCTTCACAGCGCTCAAAGTGACAGAGCACAGGCTGCTGTTTACAGACCAAACACTGCATCTTGTGTACAGCTGCCACATATGCATAACCATGCACATCCGCGTTCATTTGTGTTTCGCGAGCACTGATTTACATTCATTTCTTTCTTCCCTTAACTCTAACCACTGCTTGCCTAACGCTAACCACACAGCAGGTCTGCACCCTAAATCGGATGATTTACGTTACAGGGACTTTCTTTTTGTTCCCCACAATAAAAGGTGAGTCCCCACCGTGTAAATAAGGCATGCAAACAAATTTTACCAGTCAGAATATAGATCTGTCCTTTGTCGCTGCACAGAGTCAAGGCAGAAAACAGAAGGCAGACGACCATATGTGAATGTAATTCTAATGCCTCTGGTCTGAAGTGCACTGCAGTTATAAAAACACATCAGTCAAACACAGACGGCTCCTACAGCAGAAAGCTCAATCACAGGTGCAGCACACAGCCAGCAGCTGTCTCTTGATGGATTTTTTCAAAATCTAGATGTCTTTTTAAAAAAAAACAAAAAAAACCCCACACAAAAACCAGAACAACAATTTGGATCTGAATCCAGTATCATTTCTTTCAGTTTCCTGAGACTGACAGATATCGAGAGACCCACAGTTTATTGGTTCGATCCAGCGGCTCTCCTGCTGGCGACACAAACCACCACTTCAATGAAATATGCATGTGCACGACAAGTGGGGGGGAGGGGGGTGAAAAAAAAAAAATGACACTGGCCGCCCACTATTTCATACACACATGCTAAGCCCCCCACCGCCACCAAGCCCCGCCTCCACCCTCTCTCGCTTCAAAGCAAACACACACAAAAGACAGGCAAATACGGACAAGAACAAACATCACCTTACATAAACTGACACACACACACACAAACTTCCACCACACTGCGGATGTGTAGCATTCCTCTAGCTCCCAAAAGAGAGAGAGGGAGGGACAGAGAGAAGGAGAACAAACAGAGGAGAGAAAACACTGGCTATGGAGGTGTTGGAGGAGCGACAGATGAACAGATCACAGCTCTCACTCTCTTCCCTCTGTCAATCACTCTTCTTCCTGGACAGGTGGCCTCCATCGGGCTCCATCTCTTTGGGTCAACAACAGCTGATCGGCATTTGCGAGTGATTTATAAGACACTTTTTTTCTTTTTTACCTGCAAATCTACTAAATTTTAAAAAAAAACTAAATCTACTGCACCAGCTTATGGCTCTAACCTGAAGGAGCCTTATGTTCTTCTCACACAAGCAAAGCTAAACCAAGCAGAGTTTCAAGCAGCAGGAGAACAGCTCAAAGCGTAACATCAAAAAATATCTGTGTCTGTGGGTTTTCTTCAGGTGAAACTCTAGTTTTGTGAATCTTACAGATAGTGCCGTGCAATACTGCAAAATTTGGTGCTGAATTGATACCAATAAATACAGGGCCAGTACTGCCGATACCAATACTTTTAACATTTAATGGGCACTAAATCACTCAGATTTTCAACAATAATTTGTTAATATGATAAAACACACCTTTCAGCTGTTCATGTATTTTGAAACATTTTCTTTTTTTGGAGATGTTGAATGTAAACGTGCCTGTCTCTAAAGCAGCGGTCCCCAACCCCTGGGCTATGGACCGGTATCGGACCATGAGTCGTTTGGTACCGGACCACAGTTGAGGTTCGGGTGTGAAATTTATGGTTTTCGGGGTTATTATCGTTAACTCGGTTTCCCTGGGTCTTTTCCAATGTTGCAGTTGTGTGTCTTATTTTGAAAGAAATATTTACATGTTACCATAGCGACCAGAGAGCATTAAAAGGGCAGAGAGGAGGATGTTACTCTCAGCATTGTTGGTGCATTTCAGGAAGACGCTGCTAATAAAGTTTCACAATTACACAGTGAATTTGCAATAATTATTATATTTACGAAATGCCACAGTTTTTGTCGTGGTCGTATCATTTTATTTTGTTGTATTTATCCACGACACCTTGAAGGCCAGTTCGTGAAAATATTGACTGAGGTTAAACGGGTCCATGCACAAAAAAGGTTGTGGACTGCTGCTCTAAAGGACTTTGGGTCAACTTCTGTTGTTTAAATGTGATGTATATGGATCGATTTGTCCACCTTTACTCCTAGAATAGGTTCACAGTGCTGAGCTGGACTTTTAGAGTATTTCAAAGGTTGGAATCATCTAATGTTGGGTGCTTTGCTGGAAAAATGCCTCAGAATAGTTGAAGATTTGTATTCGACAGCTGATGGATGAAAATAGATTAATCCTTCGAGGACTACCCTGTTAGGATATTACGGACAGCTATAAACAAAGCATTATTTGCCTGTTAATTTGTGAAAAACTAATGCATGCATGCACGCACACACTTACACACTTCACAGAGAAGCAGTGGCCTGACGAAACAGCTAACCTGTGCCTGCTTTATTCACGACCCAGATCAAAGCCTCTGAAAAACAATGTACTGCTTTAAAGTGATATCAAAGAGGTATTTTGACATTTAGTGTCACAACATTAACAACCAGTGTGACATATGTTGCTTGCTGCTCTCCTGATGACATGAAAGAGGAAAAACATTCTCACTTTATTAGTCAGAATAAGTCTGAAACGCAGCATTCAGCCGTGCGTCTTCGCTGATTCGGCTGCGGCGAAAAGCCGCCGGTTAAACAAAGCTCGTTTGTGGGAGAATGTGCTCCATTGTCTTGTTTCGGTGAAACAACTTGACATGTAGGTGCAAAAGGAAGCTGCAACAAAGAAAGGAGAGCAAAAGACGGAGAGAGGATACAACACAAAGAGAGTAGCTAGTGGTGACAGGGGAGTTCTTACACACACAAAAACACACACACACACACACACACACACACACACACAGGTGACCAGAGCGGAGATGTTTCATTTACCAGTCTGTGACATTTTCAGCAAAGCATGCTGGAAGTGAAGTGCACAGTTTTGAACTGAAGTAAAGAAAGAAGATTTTGATTGTTTTATTAAATTTGCTAATCTTGAGCTCGTTCATAATTGGTTACATAATCAGACTCCCTGGGTCCTCGGTGAACTCATGTTTCCACTTTGCACTGAACAACAACATGCAGCATCCAGTGGGAGCTGTAAGATGTGTATACTTAAGTTCTTAAATTTGGAAAGCCAGATTTTACCTATGTGGATGATCTTTACCTGCAGAGCTCGAACTGGATCCTGATCGGGGTCCTTTAAATGTAAACAATGCCGTGTAGTCATGAATGGTCTGCTGCTTCTCGTCTAAGTCTCCAGCAAAACAAGCCCAGTTTTCCTCAACCATTTAGCAACCAGCTGTGAGTTAGTGGGGGAAATTGGTCGCAAAGAGGTACATGGTGGTGCACTGAAAACCTTCGTGAGATTGCTCTGGTCACAAGCAGACTGGCAGGGTTACCTGCAGTTTGCACAGAAGACACCAATGTGAATGCAAACACTGGCTGAAGGGTAGTGAAACTGCAAGAAATCTGACGCAGAGCGGAAACGAATATAGTTGCCTTCAAAAAAAGATGTGCCTTTTGAAACATGCTGATTTACTTTGAAGGCAAACACTCTTCCGGTTTGTGAAGCCCTTTTCAGATTTTACTCGGTGAGATGTAGCAAGTGTTTGCAAAGAAGTCAACATCTTCCAAGCAAGCCACAGGCGACTGTGGCAGTCTGCTGGTGACTGAAGCAAATCTCATAGAGGGTTGTGGTCCAGCCCCCTCTTTGTGACTTTTGGTTAGCAATAGCCAGCAACCTCATGCAACCACTTGCCAAATGGTTGGGAAACACATGGAGGTCGCCAGGAGGTTGTTAACCAGTCAACCTTGTACTGCTTTGTGATTTTAGTCTATGTATTTATTGTGACCATTTTTGTGACTCCTGTTACTGGGTTTTATGTATTTTAATATCTATTTATGGATGGACCTTGCAGATGAACTCGGGTTTAGCGTACTGTGGTGTGTTGTTACTGCAACAACCTCTTGCTTATATGAACAAACAATACAATAAAAATCAAACAGAAAAGCCTCTAAATCTGTCGGCTCAAAACATGGTGTTAAAACTGAAGCTCACAATAACCTAGGATGATGAAATTCCTTCAGGTGAGTTGGCAAGAAACAGCATTAAGAATCTTTTCAGAGACCGCTGACCATCACTCGTACAATTCAACTCATAATCTTTCAAAGAGAATCAATAGAGACATGGTGCAAACCACTGAAGAACCCACAGAGGCAGCTAAGATTAAATTTGCAGCTTTTGGAGATGTGTTATTTTTGGATACATCTAACTTCAGCCTCCATGGATCTGTCGGTTCATGTGCAGAAATCAAACCAAACTGGACTGAGGCAAAGTAAAGCATGAAGGTAGGAAAACAAAGTCAGGCTCTTTTTCTTACAATTGTGCGCGTGTACTATAAACCTTTAAATGTACAGAATGAATTTCTAAGTTAGCATGATTACAGCAGTTTCTAAATGAGCTATTATCAAGAGATAATGGAGCAGCTTTTATATGGATAATGATCCAAAGCATAAATGGTAAATGGACTGGTTCTTACATAGTGGTTTTCTACTCTACTTGACCAATCAAAGCACTCACTTCATTCACCCTGTTCATACAAGCACTTCTTTCTACAGCTGAGTGCTGTCTATCCAACATTCACATGTTCATACTCTGATGAAGGCACTGAAGACCAACTTGGGGTTTAGTATGTTGCCCAAGAAGACTTAGCCATGCAGACTGGAGAACCTCCAACTTTTTGATCAGTAGATGACCTGCTCTACCTCCTGAGGTAGCCACCAGTATCTGTTATAATTAAAGTCTTAGAATCCTGACCTCAGTGCCATAGAGTCCCCTACTTAAATTCAAAGTCTGCAGCTCCAGAGGACGTTAAGAGGTTCTGCCAGTGAAAACATTGTGAACATGATCCTCACTGCTTGGTTTCCACACACTTCTTTGCCTTCATTAGAGCTGTCTATCTATTGTTTTACCTACAGAAGAAACAACGTCACAGTCAGCAAAGGAACCTCAAACATGTTGCTTTTCCACCAAAAGTCAACACAGTCGAAGATTCCACGAATTTTAAGAACAGATGGAACCACGCGAAAATTAATCTGCCTGTTTAACTCCACTGGCAGAGAACAAACGCTGAAACATCAAAGTTCGGCTCGCAGACTCATTTTTCAGGTGCAGAACAGAGACGTGCTGAGCAACAGGTCTCACAGACCAGTGTGAGATCTGTTCCCAGGACTTGAGAAAACAACTGGACAAAGAGTTCAATTAGATCTACACCTCCTTTCAACCTCTTTTATCACAGAACGCACAGATGAAGGCAAACTTTCTGACTCACCAATGACCAACTAATCTCTATAAACTACGTATATAAACATGCGGATTCGAGGCCAAATCAAGGACAAAATTTTAAGTAGACTTTTCTGTCAGTGGTCTGCTTCCAATCTGACTGTTCTTGACCAATCAATCAAGGTTTTTTTGTTGTTGTTTTTTTAAGATATCCAAAGTCATAACCAATGAGCAAAGCACAGTAAGGTTTGTCCAGGATATCCACTGGCTATACAGAGATGCCTGAAAGATGGAGGCCAGTATTCCAAAAGGCTGACAGGATCCTGATGACTAGTCAAATCAATTGCCAATCATCAGACTAGGGAGGCTTCCCGCATTAAATAGAAAAAAAAATAGAACGTATAACCTAACAACCGAAAAAAACAACAAAAAAAGAGATAAGAATAAATTGAGAGTCTCTGTGTTTTTGGAGACAATACCAGTGATCACAGAGAATAGGAGGGAGGTTTAATGAGCTGAGACTCAGCAGAATAACTGAGCTGATGTTCCCTGTGATGTACAGTTTTGTTTTTGTTGACCAAAGGGGAGCAAGATGGCATTCAGCCATATCCCACTGTTTCATCACTTCAGTGTGGATGATGAGCTGTGCAAATTGGGCACCGATAAATGGCTTTTAATAGGATTTGTTTTTGCGGACACCTCTTTAGTGTTCACTTTGAGCTTGACTTAAAACATAAAAAAGAGAACACACTGATATCATCTCTCCCAATATGTGTTCAGGGTTTGGGGGAACCAAAACTTCATGACCTTTACAGGGTTTACACACAATGAAATTTAATTCTGGTTTTGCTTTCTTAGCTGCCAAAATGTTAAAGTATGGCTAAAAATCCAGCAGCGATGTTATGTCCAACAATTATTTACCATTATATCATATATAAGTATTTTTCTATCATACTGCAGTCCCAACTTCTGCGTAATTTAATAAAAGCAACATGAAATGGATGTTCTTACAAATTAAAAATGCTTCGTTTCATTTTGATGAAACTGGTCCATTATGAGCCAATGAACTTATTTGATGTAGTAGCAACACTTGTAAAAGATCTAATGGGCAGACTAATACTCTGCAAAAAGGATTTAACCGCCTCCTGCAGCACAGTCCCACATTTAATTTATATAATGTCTCCTGACAGTCAGCAATCACATACAAAAACACTTTACAAATAACGTTACTGCCAATGCCTGTGAGAGAAAATACTCACGACTTTTGCTAATTTAATTGCAGACTTTTTAATACCATCAGAAGCCTTTCTGAGGACACTGTGTTCAAAGCTTTTTTAGACTTTTCATACCTGCAGACACCCAGCAGATTCCTGTCAGACTGGAAAGCGGTGTGTGCGGGGTAATAATTTGCTGTGTCCAGAGCTGTGGAGAATGATGGATAGAGGGATGATGGGGGATGGGGAAGAGAAAGCAGCTGAGCCTCCAAACCGAATGAAATTCTCCACAGCTCCAGTAAAAACACAGCGGGGAGGGGCGGGAGGGAGGAGGGTGGCAATGCTGGAGGTACATGGACACATTAGCTGAACAGATTCACATTTACTGGTCACCATGCTGACATTGCACTGCTGAAACCCCAGCTGAGCTCTTTTGTTGGGGGCATGGAAACATGTTCAAACGTTTTTTGGTGATTTTTAGAATATGGGTTTATTTTGCAATATTGGTAACAGATTTCAGGATGCAGCTTCTACCTTTTGGTATGGGTAGTAACATTCTTTGGGTTTAAGCAGTAAAGTAAAACTCATTTTATTTCTTCTCATTAATCTTCATCTTTTTGTGCCTTACCTAAACCTCTACAGTGAAAAATGTTAAAATCGAGCCCCTGACTGGAGACAGCCCCCTGATTCTTTTCATCACGCCTGTCCCTCAAGAACTCTAGGTGATCAAAGTTGGAGGTGTGGTCATGCACATGACTTATGAACCATACACCTAATTTTCTAAAACAAGTAATTTATCGAGTTAAGCCAAGTTCAAAGCGCCTCGTCATGCAACTTTCTGCCATATTAGGTTATTTTAAAACCTTTTCACAAGAAAGAAATTTACTCCACCAATGCAAAATTGCTCTAGATGGTCTCCAGAACACACTTCACAAAAATGACCAACTGAATTCACGACTTCCAAAAGTATTTGTTGAAATCTTGCAGACATGAGTACATTTAAAAAAATAAAACCCAAAAGGTTTTACAATGATCACGATAATAATAATTAGTTCAAATACTCCACTGAAAAAAGATTTTTCTCTTCGCACTATTCAGTCATTTCATGTAACCATTGTTAACTGTTGCACTTTTGGAGTAATTTAGTCATTTTTTTCATTAATATGCACCTGGGAGGTTGTAGTTACCATCCCTCAAGCTTTATGTCCACACAGCGCTCCCCACAGATATACTCAAGGTTACTCAGATTATGAAGTGATGATTCAACTATGAAAACTTCATCAACTATGAAAACTTCATGCCTTTCAAGCCTTGAAATAGATCCAAATGCCAGTCATCTTACACTAAAAACCACCAGGACTTTAACATCCAGGACACCTGAAATAACACCTTTTGCTTTTTAACTCCACTGCAGCATCATTTTAAAAACACAGCTCTAAACTGAAAATAGCATATTCGAATGCCTGCATACAGCATACATGCTGCACGCTGCGCTCACACACCTGTTGGTGCTGCTGAGCTGCAGTAAATGCAGCGGAGCTATTATGAAAGGAAACAGGCAGCACGGGGATCTGTCTAATGAGGTGTTGGAAAGTGGTCAGTGCCCGAGCTGCCCTAAATAGGCTGTTCTATCTGTCAGGAGAGCCACTGGCCTCCAAAACTGCCAACTTTGACCGGCAGTGAGTTCTGGTTACTGAGAAACACCTAATCGGTACTAGTTATCAGCTCCACGTACGTTTGAATTTGCTATTTTGGTGATAGTACTGACGTCAACTGCGTTTTCACATCATCTTGATAAAAGCTCGCTTGCCTTTTGTCTTGCTCTGTCGTCTGCGCTTTTATTTTTCTATCCAAGGTGAGAGCAAAGCAGAGGTTCTGAGTCAGAATGATTACTCAAAAACTACAGATTGAAGGAAGCATGATGGTGAAGTAGAGTGCTGGCAATCAATAAATAAGATTTTTAAAGAAACAATATATTCAACTGTTTCTAGATTCGCTCCTACTTCAGACTGCTAAAAAGTGGGCAAGCAGGGCTGTCAGACTAAAACTCATTAAAATCACCATTTTCTTTTATACAAAAAGGTACACCTACTGAGACCTGAGCTCCTGTCTAGGATGCAATTTTAATTTCGCCCAGCTATCTGGGATTATTTAGATCTGAAAAGGATGCAAACTAAGAATCAAAGTAATTTTTTAAATGATGTGCTGTATTTCAATGTGGAGACGATTGGTTTATTTTACAGGACAGTAGAATAAAATCGCCATTGCCCATTAAAGTAGAGAACACAATGACAAAAATCCACAATGTAATGTCTCCATATGATTATGTAAGAGGTTTTTTTAAAAAATAAAAAAAAAAGCTTCAGGAGATGCGCCATTCTTACTGGAAACGTTGACATCATTGAGGCTTGTCTCGACCAGTGTGTAACATTTGTTCTGTTTTTCCAAAACAATGTTATTATCTTTTTGGCACTTAAAAGCCTAAGGCTCATTAATGTTTCTTCATCTTTATTTGAACTATAATAATCTTCTTTTGGATATAAGCCCAACAGAACCAGCTTTGGGACTAGCTGAAGTCAACTCTTCCCCGAATTTTTCAATCATTCGGGACTGCCACACACAATTTTAGCGCTCATATTTATGGCTCCCATTAGGTATAAATTGCATCACAGTAAAGCTCAGCATTTAAATGTACAGTTACATATTTTCATCCTATTCAGATGTCCCCGGTGTCATGAAAGTGTAACAATGAGCACGCATATGCAACACCAGAACCCTCGAGCTGAGGCAACAAAGTGTAATTCAGCCATCATAACTTCAAATTTTCACCTGCAGCTGTGGTTTTCCTCCTGTGAAACATCTACGTGTAATTGTCTTTTTTTCTCAGCGTGCTTTTATCTTAATTTTAATCACACAATACTAAAAGAGAAAGTAACAACAGGTGCAAACAGGAAATTAGAAAACGAACACACACACGCTCATTTCAGTTGTCATGCAAAGTACTTCAGTTAAATTGAGCACACACGCAAAGGGCAACCACAAAGACGGGAAAAACACAGAACTGGCACACAAAGAGTTAGCATGTGATGTGATGAGAAATAATGCATGGGAACTCAAACACACACTCACATACACACAACATCAGGAGCTATGCACAGCATGCTGATGCAAACCTCAAATGCACTCTTCAGCTGCATGACCGTCATATGACATGCACACACCGACACTTTGCTCATGTGTACTAGACCAAACCTACAGAGCAGCTGAAAAGCCACAACCGGCTCAAAAACCAACATTTCCCAGGAGCTGATCAAAGACTCAGAGATTTGTGATACCGCTGATTAACTCCACTTGCGCTTAAGAAAAGACTGGGTGTGAGATTGAAATAGCCTGCTACAAATTTAGCCTGCACAGGAGGACAAATTTAGGCTCGCTTTTTTTCCATTGCCTGAGGTGACACAGAACACCATAAATATTTTCCTTCCCGCATGACGACACCGAGACTCAAGTCGCCAGACCACACCTTGATACAGAGTTAAAGTTGAAGCTTGCAGCATTGGCATTAATCACTTCACACTTTGAAGCCTCAGATTAAATGTTTTATGGAAAAACTGCGTCCCAACTCAAGACGAGCTGATGTACAAGAGAAAATCTTAAATCTGCCAAATTAATATTCAAATCAGACACATTTGATGCAAGCTTGCACATTTTGATAAGCAGCAAAAATCCCAAGCGCAACTCATAGGTTTCCTCAGGCTCTGCATTACACACAGGTGAGTTCCCCATGAATGCACCAAATAAAATCATTGAGAAGAATAAACTGTAACGCCCACACGTCCCCTTCTTTCTCTCTTCCCCTCTCATTGCTGTGCGTTTGGTTAAATAACATTTAAATGTCAATATGATCAAATTAAATTTCCATCCCCCAAGAAAGGTGCCGTGTTCACCGAAGACGAGCGATGCCCGACAAAAATTCAACCCAGAGTCACGACCAAAGGTCAGCTGACAGCCACAGACCCATTCAGGCTGCCTTAAACCTCTCTGTGCAGGGTTGACTGGGGATAACAGCTTCTTTTTAAAGAAAATTGAACATAGAAACAAACAGAAACAGTACAGTGAAACAGCAAAGTGCATAAGGTGGGTTGTATTTACCACTCATGATAGGCAGTCTTAGCATGTGATTTGTTCTAATTGCATGTTGGGTAGGATAAGAAGAACTGACTCTCTCTTTTTAAAAAAACAAAACAAAAACCTGTCACTTTGTTGTTTAATACTGAAGTCAATTTCTCTAAATCTGCATGATCTGTTAGCAAACTGAGTCATTTATTTATTGATGACTCATTTTGTTCTGTCTTTCCAGTTAGGTCACATTGTTTTTTCCTTGGGTTTTTTGGGCAGCGGCTATTAAGTTTGGTTCAATGCCTTGTTTTTACATCCAAATCTTAATTATCAGTGAAAAAGTGCATGAAGTAATCTCGATAAATGTAGAGAAAAAAAAAAGAATATGCAGACAATCAATCACTGATTTATTAGGTCCACAGTGTGTGAATGTGTGTGTGAATGGGTGGATGACTGGTTGTGTAAAGCGCTTTGGGGTCCTTAGGGACTAGTAAAGCGCTATACAAATACAGGCCATTTACCATTTACAGGGGTTTGTACATTTGCCTCTCAAGTGAAAGATCCCTGGTTCGATCTCAGGAGGAGATTCAAAAATCTCTATGGTGTTGCTTCAAGAAGGGCATCCAGTGTTTAAAAAAAAGAAAGAAAAATCAAACATGTGGATCTACCTGCTGTGGTTGCCCCATGTGAATAAGGAAGCAGCCAAAAGTAGCTGCTGCTTCTTCACTATCGCAGCATATAATCACCCACAACACAGACTGCATTCATATGTGGCTTTCAAAATAAAAGAGACCACCAGATTAAGCCGAAGCTGCTAATGATCAAACTGACCACTTTAAGCTTTTCTCATTCAGATCTTGGTAAGAATGATTTCAGTGTGTGCATCACTGTACGCCGTTTCATCTCTAGCCTTTATACGACACCAGACCGGCGTTAGAAGCCTTGAGCAGCCAAAATTGTTTCCCTTTGAGCTCTGTGTTTGCTGGCGGAGCTAAAAAATTCACTGCAATATACTTGGTTTTGAGGAGGTGAACAGTAATGCAGTTCTTTGGAGTCCCTGGAGACTGGGAGATGGTGAGGCTAATAATGTTGTGCCAAGCAGTTTCTGCAAAGGTTTCTGCAGGATGTGTGTGTTCGCGAGTGGTTGTGTGGAGGCTGTGTAGGTGGATTTGGTGGTGGGGTGGGGTGGGGAGCGAAGGATTGGGGTGGGTGGGGGGGCAACTTGCACACTACCTGGCCATTATATAAAGCTCCCACTCTCGGCATGAGGGCTCTGTACTGAGTGCCAGCTCCCTCCCCATCCTCCACGCCTCTTTGTCCTCCCATCCCCCCACCTCTTAGCCTTCCAGCTTCTCTGACTCAGGCTTTAACTCTGAAATACCTCCGCCCTTTGTTTTCTCTCCCTCCTGCCTCTGTAGTATCAAAACCACTGTGTGCTATGTGGATCAAACAAAAGATGGTATTTGGGTCAAAAATATGGATGAGGCTATTCCTTTACCCCCGTAGCAGGATCAGATGAAGCCGCCCAGCTGGACCGACTTTAGAAATGCTTCTCTTCTAATCATTAACACATTAAACGCTTTGCCACCATACCTGAGGCTACTGAGGTCTAGTCCCAGCATGCCATGGGCAGATAGCAGATCTAAATACCAGTCCCCTTCCACGCTCAATGGCACAAGTTGTAATGGGAGGCCGTTTGTGATCTGCTGCCAGAACGTTGCAGGTACATGGTGCTGGTAGCAACCAAAGCACACAGTTAAACTGTAGTTGTAGGTGGACGCAGACAGCTGGCACGAAAAAACTGAAAAAGACGAGGGACGGCAAAGCGATCCAAACAGCTGAGCGGGAGGGAAACGCCTGTTGGATTTATTGCTGGCCTCACTTCTGTGTTAAAGAAATAAGGACGCAACTAACACTGTAAGGCTGAGAACAACAGCACCGAAATCCCGATGTGTTGCTCTGGTGAGAAAATGAAGAGCAGAGCTACGAGGAGTTTGCTCTGGCCCTCTAGTTCACCGTTTTAATCCTGTGGAGTTGGCAGAAGTCGGCGCGCATCGAGATGAAGGGGAATAGTAGAAACGGTAGCAGGAGACAGCAGGCTGTGCAGAAAACATGTTGCTGGCAAAGAGCACAGATGTCTTTTTCTTATTACGGTGGCTTAGCCAGTGTTGGGAGTCCAATCCCGAGATTCATTCAGAGAAACCCCGCAGCTTTAACGGGTGCAAGGGCCACGTCTGCACCGAATGAAGCCTTTAATTTCTCCACCGCCTTACATCTCAAAGATACATCGCACCGATGATTTTAAACGAACTGTCAGTTCAAAATTACAAAGACAACACACATCAAACCTGAGCTCGCTTTAATCCCTACACGTGCGCTCCTATTGTTCCAGCCTGTCTTCTAATTTAATTTGCTTATTCACACTTGATAGTGCGGCGCGTCCCAAAAGCCCAATTCCTAAGTAACATGTTTTTGAAATTACGGTGGTGGTGTCATGAGTAACAACCTGTTTGACAAATGAAGCCGCTGCAGAGCTCGCAACGGTCCCGCCAGCCTCACTGAAAACTGTAAAAGCAATTTCTGTAAATACTTTGCCTCTGAGGTAATACTGAGCCACACTTTTACCACCATGATGCAGGACTGCGACGCGAGACAACTGAAGGAGCACCGGACATTGAGTGGCCGTGAGTATGTGCCATTTTCCTACCTTTAGGTGACTGCATGATAAAGTACTGTGGAACTCCCTTGTGGAACTTTCCAAAATAACTGCCACTACATCCTCACATTTTCAGTCTTTACAGAAGAACGAGGTGTTTATTCTAAGTCTAAGTGCATCACCTAGAAAAAAGAAAATCATCTTTCACTCTATTCACTGCACCTTCACGATGGACGTGAGTAAAACTAGCAGCTAGCTACTCGTCAGCTGTGAGATCCCTCTCTGTTGCCCCCGGGCCATTTTGCATAAAGTGCACACTTTGCCGTTTTAAAAATAACTGTGCGAGAGGATAACATATCTTTTGTCCAGTACGTTCTATTTCGTATGCTTTTTGTTCTCACCGTCTTTAGTAGACACACAAATGCGTTGGTGATTCCAAGACGTCACTGTGAGCTGCTAAGCTAGGCCTGGCAGTTAGAAATGACAGCTGGGCAACTCAGGTGAGATGAAAAAGTGAGAAGCAGAGACAGAAAAGTTAGTATATGCACAACTCAGCATCCATCCTCTAACTGCCCTGAAGCTAGTTAGAAAAGATGCTAACAAAGGAAAACGTCAAAGCACCGACTGCTTTTCTCGACCAACAACTGCATCCGTCTGTCCGTCTCTAACATTAAATATCAGAGATAGAGTAAACAAGAAGAAGACTGTAAGAGTATCACACCAGCTGATATAGAGTTACAACTTCACTTCAACATTAGAGGCTGTTTGTGTATTCTAGCAGGAGTTTCTGAGCACAGGGAGCCTCAAGTCATGTAGAGAGAGGGGGAGGGAGTGCACCAGGTGCTATCCAGGTTGGGTGTATGTTTACCTTCCAGTGCAGAGCTTCTAGACAGCTGTTCTGCACTGGGCCAAATCATTAAATCGTTGTGCTGCATGTGAGAATTTGCAGAAATCTATTCCTTTATGGGTAATAACTGTAATCCCAACCCAGAAATCCCAGCCCTCATCTAGAGGTAAGAGGTGATCCACTGGATCATCACTGCAAGTTCACTGATTCGGTCCTTCAAGCAATTAATGCAAATCTCTTTTCATTTACAAAAAAAAAAAAATAATAATTTAAAATGGAAAAGGGCATTTTTTTCCCCACTCGCAGCAGGCTACTGTCTAAAGAACCATAAGCAATATTTGGTGAATCTGTGTCATAAGCTGCCGTCACTCAGGTTAAAGGTCACTTAAGAGGCTAAACCCTGCACTAACCTCTATTATTAATCTTTATCCCTTCAAGCTACAACCGACTGTTTAGGACTCAGAGACATTGTCTGCAGTTGTTTTCATTCTCCCAGTGATCACACAGGTGTCATTATATATCACTAAACATACATGAAGGGAAACACGCAGGATTTCTTTCTAGCTGATGACACAATTATATTAAATGGTCTCTTTCTAAAGCTTACTTATGCATACAGGTATATAGCATGAAAATTTAATTATCTGGCCAATTATGGTCAAGATACAATTGCAAAAGAAAATGTCAAACAACTCTTTAGTTACTCTGCCATGAGCCACATGAGCAGATTAGTATCTAGCCATGCTCACCCATGACGTCACATGTAATTAAGCACTGATCAAAATACGGTTCCATACATTGTGTGGTTACAGCAACTACAAATATGAATTCCCATGTGTGAATTTGGAGTAATTTTCAGGAAGGTTTTTTTTCTTTCAATAACTGTTTGTGTAATCTGTGTTGGAGCCTAACAAACTGCACCAAGACTCATGATTGATTGGGAGAATGACAGCTAACCCTGATGAATATTATAAAACCCCAGAATTATTCCCGCCTGGAGGTTATGCGCCTCTGGCAATGAAGGGATTTAATAGGAAGGCACCGCAGATTAATGTTACCAATTCTGAATATCTGGAATATCTGAAATATGTCAGCAATAAAGGCCACAAAAAAACAAGACCAACAAAAAAAAAAAACATGCATTAATTAGACAAAAAACTTCTTGTTTTTAAGGTCACAGTGTCCTTAGACCAAGAACAAATCTCAAACATTATGCCTCCAGCCATGTTGAGCGCTGGCACAGATGAATTAAAAACTTATGCCACACTGCAGCAAATCATGGGTGAATTACGAGTCACAAACTGCAAAGTGACAGTATAACAAACTCGGCGCACAAGTTGCACAAAGCTGCGGCTGGAGAGATTTATTAACTCCAAGGCGTGCGTCTAAAAAGCACACATGACTCCAAAAAGCCTGCAGTGGGATAACAAAAAAATTCTAGCCAGAGACAAAATTCATTCATCCTCTTGATTCACACCAAAACATCTCTAATATTCAAAGATATTCCAAACAAAGAGAGCGATGTCTGCCTCTGTCTCTCTTCCAGTTGGAAACACACAATCGAGCTCCAAACTGCTGCCTACCCATGTCCATCTCAAATGTGACATGTTTCCACGGCAACAGGACTATGTAACAGATCACCAGAGGAGTAATGAAAAGCTCAGTCTCGGCAGAGCAGCACAAAAATAAAAAATAATAAGAAAAAAAAACAGGGGGGAAAAAAAAAATATCGATAACCGCATGACGGTGTGTGCTCATTGGTGGCAAAATATCAGACAATAATTGAGCTTAATCTCAGGTTTGACTGGACTGAACGATCAGTCCGCGCCTCACGACAAAGTATGCTTGTTATCTGGGAGTAAAAACACCTAAACTTTGCCGAATTCAGAGAAGCAGCAAAAAAAATAAATAAATAAGTAAAATAATTGTCCTTCTGCAGCCGTCTGTTCCTGCTGGTTCACTGCAAAGCACCTCTGACATCTCTGTAAAAGATGAGACGTGCAACATCTGGCTCACGTTTCACATTGTGAGATTTACGCCATCTGCTCTGAGCTTTCGTGCGTCTTCACCTATCACAGCTTTTGTTCTTTTTTACATTTTTGTGCCTGGGATGATGCTATAAAAAGTTTTCTGGCGTAAGAACGCAACTGCGAATACCCGAGCACGCGAGAGCAGTCATCATTCACACTTAGCCCCTTCCACGTTTACGTCTGCTCCTCTTTAAACTGGAAATCAGCTGCAGTGATAATGACAGTGACAATGAGAGAAATAGGCAGGTGCTGAAAGGATGTAAGGGAGCAGAGAAGAGTGCCTGTATCATTAGGGATTAACCTAGCCACAGGCTCTACAAATAGACTGTCTCCACCTATAAGCCGCCAGCGCACAGACAGTTATTTGTATTGCCAGGTTGCTGCTGCTGCTGCTGCTGCAGCTCCTGAGAAGAGAGAAGACAGTTCAAAGAAGCCGAGGCGGATCGGGACTCCTGTGAAACAAAATGCAAGGCAACAGGACACGTTTCTTTTTT
This sequence comes from Oreochromis niloticus, assembly GCF_001858045.2. Lineage (NCBI taxonomy): Eukaryota > Metazoa > Chordata > Actinopteri > Cichliformes > Cichlidae > Oreochromis > Oreochromis niloticus. The sequence goes on from NC_031965.2 coordinate 12,199,267, forward strand.
TTCTTTTTGGTGAAGCGGGGGGGGGTCTGGCAACATCAGAGGCTTTCACAAGCGTGGATTGTGTTTGAGAGATGGATGCGTTGCAGATTCGTGCGGCAGTTCGCCACACAAAGTATGATAATAAACAGCCTGAGGCCTCCTGAAGGTAACGCGCAGCAGTGCAAACCAATATACAGTGACGTGCCAGAACAGCATGTCCCACCTCTAATGCTGTTGGTCTTTTGCCAAGGCTTGGACAAGACCTCTGAAGGTGGCTGTGATATCTGGCACTCAGACGTCAGCTGCGGATCCTTTCGGGTCCAAAACAATCGCACGGCAATAACGAGCTGGCCCTCGGGTCTTTGCACCTGCCCATTTCTCCCATACACAACACATCCACTCGAAGATGTTCACTGCATGTGCCTGATAACTATAGCATGCACTTCATCTGTAGATTGGCTGTAATACTGCGGCTTACGGGTGTGTAGCAGAACTAAAATGACAGTTCTGGGGGGGGGGGTTCTTAGTGCAACCCAAAACAAATGCATTTCTTCAGCACACTGAATCTGAGTGGGTTTTCATCTGAAGAAGTCACCTTGACATTTAGGAACACTGCAATAGATATTTTTCATTATTTTGTGACATTCAAAACAATCCAGCAGACACGTCCAAACTGTGGCTGTCGTTACAGCTCGGTCCACTACCTCATTAAGGAGGAAAAATAACCAACGACTCATTTGGAAATAAATTAACAACTTTTAATCTTTTTGTTTGGTCATTTTTTTTCACAGGAAAAAAGCCAATTACTTTCTTTTTCAAGTTCCCTCATAAAAGAATTTGATTATTTCCCTTCTTTTGTGAACCAGCTCAATTTGTCCTCATTCAAAGACACTGTGACAGTTATTCATTAATAATGAATATTTGTCTCCCTGGCATAAAAAATAAAAGACAATAAATAGCCACAAACACTGTTAGAGCACTGGCTATCAACCAGATTCTTATTTTAAACATCAGAAAGTTCACATTTGGTGCTCGACTGCGATGATGAAAAACCATTTGCTGCAGCGGTACGTCTCGTACAGCAGAGAGCTGTGCTTAAAGATTGCCAGAGCACTGATTTTAACACGCTTTCCTTTTCATTAATGCCGTTCGCTTCTTTCACACACTGTGACAGTTCCACACTTGCACAAAAAGCTCAGAAGTAGGACCAGCCAACCCAGTGCACAACATCTCAGCTATCTGATGCCACCCAAAGTGACAAAACCACAACGTGGTGTATAAGAACAGAGAAGAGACACTCATTTGTTAAAATAACACTTAAAAAAAAAATCTCAGGTGTGAAGGAGCTGCTGGAATTAAAATGGTTTTGTCCTGGAGCTCGTCTGATCTGCTCACATCCCCGTGAGCAACTGGAACTTTCTGACATAAACACTAAAAATCCCTCAATGAAACATAAAACAAATCACAGCACATCATCCTGCAAAAATGAGAGTATAAGTGAAACCTCAAAATGCTGAAAAGCGTATAAGCTTAATTTAAAAAAAAACTTCAAATCCAGAAAATGAAACATAGATGCCTGTCTGTTAGAAAAGCAGCCTATTTGTGCTTTGCAACTTTTCAATTAAAGATTTGAAACGTCATCAAATCTGAATCGCAGCTTGGCCTAAACAGAAAAATTAATAAACAAATAAATAAATAAAGATAAAATTAGTTTGGTTTTATTTTTAGCTGTGTTAAAATTATCATGGGTGCACTGTGAATCATCCCCAACTGTGAGCTGACTCTATTTTCACACCCATCTTGTAAGGTGTTTTTCAGTGTCTATGTCACTTGTTTAAGGCAGGGGTAGGCTATGATTTTGGCTCCGTAACCTTTCAGCAAACTGTAATTCCTGAAAAGGAGCTGAACCTGCACCTCCTCTGGGCTTTGTTGGCCAATTACAGGTCTATGATGCATGCCCACGCTCTGCAGAGAGCTGTGTGGGAGCTCCAGGAGCAGAGATGCCTGCTTTATTATTGTTTTTGTTTTCCCTTTGCCCAATTTCTGCCTAATTGCATTCATTTTTGATGGGTGCTGACATCTTACAGCATTAATGCAGCTGTTAAAAAGTTGCCACAGGTCTGAGATGTGATATTAGGGCTTCACTTTTTTTAATTGTTTTTCATTTTTTGGACATACTTTGGATTAATAGCAAATTCCAAAACTGCAGAATCTACGCTGCTCAGCAAGAAAGTGCGTCTTTCGGAAAACTCTTTGGTCGCGAGCCATTTGATTAAAATGCTTCATAAGGAATGCACTCTGAAATTTGCACTAGAATGATTCACTCTTACCTCGGCATGTTCTAAGAAAGACGCAATTAAAGCCCCTCAAAGTGATCAAACGCTTCATTTCACGCAAGAGGTTTGGCAAGCAACTACTCGTTTAACAGGTGAAGTGCACCCATTTTTTTAACATTTTTGTAACAGCATACTGGACTGTTACACTGAGCTCAGGTCGAGCATTTCAAACAAGTTCACTGCCTTACTTGTTTGGGCAGAGCTCTAGAAACACACACTTACTTAGGACAAAAAGCAACCATACAGTTCAAGAAGTAAGGGGGAAAAAAAATGTTTTTTTTAAACGCCACTGCTGCATAAACACTTTCTCCCATTTTAATTGAATTTCTGAATACCACAGATCAGCTGGGTTGTCACCGATCTGACGCTATCCACGGGAAATCGAAAGTGTTTGACCACCATAAGTTTAACACTTTCAAAGACGTGAAACTGTAACCAGTAAATCACTTTCTCAGATCCTCCTCAGCACCTTTTATGGCTCCTGTATGATGCTGCAAATCTATAAATACTCGGTGTGAAGTTTCATCAGCATTTCATCATTACTGAACAGTCAGCAGCGATCAATGCAAGAAATCCTCACCATTCTTTTCGTGCATATCAGCAGGTGCAGCATTGCACAAATCTGTTATCCCGTTCCAAACATGATGCTCAACGCGGTCATCACATCGTGCTAGAGCTCAAATTTTATTTGAAGTACAATCCAAAAAAACCCACAAGGAGGGCTAGAGCCATGTTTATGGGCTGACAGGTAATCATAAAGGCAAATCTAAAGAAAAAAAGCTGTTCATCAGTTCACTGACTGGGTCTCTGTTTTAGACAGTCTGTTTGCAGGTGATTTCTTGGATTAGGCTTTCGCACTCTTTCCCACTGGGAGAGCTAGAAAACTATTTGCTGATTAAATGACAATGAAAATAAACAGCAGCTGCTGCCCTACTGCAAGCACTTAAGAAAATAAAAATGTGGAGAAAACGTGTCTCAAAAAAAGAACTGCACACACACGTTCATTTATATCTGAAATATGAACTGCAAAGCTATATATTAAGACCACACGTGTGTTTTCAATAGAGGCAGAGGATGTATCTACAAACCTGTTCATTACAGTGAGTGCAGCTGAGCAGCAGCTGGCACAAAGGAGCATGTATAGATCCACAGATCCCGGACAGGCAGTGGAAACACACCGGAGGGGGGAGGGATCTAAAAATAGCCCAAGACTCTGATCAATAACTGTTAGATATGTTCAAACTGGGCTCTGCCAAGGCAATACGGCGCATAAGGTGCGCGTCGGATGCCCTGGCGAGGAAGCCGCACCTGGTGCTGATATAACGGGCAACCAGCTGCCGGAGCACCGTTAGGCGAAGCGGTGCGTCTTATTGTGCGTGTATCAACAGGTACGGAGGAGTCGCTGGTATTACTGAGCAGGCGGGATAGTGTTACTCCGCCCGCGGCCACACTCGGCCTCTGCCCGGACACCACGCACGACAGTTTCTAATTATTAATAAGTGCTCATTAATCCGGAGGGGACTTATTTCAAACGTAAACCAACAGGCGTGCCGCCGCTGTCATGTCCACGCACACTGACAGTCTGGAGGCTGTCGGCACGTCAAAGCCTGCAAACCGACGTTATATTCTACGAATTTACGAGCCGAGAGGCGGCACGGAGACAGCTGCCCCTGCCGCGAGGAGAAGAACCGTCTCTTTCGGGGTTAAAGAGGAGGCAGAGACTGGTTGTGAAGTGAATGCCGCCCTGCCAGCAGCTGGTGTGCCGAAGAAAACGGTCCGTTCAGCCAAACCAGCGCGTCTCAATATCAACATAAACATGCTCGTGCGAGCTTTGGCGCTCGCGGGTTCAATAAAGTTCCGGCAGTTTTTGCCCAATAAACACCAAATCTGACAGGATCTCTGCCCCCTGAGACTTAAACCCCTGAAGAACTGTGTGACCCAACAATCGATCGCTTCGCAACCGAGTAAATTTATAATGATTTCAGGCTGCGCCTTACCTTCAGTTCCGCACTCTCCGCCATCTTGTATTTCTTTGCGCAGGCGTGGTGAGGTGTTGTCACATGACTGGGACGCGCAGAGAACCCGCAGGAGCGCGCACAGCGGTGCGTTCAGGTGCACAAATTTAAAAAAAGGAAAAACGGCAGCAAAATGAAGAAAAGTCTATAGAATAGACTAGAATAGTCTACAAAAGAATCGAATAGGGCAGAAATCAAGTTAGCAAATTTAAAAACAACACAGGTTGACCAAAGTGCTGTACAAACTGAGAAAAAAAAAGAGAAAAATAATATATATAGAAGACAAGACACAAAATCAAAAATAACTCAATCATAAGCTGGGGAGTAAGATGTGTCTTCAGATGGGTTTTAAAAATGTCGAGTGTTGCAGAGGTCCTAGTGTGAAAAGGCAGACTGTTTCAAAGTTTAGGTAACTGCAAAGGCCCGTCTCCTCTGTGTTTTAGTCTGCTTCTAGGAACAACCAGAATCAATTGATCAGCTGACCTTAGACTGGAGTATGTTAAGCTTAAGTTAAAGACGAGAGAGCAGAGCAGAATTGTATCTTTTTCAAAACATTGCAATCAGTAATAAAACTGCTGACAGTCTTTTTTTAAGTTAAAGATTTCAACAAAACTCACTGCAATGGAAATGACAAATGACACTTGGCAATGGACATATGAGTAAAATCTTGGTCCCTGTCAAGCCCTGATTAACCCATCTGCACCAGAGCAGGAATTTGATGGGGAGGAGTACCTTACAAAGTTTATAAGAACTGTCTGAGGCTACTGACTAGTGATTTGGAGGAGGGGCAAGGTTAGGGTGACCATATTTTGATTTCCAAAAAAGAGGACACTTGGCCCAGTAATGAAGAAGTTTAATAATACTGTTTGCTTAAAGAAAATTTTAACATATTTAAACGATGCCTTCACTGTGCGGCTAATGAATGGTGAAACAAAAATGTCATATAGACTTTTACAAGTCAACAAGGGCAAAAAAATAACTTAAAAACCTCTGGAATTAAATAATGGTACAGAAATAAGGCCTCATCTGTACAAGAAAAATTACCAGTACCGGGACAGTACGAGGGAAATTTCTTTTGCAGTTCGTCTGAAAGCTGCAGTTGTGCTTTGGCTGGTTTTAAACATCACCAGGCGCGCTGCTGCGGGCTGTCTGTCGCGTCTGTGAGCGCAGAACAACCACTGACAAAGCCGCAGCTCGGGGATGATGTCTCACACATGGGTCCTCTGTAGGAAAACCCGGACATTTTCATCAATCTCGAAAACCCCCCCGGATGCCCCGGACAGAACGTGAAAAGTGGACATGTCCGGCGAAAAGAGGACGGTTGGTCACCCTAGGCAAGGTAGCAAAACAGTAGAGACAAGCGGAGGGGGTGTGGATCCCAAAGGAGGATAAGTCCAAAAACATCGATCAGTTCCGAACCATCTCATTGCTGAGTGTTGAAGGAAAGATTTTCTTTAGCATCGTCGCTAAGCGACTGACAGAATAACTTCTGAAGAACTCCTTCATCGATAACTCAGTCCAGAAAGGAGGGACCCCGAAGGTTCCAGGGTGCCTGGAGCATACAGGCGTGGTCACACAGCTCATTAGGGAACCCAGGGAGAAGAACAGAGGGGACCTGGCAGTACTATGGCTTGACCTCGCAAATGCCTATGGATCTATACTACATAAGCTGGTAGAACAGGCACTGAACCGGTACTACATCCCAGAAAAGTTCAGGAACCTTATCCTGGACTACTAAGCCGACTTCCACCTGAGAGTTTCTTCCGGAAAAACATCTTCTGACTGGGATAAGCATGAAAAGGGGATTATCACTGGATGCACGATCTCGCCCATCCTTTTCACTCTTGCCATGAACATGTTGGTTAAATCTGCAGAAGTCCAGTGTAGAAGGCCACTCACTTAGTCTGGAGTCAGACAGCCACCCATCAGAGTTTTCATGGACGACCTGACGGTGACAACTACATCTGTTCCAGGGTGCAGGTGGATACTGAAGAGTCTTGAGGCACGGATGAGGTTCAAGCCCACCAAGTCGAGGTCTCTTGTGCTGAAGAAAGGAAAGGTTACTGATAAATATTTGTTTTCACTAGGCACCATCAAGATACCATCACTTACTGAGGCGCCCATGAAGAGCCTAGGTAAGGTATTTAACTGTAGTCTGAAAGATGCAGCCTCCATACAAGCGACCAACGAAGACCTGGAGACCTGGCTCGCTGCAGTGGATAAATTTAGCCTTCCCAGCAAGTTTAAGGCCTGGATTTATCAGCATGGAATATGTGCCCTGGATTTTATGGCCCCTCTTAGTCTACAAAGTTCCCATCTCAACAGTGGAAGGCTTGGAGATGAGGATCAGCAGGTTTCTGCACAGGTGGTTGGGACTGCCACAAATCCTGAGCAGCATCGCTCTGTATGGTCATAACAACAAGCTGAAGCTCCCCTTTAGCAGCCTAAGCGAGAAGTTCATGGTGAGTCGGTCCAGGGAACTGCTTCAATATCGGGAGTCCAGTGACCCCCGGGTTGCCCTGGCTGGAATAGAGGTTAGGATGGGACGGAAGTGGAGAGCTGCTGAGGCTGTAGGCATTGCAGTGTCAAGGCTAGAGCAAAGGATGCTGGTGGGTACAGTGGCCCAGAGAAGAGCGGGCTTGGGTAGCAGTAGAACACCTAGCTATGACAAGGCACAGGGGAAAGAGAGGCAGTCGCTGATCCTTGAGGAGGTGCGAGCAGGAGTTGAGGAGAAGCGAGCCAGCCAAATGGTGCAATTGAGGCAGCAGGGGGCTTGGACAAGATGGGAGCAACCTGTAGGACGCAAGGTCACATGGAATGAGCTGTGGAAAGCTGAACCCCATCGGATAAAATTCCTGATCCAGGCAATATATGATGTGCTACAAAGTCCATCGAATCTCTTCACTTGGGGGAAGGTGGAGACACCAGGTTGTCTTCTCTGTCAGAAGAGAGGAACCCTGGAGCACATTTTAAGGTGCTGCCTAAAAGATCTGGGCGAAGGGCGATATCGCTGGTGACACGATCGAGTCCTGAAGGCCATAGCGGATTCCATCTGCAGCGGGATCAGTCATGATAAGAGCGTCTGCCCAGTTAAGAACAAAGTCATGTTTATAAAAGCTGGGGAGAAACCAGCAGCACCAGTCCGAAACACCTCCCCTGGCCTGTTGGCAACAGCGCACGACCGGGAGCTGAGAGTTGACTTGCAAAGCAGTTAAAGTTCCCTGAAGTGGTAGCCAAGACAGTTGTCTTCAAGTTGTCTCCAAGCAGGTAATCCTTCTGGAGCTTACTGTGCCTTGGGAAGACCGTATGGAGGAAGCTCATGAGAGAAAGAGGGCAAAGTATTCAGAGCTAGTGGAGGAGTGCCGGAGTAATGGCTGGCAGGTAAGATGCCAACCCATCGAGGTGGGATGTCGAGGATTCGCGGGCCAATACCTTTGCAGGGCATAGAAAATCCTAGGCATCGTAGGGGCTAACCAGCAAAGAGCTATCAAGTTGGTCACCAACGCAGCAGAAGCAGCATCAAGGTGGCTGTGGATCAAAAGAGGAGAGGCATGGCATGTAGGGTAGTGCTACCTGGACACAAGTTGGGGCTTGATCAACCCTGGCTGGGTCGCCTGGGAGAGGGGGTCTGACCCGAAACCCCCAATGACCCCAGGTTACATCACTGATGATGTGTCCAGGGGCACCAGATGGTGTATCATCAATTTAAACGCTGAGGCAGTGGCATGTTTACCACTGGGTAGCATTATGTAGTGTGGTAATATAGGGGGACCCTCTCTAGCCTCGACTTTTACTAATAATCTCAGATTTTCGATTAGGCAGATCAGAAGGCAGTTTTTCACTGTCTGTGTAGGTTTTTCATCATGTAGAGAGTTTGAAAAACCAGGTCACTCAGACAAAATCTAATTCATCTTGAGAACAAAACTTCCAAACACAAGCCAAACAACATGCTGTGCAGTGCAGTGAGGAGTGCTCGCACGTCTACATAGAGCCACTCCACAAACTCATGGCACAACACAGTCAATACACCTCAACACGACAAGACTCAGCTGTTGACCTGCATTGAAAGGAGAAAGGATGCACTTTCAAGGACGGTGCAGTCTTGAGATCCATTCCCGGGTGCTTCAACGACCACTCACATCTCGCCTCAGGTGACCTCGATAGCTCATGTGACGTGGGGTGGGGCAAGGTCTCACAGAGGTTTCAGCTGTCAACCCAGAGACTAGAATGACCCACACCTTTTTTTTTAACACCTTGGCTCATGTGACACCTGCCTTGGCTAACAGCAGGTTAATGACCCTCAGGACCAGCTGCAAAGAACACAGCCCCACCACTTTACTTCTTTTCAAGCTATCAAGACCACTGGCCACACTCCAGCTTAAATGAGCTTGGACCCAGAACAGGCAGTCAGCATGCACTTTCCCACTCTTTTCTTTCAATTCAATTCAATTCAATTCAATTCAATTCAATTTTATTTATATAGCGCCAAATCACAACAAAAGTCGCCTCAAGGCGCTTTATATTGTACAATAGATCGCACAATAATAAATACAGAGAAAACCCCAACAATCATATCATATGACCCCCTATGAGCAAGCACTTTGGCGACAGTGGGAAGGAAAAACTCCCTTTTAACAGGAAGAAACCTCCGGCAGAACCAGGCTCAGGGAGGGGCGGGGCCATCTGCTGCGACTGGTTGGGGTGAAGAAGGAAAACAGGATGAAAGACATGCTGTGGAAGAGAGACAGAGATTAATAACAGATATGATTCGATGCAGAGAGGTCTATTAACACATAGTGAGTGGCTGGAAAGGAAAAACTCAATGCATCATGGGAATCCCCGGCAGCCTACGTCTATTGCAGCATAACTAAGGGAGGATTCAGGGTCACCTGGTCCAGCCCTAACTATATGCTTTAGCAAAAAGGAAAGTTTTAAGCCTAATCTTGAAAGTAGAGATAGTGTCTCTCTCCCGAATCCAAACTGGAAGCTGGTTCCACAGAAGAGGGGCCTGAAAACTGAAGGCTCTGCCTCCCATTCTACTTTTAAATACTCTAGGAACAACAAGTAAGCCTGCAGAGCGAGAGCGAAGTGCTCTAATAGGGTGATATGGTACTACAAGGTCATTAAGATAAGATGGGGCCTGATTATTTAAGACCTTGTATGTGAGGAGCAGGATTTTGAATTCAATTCTGGATTTAACAGGAAGCCAGTGAAGGGAAGCCAAAACAGGAGAAATATGTTCTCTCTTCCTAGTCCCTGTCAGGACTCTTGCTGCAGCATTTTGGATTAGCTGAAGACTTTTCAGCGAGTTTTTAGGACATCCTGATAATAAAGAATTACAGTAGTCCAGCCTGGAAGTAATAAATGCATGAACTAGTTTTTCAGCGTCACTCTGAGACAGGATATTTCTAATTTTAGAGATGTTGCGCAAATGGAAGAAAGCAGTCTTACATATTTGTTTAATATGTGCGTTGAAGGACATGTCCTGGTCAAAAATGACTCCAAGGTTCCTCACAGTGTTACTGGAGGCCAAGGTAATGCCATCCAGAGTAAGAATCTGCTTAGATACCATATTTCTAAGATTTTCAGGGCCGAGTACAATAACCTCAGTTTTATCTGAATTAAGAAGCAGAAAGTTAGCGGCCATCCAGGTCTTTATGTCTTTAAGACATTCCTGCAGTTTAACTAATTGGTGTGTGTTACCTGGCTTCATGGATAGATAGAGCTGCGTGTCATCTGCATAGCAGTGAAAATTTATGCTATGTCTTCTAATGATGCTGCCCAGGGGAAGCATGTATAATGTAAATAGAATTGGTCCTAGCACTGAACCCTGTGGAACACCATAATTGACCTTAGTGTGTGAAGAGGACTCTCCATTTACTTGAACAAATTGGAGTCTATTAGATAGATATGATACAAACCACTGCAGTGCAGTACCTGTAATACCTACAGTATGTTCTAATCGCTCTAATAGGATATTATGGTCAACAGTATCGAACGCAGCACTGAGGTCTAGCAGGACAAGCACAGAGATGAGTCCACTGTCAGAGGCCATAAGAAGATCATTTGTAACCTTCACTAAAGCTGTTTCTGTGCTGTGATGAGCTCTGAAACCTGACTGAAACTCTTCAAATAAGCCATTCCTCTGCAGATGATCTGTTAGCTGTTTGACAACTACTCTTTCAAGGATTTTTGATATAAAAGGAAGGTTGGAAATTGGCCTGTAATTAGCTAAGACAGCTGGGTCTAGGGATGGCTTTTTGAGTAAAGGTTTAACTACAGCCAGCTTGAAGGCCTGTGGTACATAGCCGATTATTAGAGATAGGTTGATCATATTTAAGATTGAAGAATTAATTAATGGCAGGACTTCTTTGAGCAGTTTTGTAGGAATGGGGTCTAAAAGACACGTTGATGGTTTGGAGGAATTAATTATTGAAGTTAACTCAGAAAGATCAATTGGAGAAAAAGAGTCTAACTTAACATCGATGGTATTAAAAGTAGCTGTAGATAATATTACATCTGTGGGATGATTATTGGTAATTTTTTCTCTAATGATAAAAATTTTATTTGTGAAGAAGTTCATGAAGTCATTACTAGTTAACGTTAAAGGGATGGTTGGCTCAGTAGAGCTCTGACTTTTTGTCAGCCTGGCTACAGTGCTGAAGAGAAACCTGGGGTTGTTCTTATTTTCTTCAATCAGTGACGAATAGTAAGACGTTCTGGCTTTGCGGAGGGCTTTCTTATAAAGCAGCAAACTATTTCTCCAGGCTAAATGATGATCCTCTAAATTTGTGACACGCCATTTCCTCTCCAGCTTACGGGTTATCTGCTTTAGGCTACGTGTTTGAGAATTATACCACGGAGTCAGGGACTTTGGATTTGAGGCCTTAGTTTTCACAGGAGCTACAGTATCCAGAGTCGTACGTAGTGAGGAGGTAAAATTATTAACAAGATAATCGACCTCTGTTGGAGTAGCGTTCAGATAGCTGCTCTGCTCTATGTTGGTACAGGGCATTGAAGATGATAACAGTGGGTGGATTATATTCTTAAACTTAGTTACAGCACTTTCAGAAAGACATCTACTGTGATAAAGTCTACTCTCCACTGCTGTGTAATCAATTATTGTAAATGTAAATGTTATCAGGAAATGATCAGACAGGAGGTGGTTTTCAGGAAACACTGTTAAATGTTCAGTTTCTATGCCATACGTTAAAACAAGATCTAGAGTGTGATTAAAGTGGTGGGTGGGTTCTTTTACATTTTGAGAGAAGCCAATTGAGTCTAATAACAGATTAAATGCCATGTTGAGGCTGTCATTTTTAGCATCTACATGGATGTTAAAATCACCCACAATAATTATTTTATCTGAGCTGAGCACTAAATCAGATAAAAAGTCTGAGAAATCAGACAGAAACTCTGTGTAAGGCCCAGGTGGACGATAGATGATAACAAGTAAGACTGGTTTCTGAGTTTTACAGCTGGGGTGGACGAGGCTAAGCATCAGGCTTTCAAATGAATTAAAAGTCTGTCTTGGTCTTTCGTTAATTAATAGGCTGGTGTGAAAAATTGCTGCCACACCGCCCCCTCGGCCTGTGCTTCGGGATTTCTGGTAGTTAGAATGACTCGGGGGTGTTGATTCATTTAAACTAACATAATCATCCTGCTGCAACCAGGTTTCTGTAAGGCAGAGTAAATCGATTTGTTGATCAATTATTAAGTCATGTACTAACAGAGACTTGGAGGAGAGAGACCTAATATTTAATAATCCACATTTCACTGTTTTACTCTTTGGTTCAGATGTGGATACTGTATTGTTCTTTCTTTGTGATTTTTTATGTTTAAGTTGTTTATTGCTGGTTTTTAGTTTGTTTTTTGTCTGTTTGGGAGCTGACACAGTCTCAATGGAGATGGGTTTTTGGGGGGGTAGCAGGAGGAGAGAAGCTGCAGAGAGGCGTGTAAGACTGCAACTCTGCTTCCTGGTCCCAACTCTGGATAGTCATATTTTGGGGAGTTTAATAAATTTGTCCATATTTCTAGAAATGAGAGCTGCTCCATCCAAAGTGGGATGGATGCCGTCTCTCCTAACAAGACCAGGTTTCCTCCAGAAGGTTTGCCAATTATCTATGAAGCCCACATCGTTTCTGGGACACCACTCAGACAGCCAGCAATTTAAGGAGAACATGCGGCTAAACATGTTACTCCTGGTCTGATTGGGGAGGGGACCAGAGAAAACTACAGAGTCCGACATTGTCTTTCCTGTTTCTTTTAAGATGGAAACAATTTCCGGCAACCTGAATGGGCTACATTTACTAGCTTGTTGCTACCACCATTGACATGGACACTAGAAAAGAAAAAATATGGAAAAAATGGTCAGGAGGGTCAAGGAGAGAACAATGGTCAGTTGCCATAACTTTTGTGATGGTTGTCTTGTTGCCTCTGCAGTGCACAGTGGTTTTAAGAAGTGTTCCTGAGCTCATGAGGTTATATCCACTAGACATTTGTGTCTATTTTAAATGCTGGGACGCCTGAATTCCCAAATTTTACACAGCACAACACAAATTTGTCATGTTTAGGCATGTCAGCAGCACTGTCGCCTCACAGCAAGAAGGTGCTTTGGTTCCTTTCTGCGTGCTCTCCCCGTGTCTGTGTGGGTTCTCTCCAGGTACTTCCTCTTCTTTCCACAATCGAAAAACATGCATGTGAATCTCCCCCTATGACAGCTGGGATTGGCTCCAGTCCCCGCCACGACCCCAATATATATAAGCAGGAAAAAATAGGATGGATGAATAAATTATTTTGAAACCAACATCTGTTCATATAGAGTTTTACAGAGACCTCTCCACCTTTACTTCAAAAAGACTTTTATACCTGTTGATGTTACTAAAGTCCGCGAAAGTTGATTCAGTTCATCTGGAACCAACATTTTCAGTCGGGGGAACGTTCAAGCGACCTCATCTGACTGAACAATGGATGAGGGGAAGAGTAATGAAACGTTTCTCCTACACAAAATGTTGCTTCCGGATGACCTGAATCAGCCTTCTGGGATTTCCTCACCTGGATTATTGAGCTTGAATCAAGACATGTGACACCAGTGTTGCTAATTAATTCAATTATTAAGTAAATGCTCCATCTGGAACCAGAACCAGCACTGGTGTTTTTTCCTGTCCCAGTGTTTTTGAAACATCCTGCTAGCATCAAATTCAAAATGAAGATATAGTTTTCCAGATTCTGTTGTTGTTGTTGTTGTTTTTGTTTGTTTGTTAAATTTTACACAGCATCCTGACTGTGTTGGGAACAAATGTCAAAGAGATTGACTTTAAATTCAACCTAAATTCAACATAGTTTATTCATATGTGCTTAGTATTCAAGTCAAATCAAGTGTAAATCAAATTAGTATAAAGGATGAGAAATGTAGCTTGAATAATGAGAATAACCCTAATGTCTGGATTTGTGTGCGTTGGTGTGAGTCACCTTCGACCTTGGCAGATTAGCGTCTGTGTGTGTCAGACTGGCTGCAGGAATGTGGAAGATAAGAAATGTGTCTCCGGTCCATCATTGATATGATGCATGTTGTAATTGATAAACACAGAATCATAATTTACATGTGATTTTGCTGATAGTTATATATCACACTCATATGTCATACTCTACACTAATCAGAATATAACCAAGTATAAGTTTAATCAATATAAAGAATAAGATCTGAGTAATGAAGTGATTCTAATAACAGGCCTCTCACTGAGATTAGGTATGGAGTGGCTTGCTTGTGCTAAAGATGACCTTGGACTCTGAGCGGGTGTTCGCGAGAAGGATGGGAGGGGGGAGTGAGTGAGACACTAAGGAGACGCTCATCTCAGAGAATCTCTGACTTAGTAAAACAACATGTAAACTGAATCAGACATAAAGGAAACTATATTCATGTGATGGAGTTAATGACAGATCATGGAGAGAGAGAGAGAGAAGCAACAGGGTGTGATTTAAAATAGGGCGATGTAGATGTAGAAATCTTATGATCATGGACATCAAGGAGGGGATGAGAGAGAGGAGGAGGTGCATATGGAAAAATCAGTACAAAACAGGGCTCCTATGAACACTCAGGGTTGATCTTCCTCCAGATCTTTTCATGAGTAAGAGGTCATCATCCAAAGATCGGGCCCTGGGAGTTCACAGTTGGAAAATACAGCAAGAAACCCCAGAGGAGCAACCACCCCTCAAACACTAGAATTCTCATGTTTGGCTTTTTCGCTGCCACGTTGGAATACAACTTCCAAATATTAGGCTCCCTTTCTAAGGGAGTACATCAACACGAAACAGAGATAAGTGCATCTTCAGGCCTGGATGTGCCCATTTTCTCCTCTAACCTCTCTTCTCAGGATCAGAAGAGGAAGATTGGAAACCAGCATTAGTTCAGAGTACATTAATCAGATAAGTATAATTCAAGTGATTTGATTATGTGATTATTATTATTTGATTTGGCTTTTGCTTTGCTCTAAAATGCTTTAATAAAATATCCTGCATTCAAAAAGTCTAAATTCCCCTTTTGACCCTTTGTAAAACAGTAAAGGTAAAAACTGTGTATGATTATAACATCACCCAGAAGGTTCATCCAGGTTACTCTAGCCTTAAAAATCAACTAATTTTAACCCAGTTAGTTACTAAAGGCACAAATTTAGAGGTGAGCTGCTAATAACAGGTGTGACTGATTCATGTTTAACCGCAAGGCCACCCTGGCAAACACGCCTTCAGAGGGAGCAGGATGAGGATGAGGACCAGAAATCAGTTAGAGCTGGGTGAATCTCCTCCCCGGCTCCTCCCAAGCGCCGTTTGTCTACTGCGTAATGTAATGCTCATAGGAGCCACCCCTCTCTGTATCAGGGTTGCCCTGGTTGTGATTTATCAGACTGTTACCAATTCCCAAAACTGGTCACATTAAAAATGTAAAGATTTTACACTTAAAAAGCTTTTAAAACGTGATAGAAATATAGATGACGTAGAACCACACATTGCCGAGTACATTATTGAAAAACTGTTTCTTCTCTGAGAATAAAACATGCCTTTAATCATCCAGAGTATCTTTTATATTTTTTTGCACATTGTTACAAAAGTAATTACTGGCAGCTCATTTTGAGGAAATCATATCCGTGTCTTCATTTGGAAGGCAATTCTTAAAATTTTTATTCATACAGGCTCAGATGGTACAGCGATGAGGAAGAAGTGAGTTTGCTGCATGTATAAAACCATAAAACTCTATGCAATGAAAAAGCTTTGTTTTACTGGTAAAGCGTGGGTTTTCCACTGGGGTTTTAATGTCAGCATTAGTTCTCAAAACAGGTCACCTCTTGATAGAAAAGGTGGTCCAAAAAATCAGGTCTCATCTCATATGTAGAAACCTGTATCTTGTTTTCCATCTGTAAAACTGTGCTATCAGTGCCAGTGAACTAGCGCTGATTAAATTCCAGCAGAAGCAACTTGATTACAGATCTGGTCCAAACTGGTCTGCTATGTGGGTTAAATGATTGCTTGCCAAAAATGAATTCAATCTATTATTCCACCCAGCATGTAATCAATTTCCTGGTAATCTAAAATCATTACTGTCTGGGAAATTTGAATAAGTCTCAAACTCGACAATGGAATCACTCTTTTGTACTTCTACAAAAAAGTGTCTTATATTATAAGACATATATACATGATATATATGGATTTTATAAGGCTTATATATATGATGTATTATAAGACTTATAATAAATCATATATATAAGCCTTTATTTACAGGCCTTTATTTCGAGACAAAACTTTGTCTTGTCTCGAAATAAAGGCCTGTAAAATAAAAGTATTAAATTTTAAGTTAAAGTGTGTTGAATTAAAAATACTGAGTCTATATTTATAGCATATTGAGTTTCATGCAGTGGTGTGTCTATTAGAAAATAAGCTGGGTCAGGTTTTAGTTTAACTCCAAAAGGCACCAAAGGTGAACATTTTCTAAAAGGAAGTTATTTTTTTTTAAAAAACCCAAAATCTCAGGGCTGCTGGTTTGGCAACAAGCCGACTATAAAATAATCCCACATCTGCCCAATACGTCCCAAGTATGACCTTTGTTTACTTCATTTATTCCCTTCAGGGGGAAAAACCCCATACGACTCACCTTTATCTTTATCTTAAACTGTACTGCAGTGTTTATGTTAGACGTAAACACCAACCCCAGCTTTGACTCATGTTAAACTTGTGCTGCTCAGAGTCATGACAAGCCCTCAAAGCAACTTTTACAGAGAGAAATTAGGAAAACTATTAGCATGCTGCATTTTGCACATGGCCTCATTAACACACTGAAAACAAGTTTAAAACACACTGAAAGACGAATTATCTAAATACATGAACTACAAAAGAAGACCAGGCAACCAGAAGACAAGTTATAATAGGGCAGTTTGCTCGTCTCATTGAGTGACACACACACATATATTTTAACGACACAGGACAAATATGCCGCTGGTAAACTATTTATAAGGCTGATTCTTAATTTCCTCCTGTGAACATTTTAGTGTCACATGTAAGTAATGAAAAACCCACACAGGTACTCAAAGATTATGAGGAGAATAAGAAGGCAGATCACAGTTAATAGAAATATTTTTACAAATATCTTTAACAAATGTACATAACAAAACACAAAGGTGTCGTTTATGGCAGCAACTTTTTTTTTAACATAAAAATATAATTTTTGTGCACACTTCTTCTGTATGCCAGCACATAAACACTGCTTGCTTAATTAAGTCATCAGTAGTAATAAATGTAATATATAATATGAAATATATAATATAAAATGTGTACACACATTCACGATTTAGACTATTCTTACTTATTTCGATCACGTTTACCAAGAGCATTATATCTTATTCACAGTTTTTGTTCCTTTCTTCTCTAATTTCATAGTTTAAGTAAGTCCAGGATCCAGTCTGAGCACATGTGGACATGTGATCCCATATTTTGTCTAACTTTTTCTTTTGCTTCCATAACTTCCAATGACCTGCATGCAACGCTACAAAATAACTTGGGTTACAGTGTTCCTGAATCGGACCTGCGTTTTATATGATTCAGTTTAAGAACAAACCCAAATGCACACCAGGACAAGGAGTAGCAAAACAAAAACTGAGCTTTATTGTAAAATACAGCTAAATCACCGGGGGTACGTAAAACTTACAGCAAGGCCCGACAGTCAACTAACTTTCAAAGTAAAACAGGAAATGAGAAAATGATAAAAACTGAAGGGAGGAAGTATGAAACCACTGAGAGAACTCCATAAAACACTAAACGGCAACTAAGTCTCAAATATGACAAGAGCCAGAGCTCAAGATGGAAATGAAACAGGTATTAAAGGCTCACTTAATGTTCACTGTGGTGGTCGCATCTCCATCACAATCAGCTCTGTGATTTATTGCAGCGGTCCCCAACCCCCGGGCCACGGACCGGTGGCTTGGGCCACAAAAACAAGAGCTGTGAAATGACTGAGCAGTGGTCCTTTAACCCTTTAAGTGCGACTTCACAAAACACAACTCTCGTGGGCCGCGAGAGTTGAGGCTCGGGTGTGAAATTCATGGTTTTCAGGGTCTTTTCCCGTGTTGTAGTTGTGTGTCTTATTTTGAAAGATATATTTACGCGTTACCATAGCAACCATGAGCATTACGGGGCAGAGAGGAGGATGGTACTCTCAATGTTGTTGGCGCATTTCAGGATGACGCTGCTGATAAAGTTACACAATTACACAGTGAATTCGCTTATTATTAATAGATTTACAAAATACCACAGTTTTTGTCTTGGTCGTATCATTTTATTTTGTTGTATTTGTCCGCGACACCTTAAAGACCTGTCCGTGAAAATATTGTCTTGCGTTAAACCGGTCCGTGGCGCAAAAAAGGTTGGGGACCGCTGATTTATTGCCCAATTTTAGATGAAAACTGCACAGCAACAAAGACCTGTGAGAAGGGCTAAAATGAAGAAAGGCCAGTTTCTTAAAGCTGAAGTGAATTTAGTCTGCATTTATTGCAGTGCTGTCATGTTTAAAAAGACTCAGTGTGATTTCAAATATTTCGTCACCGTTTCAAATACAGATGGTTCCAGCTCGTGTCTGTCACAGACCTTCCTCCTGAACTGAGTTCTCCTTTTTTAACAGAAACTCTCAGCAGACCGGAATTTTCTTGAAGAAACATCAGACAGTACTGGATTGCTCCATGGAGTCTAAAAATTCCCCTGCAAAATAGTCGAGTTCAAGGGACATGATTCACAGCCCTCCAAGGTGAGCAGTCAAATGTTAACATTTATATACTTTTATGTACAAATCTGCAGTATTATGAGAAGTGTGCTATCATATGAGCAGCAGCAGTTTGAGGGTAAGTTGAGGGAAGGATGTTGGTAAAAGCAATGGAGAAAAAACAAGGATCAAGGATCAGGAAGAAGCCAAGGAAACAGCGTGTTATACCCAAAGGGTGCTGTTTTTCTGAAAATGTAAGAAATGTAAGAGGTCTGTGGATAAAAAATTGCAATACCAAGGCAAGATTTTTTTCTAAATATGTACAGGTTTTTGAGGATCAGGAAAGTGGCACAGGACAAAAGTCTGAAATTAGTTTCTATTTACTGACTGTGTGTGTAACAAATACTTAAGATATTGTACTTAAAATACCTAAAGTACAAGTACCAGATGATAAGTATTAATTACTATATATGTGTCTCCAATGATGCATGCAGCCACCGTGCAACAGAGACAACTCATCTCACAAAGTTTCACTCAGGAATGCCATGCTTCTTGTTAGACTTTTGGAGGATGCACTGTGTGTGTGTGTGTGTTTTTTTATCACTGTGTTTTAGCTTATTGGAGATTTTCATACTTTTTTTGTGTGGTTGATGTGTGGAGTAACTGTGCGTTACTTCCTGCTTCCATGGCCCAAACGGTCTATACCCGAGAGACTTCATGAACCAGCGCCTCCCAAGATTCGTGGTTTAAAGAGAGAAACCACTACTGCAAAGTGGAAACAGTAAACTCAAGGAAAGAAACAGAGGAAAGGTTTAAAGAAATGGCTGAGAGGTGTGAAAAAAACAAAGTGAAAAGGAAGGGGAGAAAAAGTATAAAGAACTGGGAAAAATAAGGACTCTGATGAGGTAAAAGAATAAATCTGGAAAGAAAATAAACAAAGTTTCAAGAGCTCTGTCTGAAAAAGAAACAAAGGTAGATGAAAGCTGTTTGAGACAAAAAGAGAAAAAAAGAGAAGAAAAAATAGTATAGTAATAGAGTTTCTGTAGCTGGGTGCGCCGGCGGAATAGGAAGTGTGCCGGTGACATGAGGGTGGGGGCGGCTGCTGGGTGCTCAGCTACACCTTTCCTCTCACCCCCTTCACTCTGTTCCCTGTAATATTGCTCTGCCTTTCATCTTTCTCCCCCACCCTCTCCCAATTCCCTCCCATCCCTCTCTATATCATGTTCCTCTTTCTTCCTTCACCCTCACCTTCTTTCTCGCCACTCCCCTCAGACATTGCTCTACTTTTCCTCTTTCCTCTTCCTCAGATAAAAACAACCAGTCGTATCATAAAAATCAGGCACCACATGGACAGCAGAAAGAGCAAAAATACAAGTGCACGTTCTTAAGGGTTCCTACTTCCTTGTCTTGGTCGTACTTCTGCCGTCCATTATAAGCAACCTGGACACACCACCACTTCTCTGTCAGTCTGATCCTCTCACAGAGACCCTGCAGGATGTAAACAACAGGTCTTCTGCCATTGTCTCCACATAGTATTCTCACTAAGGCCAAGTTCAGCCCATTTTTGTGTTACCCTGTGAATTGAACTTGAGCCTCTCACACATTTACCAACTTTAGCAAGTGCATTATTGAAGTGGACATTAAACTTTCTGAAACTGACAGCAAAAGGCACATTAATCCACATTTACCAGTGAGAAAATCAAGCTGTATATGCAAGTATTTATTTCAAGCAGGGGTGTCAAACTCATTTTACATTGTGGGTCACACTTTGATCTTATTGGGCCGATCTAGCAAAACTATCCTCTCTGTCAGCTTGAAGATGTTTAACTACACGTATAATCCCATTTAATGTAGAAGGAAGTGCAACTTCAACAGTACATCAAAGTTTTTCTACATGATAAAGAAATGCTGCTGTAGTAAATGCAAGAAATCTGTCAGTACAAATAAATAAACGTGTAAAATTACAGAAAAAAATCAGGAAGTTCACTGCCCAGAAAATGTCCTTTTCCCCCACCCCTTTTTTAACACTTCTTTATTGATAGCTAATAGAATAGAAGCTTTTTGGTGACTTAACTGTTTGTGTGAATGGCACTGGTGGATTTCTTTATCAGCAGGAAATGCTATGGAAACACAGTTAAATGTCCTCCTTCACATCTTACAAAGCCATCCAGAGGCCCAGATTGGGGTCTTTGACAGGCCGATTCTGGCCCCCAGGCCTTGTGTTTGACACCCTTCATTTACTTCATTTAAAGCCCTCCCCTCCCCCAAAATACTAAAAACTCTTCTCCAAAAATCATAATTTACCATTTTTAAACTAAAATTATTTTTTCTACTTTTTGGTTGGTGGATGCAGAAATTATAATTTGAACTTTATCGAAAGAACTTTAATATTTATACCCTGAAACAACCAAAACTTTTATCACTGATGAGAAAGCCAGTAGGTGGCGCCCTATCATTTCAAATGAAGGTGAAACTGAAACAACCTGATCTAAATAGTGAACCTGCCTCGTGGCCCTCCTGTGTGATCTATAATGGTTCTGTATTTCCGTCATGAACAAAACAAGAAAACAATCAGTATTACATCAAACACATTAAGCTTTGAGCCCAAATCCATTATCACAAATGGCTCTTTTCCACATACAAAGAATCTATTGACCAAACTAGTTCCGCTGCTTGTTTCATACAGAAGAGAATAAGCAGAGGTTTCATTATATTGCTATGGATCGCTGCCATCTGTTGCATTGTTTCCAGCTGGTGATGGGACAGGTGTCCCCTGACCACACATGTTTATACAGGCAAATGATTAATAAGCAGACCAGACTGCAAATACTGCGAGACAACCGTCCCACAGGAGGATAACACGTCAATCTCCTTTTAAAGTCTTTGACTGGATGGATCTAAAGTGGAGCCTCGTGGGCACATGACAGTGACATCCTGTATGACGGTACCAGGTATGAAACATATCAGCAGTCTCCACTCACCAAAATCAACGTGCTTCTCTATGAGAAATCAGGTGGATAAAAATGTATACATATTATACTTTTCACCCTCCTGCATTAAATGTTACAACTTACTTTTCAGACTAAAGGTTAAAATGTTACAGATTAAATTGTCCGAATGTAGCTATAACACTGAAATGCTGATTACATAATGTAACACGCACACCTTTCACATTTTAAGTGCATTCACATACCAGTAGTTTTCATTTTCTGCTTTATGCATGTGTTTATCTTCCACTGATGACCATTGCAGTTAATTAAATGTACAGCAAATACTTAATTACTTTGATGCAAAAGTCATATAAGCAGTCACTACAGCCACACATGGCTCCTGCTTGTTAGCTGTCATGGCGTGAGTGGGAGGGATGCCTTTTGTTTGCCTTTTTATTTTAGTTAATTTTCCATGAAATAATCTCTCAGATTCAATCGTTGTCATATTATTTTATCATTTACGGTATTAGCCTACGATTTATAATTTAAGCTGTGTGAAAGTGCCGTGTTTTTTTCCCATTTTATTTGAATGTGATTTATTTTCAAATATAACACGCATCAGAAACAATGAAGTTCTCCAATAAATTTTACAGCTGAATAATTATGACTTTTTCTGAAATAATTGATCATTTCTGCAACAACTCGGTCTTCACAATCACAGCAAGTGCAGTTTACAGTTTAGAAATATCCTTGGTAGTAGGATATGTTAGTAGGATTTTCCCAACCTGTTATCGTGGATGAGGTCCCGATGAATCCGACTACACTGCACAAGCCAGAGAGGTCAGGAAGAGAGCGATGGCAGAAAACAGATGCAAAAACTCCCCAAAGAAACACAAAACAACCACAAAGGGATGCACAAGGACTCCACAGAGATACAAACCAACAATAAAGAGGCACAAAAAGACCACAAGGAGATGAAAAACACCCAATGAGACAAAATGACCATGACGAGACATAAAATGACCAAAAACAGATGCAACATAATGGCCGAGAGGAACAAATCCATGGCAAAGAGATGTAAAATGCCTTAAAAAATGATACAAAATAACAATAAAGAGACAGAAGAAATGGAAACCTTCAACAAAGAGCTACAAAATGACCACGCGGACATGAAAAATAACTAGACGGAGCAAAACGTGGATAAATAGATGCCGCACGTTAACAGAGAGGAGAAAAGAAAACATGCTGCTGTGTCATTTGTAGTTATTTTGTGCCCAGGTTCCCGCTGTCGCATAATCCATCCATTCATATCAGACTCAATGAGCTTTTGCTTAATATTACAGCGGCTGGATAAAACTACAGTAAAGCAGCCAATCGTTTCCGCCGTAGTTGTGCTCAGCTCTGCGGGCCTCGTTAGTATTCAGAGGGAATGAGCTTTGCCACGCAGGGCAATTACGTTCACAGAAAATTAACATTCATTGTGTCTCAGTGACATTATGTGAGTATCTCTCTCAGCATCCAGGGACCGAGAGCTGTGTAATCAATATCTATTAGTCCTCCCATCAGAAGAATTAGATTTCACTATTAGATCAGCCTGCTCCCCTGACTCGACGTCAAACATTATAAGTTGACTGGACATGTCATGCACCGATGTAGCTGCCTAATGAAAGAGATCATGTTGAACTCAAATACAATAAGGCGAAATATGAGCCACCTCACGAGGAGCTATTCTGCACGGAGGCCAGCAGGTGTCAGGCTCGCACCGGTGAAAGAAACCAATGGAGTAAAAGGCTACAGAGCAGAAAGTGGCTTCACATTTTATTCATATGGACATGAGTGCATACAGAAACTGGTAAATTGCGAGTAAATCAAGTCAGAAACTGGCATTTGTTTCTATTTCCCACAGTATCTTCTCCATATAAAAAGACAGTCACGTGGACAAAGAAAGGAGTTTTTGGTTGTGTCTCACAGACGAATGTCACCATGGAAAACCCTGGCACAGAGAAAGTGATGGATTTGTGTCTCAAATGTACATGAGATTAAAAAAAAAGACTTCAGAGCTTGCGTGACGCGACACTTGTGAAAGAAAAGTCTTTTATTGTTTGATGTGAAACCTGAAGGGCTGCTGAGTTAAGTGCTCGTAATAACAATAATAATGTGCTTTATTCAAACCATAAACATACTCGTAAATCTGATGAGAGAATTTGGTCAAATTCATGACTTGTGCCCATTTAAAGTGCTTAACCACATACAGTGTTACAAATCATCTAAACAATAAGTTAAATCGAGTACAGATAAATAACAAACATATGTAAAAATCCAACATATTCAAACAAGCAACAAAATCTAAACAATGAGATACATTTTGAACTTAATATCACAAATGTACATTGCACATCGTCACATGATATATATACTGTATGTATATAGTGTTGGGTTCTTTTTCTTCTTCTTCTTCTTTTCAGAATAGCTAAAGAGCCGACAGCTTTGACTCGGGGACACTCCTTGGTTTGAGCTTTGCAGCTTCACGTCTACAATCCTGTGATTCCCAACATAAACTCTGTGTGTGAGCAAACCCTGATCTCTCTAATAGAAGAGTTCAGTTTTATTCATTTTCTTTCATTATTTTGAGGAGGCGTCAAATCCCTCTCCTCTGAGTCTCGAAGGGTTTGCTCAAGTCAAGTGCTAAAAATCAGCAGTGCATCTGTACAGCAGGTTGGTGCTCCTTGGTGGGAGGTGAGAGCTCTTGAGGCGGGCCTTTGTGTTCATATCTATGTATGTGTGTGTGTGTGTGTATATGTGTTGCTTTTTTTTATTTTTATTTTTTTATTTTTTTTGGGCTGTGCTGGGGTCAGGTGCTGTGTCGTGCCAGGCACTAGGGTGGCAGCAGCGGGGGTTTGAAGGTGCAGGCTCCGGTGCACTGACGGGGGGTGAGCATCTTGCAGGAGAAATGGTGAAGGGCGTCGTGAGCTTCTGGGGAGGAACGAGTCCATCAGTGAGAACATGCAGCGGAAATGCAGACAATGCAACCTCACAAATTACCGATGACATAATGAAGTGTGAGTTGGATCTATGCCTCCTCTGATCTTGTAAAGAGTAACAATACTCACATATTCAACCCTTATTTTCTTTCTACTTGTTGTAAATGTTCCTTGTGTCCTAACATGACTTCAGTGTAAGTGATAGGGGACAAAAATCCCTTCGTCCCCGCCTCCCAAGTCCTATTTACTCTTTGTTTCCACGAATTTGAGCTTTCCCACCAAATGTTGTTCAAATTCGAAGAGAATTAATTAACATTTCTGTTAATTAAATGAAACAGTTGGTGGAGCTAACTCCCCATTCGCCGCCATTAAACCACTGCAGAAGAAGAGGAAGCAGCAAGAAGACGTAATCAGAAAATCAGCAGTAAAACCTCAAAACGTTGGACAAAGATGTGAAAAGGAATAGAAAGAAGACGGGAAATAAAGGGCATTTCCACTCATTTTTTTGGGTTTGCTTGAATTTGGCCATATTCTCCTTATTGCTTTTTGCAAATTGGGCCATAATTTTCATTCTCTTCACTGGGTGTTAAAGTCATATGACTTACAAATGCTCTTTCCATCTCACCTTTATTAATAAGCATTTTCCATTTAGGACAAATTTATGCAAAATGCATTTGCAGCTGGGTTTGTTTTTGTTCGCACAGATTAAATATACAGAAAATCAGGTGGATGCAAAGGTCGTAAAAACACAATGTTTCTGTGCTGAGCTGTGGTGGAGGGCCAGTTACAAAAAGAGGGAAAATAAGCTGTAAATAAGTGCCAGTTTGGAAGATGGGCACTTTATTTGAGTGCTGCCTGCTGTGGCTTTTTGGTCACTTACACTGAAATCGCTTGAAGAGCCACCAGGAGGAACACAGCGGTGCTTTCAGTGTTTTAATGTGTGCATGTGAGCACTGCCTTGAGACTGTTTTGAAAATTGTAAGCCTACCCCTTATTGCTTTTTTTGTTGTTGTTGGTAATTTAAATATTGTGTACTGATCACTGATCACAGGAGATGTTTAATAAAAAGTTACACTTGCATATTTAGAATTGAAGGCAAAGATCACACGTATTCCTTCTTGGACCAGATAAAATTACCTTTTAGCTTCTGCTGTATTGCATAACGAGCCTTTCTCTCTTGGTCCAACTCGCTGCACAAAGTGTCTATCGAAAAAAAATGAAATGAATAAAAAAAATAAATAAATAAAATAAGTGGTCAAATAGGAATTTTAAAAAATGGATTTATAAAAATGTAAACTGCTGTTGGAGGATGTGAGGTGGAGGAGTGTAATGTATGTTGTTTGCCCCTGTGGTATTTAGAGTGACCCCTCTGTGTACTTGAACCCTGTATTTAAACTACTGTAACACTAAACCAATCCTTTAACGGGTGGCATTAGTTGCTGTCTACTGCATGTAACCGATACAGCACTACATAATGGTCTGTCTATTCAATTTTCCAGAGCATGATTTAGGAGAAAATAACCTTTGGAAACAAAACAATGTGGTTTCAATTTCACCTTTTCATATCTAATAATTTACTGAACTGCTGGAGACAAAAAAAAGTATGAAATTTACAGGAAAAAGCCTGGACACAGATTGCCAATATTTCAATATGCAAGTGTCACTTTTCCTTTCTTTTTCTTTTTTCCTGTTTAGTTCAGTGCATAGTTTTTTTTTTCAGATGGATTACAATGCTTTATGATATTTAAACGTTTTTGTGGCTCCATTTTTCCCCCTCATAAACTTAAAGAGCATTGATCTACATCTGCTTTACAGTCAGAGTCTATGGAGGCGCACAATATATGTGTGTATATACAGAGAGAGAGAGAAGGAGAGAGAGACAAACCTCGAACAATCTGCAGCTGCTGGACCATTTCCTCTCTGTAGGACAGCTCACGCTTCATTTGATCCTGAAAATTATCTGAAGAGTACCGAAGGCCACATCAGATGGAAACTCTCTGACTTTGTGGGGATACATTTAAAGACACAATCCACGATTCAAAGGAGAAAAAAAGCATAAAAACTCCCTCTCCTGCAAATAGTTTGGCTGTGAAGCACGGCCTCTTTTTAAAAATCCAGACAGGGATGTAAAATGCGTGTCTCTCTCTCTGTCTGTGTCACTTTAACTCACACAAACACACTCGTGATGCTCCCACCTTTTAAATGCTGGAATTCTCTCTCCAACTTCTTCCTCAGCTCCACTTGTTCCACGAGCTGCTTCTGCAATTCCTCTGCACACAAACAAAAAAGCATCACCAATCACCACAAATCAGCAGCTTTTCCTAAAGAAATAGCACACACACACACACACACACACACACTTCCACTTACTATGATATATTCTTGAATTTTCAGCACATAAAGATTTATGTGAGCCGCACTCTCAGGTGCGTTCACAGCCTCGATAACAACCATTTTCACTGTTTTCCTTTCTCGCTGCCACAGTAATTGCCATGCATTGCCTGGAGGTGGAGACGATAATAATGGAGTCCCAGGGTTTTTCCAAGCGTTGTAAAATAATTAGCTGCCGTGCCTCGGGGTTATGGCTCTGTTCGTTAAAATATTAATAGCCTCTAAACGATTTCCTCTTATAATAATAAGTCAAAACTCCTACATCTTGTGATTAAGTGGTTAACAACTATGGAAACACTTTAGGCCTTAAAAAAATTTAAATAAATAAAAATGGAAATGCACATTTGGATTCTGGCACGCCATCTTTAACAGGCTGGGGGTATTTAGCTCTGTTTAAAATTGGGTGGAACTCAATATTTAATGTTCATTTAATAAAAATACTATATTTGAAAATGTTTGCGGTCTTGTTAGATTTAATACAATCCAACCTGCTTAAGCAAACTCGTTAACATTTGAAATAACACAAATTTAGTCCTGATTAGATGCAGTGACCAGCACAGCTTTTAACACACCCTGTGTGTACTCAAATTTAAAAAAAATTGCAGTAACAATTACTGGCACTTTATATCACCTCCTTCTCTATTCTAATCCATATCTGGGCTTGAAAAGGGCCTCCTACCTTTAGCCATGTTCTGCAGGTCTCTTTCGTGCACGCTGATGTCGATGCGTAAAGCTCCATCGGCTGCGCACAAATAAAAAAGACTAACAATAAAAACCTGAATAACTGTAACACTGTAAAAAGCTGCTGAATAAAAGCATCAAACCAGCCCAAAGCGGTCAGATGTGGCGATATTAAAAAGTAAAGATGATTTTTAAAACACCAGATAACAGAATGATTAACGACCTTGTCTGTCCTTCTGCTCCTGGTAGGACGTTGCAGTGCGCTGGGTCTGTATTTCCGACACGTGGTGAACACCTAGAAGTGAACAAGCCACAAACATTTTCAGTTAAAGGACGAGGAGACGCTCCCGCTCGCATTAATAACCCGGATCGGTAATTACCGTTTGATCTGCGGGGACTGCTCGATTGTTTGGACCCAAACGTGGAAGGCTCGTTCAGAAGCACGTGGACGTCCTTTTCATGAGCGTACACCTGTAAAAGGAACAATCGTGTTTAATAGCGGCACAGCAATTATTGGTCATTTGGCGCACGCAATTTAGGCTCTTTTATTTTTTAAGAAAATAAAAGGAGTGGCTTGATGTGAAGATTGCGAAAGAAGCGGGGTTATTAAAGTATTTTGATTTGAATTAATATTTCTACAGATCTGTGCAAATTGGGATACAGTGGTTTAATTAACATTGAAAACAGAAAAAACAGTGTGTGTGTGTGTGTGTGTGTGTGTCTATTAAAAAATGTTGCTGTAACTGAATTTAGAGAGAATCGTGGGCCTCGACAGTTTGCTCAGGCAGTTTCACTGCAGGTGGTCCAAACACTCCCCACTAACCACTCTTCCTACTAATATCTATAATAAATAATAATCACATATCTACATCTGGAATTTCCTTTCTCAAAGTCTGAATGAGGCTAATATGTTTATGCACTCTCTAATTCTCTAATCTTATTTTCGACAACTGTGACAATTCAACTCGCCCCGAGGGGATCATTAAAGTTTCATTTAATCTAATCTTACTTCATGAAGAGGGGAGCCATTACGCATCTGTCTGTCCTCATCCGATGACCCAGTGTGAGCGGAGTCCTCCGGTGATGCTGCGACCGCCCCGGGGCTTGAGGCTGCATCGGCCTGGTCCTGACTCTCCTCAGCAGCCGAGCACACCCGCTCCGGTACAGGGGAGTCGCGGTGGTCTCCTCCCGGTGATATCCGGATCGGCTCCTCTTCGTCTTGTCCCCGGTTGGACTCCACGTCCACGTCCGGGTCGTCGTCGTCGTCCACCACGCTGTCTCTGTCCGGTGATATCGATCTGTAGCTGGAGCTCTCGCTGATAAAATCCGGGGACAGGTAGCCGGGGCGCATCCCGTAGGAGTCCCGGTTGCCGTACAGTTTGGCAATGGTCTCTGCGTCTTTGACGACGGGTCTGAAGGCGGAGATGTAGCTGATTTTCCTCTGAGAGGTTTCGTCCCCGGACTTGTCCTCGTCGTTCCGGGTGGAGGAGGACTGGGAGCTGGAGCAGCGCTCTCCACCGTCCTGCTGGTGGTGAGGGTGGTGGTTGGTGTCTTTTGGTGTGTTTGCGCCCCTCTCGCTCTGGTCCGACAGGTCGAGTTCGGCCTGCCGGACGCTTAGCAGCTCCGGGGGAGGTTTGGGTGGGGAGCCCGGGTAGGGCGGCATCGGTAGGCCTCCAGCTCCAGGCCAAAACATGGGGAAGGCCGGGTAGATCGGATCCTTTGTGCCGGGCCAAAACACACCGGGGACGTTGTTTTTGTTCGCGTCAGGCACCCCGTCGCTCTTTTTCTGACACAGCCCATAACTGGGGAAGCCGTAGGGGTGGTGAGGGAACAGAGGTGGGGGGATTTTCTGGAGCATGCCAAAGCTCTTGCTGGGCACCGGGATGACCGGGTAACTCCGTTCGCCCCTCGCCAGACTCAGGTTGTTGCTCCCCTGATCCTCGTCGCAGCGCAATGTTTTGTGGGGGATCTCCGGGGAGCTGCTTTGAACCAGGCTGGACGAAGCCTGTGATTTCATGGCCGAGGACATCCCCGAGCCGCTCATGGGCAGAGTCCTCTTTCTGCTCCCCCCGTTGAACATGGCCTTCACGTCCTCCCACGCGTGGCAAATATCCTCATTGGGTTTTTTTTCCGTCAGTTTCAAGTGGCGTCTCCACGAATTGAAGTTGGCCGCGTCCGGCTGCAGATACTTGGACTCTGGGGTGCGGTGGGAGTGGAAAATGAATTTATTGGGAGAGAAATACATGTTGCAAAAGCTGCACTTTATGCACTTCGCTCTGGAGCTGTTGTATCTGGCTGGTATAAAGCTGCCCCTGCAGCCCCACGCGCACTCGTGAGACACGTCAAATGCAAAATTTTCTGGTAGCTTTGGCGGGCTGTGCGCTCCCAGGAAGGACTTGCAGAGCCTCTCGGCCTCCCTTTTGGTGATCATGCCGCAGCGCCTGGAGGAAATGGGCATAGCCCCGGCCCGGCGCAGGAGCTCCAGCTGCACCGGCGTGCACTGCACACAGGTGATGCCCAGAGCCACCCGGCGGTTGTGTATCTCGTTGTAGCTGTAGTTTTTCAGCAAGGTGTTGGAAATCTGCGCCAGACACAGTCTCTCCTTGCCGTCTATGACCAGAGACACGATGGGCACCCCGTACAGGGACGTCTCACTCACTTGGTTCGGTTTGAGGGAGCCGGGGCTGGAAAAGCTCTGCGCGTCCTGCTTTAAACTCGGGGAAGAGCTGGCGTCTCGTCCCGCGTCTCGAAGCTGTCCGGGCATCGACTCCATCCCTGGAAGCCTGTGAGTCAAAGAGCCACAAGACGGTGAACCGGAGGCCCGTGGGTTTGTTTACGCACGCACAATACGTTTACCGTGTTCTGAATCTTCGCATGACTCAAGTCTGCGAGAAAAAAACATGACAGAAAACGAATAAAAAATACTTTAAAACGCCTAAATAATAACCATTTAAAAAAGCAAATATTAAATATATATTTCCGTATTATTATAATCGGCATTGACAAAAAATTATATATATATAAAAGTAATTATTACTATTGTGTCATAATTAAAATGAAGCAATAGCAGAGGGCCTTTTAACTGTTGGAATAATAATAATAATAATAATAATAATACTTTTTTAAGTGAAATGAATTAGACGTATTAATTATTTCAGCATGATTTCCGTGCTCTCGGCCTCCTCTCCTCTCCTCTCCTGTCCTGCAGGCTCCTGCGCGTTGGTGGATCTACTTCTACCTCTACTCTTTATCCTGAAATCGGCTCAGCAGTTAAGGGGGAACTACTTAAGGGTCACATAAGAATCTTATAGGTGGATAAGGACAGAAGGAAAATGCAGCCTGAGCTGCGCCAATGCGCTTAGCGGAGAGGAAAAGAACAACTATAAGCCGCTTTCCCGGGAGCTAATTACACAGGTCCAAGCGTGCGTCTTTGCATTGTTAATAAAAGACCAGGCCCATATATAATTAAAGCTTCTGCGCAGATTAGCCGCAGACGGCTGCTCGAAATTAGGTTGAAGCGGGCCTATCTCACGTTCCCCTGCGCGTACTTAACTTTCTGCGTCTCTTGTGCCAAAACGCACGCAAACCCCTGCTTTTATTTTGTTACTATTTTGAAGTATTACGAAGCCACTTATACAGCCGAGTTACGGTCAAATCGCGAGAAATTAAATTAAATTAAATGAACTGTTGTAAATTGTTGTTTTAATTTTAGGCTGAATTTGGTGATAAGGAAAAAAAAAACAGATACATACCTTTCTCTCCTGTAAAAGCAACACACCGTAGGGGAAGTCAGGCTGGGAAATCAATATTAACAAAAAATAAAATGAAAATAAACAGATAAAAATTGAGAGAGTCCAGAGAGAGAGAGAGGATGGAGAAAAGAAGGCGCACTGGCAGTGAAAGCGCTGAGGAGGAGCCTTTATTTCAGTGCATTTCAGGGCAGGCAGCAGCACGCGGGACCTCCATCCTGTCGGAGCACGGGGAGGTGACTGGCGTGCAGACAGGAAACACATGGAACCTCTCTCTCTCCCCCCTCTCTCTCTCTGTGTCTTGTCATGCTGGTGTGTAATAGCTCTCTCTCTCTCTGCAATTCTCTCTCTCTGAGTCTCACCCTCTCTCTCTCTCTGCAGCTCAAACATGATCAGAAACAAAAATATCAATTAGGCCCCTGCTGACCCCAGATGGAAAATCATTTTGGCCCTCAGACTTGTGATTATATATTTATATATTTATTTATTTGCTATTATATATAAATTAACAAGGAAACGTGACATCATCGGAGATATCTGCACAAAGACACCAAAATAAATTAAAAGTATAACGCCGCAGTCGTGACCCTTTTCTGAACCCAGTCAAGGACCCTCTAGGGGGCCTCCACCCGGATCCCATAATGTTGTCGGGGAGGTAATCACCGCTGGTCTTAACAGATCAGGCTCGGTGTGTATTAATGATAAGCTCCGATCTAATCACGCAGATCTTGTATTATTTCCACCGAAGTTGGAGCTCACCGACAAACCAGAGTGGCACAGTGGAGGGCACCAGGAATGAGTAAAGGCCCGGGCTCATCTATCAAGTTACACGGCCATCTGTTCGGCTTCCACGCCGGCCACACAAATCAATCCGAGGCTTTGGCGATTAAAAAAAAGAAGCAGAAAGGGGGGAAAAGTCAGAAAGGAGGAAATGAAAGACAAAGCATGCAGTGAAAGACGCTTGGACCTGGAAGTGACTGTTTAGAGTCTTTGCGTGTAATCTGGAGTGAGCTCATGATGATGATGATGACGCCTCAGGCTGTCACACACACACACACACACACACACACACACACACACACACGGATCCACAGAATACTTGATTTAGTCCTGTAATAACCGGATCGATGGATAATAGTGTCACTGAGATAATACCACGCCGTTTTAGAGCAATATTTGGAAATCAAGTAAATGATACAAAGTCAGATTTGCTTTCCTACATCATCACACTGATGATCAGCCACACCTTTGTCTCAGGACTACATCCTTTCAGAGGCTAAATTAAAGTAAACAAAACAAAACAAAACACATCTCCTACATCCAGCACTGTGATGTCACATAAAGACGGCCTTTTCATTGCGCTTACCTGACAGCGCGATATTACACGGCCATAAAACATCTCACTCAATGCACCTTTAGTCCCAGTTCCAGTCACACAGAGAGAGACATGCTGATGCACTATTTCTCATGTTTATTGTTCTCACTAATCAGCATCGGGACTCCATTATTTACACTGTCTAAAAAACAGAAGTTCATCTAAAAGTTCACTTGTGGAAGATGAAACATTAACTTCTAATCAACAATCAGAGAGGAGTCAGATTTGACTCATTACGTTCGATACAAATAAATTCTCTGATGCGGTTTGAGGAACATTCGCAGAAAAAAGACAGAAAGGTCTCACAGCTCCTGCGTGACCTGCTCCTCAGATCAACTCAGATGTTTCCTCTGTAAATGATGACGTGTTAAAAGCCGGGCTGAAGCCGGTGCTTTGGCTCATTTCACAGACAAACCAGCTGCAGAACATCCCCAGAGTGCCCCGCGCATGACAACTTTACTGGGCACTTATTGCGGGGCGGAGGGTGAGCAAAGCTCGGCTCTGCCGTCGCACCGACCGCTGCACAAACACGCACTGAGAGCAGCCAGGAAGCGGAGCAGCTCGTGGCGAATAAAACCGGGACATGCTTCACACTCTCGAGCTGAGTGCCTGCGCGTGGAGAGTGCATGAAGTGTGGCTTGAAGTGCAGAGCGAGTGACGAGCGTGTATGAAGTATCATCAGCCCGCGTGCAGCCTGAGCTCCCCAGCTTTACCTCCCTGCAATATTGATGCTGAACCTGATCCTAAGCGCATCCTCTCCTCTTTCACCATCAAGAGCCCCCCCCTCCACACACACACACACACACACCCGCCCCACCCCAGCAGCCCCCCGCCAATAATTACAATTTTATACTGTAATTATTCCTCTCTTTTAATTATTTAGACCGCCGACTTGAATGCAGCTATTGTCGCCGCGTATTCCGGGGGAAACGTGAGCTGACGTGGCTGGCTCAGCAGCGAGGGGGGTTTTTAATTAGACATTTCAGCGGTAATTTTAGGCGAGCTCTTACTGCTGGATGGCCTACAAATTAGCGGGCCTCATTGATATGCGCCCAATTGTTTAAACAAACCTTTAACCTAAAATATTAATGCGCCTCAGCTCACCACAGGTGAACTGCTGGGACTATTTGGCCTAAACACAACAGCGTTTTGTTATTTATTTTTGTATTTATCGACTGGTTGATTTATTGATTGTTCTGTCTAATCATCTTTTGGTTCTCACTTTGTACTCTTTCCTTTTCTCTTTTTTTTTCTTTTTGCTCATTTATAACCGGAACACTGGAGACTTTGGCGCAAAAGTCCAGGGGGACAAAACACCACACCACGTGGGCAAATCCTGGTCCTCGGCTCTCTCCCCTTTCTCTTTACTGTCTTCTGTCTTTCTCACTCTTATTATCTGCTCCAGTTTATTCAGAATTTAAAGTGGTGACGAAGAATGTAACCTTTCCCACTCTGCACTGGGAAAGTTTCCATCCTCTTTGTTTTGGCTCATTATGATTTTTTTTTGTATTTAGGCGCTTAAAAAGCGTCTCTCTGTGTTCTGTCGAGCACTTTGAAATAAAATAATTTACACAGACAAAAACCTCGCTTCATCATCCTCCTTTAAACTCTGTGCTGAAGAAATGTGACAGTGATTTCTATCATATTCAGCTGGGACACAATTTATGTCTGTTTTTTTTTTTTTTCTTTTAAGCTCGATTAATTTTATTGATTTATTGCCTTATTAACACCCTCCCATTTAATCGTCTGTTTTTTACCACTTTTTGTAATGTCCAGTGCAAAAAAAAAAAAAAAGTAAATAAAATGTCTGAAGGCTCTTGTCAAAAACCCCCACTGTGGGGAAACAAATGTGTCTAAAAAGAAAAAAGAAAAAAAGTGCATTAGAAAAAACTGCAGTGTTCAAACACTGCGTTTTTTTTCTGCCTTTGTGGGACTGAAGCTAAAGCATATTCATACTTTTATGCTTTTATGCTTGAATCCTGTCACGTGACTGACAGAGATAAATCAAGCCCACCTCAATCAGGACAGATTTAATAAGAGGCCAAATGTTTTATAATTAACAGTTGTATCAGCACCCTATAAAAGCGTGACCCCTATAAATCCCATTTTAGAGACCAATCAATCCTCCTCTCGGACTAAAGGGCCTATTGATCCCTCCCTGCTCGGCTCACTTAAACACTTTCTCCGCATCCTTTTTTTTTTTGTTTCCAGTGAAAAGAGCATTTCGATCGCACTTTTTTTATTGGAGGAAAGAGTGCGGGGAAGCGATGCCTCGAAAATTAAACGGTGACATTTTAATTACAGGACATTGATAAAGGGATCTGGGTAATGGCTGTGTACATGGCGGCCACTCATTGTCCCGCCTGATGTGCTAATCAAGTCGGACTGCTCTGGGAAAAAAAAGGTCACCGGCCGGTACAAAAGCGCAGAGGCAGCTCGGTGGGATTTTGGGAATATGAAGGTCCGGGAGTGGCAGAAATGAAGACGCATCTCCAAACAAAAGCGCGGTCAATATCCCGGAGAGAGGCCCGCCAGATGAGATCATGGAGCGTCCAAATATTAATCCCAGACATATTATCGCTATAGGTCACACGAAGCAGCAGCCATAGATCATCTGATGCTACAATTTACATGTGCCAGAGATCGTCTGTGACAGGCAGAGCTGCTGCAACACTGCCGGACTGTCACCGTCAGAGCTCCCTGCAGGCTGAAGACTGCGGAAATACAGTGATGTGACAGCACGTGTGTGTTAGAAGTTCATGTAACATCAAGGGGCTAGCACAGTTTTAAATACTCCGGAGTTAATCGTTGCATTACCCACTAACAAATCCCTTTTGTCTTATAAATCTTTCATGGCCACGACTACAATTGACATGGAAAAATATAATCCTTCAAAATTCTGAGGGTTTCTCCTTTATTCGTGACGAAATCCAGAAAAATAAGCTTGTGTTTCTTTGTTGGAGTATTTGACCACTTAAAAACCGTTCAGGTTTAATCTGTCACGTCAAGCCTGAGCTGCTGTGATTCAAATTTAAAGCTTGGGTAAAACAATTATTGCCGTTTAATATTGATTTAAATGTGGCTAAACCCATAAAGCACTGCATTCTGGCACAGCGTTAAAACTCAAAATAACTACCCGATTGAGAAAATAGGTTTTATTAGACTAAAGCAGCTACTGAGAAAATATCTGGTTTACTGAAAACTGACTATGAGGGAGATTCAGATGTAAATAAAAGAAGTAGTGCAGCTAGGCCTCCATCATCTGGGTTGAGCCCATGCAGGTGCAAACAGTGGTTTGGGACCCTTCATGGGTTAGCGTGACAGCTTTTTACCTCCCAGAACAATATTTATGTGCTCATATCTGAAACAAAAAGTCAAGAGTTCACCAAAGTGTTGAACAGTTCACTGATGTTTCCACCAAATTTCACAGCTTTTTAAGGAATAGCTGTGCTGAGAGAATAGTGTAGGAGTCATCAGAGTGTTTAAGATGTGTGTTTCTACACAGCCATCTTCTCTACACAGTCCATCCAAATGTTGTTGCATATTTCAAGTTGGGACCAGCTAACAGTCCGAGACAGCCTTCCCTCAGTCTAATCCCCAGACTTAATGAACGGCTCATTAACACGGCTTACAACTAACAAGGACACTCAGATGGGATTCATGGTACTGCACTCGTGTCCTTTTGTGTAGGTATTTGCTTATGCAGAGTTAAGGATTGTGGGTATGCAACCTACACAGGTGGGCTTGCGTGCATGTCTCCAGACCAGAACATGTCTGACGCAGTAGATCACAGAAGCTTAAAGTTTCACAAGAGTCTGGCCAGTATTCTCGGAGGAGGAGTGATTCTTGTGAATTGCAGAGGGACAGATGATTAGCCATGAGATAAGCTTTTCAGTGCTTTGGCCAGATGAGGGTCCAATCATGAATGACACCATGTGTAGGCTGGATGATGATGAGCTGAAAAAGTGAGCCTCGGGAGGAAAGAGAGCAACAAGTGAGTTCATGATGAAGGGGAAAAGACCACAGAGAGTGGCTGCAGTAGACGCTTTTCATTGTTGTTTAACGCTCAGTTTCACTTCAGCTCTTTGTACGTTAGAGCTTCAACCTTCTTCTCAGTGTTTGAGTACCCAGAGGGAACTGACACAAGCACAAGGAGAACATACAAATCCCACTCAGAAAGACCAAGCTGGAGTTTGAACCACGAACCTTTTTGCTGGGCAGCAGGAAAATTTAACCACAGCACCACTGTACAAACCCACCACAATGTAAAATGGCAAACAGGTTAAAAATGACACCAGAACTTTAAAGTGCTGTGAAAGGCTGACATTGGCAAGTGTTTTTCAGCCATTTCCATCAATCTCATTTCTTATTATTTAATTTCAAAGAGCATAACAGCCAAGTGTCTGCTGATTTTCAACAGTGCTGTTGGATTACCATTTTAAAGCCTTGGGTTGGGGATTTTGGCAGCTGCTATTGTGGCCTTTTTGAAAACAGATGTCATGAGCAAGGATGTGATGAGAAACTGAGGGTAGAGCACACTTATGCTAGAGCCACAGTAGAGAAAACAGTGGTTGGAGTCCACAGCATGACCAAAGTTACCACGATCAATGAACTTGCAATGAATTTGCCTTTGACATGGTTTCTTTGAAAACGGGGACCAGGTCTGCAATCCCTCGCAGTCAGCTTCTGTCCTCAAAGCAGCTTTGGTGCATCAAGATGGTGAAAACTGGCAATAAGGCAGAATCAGTCAGCTATCACTTTGTGACTGAATGGGGTCAAGTTGGCATTTAGAGTATTTGTGATAAAGCTGCAACTAACTGAGATAAAGTGTTGAAAATCACATTCTGTTCCTATCTCCAAACACATACAATATAGTCACAATAATTACTAACCTTCAGATTAGGGCTGCCACAAACGATTATTTTGATAGTCGACTAGTCACCGATTATTTTTGCGATTAGTCGACTAATCAGATCATGCATCCATTGGACGTAAAATGTACACCTGAAAATATGTTAAACGTTTATTTTGTGACCCAGAAAGAATAATAATTGTAATATTAAAACTAACTAGCTGCCGCCATTGTTGACAACTGCGCTGGGCCGCGCTATGAATTCTGGAACACAGTTTCTTCTTCTTCGGGGTTTAACGGCAGCTGGCATCCTTGTACATGCAGTGCTGCCATCTTCTGTTTCAGTCTGTTATTACACTCTTAAATACTACTACTTATTCCTGCGTCTTTTGGGATCTTACAAAGCTTCAAACGACGCGTCGACTATTAAATTAGTCGTCGACGATTTTAATAGTCGACGTAATCGTGACTAGTCGACTAATCGTGGCAGCCCTACTTCAGATATCCAGGCAGAATTTCATAGATGAGAAGCAGAATTTCAAAAATTACCCCTTAAATAGTCACGTAGTTGCTGCAGGAGGGGGATTTAACTGCAATGACATCAATGCTTGTCAAAGGAGTTTGCAAAGAAAGGCGTCTGGACTTCATTAAGTTGCTTGAAGACGTTTCACCTCTCATCCGAGAAGCTTCTTCAGCTTGTCCCTCCTTGGGGGGATACTCCCACTGGGTTTAAATCTGGGACTCTCGGCCATTTGACCTTAGAACTGAAGAAGCTTCTCGGATGAGAGGTGAAACGTCTTCAAGCAACTTAATGAAGTCCAGATGCCTTTCTTTGCAAACTCCTTTGACTACGATGACCTGGATGACTGAGAACCTTCACAGACAGACATCAATGCTTGGCAACCTGGCTTTAGGAACACGACCAGTTGGCAACCAGTTGAGTGGATTCCCCCATTGCAGAGAAGCATCACAGACTAGATTAGTTGAAAATGCTGATAATCTGTCTGTGATTATAAATGAGATTATTTGCAAACCTTCACCAGTTTGTCTCAGAGTGACTGTAGTCAGTCTGAGTCGGACGGCAACTGTTTGGTGACAGGTTGCCTCCACCAGGCGATTCGCTCAAACACCTTGGGATCGAAAGGGTTGCCTAAAAATTGAAGGTGTCACACAGTCAACCTTTAGGGAACCAGTCGGTATTTAAAACTACTTACAATTGGTCTCCAACAACAAAATAACTTACTGGAATCACTGGGCAACCTTACAAGTCTTGCTAGTTGCCCAGGAGCTGCCGTCTTATTTGTACTCCAGTGTGACTGAGCTATTTTACAGCAGGGAAAACTCAGAGTTAAGCACAACATGCTTTATCTTCTGTTTCACTCTAAATAAGATCATAGTTTCCAGAACTTGACACCATGTTGTGTTTAACAGGACTTGAAACTAACGACTGAGGCCATAACTTCATCATGGGAGCATTTACTGAGTTATCAAATTAAGAAAGAAGTTGGTTATTTTTTTCATTGACTTTTATACAATTTGACTGCTTTAGGCAAACAAAAGATTTGCCCCCTGCTGGACATAAGACAGATTGCAGGTTCAAGGCACTTACACACTGGCTTCACCTTTCAGCTACTTCCATCATTTATAAAGTCTATATCGACTGTTTGATACTGAACTTTTGTTTGAAAAACACGTTCCACTTATGCTCACTCATTGTTCAACTTAAACAGATCATTGTAATGTGTTACACTTACTATAATCATAAATTCGATTGAGTCCAAAATGCATTTCATGCCTTTGGTAGAGCCTTGACTTGATACCAGAGGACAAGGCCATATCTCCATTAGTCACTGGTTACCAGACACTTTGTGATTTTTATTTTGGCCACATTAATTCTGATTTTGACTAATTGAATTCAATTGTCCGTGTGAGCCGTGAGAGGAGGTCAAACCCTTTCCCGGAATGCATTTATTTAAAAATGCCATTTATTAATACAACATGCATGTCTTCTCGTCTTTTGTTTCAAGAATCTTTGTTCTATTTTCTAGTCTAGCTACAGTACACAGTATTGAGTATTAGTAGCATTTAGTGAGTATAGTTGTTTTTTTAAAATTTCTTATTACTGGCTTATAAAATTCAGCGCTGTAAAGTGTTTTCCTTTTTTTATTGCTGCATATTTAGAGTTTATTAACTACATTATAAGGAACTTTGAAGTCTCTTCATTGGCACCATGCGTCCCATGTTTTAGGACAACTCTCTCATTGATCTTATAGCAATGTGTCCAAGGTTGTTTTTTCTAAAGATACCATTGCAGGTAAAGTATCTCTCACCTCCTGAGGATCGGGTAACCTCAATCAGAAAATCATTGTGCTGAAGACAGATTTCATTAAATGACCAAATAAAGCTGGGAAAGAATTTCTGCATAATCAGATCATGCCAAAGTATAGACGGGTTTTTAATTCTCACTGTCCTTTTCCTTTCTGGGACTTCTTTCAAAGAGCTGTTATACATTCAATACAACACAGCACTGACTGAAAGCGTGCTGCTTAGACCTATGTCACAAAATGCTTTCATAGCTCTGCTGCATTACACACAGCTGCATAATTATCAAATTAAGCTGCCTGCCAATAGCTGTAGAGCTGCTTTGAAACAGAAACTTTTATGAAAAGCACCGTACAAGGTCTCTGACCGAGGAGCAAAGTATGACTTAGATTAAGTGCCACAACAGAGCTGTGAAGGCCACAGCTCTGTATG
The DNA here is from genome assembly GCF_001858045.2 of Oreochromis niloticus. NCBI lineage: Eukaryota > Metazoa > Chordata > Actinopteri > Cichliformes > Cichlidae > Oreochromis > Oreochromis niloticus. The sequence goes on from NC_031965.2 coordinate 12,239,549, forward strand.
GAGGCCGGGGAGGATATGAATAATCATTAGACAGTTTATTTAATATAAGAGTGACAGCAAAAATAATGATTTTGTGATCTTTACATTAGCTCTTTTTCTTGAGATCATACGCACTTGATGCTTGTAATGTCAGAGTTCAGCTCGATGCGGCAAAAGTCCACAAGGTAAAGCAAAAATTACAATTTTACTTACAAATGTTATAAAACCAGAAGGGATAGCAAACAGGAGGCGCAGGAAGAGACCGAATGCAGAGCAGCAGAGAGGTAAGTCTGGGGAAGTTGGGTGTGCGAGCTGGCAGTGGGTGCACAGAGATCCAGAGGCAGAGGGGGGTTCTGGAGTGCAGGGAGGGTGGGAACAGGATGACTGGATAACTCTGTACATGGCAACAGGTTAGCCGCGTGAGGTGGAAGTAGCCTCCTGTGGACAGGTGTGGCATTGCCTGACTCATGAACAGACTGTTAAGCCGTCGAGAAGTGCAATTTATCCCAAACCCACACTTCCTTCTGAAGGACATTTTAAAAAGCAGCTGTCTTTTGAGGCCAGGACTAGGTGGGAAGGTGCTAGATGAAAGTTGGGGGAGGAAGGAGGCAGTTTGATTGGTTGCTAGCTTAGCGGAAAGTTGGTTGGGGGCCTACTGGGGGCTAGCTAAATTTAGGGATACCATCAGGGAGAGGGCGGGGTCGCGAAAACATACACATACACATTTAAATTACATATTTAAATAGAGAAAAATATTTTAGTCATTGGACATCTGGATCTGGAATTAACTCACTGGACTGCTTATGTGCTAGCTTGACTGCTCACTGGGCTAATCACTTTTTACAGAGTTATTAGCTGTTTTCAAGTAGTAGTTATTGGTGGATTTAAAATGTATATTTCCATATGAATTGAGCCCTTCTGGATTCAGAAACTTGCTGTTGTTCCAGTGGTTTTGTTAATTCCCACTGTGGAGATGTACAAGATTTTAAACATGGCAAAAAGATACAAACACAGTGTCAGGGTGCACGTCTTATTGGCGGTATTCATGTTTTAAAGTCCTTCATCAATACTGTCAGTCCAACTCAAGTCTACAGGCAGGATAGCCTTGTCTAGGGTCAAATAAATGGAAGATATTTTGTCAATAAGTCCTTCATTAATAATAATTGAATTGATTTTTATGTGCATTAAGCCTCTAACTGAGGCTTATCTCTGCCTGTTTTTTATTTTTTTTGTATTTATATATCTAGTTCTCACATTCATAACGCTAATTTTGCACTTAAAAGCTATGATTTGTTTCAATTACCATTAAACTGCACGAGTTCAGATACACTGTTTAACAGTCAGTACATATCCACCTTCAACCAAACTGCAAAAGAAACAAAAATTCAGTAAATTCCCCTGACTGAAAGACTACAATTAAACCTTTAAATGAAGAAATTATGAAGCGCGACGAGTTAAAAACAGCACAAGATGATGTTAAATACACAAGATTGGTTTACTTTTCTAACCTCAATCAAAAAGTAGTTGTTAAAGTAACTGATTCTGTTACTGGTGGACCCTCATCCTCTTTTCCTCAACGCAAAGCTATCTGAAAACTTTCTCACTAATTCTGTAAACGAGGTGGAGAAACAGTTACCACATCCAGCCTGATCCTTGAGTTCGGTCTATTCCCCGTGTTAATTCTGCTTCGTTTAAACAGTTTCATCCAATTACATTTTCAGTGAGAGTGGAGTCTAACAAAGAACTGCTCCTCCTGCTTCCAAGACATCATCACACCGGCCTGCTCAAAGCATTTCCCACCTTTAACCCGGCAGATTTTAAATAAATTCTCTTTAAAACATGCGGTTATTCACCCACTGCTAAATTCACCTAATTTGCACCCTGTAATTATACACCAATCTCAAAATTGTCTCTTTTATTTGAGGTTCTGGATAAAGTAATGTAATCTCCAACTGTACCTTTCATGAATGATAAACACTGTTTGCACTCTTATTTGAGCACTTCATTGAGACAACATTGTCTACTGTTTCAGTGATCACAGGAGTTGTCTCATCTTCCATTAGATTTTGCCGCTTGTCTTTAGCTCAGAGGTCTGGGAGGGGGTCACTGACTTAAACCCTGACAGGGTGTAAGTTAACTTTGCATCAGAATAGAAGTGAGGAAACATCTCGTCTGGCACAGTTCAACTGTCAGCAAAGATGGAGGAAAAACAAATCAGATTTTGACCTTTCGTGGCACCAGATGGACACTCAGATAATTAACAGGGTTTTTTTATTCACTTAGAAACTAAAATAAATGTGTGTACACAATTAGATAGTTTTAATAGTTTTCAAAAGGCTACGACCACAACTGAAAAAAAAAAAGTTGGGATCCTGTGTAAAAGGTAAATAAGAAAGGAATGCAATGACTTTTGAATGATTTATTCACAAAATAACAAACGCTTAATTTGAGACTTTTTAATATATCATGAAAAATATTAACTGAATTTGTATTTGATTGGAGCTACGTGTCTTAGAAAAGTTGGAATGAGGGCAACATAATGCCGGAAAAGTAAGAAGTGGTAAAAAGAAACAGCTGGAGGAAATTTTTACAGCTAATTAGGTTAAGTGGTAACAGCTCAGTAACATCGGTGGGTATAAAAAGAGCAAGGTTCAATCTGCAAAAAAAATATGAAACAATTTCAGAAAAATGCTCCTCAGTGTAAAACTTTGCATTATTCATTATCTGCAGTGCATAATATGGCAAAAAGGTTCCGAGAATCTGGAGAAATCTCTGTGCGCAAAGGACGAGGCTGAAAATCAGCATTGGACACCTGTGATGTTCAGGCCTTCAGGCGGCAGTGCATTAAAAACAGGCATTTAGATGACTGCATGGGCTCAGCACTGTGCCATCATAAATGTTAAGGGTTAGACATCCCTGACATATACAGACTTTTTTTTATTGGGAAAGCCATCTATGTCCACTGTGAACAACCACTGCATTTATCTGAGCTCTGGGTTGCATTAGTATATTTTAAATTCTGTGACATTCTTGTTTGGAGGTCTTTCATGACCGCATCCTTCAGATCCAGAGTCTTCACATCTAAGCATTTGTATCATTATAAGGCAGCAGTGATGTATTTATGAATGCACTGTACCATAGAAATTTCCTGGCTTTTGTTTTTACTGGTGTGCTTTATGAAAACATTATGAATTAATTCATAACATCGTTCTATCAGGATCAGTTGGAAGTCTTGACTTCTGTGGGCAAACATCCATGTTTTTACTTTTCCTCATCTAATAAACTACAAAGGGCTTACAGCAGAGATAAGAACTTTTTGTTTTGGAGGTAATGAAGTTTAACACCAGAAGCAGAAGGTGTGCCGGGTTATCCAAAGGTCTCCTTCGTGAATGTGTTGTTTTTTTTTAAGTTAAGGAAAAGGAAAGTCGAGGATGTCCTTGATGCTTTAAGAGGAAAAATAAAACGTTATCTAAATACAGTCATTCTGTGGGATTGCGTTTGTCTGTGCTGAGCTGCTTTTCCCAGGCTATGGCACAAATTAATAACCAAGAATAAAGCAGATGTTAATTAAAGGTTGACTGAGATTAATTATGAAATGCAAATTATAAATGAACTTAGGAGAGATGGGTGCTTTCAGGTTTGGGTCATTCTATGGCAAGACGTGTAAATGTCAAACTCCTAATGAAGAAAGCCTCATTTTCTTACATACTTTACACCGCGAGAAGAGTTTGGGCCGCGTCCTAAAGACTTTTAATGTCTAGGTATTATAATTGGAATAAAAAACACAGTCAGGCTGGTTATGCTTTATCATCTGTTGACAGTTTATTAGGGACGTCAGGCTAGAACCAGTGCTGTCTAATGGCTCGATCACACTAGAGTAATAACGCGATGGCCGGGTCTTTGCATTGCATTTACATTTTTTTCTTGCATGTAGTTGCGGTGAACAGCTGGTTGCTCAGAGGTGGAGTTGCATTGCATAGTTTGCCTGGTGGGAGGCAACCTGTCTCCAAACAGCTGTGGTCCAACTCGGAATGACTGCAGTCACTCTGGGACAGATTGGCAAATAATTGTCGTCCAATTTATAAATACAAGCAGGTTGCCAATAAGCACAACTGCTACGTGTCTCTTCTCTGATTCTATTCTCATATAAAAGCAAGGTTTCTGAATGCTGTGTAACTTTGTGCATCCTGCACCAAAGCACCAAATCTGCTTTGTAGACAACAACAGACTGCAAGTGATTGTAGGCCTAGTCCCTGAGATGCTCATTGCATGCAGTCGCACTAATTTTCATTGTGCCGTGTTGTCCAACCAGGTGACGGTAGCATGATGAAACAGTCTTGGAGCCTTTGTAAAGGTATGTGTTGAGGTGTTTGCTTAAATTCAACAAGAGACACTCAGTTTACTTAATGTTTCACACATCATGGAGATGGACCACAGCTGTAGCTTTTTAGCTGCACACATTAACTTTATGATCAGCTTGTTCCTTCATAGTTCATAGCCAGACTTGAAAAGATCTACAATTCCCCCACAGAAACAGAAAAGTAAAAAAACCAAAACCAAAAAAACAAGCTGCCCAAAATAAGTGCTGGATAAGTCAGAAGGATATTTATATTAAAGCGTTAAATCATCACAGAACTACGCCTTTAAACTGATGCACCTCGTTTTTCCTTCAAAATAAAACCCTGACTGAGAAACAGCAGCCTTCAACAGTCAAATGTCAAGCGAACGATAAAAATTCACATGTAGCCAAGTTACTGTTTAAATACATTTTATTTATTATGGCTGGAATATGTGCCAACATGGATAATTACAGAAAGGCCATAGTCAGACAGCAACATCACAGCACGAGTATCTCTGCTGGGTCTCATCACTGACTTGTTCTGAAGTTTAGGAGGAAACAAGAGAAACAGAGCAAGAGAGGAGCTTTTTTTTTTTAAATTTATGACAGATTCTTACTTAAAAGTCTGTGAGACCATTTCTGAATCATCACAGTGCACATCTTTTCAGAAATGTGAAATGTTGCCATCTTCATGGTTTCATTTGCTTTGCAAGAAAAGCCACCACACTGTTCATGAGCAGGGCAGCCTAGTATCATGTGGATGTCCCACCAATGTACAGTATTAAGTGCTGATTAAAAACAGAGTATAATGCAGAAAACATATACTACTCCTTGTGAAACTGTTGAAGAATCCCCATTGATGACATTTCAGCAACTGGAACATCTTCATATTATACTTTTCACCAGTTACAAGAGTGGTGAGGACTTTAGGAAAATAAATGGCATCTTGCACAGACATTTCTTCTAAAAAACTAAACTAGACAAAAAAATCAACATCAACAACAAAACAACTTGTAAAAGGTTGGACTTCCTTTTGCAGGCTTTTGAGGCAAATAGTGGCAATAAATGATTTATGGTGGGAGGACTCGTGAAGTTCTGACCGCAGCTGTTTCATGTCATTCCTCAACTGTTCTGTCTCAACTGTTTCCATCTAATAAAGGCAGAAAAATATCTTAAAAAAAGATTTACCTGCTGTAACACAATAATAATAATAATAATAATAAAAACCACACTGTGATGTCATGTTTTTCATACCAGATCAGTTAAACTGATATTAAACATAATTTAAGGTGTGACCACATCAAATTCACGGAAATCAGAAGAGGGCGCAATCACAACTTCCACTCGATAAACGTCCAGTGTTTGTCTGATGTTCACAGCTGGAACATCGGCTGCGGTACAGCGACTGTACCGAAAGCATGCAGTACATAGCTTACACTGTATTTCAAGACATTTTTGGTTTTTTTCCATTGTTTTTGTGTGTGAGAAATACTCAAATATGAACATTAATTAAATTGCAGTTTAAATGCTCCAATATGGATTTCTACACAAATTTTAATCAGTCACATGGGTTTAAAAACCTGTTCTATTTGGACTTGTGATTGACCTCACCTACTCTTACCTCTACATGATGGACTCAAACCTTAAACTGTAAGTGCACATCCACAGCGTTTGTGCTGCCACCTTTTACCATGAGAAAAGAGCAGTATTTGCCTAATTTTGTTACATGAGGAGGTTCAATCAGACGTGGGTCTCATGCAGGCCGTGCAGCTGCTCTAATGTGGGTGCTGAAATAAAAAGGAGGATCCGTGAATGCCACGCACAGGTAAGCAGCCTGTTCGGAGCTTTACGGTCACTGCTAACAAACCTGCTAATTGTTTGTCCATTTTTGACATGAAGTGCAAAATGATCAAAACTCAATAACACAGCAGCCTTCAGCATTTCCCACATTAAGAACAACACGATTACCCATCTGTGACGCTTCAATAAACATGCACTTTCAGTTTCTGATCATTCATAAAGGTTGTTGATTTACAACTTAAAGGATGAAACCGCGTTGAACTGAATTATAATAAACCGCTGGCTCATGTTTTGTTTGTTTTTTCCCGTTGCATTTGTTTCCATAGATTCACAAGCCGTGCGGGTCGCGCCATTGTAAGCTACGTTGGCTGTGAATACGTGGAAGCAATGCCAGTTAATTGCACTTAAGCATTACACATTTCATAAAAACCTTTCTGAAACAATTCATTTTAGTCACTCGGCCTCTTACATTTGCCTCATTCATGAAAAATCTATATAATTCACCGTCTATATCGTCTTTGGTGTCAAGTACACTGCATTAACATTTTCCCTTTACAGCAAAATAAAGCGATCTCTTAGGCAACCCAGTGAAATGTCTAATTCGGAATAATAAATGACATTTTATTCTAAAGCAACTTAGTGGTCACAATGTGAATAAAAGAGCATTTTAAACAGTGGTGCTTTGTAAGGGGAGATTATGCTTTTAGCTGTATTTTCCTTCAGTCTTAATGGCTTCTAGAATATAGCAGGTGACACTCAGCCTCACCGGTTCAGGAAAAACTCTATGCAGATGTTCAACTCCAGGAGCTAAAAGTAAGTACATTTTCAGGGGTAGGGGTGGGGTGTCTTGATATTGCAGTGACAAATCAAGTTTGCTGAGGTAAGAAATTATAGCACTGGAAAAATAGGCACACAAATGGGTAGTTACTCACAGGCAAAAAACCTTAACATTCATGGGAGGGCTGTCAACAGTAAAGCACAAGACGGCTATTTGGGATGCCATCACCGTCGCAGAGCGTAACTCTGCCAGCGCGCCCGAGTCTTGTGCTTTGAAGTTTCTTTTTGTCTCTGATCCTTTAAAATCAGGACCATCGATCTCCGTTCAGCCGACTTTAATGGTCACTGCTTTTTGGGATTCTCTTGAAATGGAAAGGATCTCCATGTGCAGACCCGTCGATGCAGAGATTAATATTCAGTTCAACGGAGCGCGCTCCTGGGTGTCTGTTACATCAAGAATCGTTCACATAAAGTAACATCTAGTGATTTCGGTCCATTCATAATAAGGTACTTGTACAGTGCGCGTGGGCGTATTTGACCCTGAATCCTTTGATGTGTGTTTGGGATCAAACGTTCGGGTCCACCACAGTTTGCCGACAGGAAGAAGTCACATGCGTCCCTGAGCCAGCTGAGCTCGCCTCTCCTCCAGACAGCGGCACACCCACATCGACACCACCTCCGCATTTCCATCGTTATACTGTATGATGAAGGGATGATCCTGTATGAAGGAAAAACACAAGCGCTTAATGATTTTATTTAGAAAATCTAAGAAAAGGTTGTGGAGAACAAAGCGAGCGCATTTAAAGACTCAAAGTTCAATTTTAAGAAATAAAAAGGTATTTGTAAGTAAATAAAGGCTGCTGGGAATCAAAATGAGCCAATTAAATTAAGGTTCTACTAATAATTTACTTTTTTTTTCAACAAAACTTACTGGATTAAATGGTAAATCATACTTTTCACTTTTTTTAACAAACATAAAAATAAATACAACATATATGTCCTTCATAATAACTGCTATGTGGTAAAAAATGAACCAAAGTGGCTGTAAAAACACAAGTAATGAGCTTTCTCATAAAAAAAAAAGAAAACTCAAATGTTTCCACCCATTCTACAATATTATTTTATTATCAAACAGATTGGAGCCACAAACATTATTACATCTTTATGCGAAGTGTATGGCGTAGCAGCTACTTGCATCTGAGTCATGATTCACAAAATGATAAAATGCAAACAACTTAAACGGGAACATCATAAAACCCTCTTAAATATTAATGTCCAACAGATTTGGTTTTAAAGACAGAACACTTAAGTAATGGCTTGTCAGAGCATTTCAAACAAATATCTTTTGAGTTTAATGAGCTACGTGAGTCATAACAGGATGTGGGATGAGCTTTATAATAAAAGATAGCCATGGCAGAAACAGACCCCCCTCACGAACGTTCCTTCTGAACACATTTTCCATAAAAAATAAAGAATTCTGAAGCCTTCTTGTGCTTCGGGAATCCCAACAACACGACCCTGTAGCCCATCGAGCCGTCAGACTCCAGCAGCATTCACTTGTTACTGCTGCAGGACTTAAACAGAGATGTCACATGTCAGCGGTCCCAGTAACCAGACTCATCTGGAGGACTGTGGACCAGAGGTTGCAGAGGTCACAGAGGGTCAAGAGGTGAGAGGGGAGGAGGCTGCAAATGAGACAAATCAACTCGGACTAACCAGGAATTTTATTTGAGTGTCTAGATGTCCAATTAGGTAAACAGCGCTCTGGCCGGCCGGTTTAAATGAACTTGTCAACACTGATCTCAGTGATTTCTGTCCTGAACAACAAGAAGCTGTCAGTGTTGCACGCCGTTTGGAGGAGTTCGGTTCTAAGTAAGAAGATCAATCTCAGCAAAAAGACACACGCTCCACTTTTTTCTTGTCACAGAGCTACGTCAATGCATCTGGGATAACAGGAGACAATAACATATATCAGCCAATGATTAAAACAAAACAACATAAAAAAATAAAAGATATATTGAAAGTCACTTAAATACAGTACCAATACTGAAGAGTTTGATTTCAGCCATGTTAGCAGCATGTAGTCTGTACAAACATTTAGTCACCTTTGAATCTTTCCTCCATGAAGACCACATCTGATGCCCTGAGTACTGTATATATCAATAAAGGCACGATTTGATGAACATTCGAATAGTTTCCATGTTTCCAAGAGTAACTGCATAGGCAGAGACCAAACTCACTAACTTCTGATGGAAACCAAGTCATTTTGTTCAATAAGCAGGCCTGAAATATGACACAAACCAATTTAGAAGTTCAGTTAAGACGAGAGCTTCAAGGGTTAATCTCAACAGTCTTTAAAGGGTTAAAGAGTTAATGCAATTATGATGCTTACATCTATGTTTCTGAGGGCTAACCAGAGACTTCTGCCCATTAATTTATGAAGAAATGAATCAGGATTGATCTCCACCTGTCTCTTTTTTGGCCAACATCAAGTCAAATTTTATTTCTAGTATAAATACCTGCAAAGGAAAACATGACCCAGTCTGCCTCAAGCATCAGTCCCACAGACTCAGAGGCCTACTGGCACCAATCTGGCAATCACCGACCAAGAGGGATAAACCTGCATTCTCAAGTCACATCTACAGCCCAGTCAACAATCCCCTTGGCAACCAGTGGGTGCTAGAGAAAAGTATGAATCCCACAACTGGTTTGCAGCACCCCGATCTGTGACCAATCTCACCCAGCAACTGCCATCTAAGAAACAGTGAATACACACTTTTCACTAGCGACCAGGAGCAGCTAAGTGGTTGCCAACGAGTCTCTATGGCTGTGTTATTGAGCCCTTAACTGCAATTTGTGACCATCACACACCGACAGTCTTATTAAACTTTGTATCCAAATCTACATCAAGTGTTACACAAACAGAACACATTGCCAGCTACAGTAATTTTATTTTAAACTGCCACATATTAATATTGACCTTAAAACATCAAGATGAGTTCCATCTTCTTTGCCAACCTGAACATTTCTTTAAAATAAAACTTTAACATTTATATTTCCTTGATCTGCAGGGCTGTAGGTCAAAAGCAAAATGCAAATCTTGTCAATATGAAAAGAACATCTCCCTGCAAAAATGACATTACTAGTGTGATTCAAATTTGAGGCAGAAAGTGACTCCAAGGTGAGTAATGTTGTTGTCAGCTGTTTCTTCTGGGGTCTTTAATACCCGCCAGCAACACCCAAACTGGTGCAGACAATATAAGATTAGTGATAAAGTAGGACAGGCTGGTCCACTTTTTTCCTCCTGAGAGCCTTCTTGTCTATTTGTGGTTACACGGGGAAATATGTGACAATTATGTTCATAAAAATAAAAATCACACTGAGGGGGAATACAGTGATAACTTTTTTTAAAAAAGACAGTATCAGGATTTTCAGGATTTGTTTGATTTTTCTGCTTTCTCTGCTCGCTGCCGTTTCCTTTGTGAACACTTCAAAGAAAATGGAAACACTTTGCAGTGTGTTTTAATCATGCACAAAATGTAGAGATTGTTAAGGACTAGGGGGGAGTCCCATCAATCCTGTTGTCCTTCTAATGGCCAGCTGGGGTTAACACAGTCTGAGGTTAATTACTCTCATATCATTGTAAGCGTGCGTGTGTGTGTGTGTGTGCGTGTGTGTGTGTCAGTATGAGACGGGTGGAATGGACGCTCCTGGGTGCCCCTATGTGCTGAATACCCATCTCATCAATCATTCTTCCTTCCCTCAGTAGAGAGGGAGTGATACAGAAATAAAGAAGGAAGTCCTGAGTAATGTTTTTAAAATCAGGCTCTCCAACCTCCGCTCTAGAAATTAACCCTAAAGGCCAGAGACATCTGCTGGAATTTGACCTCGATGAAGGTACTTCTCGTAGCACTCTTTTAGCCTCTATTCTCTCATCACATCCCATCACACCCGAGAAATAGATGAATTATGATTAAAATGAGGGAAAAAAAAGAAGTAAACAGTGTATACAAGACATCACAGGAAGTCCACAAAATGAAACTAAACATCAAAAGTTCAAGGAGAGCGAGTAAACTGTTTCCATGGTCAACTATGAACCTAAATCTGAAAATTTAATCCTACACAAAAAAACAGTTGAGAAATGTCCTGATCAGGTCACCCGCTCAACACTGGGCTAACACACACACAGACAGACAACCACAAACTCCCACATCCACACCTACACCAATTAACCTAACATGCATGTCTTTGAACTGGGCACCCAGTGAGAATCTGATCCTTTCCTGAAAACGTTTAAATTTAGAATAATGGATTACACAGCAGTGGGGAATAGATTCTATCATACTAGATGCTGTAACTAAGTTTAAGGATAAATTTCACCCACTGTTATCATCTTTAATGCCTTGTACCAACTCGGAGCAGAGCAGCTACCTGAACGCTACTCCCATAGAAGTCGATTATCTTGTTAATAATTTTACTTCTTCATTACTTATGACTCTGGATACTGTAGCTCCCGTTCAAAAGAGAGCTTCAAATCAGAAGTACTTGAAGCAGATAACGCGCAAGCTGGAGAGGAAAAGGCGTATCACAAATTTAGAAGATCATCATTTAGCCTGGAAAAGTAATTTGCTGCTTGATAAAAAAAAACCCTCTGTAAAGCTAGAACATCTTACTATTCATCATTAATTGAAGAAAATAAGAACAATCCTAGGTCTCTCTTCAGCGCGTTAGCCAGCCTGACAAAAAGCCAGACGTGGGTCTCATGCAGAGCCAAGTCAGAGCCATTCATTCTAACATTATGGTACATGCAGTACCACTGATATTTATTTAGAATCTTTTTCTCCAATTGATCTTTCTGAGTTAACTTCAGTAATTACTTTCTCCAAACCATCAACGTGTATTTTAGATCCCATTCCTACAAGACTGCTCAAAGAAATCCTGCCATTAATTAATCCTTCTATCTTAAATATGATCAACCTATCTGTGAACTCATTGTTTGTTTATTTTATCTTGTGTTTTTTAAATTGTTCTTTGTTTTGTCATTGTTCTACGATGTGTCTTATTCTACTGTTAACCGTCTTTGGGTTTCTTGAAAGGCGCTTTTAAATAAAATTTCTTCTTCTTATCTCTAATAATCGGCTATGTACCACAGTCTTCCAAGCTGGGGTTACTTAAAAAGCCATCTCTTGACCCAGCCGTCTTAGCTAATTATAGGCCAATGTATAACCTTCCTTTCATATCAAAAATCCTTGAAAGAGTAGTTGTCAAACAGGTAACAGATCATCTGCAGAGGAATGGCTTATTTGAAGAGTTTCAGTCAGGTTTCAGAGCTCATCACAGCACAGAAACAGCTTTAGTGAAGGTTACAAATGATCTTCTTATGGCCTCTGACAGTGGACTCATCTCTGTGCTTGTCCTGCTAGACCTCAGTGCAGCGTTCAATACTGTAAACCATAATATTTTTTATTAGAGAAACTAGAGCATACTGTAGGTATTACAGGTACTGCACTGTAATGGTTTGAATCATATCTATCTAATAGAGTCCAATTTGGTCACGCAAATGTCCTCTTCACACAATAAGGTTAATTATGGAGTTCCACAGGGTTCTGTGCTAGGACCAATTCTGTTTACATTATACATGCTTCCCTTAGGCAGTATCATCAGAAGGCATAGCATGCATTTTCACTGCTATGCAGATGACACCCAGCTTTATCTATCCATGCAGCCAGATAACACCCACCAATTAGTGAAACTGCAGGAATGTCTTAAAGACACAAAGACCTGGATGACCTCTAACTTTCTGCTTTTAAATTAAGATTAAACTGAGGTTATTGTACTCGGCCCTAAAAATCTCAGAAATATGGTATCTAACCAGATACTTGGATCATTACCTTGGCCTCCAGTAACACTGTGAGAAATCTTTGACCAGGATATGTCCTACAATGCACATACTAAACAAATATGTAAGACTGCTTTCTTCCATTTGCACAATATCTCTAAAATTAGAAATATTCTGTCTCAGATTGATGCTGAAAAAGTAGTTCATGCATTTATTACTGCTACCCTGGACTACTGTGATTTGTTATAATCAGGATGTCCTAAAAACTCCATGAAAAGCCTTCAGTTAATCCAAAATGCTGCAGCAAGAGTCCTGACAGGGACTAGAAAGAGAGAGCAGATTTCTCCTGCACTGGCTTCCCTTCATTGGCTTCCTGTTAAATCCAGGATTGAATTCACAATCCTGCTCCTCACATACAAGGTCTTAAATAATCAGGCCCCATCTTATCTTAATGACCTTATAGTACCATATCACCCCATTAGAGGACGTCGCTCTTGGACTGCGGGCTTGCATGTGGTTCCTAGAGTATTTTAAAGTAGAATGGGAGGCAGAACCTTCAACTTTCAGGCCCCTCTTCTATGGAACCAGCTTGCAGTTTGGATTCAGGAGGCAACTTAAAACTTTCCTTTTTGCTAAAGCATATAGCTGGGCTGGATCAGGTGACCCTGAATCCTCCCTTAGTTATGCTGCAATAGGTGTACAGGTCCTTCTCAAAAAATTAGCATATTGTGATGAAGTTCATTATTTTCTGCAATGTACTGATAAACATTAGACTTTCATATATTTTAGATTCATTACACACAACTGAAGTAGTTCAAGCCTTTCATTGTTTTAATATTGATGATTTTGGCATACAGCTCATGAAAACCCAAAATTCCTATCTCAAAAAATTAGCATATCATGAAAAGGTTCACTAAACGAGCTATTAACCTAATCATCTGAATCAATGAATTAACTCTAAACAGTAGAAGTAGAAACATCTGGAGTAGAAACATCCAGAGCCACCTAGTACAGGCGTGTGCAGGAAATGGGCTACAGGTGCCGCATTCCCCAGGTCAAGCCACTTTTGAACCAGAAACAGCGGCAGAAGCGCCTGACCTGGGCTGCAGAGAAGCAGCACTGGACTGTTGCACAGTGGTCCAAAGTACTTTTTTCGGATGAAAGCAACTTTTGCATGTCATTCGGAAATCAAGGTGCCAGAGTCTGGAGGAAGACTGGGGAGAGGGAAATGCCAAAATGCCTGAAGTCCAGTGTCAAGTACCCACAGTCAGTGATGGTCTGGGGTGCCATGTCAGCTGCTGGTGTTGGTCCACTGTGTTTTATCAAGGGCAGGGTCAATGCAGCTAGCTATCAGGAGATTTTGGAGCACTTCATGCTTCCATCTGCTGAAAAGCTTTATGGAGATGAAGATTTCATTTCATGAGCTGTATGCCAAAATCATCAATATTAAAACAATGAAAGGCTTGAACTACTTCAGTTGTGTGTAATAAATCTAAAATATATGAAAGTCTAATGTTTATCAGTACATTGCAGAAAATAATGAACTTTATCACAATATGCTAATGTTTTGAGAAGGACCTGTAGGTTGCTGGGGGACTCCCATGACACATTGAGTGTTTCTTCTTCAGTCACCTTTCTCACTCTTGTGTTAATAGACCTCTCTGCACTGAATCATACTTGTTATCAATCTCAAGCTCTCTTCCATGGCATGTCTTCTGTCCTGTCTACCTCCCCTCCCCTCAACCAGCAGATGGCTGCCCCTCTATGAGCCTGGTTCTGCTGTAGGTTTCTTCCTGTTAAAAGGGAGTTTTTCATCCCGCTGTTGCCAAAGCATTTGCTCATAGGGGGTCATATGATTTTTGGGGTTTTCTCTGTTGTATTATTGTAGAGTCTACCTTACAATATAAAGCTCCTTGAGGCGACTGTTGTTGTGATTTGGCGCTGTATGAATAACACTGAATTGAACTGAAACCACAAAGACAAAGCAAGAACATACAAACTTCACACAGACAGGCCCCAGCTCTGCAGCAGGATCCATCATGGATAAGAGTATTGGGCCACATCTGTTAACCTTACATTTCAGGTGTTTTCAGTCCCATTGCCACAGGTGTATAAAATCAAACATGCAGATATGGTTGGGTGCTTGATTGCATCCTTTGAAAACAAGAATGTCTTGTTCTGAAGAGCTTACTGAATGTGTTTACTGTAATAGAACGTCGCTGCAAATCAATTTGTGTCCCACATGCCATGATCGGCTGTACGTTGTGTTATTGCAAAATAGAAGTATTTAGGAACCACAGCAACTCAGACACAAAGTGGCACATCATGTAGCACAAAGCATGTTGCCGAGTGCAGAGGCGCATAGTGTGTTAAAGTCAGAAATGCTTTGCTGAGTCAATAATCGCAAAGGTCTGAACCTCCCCTGGCATTAACATCAGCACAAATACTGTGCAGCAGGAGCTTCATAGCACGGGTTTCTATGGCTGAGCCGTTACCGTAGGTATGATTTGTATGTGGACCAGGACTTCTGTCCATATAGTCTAGAACCTTCTTACGGTGAGGGAACAACATTAACCACTGTACCATCATGCTCTTTGGCTTTATTATATTTAAAAACAGCAATAATTCAAAGAATAAGTACTCTGAGTACACTTCACACTGTAAAGCAGGGGAGTCAAACGTACAGCCTGCTGGCTGGATACAATTATATCCGGCCCGTGGATACATTTGAGTCAGGCAATTCCGATTTAAATGCAAGCGTGTCAGGAAAAAGTGAAGAAACGAAAAAGCGAAAATGTAAAACGAGCAGCATCTGGCTGCATTTCAATGACACTGGAGACTCCAAAGCTGAGTGCAGAATTTACAAAATTAGGAGCTGGATAAATGATACATGGTTTTAATTTTTGTCCTCCACAGTTTTACATTGTGGTTTCAAACTTGCCCAGGCCTTCAACCTAATATGTTTTCTCCCCAGTAGTAGTAAATCCATAAAAATAAGGCTTTTATGAAAACTGAACAAAAAATTGCTTCCTTGAAAAAGACTTAAGTTATAGTTCAGTATTAAATATTACATGCAGTAGCAGTGTTTAAATGCTGAAGTGCTCAGTCTATTATGGGATATTTCTCATCATCTTAGGCCTAGAGTATCAAAATTAAGTCATTGGCACCTGAGATCATCAGAGGCAGCCTAAATAAATATAATAGCATGTTTGAGTGACTAGACCCCTCCAATCAAATTTAAAGGATCTGAAGCAACAGGATCCACAGCAGATAGAGTCTAATTAAAAAGCCTTTACTGAGTTCTTTGTCACATGAAGCATATCTATGAGCTGTGAGCAGAAGTGAAAATAAAGCATAAGACTTCAAGAAGTTCAATATAATATTTTTGAAGACAAAATGTTTATTACCACACTGCTCACATGCCTAAGAAAATAAACAAACCCTACATTAACCTAATGACCGTTATATCAATCTGGCATATGTCATTTTGAATGTACTGCACGTGCACTTGGTCTGGTGCACTTCTACACGGCTGTCTAATAATTAAAACTCTGCAGCTTAAATGAAGTATGAAACCTGTGAGGGAAGAGTTTCTAAACACAGAGTGAACAAGTGCTTCTTAGTCAGGTCATTGAAGGTGTCTGACTTTCTGCTGTAGCAGAGCATGGACAGAGGTGAGCTGGGGGAAGGACTCATTTAAAAGTTGCATTAATCACCGTCTGGCCATATCAAACTGGGATAATCACCTGCAACTGCTCCGCTCAAATAGAAATGGCCTACACCCAGGGGAAATACTACCTAACTCTTTAATTGTTTGAAGCCTTTGAAGGGTCTGTTTAATCTAAGATTAATTTATGCGATTTTAAATAACTCAATGTATGATTAATACGCTCAGAAGAAATTAAAAGGAGTTTGAGGCAATTATAACAAGAGACTGGTCATCACCTCATTAGAATAGTGTTGGGAAAAAACACTGTGTGTGTGTGTGTGTGTGTGTGTGTGTGTGTGTGTGTGTGTGTGAGAGAGAGAAAGTGAGAAGGGTAAAGAGGTAGGTAGAATAACTGGGACTTTACAGATTTGCATGCTAATCACTAGCTCCCTTTGGAAACTGCCTGGGTGAGTGTATGAATGGCCAGTGTGTGGGCATGTGTGCACCAATTTTAGTTCCCAGAGAAAGCTACACTGTTACAGTGGCATGTGACCTCAAAACATAATAATATACATATTTAATGTTACTTTCAAGAGAACCTGCTGTTCTTCAAATATCCACCAAATAATGTTTAAAACCCAAAAGAGTGACAGTGTCAGTCTCATGTCTTAGTTTCCAACCAAGTAACCAAATCAGTAGCCAGGATTCACACTCAGAGCTAGTGACCTGTTAGTGTCGTTAAATACAACAGGCAGATACAACTGAAGGTGCATGGGAAATGAAGTTTTATATGCACTGCACAATAAGCCTCACACTATGACTTACAAACCAGAGTGGTCTCTCTAGGGTATTTCTCATACAATCTAATAATAAGTCCAGTACAAATCAACATGTTGTAATAAAGTGCAGGTACTTTCATGAGTAAACTGGATTATGTCGGAGTTTTATAAAAAAGTATAAATGTCCACCACTGGAGAAAATGAGGGGAAAAACCTATTACTTTCCCAGAACTTTTGAAGTATTCTGGGATATATTGAAAAGGGAGAAAAAGAATGAAGAATGACTAACTTTACATTTTGAACTGATAGCTTGCTCTCTAATCCTCAAGTCAATGACACAAACGCCCATTTAATTTTCAATTAAGTTGGCATGTTCAGTTAAACAATAGCATTCACTATTCTCTAACTTCTTTCTACACCTAAACAAAAAAGGTCAAATCAGGAAATGTTATATTAAAAAGGATAATGTTTTGTTTTTATTATACAAGCTCCATATATTGATTTATATGTAACTCTGACTTCAGCCATCATTTAAAATGACTTGGCTGACGTCTGAATGACTTGAGTTGAAGCACTGTAGTCTGAGTATGTGTAAATGGAGTTTACATCAGTGAACACCCAAGGGTGAAATGTGAAAACATTTGGAGGGGAAGGTGGAGACAGAAAAGTTTAGGGAGGAGGAGACGCTGGTGGCTTGGTGCATGTCTCCAAAGAGGTGCTTTGATACACAAGCGAGCATGTGAAAATCCTTTTTGCACATGCAACAATGTAAACATTAACAGGCCAATTCCTCGGACGATAAAACTGTTTCCAAAGTTTTAACACACATGATAAGTGCAAGGCATGCAACTACAGTTAACACATTTTCCCTGCTCTCTAACGTGAGTTAAAATAGAGAGAAATCAATAAGCAAACTGAGGGAAGTGGAGCTAAAAAGCAAAGTAGATGTAGGCAGATTACTATTAATTAGTTGCAGTAAATCACAAACATTCACTGTTTTTGATTCAAATGGTCAAACTGTGATTTTAACGTAGTTTATTTAGTGTCTTCCTGTGTTTGTGGTGCGTTTGTGGTTCTGTGTGTGTGTGTGTGTGTGTGTGTGTGTGTGTGTGTGTGTGTGTGTGTGTGTGTGTGTGTGCGCAAGTTCAAACCAGATTTGAGGACGGTCAGAGACAAGAGGGGGTTCCTTTGTGAAAAAAATTGAGGGGCTCATCTGGTGTCTCTGGGGTTGAAAGGGGGCTATGAAATTTGTGTGCATGTGTGTGTGTGCGTCTATGAATAGAGAAGCAGAATAGGAGGACTGCTTTGACAAGGGTGCTAAAAGGCTGCGTGAAGGCTGCTGGCTGGGGAACGAGGGACAACGAAGGAGTGGGAGAAGGGGGAGGGAGAAATGAAATGTCCATCAAATCCCGAACAAACATAAGGTTGTGCGGATCGTTGCTCTAGTTTTTCTTCACTCATATGCACAAATTAACCACATAAAAAGAAGGAAACAAATACGCATGATGATATTGTGTCCATGTAAATCCCAGAAATAAGCAAATGTTTGAAACCCTCATCAACTCTTTCTTGCTCCACAGCTTAATAAATAAGCCAGGCCAGAACCAAAAGCAAGAAACCCCAGACCGGACAGGTCATCACCAAATACCGGCAGCCAAAGTCCTGGGAGCGAGCCAACGGAAAGTCTCCTCAACTGACTCAGCTTATGACGACGGGATTGGGTGTCCACAATGAAAGATGCATCAGTATGAGGACAGAAAAAACACACACACTTGCCTCTCTGATGGCTCATCGTGTGATTTTCTAACTAAAGAAGAAAGATTCCTCAGCCAGAGTTTATTAAATCAAGTCCATTATCCTTAATTAATAAATAAATGTATCAAATTACAACCCACTGATGTCACTGGGTAGACTGATATTGTTTAGTATTTATCTTATTGTTATCAACATCCACCCACCGGCCACTACATTAGTTACACTTTGCTAGTGTTGGGTTGGACCCAGTTTTAACTTCAGAACTGCTTTAATTGTTCACAGCATAGATCCAACGAGGTAATGGAAACATTACTCACAGATTTTTTTTGGTCCATACTGACATGCCAGCCTGAACCGTTGATATAAGGCAGGTTGGAGCTATGCTATGTTGTTCAAGCCAAGTCCTGATCCTACCATACTAACATAGCAACAGAAAGTGAGACTCATCAAACCAGGCAACGGTTTTCTAATCTTTTGTTGACCAGTTTTGGTGAATTATATCCTCAGTTTCCTGTTCTTAGCTGACAAGTGGCTCCTGGTACAGTATGCTGTTACTGTAGCTTATCTGCTTCTCTTCTGCATGTGTTGGTTGAAACAAATGGTTATTTAAGTTGTTGTAGCCTATCAGCTTGCTGGCTATTCTTCTCTGACATCAATAAAGCATTTTTACCCAGAGAACTGTAGCTTACTGGATGCTTTCTGTTTTTCAAACCTTAGTCTAAATACTGCCATCTCTAAATCTTGAGAAGGAAGTGTTGAAAATCCCAGCAGATTTCCAAAATACGCAGACGAGCCTGTCTGACACTACCAACCAGGTCACTTAAAAACAAGTTTCTTGCCCATTCTGATGGACAGTAGAGCAGTTATCCAGTATCCAGTCTGCATGCTAAGTATCCTTTGGCAAGATCTCTGATCCGTTCATCAGAGAATGAGCGTGTGTGAATATTAGATAGAAAGCGCTTACATGCAGGAAAAAAAAGTGTTTGTATGAGTGGGTGTGAATGGGTGAATGAGGCATGCTATATGAAGCGCTTTGAGTCCTCAAGTAGAGTAGAGAAGCGCTATATAAGAACAAGTCCATTTACCATTTCCACGCCTCTGATGCTCAGTTTGAACTTTAGCGGGTCGCTTTGACCATGTCTACATGTCTGAATGCATGAGTTTCTGCAGTGCGGTTGGCTGATTAGATACTTGCATTAATGAGCAGTCGAACACAAAGTGACCAGTGAGTAATTGGGGGATATTTCAGTCAGCTGACTACGTTTTGCATTGATGTTTAAAACATGCCCTACGGTTCACCAGACAATAATAAAAATGAAGGACACACTTATACTACTTCTGTTACCATTAGCTTCTGTTAACTTCGCCTTTTTTCTTTGGTACTGTAATCAAAACACTGCGCTTTCTTTGGTCACGTTGGGATCATAGCATGAACCATTTAAAAAGCTTTTTTCTTACACTGTGCAATGATAAAGCTGCCTAATAGAAGAAGATAGTTTCATGCGCAAAACGTCAAGTATATAACAGACATAACCCGAGCTTCAGGGACATAACCTACGAGCAGGCACGCAATCAAACAGCAGCCTTTTTAAGAACATCTAATAGGATAAAATCCCAGTGACAATGATGTCAGTAAAAGCTACACCAGTGATTAGAGAAACCACATGCTGAAACCCGATGAGCAAACTGGAGCTACTATGTCACTTTGTATGGTCACAAAACATTATTTGTTCAGTGTCTACACTATTGTGTGCATCTCCTGCATTACCTTCCACAGATAAGAAGTGAGAGTAAATA
The DNA here is from genome assembly GCF_001858045.2 of Oreochromis niloticus. NCBI lineage: Eukaryota > Metazoa > Chordata > Actinopteri > Cichliformes > Cichlidae > Oreochromis > Oreochromis niloticus. The sequence goes on from NC_031965.2 coordinate 12,260,263, forward strand.
GTGGAGCAGAGAAAAGAGAAAGGGGGGAACGACGGCTGGGTGCATTAACATACAGATAGAATAGGCAAAGAGTTTTAATGCACTCAGGAGGCTTGGGGAACGGAGAGGCAGCATGAGAGGTGGGGAGGAAAAAGGGACTACAGAAGAGAAAAGAGAAAGACAATCAGCAGGCTGGTGTCACAAAGGCAGGCAACCATGACCTTATATCTCAGTTCATCATGGGCACAGAAAGAAATGAAAGGCCTACAGGAGGACAAAATATAGGTAAAGGAAAGATGAGTGGGATGGAGCGAGACAAATATAGAAAACGGAGAACTGTGAAAATTTGAAAAAGAGCACAAGGATCACAGTATGAATATGAAAGAAGTGGGGCACAGTAGCAATATAGGAGGAGTGACAAAAAAGAAACACTGACGGGAACAGGGATGAAAGTGAGTTACAACCACCACCCAAAAAAAAAAAAAAAAAAAAAACACAGGATGGGGGAAAAAAAAGCACTAAGTGACTGAGAAAGGAAATCATAAAATCAAAAAATGTGTTATTGCTGAAAAGCAAAATATTAAAAAGAAGAAACAGAAATTAAAAATCAGAAAAACACTTCAACCTCACGGGTGGAGAGAATAATCTCGGTAAACTATGAAACAAATATTATTTCTTGTTCTTAAAGACACGCCGCATGCATAAATACAAAATTAAACAAAGAGCCGTTTAGTTTTTCCTCTGAACAATAAAGAATACAGACACTGGGCATCCAGTTCATTCTTAATGGCCCAAATCAACCCCCCGCTCACCAAGCAAAACATTATTATACTTTGACTAGTTTAATTATTACACAGGAAAATATAACAGGTAAACTGAGGTAAACTGAGGTAAAAAGGAAAATATACAAGGGAACTGGCTCTTTAATTCCAGCATTGTGTTCCTATTGCTACACTTATCCACTTAATGACTGAGCCAGCGTACTGATTCAAGAGACAGTTTCACTAACAGCTACTGAGGGTGTACTCATAGAGAGGGATGAGTGCCTTGTAGCGTCTCCGAGCACGACTGACCCGCCTCCCCGCTCCACTGCTAGCCTGTGCTCACGCTGTCCGACAATCTGAGCATGCTTTGGTTTGTCTCTTTTTCACGTGCACTTGCACACTTGAAAAGCACGCTTGGAAAACATGACTCAATCAATTGCACCTGGGCAAGACACACAGCGATCACACTAGTCAAATTAACTACACTTTGACAGTCAAACCTGTGACTACACCTTCAGTAGGCGTCTTTTTATCAAGGATTTACGGACGCCCTGTAGCCAATGAAAACCGAGTGTTCAGCCAGGCAGGTTGTAAAGTAATGTAAAGGTAATGTCTGACAAGAATCTGATATTTAATGCAGCCGTTGTCAGAAATATTAACGAGGAAAAATGAAAACCACAAAAGACTGTAAAACACTTATAATCATCCTTATGTGAATGAGATGACATATCAAAGGATGTGCCAACTATGCATTCAGGTAAAGAGAAAAAATAAATCAAAAACATACCAATAAATCTGCCTTTGAGCCAGAAAAACAATACAAGTTTGGTTCACATAACAAAAACATCAAGCTGAGCTTCATTTTTGGATAGAAGCATGAAGTCCCTGTACAGCCAACACTTCCCGATATTCCTTCTTTCTAGTGTGAGACTGAGAACATGCAATCTGTTAGCAGCTCTGCATTTACCCTCTCCAGCTCACCATCCCCACAACACAAACCTTTAGCCCTCACCTCTCTCGGGACATAACTGTCAGTGTCCTTGATCCGAGCACACAGAAAACCTGGAGTGTTAAAACTCTTAAAAGGCAGTCTTTACAAACTGACAGTTTTGTGTGCTAATGCTAGAACTAAAGACAATCGTCAGGTTCACAAATGGAAGGAGCCATTTTGTCGGCCTCATCACTGATGGGGACGACAAGGAGTACAGAGGACTGACTCAGGACTTTGTGGACTGGTGCCAGCTGAACTACCTCCAGATCAACGCCAGTAAAACCAAGGAGCTGGTGGTAGACTTCCGCAGGCACAAACATCCTCCACTGCAACCACTGAACATCCAAGGTATGGACATTGAGGCTGTGGACAGCTACAGGTACCTTGGTGTTCATCTGAACAACAAACTGGACTGGACTCATAACTCAGACGCCCTCTACAGGAAAGGGCAGAGCAGACTGTACCTGCTGCGGAGACTCAGGTCGTTTGGAGTGGAGGGCCCACTCCTGAAGACCTTCTATGACTCTGTGGTGGCCTCAGCCATCTTTTATGGTGTGGTCTGCTGGGGGGGCAGCATCTCTGCTGGGGACAGGAAGAGACTGAACAGGCTGATCCGAAGGGCCAGCTCTGTTCTAGGACGCCCTCTGGACCCAGTGGAGGTGGTGAGTGACAGGAGAATGGTGGCTAAGCTGTCATCCCTGTTGGACAACATCTCCCACCCCATGCATGAGACTGTGACAGCACTGAGCAGCTCCTTCAGTGGGAGACTGCGGCACCCACGGTGTGGGACGGAGAGATTTCGCAGGTCTTTCCTCCCCACTGCTGTCAGACTCCACAACAAAGACTTTTGCAGCTGATCAAACACACAAACCCACACATGTGCAATAAGACTGCTATATGTGCAATTCTTCTTCTGACGAAGTTGTGTTTTTGTATTTTCCTACTCAGTTGTATATAGTATTTGTATTTCTATTTTATTCTATTGTATATATTATTCTATTCTATTTTATTCTATTGTATATAGTATTTTATTTTATTTTATTGTATTTTATTGCATTCCAGTGTTTTCTAATTTCTGCTACATAACTTTGCACTTTTGCTGTAACAAAACAAATTTCCCACCTGTGGGACTAATAAAGGCCATCTTATCTTATCTTATCTTATCTTGACTTGGCTTGTATGCCTGTCCCTTATTTATATACTACAGCAGGGACACTGCCCTTTTAGCATTAAATTTAAATGCCAGTAACTAATTTGTTGCTGCTGTTGTTCACCGCCAAGCTTGATTCCTGGATTATGTCAATTTTTTCTAAAAGAATTGAAGAAATTTCAACATTTTAGTGTAAAAGTATTAGCTACAATGTGCCAAAGGCAAGTTAAGCAGCCAGAAAAAAGCTACCTTTAGCTACTCCCATATTCACAAGTGGGTAGCTCAACATCTTCAATTTAGCACATTTTTATGCCGGATACCCGCCTTATGCAACCCCAAAGGGATCTGTGTCCTAATGTAGCCTGAATGAGCAGCAATAATATTGCAGAAAATGGTAAGTGTGCATGTAGAAGACTGAAAGGAAAATTTAATTTATAAAAACGTGAAACTGACCAAGTGATTTTTTTTTAAATTTTGGGAAAGGGTTGAGCTGATAATTCTACAAAGTGTTGGACTCCTAATGATTTATGCACAAAGACACACACACACACACACACACACACACTTACAGTTTCTAAAATAATTTTCTTTTGTCAGCTGGTCAAATTTAAAACTTGATTTTGTTAACCTGAATGATGTGACTCTTGAACAACAGCCTGATTTATTCATGCTGACTCCAGCGGAGTGAAATGAATGAATTACTCCTGGAGTAGGTCTCAATCCTTCCTCAAGGTTTCTGGCTGACCTCTTTCTGACACTGTTTATCCGAAGCAAAAAGTTCATTACTGCCGTTTCCACACATCAATGCTAAGTTGGAGGGTCCTTGACCTGAAACACCTCAATCATTGCGGAAAATACAACTGCATATTCCAAAAGCTACAGAGATAATAAAATTATCTTTAATTGAATTTTTATTGGAATGCATGAATATGATCATTCTCTGTACACATTTATTCAAAACCTATATTTTTGAAGTCCTTGGAAGTGTTCAATAGGAGGTTTGGTTTAACTTACCATGAGGTTATTGGGTGCAGGTCTCTCCTTGGGGTTCCGCCTCATGCTGAAAAGAGAAATACAACAGCTTAAAGCCAGACACTATTAAAACTGAGTTTCTAAGTGCCCAAGAGATGGTTTTTAGTTCTAACTTACAATTCATGCCTAATTTTATTTATAAACGAATATTAAAAAAGGAGGGAGGCTTGAAACTAAACTCTTCGCTCTACAGAAATTAAAAGCAAGAGTTTAATTCCCTTACAACCCAGTACATTTCTTTCAGGCAGATTAGGGGAGTATTGTGTGATTTTCTGCAAGCGTCCTTCATACTGTGAGGTGTGTAGTCAGATAACTTGTTAAAGCATCGCTTTGAAAGCATTATGACCATCTAGGAACAGACTGGGAGAGGATAGTACCACCACTGAACAGGCAGGGCGGAGTACCTCGGTCCTGAGAGAGAAATGCCCTGTTTAAGTAAATGCAACAGCCATCGGGGACAAACAGCAGCTGGTATAATCAGCTTGTGAGTGCTGAACACACACATATACACATGTGGTTAGGGTGTGTATGTAGATGTTTGTCTAACTGTAAAGGTTACAAGAGGCAAATTAATCACAAGCAAATGCAGGGTAAACATTTTCTGTGTCCTGACGCATTAGATAAATCAATCATTCCTCATAAATAAAGAAAAGCTTTCTATTCAAACACACAGGAGAACAGAGCTAATAGCTATTTCAACCACAATGCATTAACACTAATGCAGTTTATTTCCATTACGCTATTATACCATTATACTTCATATTCATCTACAGTAATTTGAATGAAACAAAAAGTCCTTCTATATTTGACCATGACAAACATTTAAAGGCAGCACAAACCAAACTTACAAATTAAAGGACCTCACAGTCAATAGCTGTTGAATACACATAAAGTGTCTCTTTTATTTAAATAATTAATCTAGTGCTTCAATTTCTATAAACAGATCATTTAAACAAATAACTCACCATTGAGTGATGAAGTGAACAAACTTTTCGCTAAACTGGCTGACAGGAAGAACTGGAGGATCCTGTAAAAAGAGGAGAAAACAAAAAAGCAAACATTTACCTCACATCAGCAGGGATATATTAAAACTAAGACGAGGGTTGTCATAGTCAAGGTCGGCTGAAATGACTAAACCAAGAAGAAACTGACAAGATTTTAGGGCTGGAGATGAAAGTTGAGAATTGTTAAAGGAAAATTTTAAAATCCTGAAATGTGACTTGTGTTATGACTGATGATTACAAATCAACCAAGTGATGACATGTATCCACAGAACACGTTGGCTAGATTAAAGTTTTGTTTTGTGAGATTTTTTCATTTTTGAAATATGTAAAAAAAACACTAATCAAACTTGGGGTGATGATGTCACACTGCTCTGTATGTACTATCAAACTTTTACAGGCAAGCCCCCAACCTCAGAAGGTTCGTGCCCTACACTTCACAATGTTTTAAACTTTTGTAACGTTAAGAAACAATCCAAGTTGAATTTAACTTAAATAAAAACTATATACAATAGCATCAGGAAATTGAACTTAGGTTCAACTCAACACATATTTCACACTTTGATGATGTGCCCCATTTTGTGAAAAGCACTGCTGACACAGAGATCAACCTTGATTTCATTGTGCTATTGTTATTCTCCAACAATGTGTGACGCAGAAAATATTCACACACTTAATGCTTGCAGTCTGAGTTTAGAAATAACATTGGATTTTTTTCCTATTTCTCTCCTGAAATTCTGCCAAGGGGACTAGTTACGGTCTAAGGTTTTAGCAGAAATGTTTTGTCTACCAGACATAGAAAAAAACAAAAAACACACACAACACGAAGAAAAACAGAAATAATTTGACCGCGTCTGCATATAGCATAACCAGCAACAATACAACAACACTAAATGTGCCACGTGGGAGAAAGCGCTGGTGCTGCTAGAAAAAGGTTTCCACACGCTTTCGTCTCAAAGATGCTCTAGCTCAGCGGCCCCCAACCTTTTTTGCGCCACGGACCGGTGTATTTGTGACAGTGTTTTCACGGACTGGCCTTTAAGGTGTCGCGGAAATACACTAATGATTGAATAAAATAAAACCTGTACTGATATAAAAAAGAATATTTATTCATAACACACGGGAAAAGACCCAGGGAAACTGAGTTAACAATAAAAATGATAAAAAGTAACAGTAAAAACCGATAAAACCCCTAAAAACAATAAATTTCACACCTGAGCCTCAACTCTTGCGGCCCGGTACCAAACGGGTCCGTGGCCCGGGGGCTGGAGACCACTGCTCCAGCTGAATGAGATCAAGTCATCATACTTAGGACTACAAGATTATTGAGATTGTTTGTCATCATTATTCACTGATTTTAGTACAAAAAATGTTTTCATGCAGTGTCATGTTAACAGAACACTGCTTTCAAAACAAAACAGATCCTATTTATGAACCTAGACTCAGGGCTTCTTTTCAACAGAAAATAAAATATCTAAATAAAAAAACTATTACCAAAAAGTAAAAATTAAATCAACATGGCACTGCTACATTCCTGTAGATGAATAAGGTCTGCCAGATTTTTTTCACCTAAGTGTATTTCCTAGAAGCAATATATAAAGTCTTTCACGCCATTCACTGCGCCTGCATGACGGAGGTGACACTTGATGTCACTTGTAGAAAGATGCCACTGCATTTCTCCTGTGGCTTGTTGCATTTAGTGCAGGTTTTGAGAGGACAACGTGTCTCTTGTCCAGTCAATTGGCCCTTTTTCTGCTTTGAGGGACAAGCTTTTCTGCTGGGCCAAACATCTGAAATTAGTTGTACATCTGTGTTAATGCAATGTTACTCATCCACACTAGTCTGGGAAACTTTAAGCTGCACAGTGCAAGGACCAGCTGTGATTGGCAGGCACATGGTCAGGTGTCGATGCAGGGAGCGCTTACTAGATATCAATATCCCTGGATCATGTTCTTTAACTGTAAGAAGTCAAACTCTTGATCAACAATAACATCTGATCAACTACTATTACTGATAAAACATATCAAAGTGCTGAAGAGATTTAGTGATGTTCAGTACTTTTCTTGTATAAAGACTTTAGTGTCTGACCTCAAGGCCGCACTCTTTATCATGCCAGGACTGAGTGGTGATTGGCTGTCAAGTTGTAATACATGTGTTGCACCTTTGGAGTTTCTCTGGTTGGGCCAACTAATCAACAAATGTGACGAGCTACCAGGTGAAAATGTTAATATAAGAGAAAGTGTTGTACATTAAAGCTGGTAAGGTTCAGATTGTCTACCGCCATGGTTGTACAGAGCCCAGTACAGAAAGAGGTGGAATAAGACAAGATTTGGACCTTAATGAAAAGATCATCAGACCAAAGGGAAAAACCTTTAAAGGAAACAGCTGTATATTTGGTGTGGAGCCCTCAGCACAACGCACACAACTAATTAAGAGTCACCTTTTGAAGACAGGACAGAAATTCTGTTTGATGGTTACTGCAACAACCAAATGATGCAAAGCAAAAACTTTTTTCTACTTTTTATTTTCTTTGTGCCTGCCAGGTGAACAGCTGTGGAGGTACCTGCTGGCACACAGTATGTTTAAAGTCAGCCTGGTGGGGAAAAATGGACTATTTAAACCCATTTTAAAGTATAAGAGTAAAAGGAGTGTGTTACGGTGCTTGGAGAATGCAAAAATGTTATTATATTTTATTATATTAGCAGATATCTAAAGGTGCACACAGACACAAAGATGTTTTGGTAACGAAAGGGTTTTAAAGCTTTTTGAAGCTACCAGGATGAATGTTAAATTTGTAGCATTCAAGGATTTATGTAGGAGAAATTTCTGAAAGATTATTCAGTATTTTTGACATTGTGGTTTTTTGCACTCCTTTACTTTATAGACAGTGTACACAAATCTTTTGTGCAGTTCACCTCACTTTTATCACTGCAGGTTTTTGTTCCAGGGAAATATGTAACTTAACAGATAAATAAGAAGCTAAAATAAAGACAAATAGAAAAAAGTGGCCAAGTAGTCCATGAACTCATTTTACTTTGTTCTTAAATATTTTCAATGCGGATTTTGTTGTATAGATCTGGGAAAGAGGTGACTGTGGTGACTGAAGAGGGAAATATTTTTTATTTCAGTATTTAATGCTTGAAATTTAAACTTGAAAAAGCGTATCACACTGACAAAAAACTTAAACCTAGAACCAAACAATAGTTTTCTAAAAGTGTTATTATTGCTATTTCATTTAAAAAAGATGTTTTGACATCCCTTTTAATTTCATTGTTAGATATTTGACACACCTTTAAAAAGCAGTAAGCTCTGAGGCTGGAAAATGGAACAAACACATAAGTGTCCCAAACTGCAGCTGTTACAAAACTGAATCAGTCCACACAGGCTGATAAAACGGTCGTCTTTAAAGCAGCCTGGTCTCTATAGCCAAGTTACCTCTTCATCACAACTGTATAGTGATGATTTTCTTTTCTCAATAACTCACATGTTTTATCAAGGACTAAAATTAGGAGAACACCACTTTCACTGACAGGTGGATGATGACAAAGTCAGCAGAGATGAAGCCTCTTCAAGGTGCGTGTGGTGTTTTTCGTTACTTGGAGTATTTTAATTAAGCTATCTGGAAAATATTATGGCTTGCTGTGTGGGTTTCGGAGGTGAAACTAGTATTGCACGAATAATTAGCAGATATGTGTGTTTGTGCATTGCAGCCGATAGATGCAGTTTCCTAACTAAACCCGATCAAGCTTGAAAGAAGCAACGCAGTGGTGAGAAAAATGCTAACCCTAAGGCTACAAAACAAAACTTAACAAACCAATAGGTCACGTAAGGTGGCTACATTAGTCTTTAATAAAGAGTCTGAGCTTTATTTACCCATTTTTTCAAACATGGGTAAATTATTTCCTATGAATCTTTTACCTACACTGAGATAATCAATAGGAAAAGCAAAGACATGCTTTAGGACTAGTATAAGGATGCGTTTAAGATAGAGTTAACGTTATGTTAATGTTAGAGGACGTCAAAAACTTTGAAGCCATCTATGTGTGTATCCCTCTGTGTGTGTGCCTGAGTGTGTCAGGCCCGCTGCCTGTTGTCAATCGAAGTTCTATGAACCGTGTCATGTAGAACAGCTGTGCCCGACTGACCCTCCATTACAGCCCTTCACCTCATTACTCCATCCACTTTCCCACTCTTGCTTTATCCCTGCCTTTGGCTGCTGGCATGAAAACCTCCCAACACAGTATATTATTATTTTTACACATGAAATACTTGGAGGAAAAGTCTAAACCACTTTACAGCAGCAACCTTGCTAAATTAACATCTGTATTCACTTTGTTTCCAACAATACCAGCAAGCAGAAAACCAAGTATGAAACTGTGTGAAATTAACAACATTACAGTTTTTGTTGTACATACATTTGGAAGATGCTGTTATCTGTACCTCTAAAATTTTACATACACACAATGTGTTGTGCTGGGATGTAGTAAGATCGGTAGACGCGGCAGGTGTAGGTCAAGTTTTAAAAACATGTAGTGCGGCGTCATACAGAGATGATGCAAAGAGGTCTTAAAAAATGAAATAAATCAACTACTCAGATATGCACAAAACTCATACAGCCCAGGTTCAAGACCATGCATTCATTCAAATGCAAAGAATTAAACCTCTTTACATCCGAGACCCTGCTGTGCCATTAAAAACACCTCTGGGCAGTGTTCGCCATTCCTTAATGCTCTGATCGGCAGGCTCCCGCAAAGCATGATGCATGAACCCATTTAAATTAACAAAGGAATGGATTCCTTCTAATCTCACTGCACTTCACAGTTCTGCCGCTGCTTGGATGAGCAATATATCATAGCGCGCACACACACAAACACACGTGCACAAACAAATGCCCGTGAGCACCAAAACCCACAAACGTCAGTATACACTGTTTAGAGAGACAGAGCACCAAATAATTTGCTATTGCTATATTTTGGTGTACACACACACGAACACAAAGCAATAATCAATTAGGTGCACCACACACACAAAGTCTTGACTATACAATTAATGTATGTGTCATGTAGGCTAAATCTGATGCAAAATTTCTCTCTGCACTTTTCACACAAATCTGCATGCAGATATAAACATGCACATTTATGCATGTATTCATGTTTCCACCTGAGAGGAACACTGCTGCAGCTTTGATGTGGCAGCAGGCGATGGCACAAAAGACAGGCAGGCTGATGAAAGTGGCTAGTCTGCGTGAATTAGTCCTCTGGTTGTCAATGTGCACCACTAGGAGACAGAACACACACTACGAGGGTACAAGGGTACAAGTAAATATACATGTCATTGCCATGAAGCAATTATTAGGCAAAATTAGATCAGTAATTACAGGCTTGAAAATAAAGTGGGAGTTCTTTATTAGTGGAGCCACTTGCTATTCAACAAACAGAGGAGAGAGGCGCATTAATGAGGGAGGACAGCTTACAGATGGTGGCAACAACTGCAGAGAACTTCTAATTCAAGACCCTGGCTGAGCAGGGTGAGCATGTTGTTTCTCTACCATGCACTCATAACAAGGATTTCCAAAGATGCAAGTACGATGGATTTAAGTGGGGGACGGGCATGTTAAAATAAAAATTAAGGGAACACTTAAAACACATGTTCTAGTTGAATATCTTTACTGACATGCATTGTGCAATCTGATCAGCATAAAGTGATGAAACATCAGTGGAAAACAAAATCATCACAGCTCTGATCACATCAAACATCAAAGTTAAGATTGTTCAAGTGTTCCCTTGATTCCTCTTTGAGCAGTATATACTAGTATTTATACTTTTGCTGATGAAAGGTTTGTATTTATGGCATAAATGCAGCATAGATTCAGTGCAGAAGTGCAAATGTCCCTTTAAGTGTCTTACATACAAGTGTGTCATTTTGAGAGTGAACACTAACAGTCCTTAGAGATATTCAGTGTGTTACTAATGAGATTCAGCCTCAAGTGTTTTATAGCTGTTGGGTTATGGAACATTTTGGCGTTCTCCAAATATTGACCAAAATCAACCTAATTTTTTTTTTTTTTTTTTAAAAGCATTAAAACAACCTTATAAATGAAATCAAGATAAAGTGGGGGTGATGTAATGTTATGTTAGGTAAGTCAAAAATGTGTTTTCTCTAATGCTGGCAAATTAACTGTGTGGTAAGCTGTCAACAATGACTACATGTTCTTTGTTCATTTTCATTGTCTAAATAAATGAAAAATAAACTCCTTTACTTGAGCTGAAACCACAGCTCTTACTACCTCGACTATTCTGTGTAAGTAAACCCTTCTTTCAGCTGCTCCCTTATTCAGACAGCAGATTTATGATCTGGAAAATTTTTATGCCGCATGCTACTTCCTCACGCAACCTTCTCGGAGATTTGCATCTCCTCCTGGGGAGCAAATCTTTTGTGTTTGATAAATGTGTAAACCACTACACTACAGAGAATCAGCAATTTTAATTGTCATCACTTGTTTATTTGGCCTATATGTTGAGGGCATACCTCAATTTAGGTTCAAAATGAAAGAAATAGAAGCCAAACCACACACATTTGTACCTAATATTAAAAGCTCCACTCGCAAGAGCACATTCATTCAGCCAATAAAGCAACTTTCAATTTCCCAGTGGGTTAAGTCACATACAATATCCAAAAAAGGTTCACATGTACAGTACAGTATATAGTAATGAGCAATATTTACAAAATGCCAGGGAGTCAGGTGTAATTTATCACACCTGCCACAGTGTTGAGTCAGGTGTGTCTAAACTAATTAAAAATACCTTTGTATTAGAGTAGCTGCTCCATGTGACGTGTCCCAGCCCAGTTATTTGGGTTTAAACAAAAATAAAAAAGGGTTTCTACAAGTTGTGCTAGACTCTGAACATCCAAGTGGGAATTTATGCTTCAGTGGGAGATCTGCACTGTAGGTACACCGTAACCGCAAATAGCTCTAAAACGCTACGACGTAACGTACAGTGTAACCTGATGTGCACCTGGCCTGTTCAGAACCGTCGAGTCCTCTCCCCTGTTCATTTCTGGCGAGTTTTTTGGCAGTTTTTGAACACGACAGGGAAAGAATTACAATCATCGCCTCAATATAAGAAACAATAAACATAAGGACTCAAAAAAATCTGCAAATTCCTGGAGGGAGAGGGAGCCGAAACTATCTGAATGTACGAACTTGATGCATAAATGTGTTTTCCTTTGAAAAAAAAAAAAGAAAAAAGAAAACAACAAAGAGCGAGGACCCCGGAGGGAAGAAAGTCGAGGCATTTCATTTGTTTCTATCGGCTGGCACTGCATGTAAAACACATAATTAACACATAATGCACCACATACAGCCATAAACGCTGGCAACGATGTCAGCCACTTTATGTAGCTTATGTCATCGGCTCTGCCAAGACTCAACGCACAAGTCTAAATCGGGCGCAAGTGGGAACAGATAGATTTCATCTATGCAGCGTCAACTGTCCAGAGAGAGGTTATCCTCTTGTCTCTTCCTCCAAAGCACTGCACTAGCTGGGACGGTAAGGCACGGACAACAATGAGAGCTCTCTTGCCTCAAGGGGGAGACGAAAAAGGGCACAGAAAAATAGTTTGAGTGATGGCTACGTCTAGCTGACTAATGAACAGTTCAGCCCAGGTCAATCCATTACAACCGAAAGCATTTAATTATTAATTACGGCCAATCTATAGGCAGTTAAGGACAAGTGACATTGTATGTTTAATGTGCGATATAGCTGGTGATGGGGGCATTGCAGGAATGCTTTATGCTGTGTAGCCATTTTGACTGTACATCAGCAAAGAAGCCAGCTTAAAAGAAGAAGAGGGGAGATTGTTATTCCTGCTTATGATGTAAATGCAGACAGTGTGAGCTTATATATAATGCATATTTTCGTGCACAGCAGCATCTCAACGTATCAAGAAACTGTTCAAGTTAGACTTGAACAAGGTTTGGTTTCACTATGATATTTTGTCCAAGCTTGCATTTTGTATTAGAAAATGGAAAGTGTTAGAGCATAAAGAAATTTGATGAGAACGGGTACCTGAACGCTGTCACTGAGGAGATTGATCCGTTGGCTTAAATAAATTCTTATAAAGTCATTATTATGTCTTTTCCATCTTTGACATCCTTTTGCTTCTACGCAAATTATAAAATTAAATAAAACTTTATTGGATGGCTAATCAGTCGCTGTGGTCTGCAGTGTGCGTGCATCATTATCAGTCCTGTGAGTCTTTGGTTTGATGCTCCTGTGAGTCTTCTCTGACTTTTTTTTTTTAAGACACAATAATAAAACCCAGTGCAGTAAGGAGAGAAAGCCTGGTTAAACACATTTTTGCATACACTAGTACACAGAATTCAGAGCTGTGCTTTGTGTGTATGTGTTATTCATGACAGGTCCAACCTCTACAGTAATGTGCATGTGCATATGTGTATTGCCTGAGGCAGTCGCGTAGGGTGAAGGGTTGAGTGAATGGGGAGCAAAGCCGCCTGAGTGGTTTGCTTCATTAGGAAACAAAATATAAGCTTTCCGGGCCATTAGGGCTGACTTTAGATGCAAAAGCACATAAGACGACGACTCACCTCATCAACAATGCATTGCAGTAACTGGAGAGGCTGGAAGAGGAGAAGCACAGGGAGAAAAAAACATGTTAGCTTACATGGAATTTCTTGGCAACGGAGAAAATCAATAGTGTGATATTAAAAAAAAAAAGTATCTACCTAGATTAATCAAATTCAGTGAGCTCAGGCAAAGCCACCATTCAGCTTCTGAATGTTTTTATTATTCCATAATGGCACCTAATGTAATACTAGCAGTTTAAGCATGATCCAATATTTTTCTGCAAAAATGCAATTTGATGGGTTTTTTTTTTTTATTATTATTTCAAATGAGAGAGTCAACCAAGAGTAACAGACTTCAGAGTTGTAGACCTCTAGCTTCTTATTCCACTGCAATAAAACTTACCATTAAAGATCCTTGGTTTTTCTGAATCTGTAGGGCGAGAGAGGGAGAGAGAGAGAGAAAGAGACGAGGCAATATGTAATTAGCGTGTCATAATCAAGACGATGCACTTGGACACATTATGATCACTGGGAGAAAATTATTGCTTTCCTGTTGGCAATTTGTGAGTATGTGTTAACACCATTTACATAATGAAAACACACAAATGTTAATGGCCTCGTTCTCATTTGAGGAGAATGGGGGTAAAAGATCCACTAATGCTAATTTTCAGAGCTGCACTTCATTCCTGCCCTCCAGGTGATCGAGATGTGCTGGGATGCAAAGTGACTGTCACAAACAGTATTGAGGTTTTAGAAGAGCGTGCTCACTGTGGCGGTTTCCCAGGTGACACACCGACACCGAACGAGCTAAACACACGATGACAACAACAAGGTGGATCTTGAAAAGGAGGAAAAAACACAAATCCAATTCTTTGACTTACTAAGACGCCACCTCATTTGATCAGAATCAAAAATAAAGAAACTTTTCTTAAAAATAAGAGCCTTCATTTTAAAATGTACGACGCTGCAGTAACAAAACTATAGACAGGATTTAGTTTTCCTATTTAAACACCCCCCGGGGCTGAATTCACGAGGAAAACCTGCTTTTATTTCTAAAGATCTAAATTTATAACTTCATCACACAGACTAAATGATACAAGGCTCAAAAACTAGGCTCAGCTAAATGTCTAATAATGTTTGGTGAATAAATTGCTCATTTCTCCAGGCCTTCTGACAGTGCATTAGAGCACTTATTGATCCACTCGATTAAATACAGGTTTTTACACTCTGTAAATACCAAGAGACTCCTAAACTGCCTCTATATCCAGTTTTGCCTGATTCAGACACATTAAAGGCAACTATGGAAAACTAATTTGTTCAGAAATAATTACTAGAACAAAATTGCGTGCTGCTCCAGGAGTTGGAATTGGATAGTGGGAGACCAACTTATTCAAGCATAAATGAGCATGTGTTCCTCTTGTACTGGGTGGCTTGACCACACATCAAAAAGAAGATTTTTTTTATTTTAAAATACCTCCATGTTATTCCCCATGAAGTGAACCTTTGGATGGGCCGCATTTCTAAATGTATTTCATCATGAAATGAGTCGGATCTTCTCCTAAGTCATAAACACAATCTGACTAAACTACTAGCACGCAAATAGCGCACAGTGGAAGATGTAAATGAACCTCTGTGGCGGTGACTCATAGTGAATTAATAAGAGATTGGAAGTGTGCTGAAGACTGTGGATGTATCCCACCCTAAAAATAAAAAATAATAATAAAAAGAACCCATAAAAAGAATAATCAAAAAGCTAGATCCCAAAGGCATAAAAAAATGCATGTTGGCTTAAGTGTGCACAGAAATAAACTCTCTCTTTGTAAGCGGCGCGACAGACCAGTGACCTGCCTGGGGTGTACCCCACCTTTTACCCAATGACAGCTGGGATAGACTCCAGCCACCCCATGACCCTGAACTAGATAAACAGAAGAAAATAGATGGACTCAGACTTTTTTTACTTGTATGTTAGCGATGAACAAACACGTGCATTGTGTAAGCGAGTGTATAAAACTCTCTGCGTGTGTGTGTGTGTATGCAAATGTAGCTGTGTAGGAAATAAACACCAGCTTCTCGCGTCTTTGAGGTGGAGAGCCCACTCAAGTTTTAGAGCTTCTCTCATTACTTCAAACCATCACAGTGTGCTCAGCATGAAAATAAGAAGTCACAAAATCAATTTTTAGATGTCAAATGATTTCTGTCCCTTTCAAGAGCCGCTCAATAAACACTTCTAAAAGATCAGATGGCTTTTCCCCTCTTGAAAGAAGACATTTCTTCAAGGGTAAGGAATCTGAAAAACTCTTTTAGATAGATAATAAAAGAAAAAAATACATCACTTTCAAAAGCTGACAGGCATGTTTTCATTATGATTAAGGGCAGCCCCAAATGAAGATATGCTTATATATATATAATGAGAGGTCTGCACCTCTGTTTTCGTAGCTGTTAGGTCAACAACAAGCATGCTGTTGCACTAGCCTGAGATGCGTTTCCCTGAAAATGAAGGCTATTAAACATCATGCAATGAAAGCAGCTCATCTCTGATCTCCTTCAGCTGCCAGCCTTTCATCCTTAGCCACAGGAATACTGCTCAAATTAGATTCTCTAAGTGTTAAATTTAGATTTGCAACGTGATTGATTAAAGGAAGCGCTATCAAGTCAAGACAACAGATCATTAAAATCAGTTTTCGGCTGCACAGATGAGCCAAAATGAGTTGTAAGCCAAATGTCCAAAAATGTGCAAGCGACAACAATTAGCACTGCAATAAACAAAAGGTCCTATAATATGTTAAGACTCACATATTGATTACTTATCTTTTGAAACAAAATGTTAACTAGCTTGCTGACGGAGGACACGTGATCGAACAAAGTATGAAGCAGTTTGGATTTGTTGTAGCGAGCTAAAAAATTACAGCAAACATTGTTTACAACACACACTACACTGTGGGAACAGATACCATTTCCTCTCCGTTTCATTTCAGAGTGAAAAAACAAAGCAACAAAAGGAAAGCATCTATACTCTCTGATTGATGCGCTGACGTGTAATGAAAGTTCCTGAAACAGACACACTAAAGATTGACACGGCATTTCATCCACAAATCCATTCAAATTTGAGGGGGGGGGGGAGAAAAAAACATGACAAAATGAAGAGAAACAAAAGCAAGCATAAAGCAAGCAAAAAAGACAACAAATCAATCAGATACAATACTGCTGGCGGCTGTATACACATCACATCAGGTCTGGTGTCTTCAAAGACTTTCAGAGCGAGCCGTGCAAAACTCCATTAACTCCTGACAAAGAATGCAAATGAATCCCGACATGTGGTGAAGTGGAATTAAAGAGACAATCTCTAATCATGACAAACATGAGGTGATGACTCCACTGTGCATGCATACACACTCACACAACAATGAATGGAGGATAATCCATTAACTAAACAACGTCCGACAAATAAAAGCAAGTGGAACGCGCACACGCTCCCTTCCTTTACTTCCTTCAAAGGCTGAAATCTAAACGCCACACCGCTTTAATAAGTCATCCAGCATTTTTCACTAAGTAAAAATTCAGACGCCACAGATTTCCTTCTAATTTTTCCTCACTCTTTTAATCTTCTACAACTTCTTTCTGAGCCTGTGCTAAAATGTTCTCTGTGAAGTGTAGCAGGGGGTTTTGCACAGACAGCTGTGCCAGCGTCTGCAAAAATGACAGCTTAGGCCCGAGGACTTTGGCAGGCTGCGCCTGACGAGCTGGATCCGAGCGCTCTCGCCACACTGCTCTGCTACAGCCTGCAGGTGAACTGTCTGCAGTGCCATATGGAGTTAGGGGAAAATTAACACCAAGATGAGGAAAGCTGCGTGATGGTAGAGAGCCTTACCAAAAACAGAGAGGTGTTTCTATTTTGTCCACCCCTTTTATATCAACGAGGGAGGACTAAAGTGCCTCTCGTACATTAGCGATTAACATGATAATGACGGAATCAAATGAAGAGAGGAGAGCGCACAAATCAGACACACCCAAGGCTGCAGGCGCAGAGATCGATCACTGTATGACATTTACGTTACTACACGATCTACACCTTTGCTTTCCTGCACAAAGACCTGCACTTGCTTTTCATCGTACTTAAGAATTAACGATCGACACCGAAAATAAGTCAAAAGCTACATCGTGACTCTAATCAGTCTCACAGACAGATGTTTACTGTGAAAGCACAAAAAGAGGTGCTGAATAAATTCCTGTCAAAACGCATGACAAATGGCTTTTACTGGAGAACATCATTAAACAGAGGCAATGGACATTATCAGCCAAAACACCAATGGCATACAAGAGCACATTTTTATGCATACATCCTGAGATTTTTAAGCTTTATAAAAGATGTCCGGCTCGTTCATTTATTGAATGTCTGCTCTCCTCGGGAAGGATAACTGGCGTTCCTGAAAATAATCAGTAACTCGCCAATCCATGGGCAGATGGTGCAGCAGTTACCAAACAGTCTGCCTTTTAAATCACTTATTTTCAAGCACGTTTTGACTAACAGAGCAGTCCAACTGTTGCACACAACAAACCATTAAAGAAATAAAATAACTAATTCACCGTGTAAGACTTTTTGTCAAATGCGCCGACGGATAGAAATGGAAAATCCCAGCTCTTCTATAAATAACTAATACTCTCACACAATCAGTCTAATTTCAGAAACAAACATCCCTAAATAAGACCTGCCCCTTCAAATTTTGTAAAGGTGGACAGCCAGGAGGTAACCTGAGGTAACCAGATTGAGATTGCTCAGCTAGGGATTAGTGAGATAAACCCATCTTAAAAGGGCTAATTAAGACTTGATGGGATTGGGAAGCCACTTCTGTAGCAATTACATTTGAGCGGGATTTTAACTTAGTGTAATGACGGGAAAAAAATAAACCCAAACAGCAGTTCATACACTTGAAACTGTAAATCAAAAACTGATCTAGATGAATTGATAACAAGAGGAAATCAGTTTCCAGGGGTTGTGATTCTAGTTTGCTCCTATAAATAGAAAACTACAATTAAAAAAATAAAGAGAAAATCATCCAGCAGTTTAGAATCGGGTGGGAGAAGCTGGCCAACAAAAAGCCTAATCAGCAGAGTGCTGAGCGGTCTTCAGGTTGTTTGCAATTTTTCTTTGTTTCTTATTTTGTCTTAACATACTAAGTTATTTCAAGAAGAGAAACTGTTATCTATCAAGACAACTATTACAAGAATAAAAATCCAACAGGAACTCCTTCCAGAAAAATTATTCGAAGCAGATCAAAACTCCCAGCATTTATTCATCAGTGCCATAATCCATTAAAAAGAGCCCTTACCTGTGGATACGGGAACATGCCAAGCGCCAGCTGTATAGAGAAGATGATAACAATTAATTCTCAAGTATATCTGACAATAAACAAATTTAGTTTTATCCATCCATCTAAGAAGTCCTGCATGAGAGTCTCAGATTAAAACGCAACCAAAAACACAAGGCAATACTTTTTCTGACAAATGAAACCTCACAAAGGTAAAACTTCCTGTATGACCACAGGACTGCATTCCACTAGACTGTAAAGGGCAATGATAGTGTATCCATCATTATGCGTTACTGTACAAACACCTTGCCATCAGCAGTGTCTTGATAGCATAAAATCTCAACTGTAGACAAGGAAGCAGAATGCAGCTGAAGCTACTCGAGCGTGCAGAACTTGAGACTTTCAGTCTTTGAGGTAAGCTTAGTGCCCACCTGCTGATAACACTTCCTCATCAAACAACATCAGCCATTAGTTAATAACCCCCCCACACGCACAATTACCACCTGCAGAGAACAGAATAGAGGGATAAAGAGAAGGGGGACACCGTTGGAGGGCAGTTGCATATAATATGTGTGTGTGTGTTGTTTTCACTGGGGTGTTGGGTGTCAGCTCTCCCTGACATTTTGCAATTCACTTGGGGGTGGGCATTTTTCATCTTGGTCAAGGGCAGCTTATTGGCAACATTACTTTATTAAATTGCCAAAATGCTCAGCTCTTTTCTTGAACATAAACAGACTAACTAGTAAAGATGGGAGCAGGACTGCAAGCCAATTCATTTGGCTTAATGCGCACGTCCACAGCTAGAAACAAAGAGACCAGACTCTTATAAAACAACTATATGTCTTAATCACGCAAACTTACGTCAATAAGTTTGACATCACTGCAAACTCCATTATAGTTATAATTGTAATGATATCAAATTTATTGACTAACAAAGGTGAGGCAGAAGCCACAATCGTTTATTATAGTGCTGAAGGAGAGCTGGAGACAGAAACAGATGGAGAATCAATAATGTCAGCAGGAGGACAAAAGACCGGGGAGGTGGATGCTGAAATTAAAATGTTATTTGAACACACACTGTCAGTTAAGCACTTTATCGATGCTATGTGGAGAGAAGAAGAGTGACAGTGATAAACCTCCACACACAATGAGGAACAGACAAGACTTAACACATGCGATACCACTTATTACATTTTAATTACACTGCAGCTAAATCTGCCATTAAATGGACCGCTCATGTAACGGTTAAGTGTATCATAAAGTCACTTAAAAACTGTTATACCTCCATGAAAGAGATGCCCGCACTCCAGACATCTGCATGGATCCCATACTGTTCTCCTGATATCCTTTCCGGCTATGAAGCAAAAACAAACAAGTGTAAAAACAAAGTCAGAGGCCAACGTATAATTAAAACAAATTCAAAAGTATCTGAGAATAAACTCAAGTGGTGTCTCACCGCCATGTATGCATTAGTTCCCACGTATGTTTTGGCAATGGAATTCACCAGCTGCAAATAAAACAGCGTTTAAGTGAGTAAACAATAAAAAGTATTCAAATGATCACAACATAAATAACTTGATATAACTAAGGTCATGTCAAGGAATAAAAAAAAACAAGGGGGGGATTAAGCTTCTTTACGTAAACCTACTGATATGTCAGGTTGATATTTTGGGCTGCACTAAACCATCGCACAAAGGAACAGGAGTGAGACAAGGAGACATTAGTGAGTTTGTGCATTTGGACACAATGGCACATGCCATCAATGACAGGACTGTGATAATGAGTGTCTGTTCCCTTAAGGCTGGTTTTTTTTCTCCTTTTTTTGTGAGCATACCCTCTGGAGCGTGAAAGAGTGAGGAAGCATGTGCATGTGTGGAAAAGACTTCAACAGAAAAATATAGTTAAAAAGACAAGTCGGTGAGGGTGTAAATTCACCTTGGAGTTGAGCACGGAAGTGGAGGTTAAAAATGAATAACAATTTACCACAGAAGCGATGTGTGTTAAAAAAAGCAGACCTCGGGTTGATGTTTTGGGGAACGGTGAAGGTCTGTCCCTGATGATTACACTACAAAACGCACGCTGATGCACACACAGACTTGCACACACGCACAGACTCCATTGTCCGTCACCCACGCTTTCCCCCAATCTACTGAATACATATCAATGAGGCTTGGCGTTGTGTGTGTGGGTCATAATTATAACAAGTGATTTTTCTCAGAGGCTGCAGAACAATAGAGGTGGGGGGTTAATGTGAGAGGAAGACCCCTGGGACAGCGCTGATGTCTTGAGTTGGAAAATGAATGTGGTGATTGACAAGCTGACCATATGCACGCACACACAGACACGCCGAGAGCACAGGACTGCGGTTTTTGAAGCCACAGACAACTGTTCTTTTTCTTCTCTCCTCTATCTTCCATTCTCTTTTCCTCTCTCACTCATGCTCGCACAAACAAATCAGTGTACCTGTGTGCTGACACCAAAGTCACAGAGCTTGACTCGTCCTCGGGTGTTCACCAGCATATTGGAAGGCTTGACATCTGTGGAGACAAACTGCTTCATAGAACTGCAACATCAGCACACCGCGGCATGTCTTTATCAACCCTGCTCTTTTTTAATAACACGGAGGCCGTGCACTACCTTACTCACCTCTGTGAAGTATCTTCAGGCTCCACAGATACGTCAGGCCTTTGACTACCTAGAGACACAAGCGGCAGAGAACAACTATCAATTCTGACAGCATGAGGCGTGTAACCAGCACACCCCGGTGAATAACAACTACTTCACATTAACTCGGTTTATCGCCACCTCTGCTTTGAAAGAGTTCAGTTATAAAGTACAAAATTTAGCAGGAGGTGAACAGGCTCCAGGATCCCAGTATGCGGCATGATGAAAGGACTCCTTGAGAGTAACTGTCACTGTATAATAAAGTGGTGATTACAGGAGATTCAACTAAGACCAGCTTGCACAATCTATCAAGTTTGTACCAGACTTACCTCAAGAACTAGTATGGCGTGATGGTATTAGCCAAACAACTTGTGAATTACATCATTTTAAAGTATGGAGTTGCTTCCTTGTTTCAGTGAATATTAGTTCCCATATTTAAGTAACAGAGCATTTTAATTATAGACCTGCAGGTGAATAAGGCAGTGAAATATCTGTCTCTCTAGTCTAATGGGCTTTTAGATCTGTAAAACGGCTTAAAAGCGTGTTGCTCAAAGGCTCATTGAGTCCCCTCAGTCCATTCCTATGAGGGAATGGGACGAGAGCCGTGGTTTCACTTTTCACAGAATTCATCAAATAATTACACTGTGAGCAACAGAGCTGCCCAAAAGTACTTGTCTACTTCTGCTTCGGCTTGATTCTTGTGACGGAGACACTATCACGACTCATCCAGTGACAACACTTCCTGGAAGTCTGTTGATATCACATTTTTGGCTAGACTCGGCTCGCTTGCAACCCCAGCCAACTTTGTACTTAAAAACGAGCACGTAATGAAAAACCCTAAAAACCAAGTAGAATCCAGTAGAGTCGAGCTGAGTAGATGCAAGTGGAAAAGATGTTTCAGAGAGTTCAGGCTGTGGTTAAGAATAAAGGTGTTCACACAAAATACTGACTTTTAACTCTTTCTAATTGTACAAACTCCAGTTTTGCATTATTTACTGTATTTCCATTTATGCTTGCGCACATTTCAATAAACTGTTATTTCCCATTTCCCAATGCACAGGGAAATGGGAGGAGACTTCTGCACAATACTGTAGGCAAGTTCTACAGTCTATCCCAACAACAGTGTTAAGCTATGAAGTCATTTGAGGAAACATGGACATCAAATTGGCTAAAATTATGATGTGCATTGGAGTAAACTGTCTACAAGTCTACAAATCAGGAAGCAACCAACAAGAATTGAATACAGACACAAGAAAGTCTTTCTGAACAAGCTGACTTTCTCTCTAGAGAAAAGAGAAAATAGCTGAAGAATTAGGAAGGAGCCAGCTTAGGGCACCTAGAAAAGTAAGAATTAAGTATTAAAGTCATTTGCAAATGTGTAATGCTGCTTTGTGGTGGTTTCTTCATTTACGGGGTGTGACAGCTGATTTTAGCTTCAAGGCTCCCGTCATCCAGCACTCGTGCAAAACAACCTCTGTGATAAATTAAGAAATCACAAAAGCTCTCTGAAGTCCTGCTGCTTTGAAAGGTTGTGGTGCAAGCGCAACAACTGGCGTCTGCAGCTCCACTCGCACCCTCTTGGGTGCTTTTCCTTCTGTGATAATTAACAACTGTGACAGTGGAAAGGAAGGAAAGCTGTGAATTAGAATTAACACTGACTAAATAGCTGTCATTGTTTGATTACGGACAAAGTTAAAGGAGAGAGACAGAAAAGAGGAGGTGGAGACAGGAGAGGGGTAATGAGTGTGGAAAAGAGGCATGCATTAATCAACATCAAGGCCAAATACGATCAAAATGTGAGTTTTAACTGAGAGGAGAACATGGAGGAGAAGCGGACACGGGGCCGGTACGAGGAAAACAACACTCACTTTGTCCATCATTCACCTAATCAGGGCTAATTGAAAAATTCACACCTGTGGTTCTCCTTTCTTTATTTCTTTAATACATTAAATGAGTTTTTGTCTCAGGTCTGTTCTGTTTGCAGCAAACAAATAACAGGTCAGATTGAAACTGTGAGTGCCACGCACGCATGGGCAATTAAATTCAAGAGGTAAAACCACCGACTAGAAAAGGGAATCGAGAGCCAGGTGCGACTGAGAAACAGTTACAAAATGTCCAATTCATTGTAACGGTAAGCCTCCAAGCTTTTAGCGATGGTTTCATGTTTACAAGCAGGATTTCATATTATTTATTCATTTGGCATTGATATAAAAAAAAATGTTGTCAATACCCAATCCTGATGAATGACGATGATCCCAGACATCAACAGTGGTCAGAAAACCATTTTTTATACTTGTTTTCATAATAAAGCATTAAAATAATATGAATATTCAATTATATTGAGTGACATCACTATACTTTCATGCTCTGGGTACGCACAAACAAGTTCATGTTTGATCCCTATGCAATATCTACCTTAAGCACAAAATGCAATAGTTAAAATACTTCTATTACATCCATCTATTCGACTGTCTGTCATGGAGCACGTGGGACCACTGATGTATTTGGGCCACAGCTTTGAAACATATGTACTATAGAGGGTCGACAGCACTATCTTAAAAAGTACAAGTAGTACAAATTAACCGCCTCAATGGCTTTGCCATAACATATTATATATGCTTAGATATGTATATACACATTTTGTCGATGCTATACTTTTTATACATGTCAACATGTATAACTCATTTAGTATTGGTAGTATAACTGTAATTTTGTAATTCGCTTCAGTTCAGTTTTATTCATATAGTGCCAAATCACAACAACAACAGTCACATCAAAGCACTTTATACTTTACGATAAAGCCTCTACAATAATACAAATAAAACCCAACAATCAGAGCAATCACTTGGTGACAGTGGGAAGGAACAACTCCCTTTTAACAGGTAGAAACATCTGGAAGAACCAGGCTAAGAGAGGGGAAATAAAGAATCCTGAATTTTACTTCACTATTTAAAATATTGTATATTTATATTATATTAGACAATTGTTTAGCCTCTATTCATCCACAATTTGAAAAAAATTTTTTTTTAGTGCCGCACCAAATCCTTTAAACCAACTTTTATCTGATTGGCTGATTTCTTGCAAACAGAAAGTTTGAATAGCAGGTAGGTGGGGTCTGTTGTGCTCACAGCTAGAGCTCTGTATATGGAGTAAAAAAAGGTTTTAACTTTACAGCAGGGAAACTCTGCATACTTTATGAACACTTACCGCCACAGCAATCCTCCCAAGCACGTGCTCTGGAATTCTTTTGTAGACGTCCAGTGAGCCACCTGCATAACACAGATTTCCCATTGACACAGGTTAGTCAGTGTCAATGTATGTATATATAAGTGTATGTGCGTATGTATATTTAGAGCGTTACAGTAATACAGACATGTTGCACAAGTCAGATTAAAAAAGTAAAAAAAGTAATGCTCATTTTATCTTAATCCAGGTTTTATATTACTTATCTAGCCCATAGATCTATATCCCACAGATCCTGAACTGGCATCATTGCCAAGAGAGCAATGCTGATCTACATATACACTGCAAAAAGTACACAAAACTAATTTAAATACATAAATAATCAATAAATAAAAATGAAATAATAAAAGTAATAATAATAATAGTAGCAGTAATAATAAAAATAAAAGTCTAATCAGTCATTTTTTTAACATTATCAAAATGCTACCCAGTTAATTTAAGATAAAGTGATACTGAGGATATCATCCAAGTATGCTGCAAAATTACAGCGACTATACACAAATATATCCAATCATCATTCAGTGTTTGCTATATGTGAACCTGTTGACATTTGTACACATACATCCAGAAATTTCATGACGTTTCACGAACTAACAGAGTACTCAGAAGTTATACAGACTGCTGACAAGCTAGAAAATGTGTGAATCGAGGGAAATCACTGCATTAACACACACTTTGACAAACATATACAGCTTCTCCCCCACCTCCCCCCAAAAGTTCTCCATCTCACACCAGCAAAGGCACACACAAATACACCTACAACTGCACTTAAGTCAGGATTTATCACGCCCTTGTAGCTTTTAGCACACAGCCATGCTAAACAGCTTACAGCGATCAGACATTCTCTTGATCTGCAGAAGTGTAAATGGGTACATGGCAGAGAAAGAGGACTTTTCCCCAAAGTCTCTTTTATACAACTGTAGCTAGCAAAGGAAAAAAACAGGAGCTACTTGCTTAAGTCGCAAAGAAACTCACCGTCCATAAATTCTGTGCATATTGATATCCTGTTCTCTACAAAAAAGGCACTGAAGAAAGTGATGATGTAGGGAGAATCACACTGCAATTTAAGAGCACAGAAAATGTGATCATATAAGAGCATGCCAAAAATATTTAATCAGGATTACAAAGAATAAAAAAAAATAAAAAATATAAATACAAATAAATAAATTTGAAAAGAAAAAAAGAAAAATGATCAGGAATTTGAGTGTTAAGTTGCAACAATTGCACAAAAGCTTTTTGTGATCAGATTTTAAGATTTCAGTCCATGATTCAAAAGCATCACTGCAGCATCCATTGCAAGTCTAACTGCTGAAAGAAGTATTACATTCATCATTGAATTACACAAACACACACACACACACACACACACACAGACTAAGTATATATTCTTGCTCAGATCACACACACATTTGTGTGTGTTTGTTCATGTATCACTGATCCCTGGCTTAGTAAGTAAGACCAGAGGTGATAAATGGCATTTCATTAGTTAGACTCATGGTTAATTAAAAATGTAGGTGCGGTAGGACATCAGACATCAGTGGAGAAAAAAAATGTTTTGGTGAAGAAGAGTAGGCAAACTAGTCGCTCAAAACTAACCTTGTAGAGAATTTCTAATTCTGACATGATTTGCTTCTGTAACTCCACCGTGATATCCAGGGGAATGACCTGCAATCACACATGGGCGAGACAAAAGGGGCAGCCAAATTATAAACTCGACACCAACAAATTCCGCTGATGTTTCAAAGGGACGGACTAAATGAAAGAGTAAGTACTATGACCGTTATGTAAATGGAAGGAATTCTCACCTTGACAGCTAAAACCCGTTTGCCGTGAACGTGGTATGCTCTGGATGGGTCAAAAGAGAAGACAATAACATTAAAAACAAAACTGAAAAAAGAGGGAATGCAGTCTCAGACAGTCATATGTTGTTACTTTTTTATTTAATGAACTTATAAAATGAAAGAAATGTGGCATTTATACAAATTTGAGCACCCTCGTTACTCAGTATTTAATAAACCTGCCTCATACAAATAGTCCCATATTCACCCCTTGTGAATAAGGGAGCAGCCGAAAGTAGCTTCTTATTCTTCTACAGCATTTTTTTAAATAGAGTTTCAATGATGTTCATATCTGGTGAATGTGAGGCCATACTTTGCTCATAAATTCATATTTTGCCATTAAAGTTTACTCCCTTTAACACTTCTATTACATGAAGCTGCTCTAGACTCTGTTCTGAAAGAAAAACCTGCAACACTATCTGATTAAAACCACCACAAGCTGTGATGATGCGAGTAATGCTACAGTTAGTTCAATAATGTTTTATTGACCAACAGAACTGACTATAAATCATCCACATCGGACTTTTTGAGCAGAATCTAAACCAGACTGACAAAATCCCGCTGTTATTTCTCTTCAAGGTCAGAGAGCATCACGCAAAACCTGATGCAGTCAGCCCTCTGTCTAGTTGCTCCAGACAGAGTTTTGAGTTGCAAGTAAAGCAGCAGCCACCGACCTGGCCCCATAATGATTTAATTATCAAACTCCTTAATGCCAAACATCGGCTTTAGTTACAGCCCTTGAAGGTTAGTTTACGGCACCGGTGACAATACCTCAGGACCTCTCAACATACAATCCTCAAGGACAAATACTGTCCAACAGCTGTCAGGTGACGGGGATGAGCTGGCTTCAGTGTACGTCACACAGGCTGGTTAGCTCACAAACAGGCTTAGTAAATGTGATACCTGGCTACTCAACCGTCTGTGGGTCATCCAGAGAGAATGTGCAATGCACGAGGTGTGATTAATGTGTCTAAGATTGGAGGATCGCATTTCTCTTCGGACAGATACCTCTAAACTGTCCCAGGCCTTTAATTAATGGCACCTATTAGTGCCTTTCAGGTTTTTACCCACAGTTAGAGCTAACTTTGGCTCTGGCTTTCTGACTACAGCCATGCCACATTTCTCTTTTTCCCCTAATTAAAGACAAACTTCAGACATTTAAGAGAATGTCATTTATTTCATTTGTCGAGAGAAGAAACAGTAACCTCACATATTAAACAATTTATTAAATTCACTGATAGCTACACTTGAATCTACAGGTAGTAGAGTCAGTATCGCTTAAATAATCCTCTGAATTACTTACAACTTCAATTTGTGTCAGGACCCATGACAAACTTCTGCCATGAGCCAAATTTTACAGATAAAACAAGAAGGCCAGATTTTTTTGTTGTTTTTTGTTAAATATTTTCTCCCTTAGCTTCTTCTGATTTCACACTGTCATTTCGTTTTGCCTCGAGACGGATACAGTGTTTAAGAATTTAAGCGTCATCTTTCTAGACCAGAGCTCTTTGAACACGAAGGCTGATAGCCTTGTTTTCATTTTGATGTCTCGGTCTTCCTTTAAGCTACAATCAATATCAGTTAAGCATGACTGCTGCTTCTTAATTAAGACAAAGATGTTAATTGAGGCAAGATTGCAGGGGTAGACATGTTAAATACTGACTGGGCAGGCTGTGTAAGTCTGGCAGCCTGAAAGGAGATTAAACCACGTCTTCACCGTGCTAAACAACTTATTGTTCTCACTGAGGAGGTGCTGAAAACTGAACACTGCTTTTCAGGAATAATAAAGAAAGTACAAATTCTACAATGATCTTAACCTCAGCCAATTATGATGCATAGCAAGCTGTAAGAGAGCTGTTCTATGAAGTCTGGAAATATCGATGGACTTGCATGGTTTTGGAGGAAGAGTGGTCCTCTGCAAGTTATTTCCTTATCATGCAAGTCTCAAGTTACAAACATCTCAACTACAGGAAACATCCGATGGCAGTTTTTGCTGCTGAAGGAGGCCAGAATATCTGAGAAACAGTGAATAGTTTCTTAATCTCCAAGTTTAAAGAAATGCACGTTCAGGGCATGTTTTAGGGGTGGAGACACAATAGGACCTCTACTGCACTGAAGCTTTATTCTGAGGTTGTCCTTGACTGCCTCAGGGCCGAACATCCCTGTATGAGTTACAGTGACAGGCTTGTGACAGCAGGAGACATGGGGACAAGGTTACATAGCCACCCCCTGCCACTTCCCCCTGATCTGACCCCGGTAAACGTGCCCCATTGCCTGGATCTTATTTACACTCCAGCTCACTCTGTAATAAAAGCTTCATCATGCAGTATTCATAGGGCCTCTCTCTGTGTCTCTGAAGTTGGGGCCGTGGGTTAGAGATCGGCCTCCTGGATCAGGGCTAACGTGCTATGCTTACACTGCCACATGGACGACGAGCTGCCTTTCTCTCTCCCTGACTCCCTCACCTGATACTGCTTTCATCGGTCACCCAAGTGCCACAGACTGACAGAAACCCAAACACAGAGACATAAAAGGCTCCCTAATTATCCAAAACATTATGAGCAGAAATTCAAAGTTCAAATAAAAAGTGTTTAAAGGTTTCTTTGCCACTGTGTGAAAAAGGTCATTATTTTTGTGGACAGGCCTCTTGTGGATGAAACAGAAATAGATGTGCATTAATGAGACCCAAGTTAGCTTAACAGGTCTTCATATACAAATATCAACAAATATCAAAAACCATAACTCATCTAAATTATAATCACCACTTCAAAATCAGCCTTGTACATTGCTCCATAGAAGTCCTGGGCTCAGCACATGCACAAAGCACGCAGGCAACCCATCAAGTTGAATTTGATTTTAGGACAGCGGATGTGATGATAGGAAGCTAAACCTGAAGGAAGGTTAGGCGATGAGTGAGAAATGTATTGGTATAGTTAAAAAGTACGCCTGTGTTTTTAATGTGCAGTAGGTCCGGGTATGATTGCAGGCACTAAAGTTGAGGTCAAATGCGGGAAATTATCCGATTTAGATGATTCAGGAAGTTATAGTACGACCAACAGTCTGACCCTCACCTTGAATGCTTAAAAAAAGTGTTGCGCACACTTTATGAGCCACTGTTGGCTCCTCCAATGGATACTGCCATTTGGTCTTTGGATCAACAACCTCAACATTAAGATTGGTGCAAAAGGTGCTTTTTATTCTCAAGCAGAGATGGGCAGTAACGTGTAATCCAATTACTTTTTTCAAGTAACGAGTAAAGGAAGTGATTACTATAGCAAAAAAGGTAATTAGATTACTGTTACTTTCCCGTAAGTAACAGTAAATCACGGTTTTAGTACTGCGTTACTAAAACCGTGATTTTTTTGCGAGAGTGTCTCATGACAATGACGTAAGCGACCGTGACGTTCGTGGCAACAGCTGTGTGCAGATCAACAATGGATAATATAACGAGTGTGGGGGAGAGTATGACCGTGCGGTGTTTCAAGCGTGGAAATGCTGACCTTACTTTGAGTTTGATTCTGTAAAAAGTGACAAAAACATTAGCGTCCGCTGTTCACTGCGCGGGAAGAAAATTTCTTTTTACAGCGAAAAAACCCCTAAACTTCCGAGCAAGCACCGAGTGCGCTGCCACGGAAATGTGAAATTCACAGAGGAACTCCCAGATCCTTCCACTGACCGCTGCGACACACCTGCACCAGGGCAAACCTCCGCCTGCCCCACTCATGCTATACAGGTGAAAATAGAGCAACAGGACCGCTGAGTCTTTGATTTTATTTATTTTCTGCTGTGTTTTACTTGCATCTATTTGAAAGAGTGAGTGTAAACACAAACAACTATTTTATTTTATATGCTGGAATGTGCAGAAAATAGGTTTAAATAGGTTTACTTGACCAACACTGTTCTCGAGTTTGGTAAAAATGCAGATGAAGTGTTTAGAGCGGGACATCCATGAATCACGGCAAACACTGCAGCACAGCTGGAAACAGTTTCACTCAGAGAAAGCTTGAGCATTTACAGGTGAAGTCATCCATCCCCAAAATGTATTTGATATACCTGTTAAGGCTCTAGTTCTTACCCATCACTGCAAAAATTGATATATTGGACCAAATTTAATAAAGGAAACAAAAAATTGAAAAAAAGGTGTTCCTTTTTAAGGGTCGTTGTAATGACAGATATATGGAAACACAATGCCTCTGGTTCTTCAGACAACTAGAAAATCTAAGAGCAATCAACCAATGAAGCACAGCCATTTGAAATGCAATGATCAATAGAAGGGAAAAATAAAATCAATGGAGAAAATGGGCTGAGACACTAAAGGAGCCGTGGATGTCTAAGTAGATGTCACCACAGCCAGGCAAATGTGCTTCTTTTAATTGCACCGCCACGAGTCACAAGTACAGCCTGTGTGTCCTTGTTATTGTATTTATAAGGCGTAGAGTCAGTAGGAGTGGCGGACAAGATGGACCTCTGAAAGAGTGTGTAATAAAAAACAAAGGCCGACATTGATGGATGGTTAGGTCAGCATGTGGCTATGGAGAGCTGAGATGTTGGTAACATCCAATTGAGTCTAAATGGCTCTAGGTCATAAATGGGCTAAGAGGTTAAAAGGTGGGGAGCTTATCGTAGTGCTATTCACAAGTGATAGGCCCAATATAAGATGGAATGAACAGCAGATCCTGAAGAGGGCACAGCATCGCCTCATTTCTAGGTCACAACATTTGCTCAATGGAATTAGCATCATACATAGTAAAGATGGTATGAGAGTGAGCGGTCAACATGCACATTTTTCAGTACACTTGGTTTCCTTTGCTTGTCTAGATGATTCTGGCCTACAAAAGCATCTGTCAAATGATTAAAACATGTTCATTAAATACTAATAAAAGCCAAATTAAAATTAGATGAACACATACATAGAACACAAATAACAAACATTACTTGTTTTGTTTTTTCAAAATCATCTCCTTTCAACCTTAGAAATTTCAGCAGCATTGCATATAGATTTTTTGCTGGGCTAAATTGACTGAAAAGTTGTTGGGTTTGCAGTATTGGCCTTCCCCTGTGCAGTGTAACCACTTCTGGTGCCAAACTGATGAACAATCTTATTCTATGACAACTATAAGAAACTGCTGCTTTATATATATATATTTAAAAAAAAAACTCAGAAAAATCATAAAACAGTAAAAGGTGTTTGGAAAGAAAAGGATGAAGAAATAAAAAAGACAGACGTTTGGATTTGTTGGACTATCAGAAGCAGAGCACTCCGTCAAGCCAAGGTTAGTCTGAGCAGTGATCAATACTTCAATCTCAATAAAACAGCTCAATAGCTGAGGATTGATGGGAAAGAGAAAGCACAAGGTAGGGGAAAGAAAGATAGAAGGAGCGACACAAATGCCAACCTTGTCACACCGTTATCAGGTCAGTCATACATTTGTCTAGCCAGAAAGGATGGAGGTCTTCTTGGTGGTAGGTTATGTGCTCTACTATAGGCCAATTAAGTCAATGGCTGTCATACCTTACAGCCCCAAATCGATATCATATATGTTTGCAACCTTCAACCCAGAATAAAAAAAAAATGAAGGTACAGACAAAAACCAGCCTGACAGATGTCCCACCAAACAGTGAGCGATAGATGGAGACACAACTGAACAGAAAGAGTGCCGTGAGGAATGAAAACCCTTCACACAAAATGCAGTTTTGAGTCCTATTTTGTTAGAAAAAGTAGACAGAAAGATGATAAAAGTCACACTCAATCTAAAAGTAGCCACTTTTGTTGAATATCTGCCAGGTACAGTTTTTTCAGGCTTACTGAATACACCATAATCTCTTCAGTGTCACTATCCATTACAGTGCTTTGGCCTTGTAATGCTGGTGCCTCATTGTGAGAGCCAACAAACACTTACTTGTAAACTGTGCCTCCGTTTCCATGGCCAAGTTGCTCCTGATAGTGGATATCTTGGGCATTTATCTGCAGAGAAGGAAACACACCCAGGATTACACTGATTGTAACTGGATGTTATAACATGAGAAGCAATGCAACCGCTGGATTACACGTGTAAGTAAACTGGCAGAGAGACAGGGATGTGAGCATGTGAGGGAGATGGGACTGCACTGTAATTGAAGGCAATAAACAAGACAAGAATTCAGGTCAGTCCAAGTTCAGCGACATAAGGAGTGAAAAACAAAATAAGAGAGGGAGGAGAAGAGATCAATACAAGGTTTTGCTGTCCAATTTAAAACAAAGAAACAATACCGTGTTTGGGCGAGTGGGACACTGAATGTTTTAGGATTTAATGATGATTTGTTTTCAGTCATTTTATAATTATTTGATTTTTGTTTTTTAAAGTCAGAGTGTGATAATGTAGCTTCCTCCTCTTGCACATTTTGTAGATTTTTCCAACCAGGACGATGAAATAATTGATTGAGGCAGAGCTCATGTAAATATAAATATCAACGAAGCATTGAAGAAGGCAGAATAAGATCCATAAAGACTAACAATACATTAGTTCAAAAAGTTCCTTTATTTTGATATTTAGACTGTGGATCTGTACTGATAAGGTTCAGGCTGTGCAGTAAGCATGTAAACACGCCTGCACACAACACGTGATAATGGACCCTCCCTAATTTAACCACAACTAATGTGATAGCAAGGTGAGAAGATGGAGGTAAAGAGAAAGGAGGATTCAATTCCAATTTTATTTATGCAGTGCCAAATCACAACAACTGTCACCTCAAGGCACTTTATATTTTAAGATAAAGACCCTACAGTAATACAGTGAAACCCCAAAAATCAGACAGAAACCAGGAAGGCTTTATGTCTAATTTTCTTCCTACATGATAGCCACTGTGTCTGAATGCGTACACTAGTTACAGAGTCAGAGTGTGTGTGAGTGAGAAAGGAGAGAGCGAGTCTATATATTGGGTGCAGTCAGCGTGACGAGACAACATCCAAATACACACCCTGTATGACATGCCCACAGCCCCTCAGTAGGTATCAGAGCAACAGCAGTAAGATTACAGGCTGGAATCGTACAGAAACCCCAAAGCACACACTAACCTGGCCATTTGTCAAGATCCTCTTCAGCTCAGCAGATGACTTTTTTAAGCTGGAGGACAGAAAGCAGTATATCAGACTTCACCAAATGTACCAACCAGAGGTTTAGCTGTTTATTCCAGGTAGTGTAACATGATCCATGTGCCCCAGAAAGCTCACCTGTTGTTAGCTATAGAGTCTGGGACAGCGTGACTGCAGTCATTTGCTGGGTTAGGCCTTGTATTAACCTGAAGGTGTGCAAAGACAGGCATAAGAATGTAAAAAGACACACACACACAAAAAACGGCGCACAGTCACATGGACAATAAAACACAAGATTCTCGCTTCAGCTTGTGAAGTCAATTGACTGCTTAAAAAAAAAAAAAAATCCAAATGAAGAAGAAGAAAATTTTTATTTGCATAAAAGCACAAGAATGTACGAGAGCCAGAAAGACAGCAAAAATCAGCTGGGAGAGTCGAGATGAAAACTTAAGACATTCACATTTTCGTGCCTCGTGGGAGACTTTTTCTTTACATCTATTCATCTGCATCTGCATCTGCATCTATGTTTACTCCAAAGACCTTCAGACTCAACCTAGATATGAACACAAAAGGAGAGACAAGACCCTGTAAAGGAGATACTAAAAATAGCATATTAATTGAGATCAAAAGGCCAATGCGTTGGGTCCACTAAAGCACAGGGAATGTCTCTTTAATTAGTGCCCAAGAAAACCTCATTTAAAAAGGCACACAGGGCTTCCCTCGGCCAATTACTTTTGTATTAAAGCAGGAGAAAAGCGGGGAAAGATTAGCAAAAGACTAAAGGTTTTCTGGAAAGAACATTGTATTCTCAAAACCGACTCTTGACCTTTAAAAAAAACTGACTCGGTTCAGTAGCATTTCTCAAAGCTCCTCAGAGGATACATAAAGTAGTATTTGTGTGTGTGGGGGGGTGATTTTATCATTGAAATGCAGATGGATATAATATGGATCATCTGGAGAGATGGAGGAGGTGTCAAGTCATTTAACCCATGGTAATTAGCAGTGAGTTTCAATAGCAACATATGCCTAACATAAAATGGGAAGGTCTGCGAGAGGCCATTTGGGGGCTTGTAATGACAATTTCATGGTTGAACAATGACATCTTCTTATTGCCCGATTTAGTTTTTTCTCTAACCAACGCTGACACTCTTTCTATCATAGGGAATGAGAGGATCATAATACTCTGGAGGGGAGATAACACCTTGTTCTTAAATGACTATCGCAGCATGAGAATCAAGAATACAGAGAGACGGATGGAAAAGCAGAGACAGGCCCTGCTACAGCCGCAGCCAGATATGCTAATGCATAAACATAGTCGAGGGGAGCAAGACAATGAGTGAAAGAGAAGGAGAGCCTTGACTTCAATTGACATTTCAATAAGTGGAACACAGCATTATCAATCCATTTGACTCAACTTCTCACCCTCCCCTCCCCTCATTCTCTGTGTAAGGCAGCCGAAACAATTATTGAGATAGGTACCTTCAGGCCATGTATGTTCCGGATCCCTGGAGTCTTGCCGGCTGAAACAGTAATTGACTAGATTGTAGAACACATCACTGGGCCATTTACAAATGTGGTGAAAAGGAATCAGTTCTTTATGAAGGAAAAAAAAATGATGAAATGAAATGAGAGTTACTAAAAAATTAGTTGTGGACAAGAGAGTGATTGAGCTGTTGGTCTCTTGAGATGGTTGGTTGGTAGTTAGGTAGAAAGAAAACAATCACAGCGTTACAGGAAAGAGGGGCAGATAGAGAGAGAAACAGAGTGAGCCAGAGAGCTAAAGGGAGACAATAAAATGTTTCATCACATCTCCCCTAGGGCCTGTTAGAGATTATGTATGTCTTTGAGCGGTGTGAAAACTAGCTGAAAATATAGAAAAACTATGTTATGAAAAGGCCCTCATTATGAAAACCAGTTCAGGAACAGAAACTGCACAATGCCGGAGATGCAGGCAAGGCTTAGCCTGAGCTGAACACAAGCATGCACTTTGAATGCCCTTGGAGCAAAAGAAATGTAGATTTATGAATGACTTTCAACAACAAAGCCAGCCGCTGAATTTTAATGTTATCCAGAGGCTCTACTGTTACTCCTACTCACCAAATGCTCACATTTTTGTGAAAACAGCACAGGTCATGTACACTAATTTTAGTAAAATAGGCGTTTACAATTAAAGAGTGAATATTTTTATATATTTAAATGTTGCTGGTGATTAATTGTCACCAAGTTAATTACAAAGCAGCCTTTAGCATCGCCTAGCCCGTGATAAAAACGGAACATCTCACTTTTGTACCTCTTGGAAAAATCTGCAAAGGGTCCGGCAGCAGTCCATTCATGCGTTGTTCATTCATTGTGTTGCAGTACTAAAAGGGGAAAAGAAAATGACAAACAGTCGAGTGTGACACTAATTTTAAATGACTTTACATGCATTTAAGTTCACAGATAATATCTGTACAAGAATGTCAACGGCACACGACAGTGGGAGAAAAACCTTAAATCTGAAGATCTGACCCTACACTACATGGCCTAATTTTAGAGTATTACACACACACACAAAATGTTTATTTAACTGCCACCAGAATTAATCCACAGTCTTTTGTAAAAAACGTGAGCATGCTGTGCGGAAATCTGTTGCAGACGAGGACCAATGCCCTGTGGGCTTGTTCTGAAGGAGTGTAGCATTAACCCTTTTCTCCTCCAGGTCAACAGCTCACCAAACACTCATATCCTACAGGACTAACACGTGCATGCACGCACTCTGGAGCCTCTCGGTTGCTTGCCAAGGCAATGCAATAATTGATGTTTCAGTTAACCAAACCATCTGTTAAACCGCAAGTGTGTGTGAGCATGGGAGGGAGAGAGAGAGTGTGTGTGT
Source organism: Oreochromis niloticus (assembly GCF_001858045.2). Lineage (NCBI taxonomy): Eukaryota > Metazoa > Chordata > Actinopteri > Cichliformes > Cichlidae > Oreochromis > Oreochromis niloticus. The sequence continues at coordinate 12,296,762 of NC_031965.2, forward strand.
GTGTGTTTATTTATGTGCGTTTTGTTGATGTCTTCTGCTTTTGAAGGGGTTGAGTTTGAGACGATGTCTTTATATTGTGCACACATACACGAGTTTATTGTGATTCATTTACAAACTAGTACCGAGTCATCGCTGCACAATGTAAATGCTCTTTCACTGAGGAGGCAGGAGAGAGGACGATGGGCACGGCTTGGATGGGAATGGATCAGAATGGCTACCCATGTGGCACAGCTGTTATTAAAAGGCCTATTTATCACTGTCAGATCCCCTCCTCGCTCCTAGCCCTCTGCTTTCGCCCTCCAGCATTCTCAATAGGCCGCATCTGAACAATGGGTCTTAATAGCAAAAAAACGTGGTGTGTGTGTGTTGGGGGGGCGATTGGGGGTGTTCGGGCTTCACGTACCTTTAATTTTCCGCTCAGCTAGCTTATTGATTAAGGCGGCAATTACCACCTAATCTGTAGTAGGTGTGTTATTAAAAGACATTCTCCATTGTTGGCCAATAACTAAACAGTGTCCGATCCCAAATACCATCGCTCAGCCTTAAGGGACAAGCCAGAGTGCAAGAGAGAGAAAGTGTGAGTCTCATCATCATTAGCAGACCAAGAGCAAATGGGAACGGTGGAATTAGCGCCACTACCTCCAGGGGGAGCTGAGTGAGGAAGGGATGAGGTCACATGTTTTTTTTTTTTAGCACCTGACATAGGCTGGTCTTTAACTTTGAACAGGGGGCGTCTGTCTTTCAAGGTGTCGAACAATGATTAGAAATGCCTGGAAGTCTAGCGGGTCTCGCAGGAGCATGTAGCAATCAATGTTCTTAGTGCTGGGGGATACTTCTCACAATAAATGCCCTCTGTAGACTGATGTTAATTAAGTGCTGAATTTGAGCATTAATTTTGTTCAGTAATCACGAGCGTGAATTTTTCGCAGGGCAATGTTAAAGCAAAGATCTTGAACAAGACAAAAAAAAAAGAAAGCAAACATCGTGCACTGACAGCGTATTTAAAAGCCTGATTATACATTTCCTAATAAAAATATACACACCCTCCCAAACGCACGCACACACACAGACACACACACAAAGCAACCGTGAAGAAACTGAATTATCCCACATTTCACCTAACATGCTGCTTCCCTTAATTCCTATTAATTTCATATAATGGCTGTCTGCTCACCTGGAATTAATAACACTCAAGCAAAAACCCACTAGAGTCTCCACGGAGGCCAAAAGGCAGCAAACAACAGGGCAAAAAAAAAAAAAAAAAAAACCTAAATACAAATGCAATCCAGAGCTGAAATGCATAACACTTGCATAAAACATTCAAAGTACATGGCTAGCGTAAATTATAGTCTAGTGAGCCCAGTATTTCCAGGTGATCAGCAGCTTTTTGTACAGCTGGCAGTCCCATGAGTAGAAAGCCATTATGAGGCTCCGAGATTTGTTTGCCAAAAATTCACTGAACAAATGGGGTCTGAAATCTGTGGGAAAAGCTGTGCACTGTTGTGGATACTTAATATTTCTTTTGGGTGCTGTAGAAAGAGGCAGGGGTCAGTCATAAATTTATATACACCTAAGGCATGTCAGAATAAAGACAAAAAGTAGAACTGCCAGCAAACACAATACACGTTTCAATGTTTCTTTAACAAAATATCAATTTTTGCTCAAAATAAAACACATTTTCATTTCATCTGCAACAAATTACAAGGAACTCAAGGTTTTTGGACATGTATTTTTTAGACAAATAAAAATGAAATTAAAAAAAAAAACAAAAAAACACAGTGTCGGCCTAATTTTATCTAACAAGTAAAACAAGTCTGCACGGTTCTGTAATTAATTGTGATATTTTCCATGTAACATACAACTAAACATTTAGGCCATGACATGTTTTTTTTTTGAAATCACAGATGTATGACTTCTTGGGCTGACATCACAATAGAAACAACCAAAATTTACATAGAAATTAATAGTCTCTAACGTTAATGCTAGTTTGTGGTTTTAATAGAATTATTACAAAAAAACAAAAAAAAACAAAAAACAAAACAAAAAAAGTGAAACAAGTATTTAATCCCCTTCAACCCAGCCAGAATTATGGCTCCTACAGACTGGCTGTGTGCACACACAGACATATAATGAAAGAAATATAAAATGACCATCAGTCGACATTGGTCAGCATCATGGAAGTCTGGAGCTGCTGTGGAATTTTGTGGAAACCAAAATTGACTTCTTTGGCATCGACCTACCGTGTAGGAAGAAAGAGAAATGTTGGGTATGACCCAAAGAACGGCATCCCCAACGTCAAGCACGGAGGTGGAAACATTATGTCTTGGGGCTGTTTTTTGTTAAGGGTAAAAGACAACTTCACCACATCAAGATGCACCCTTAAACTCTTGGACGAGAATCACGTTCCCTGAAAACTGAAGATGGGTAGTGGGTGCTGGATGGGTCTTCCGGCATGACAATGACCACCAAGGCAACACATGAGTGGCTAAAGAAGAAGCACATTATGGTCATGGAGTGACCTCGCCAATCTTCACACCTCAATCCTACAGAAAATCTGTGGAGGGAGCTGAAGCTTTGAGTTGCCAGGAGGCAGCCAAGAAACCTACAGGATTTAGAGAGTTTCTGTAAAGAGTAATGGGCCAAAGTCCCTCCTGAGATGTGTGCAAACCTGAAGACCAACTACAAGAAACCTCTTACTGCTGTACTCTCCAACAAGGGTTTTTCTACCAAGTACTAAGTCCTGTTTTGCTTGGGGATCAAATGGTTTTTCACTCAATGACATGCAAATCAATTTAGAACTTTTATGCAACAGGTTTTTTTCTGGACGTTGGTTGAATTTTGGTCTCTCCATTAAAATTAAACTGCCATAAAAATTAGAGACTGTTGATTTCACTGTAAGTAAGCAAACTTACAAATTCAGCAGGAGATCAAATCATAATTTGTCCCACTGTAAACACTGCCCCTTTCTCAACCATTACTCCAGCTTTAACAGGACAGTGCACAGAACAACATCCGCTGGATCTGTGGAAAACAAAACTTGCTGAGGTCAAAGCCTTTTCCACGTCTGTTTAACAACACTTCTTGGCACAACATCTGTCTCTTTTTGCTTAATCACCCTGCTACCCTATGCTACTTAATGATTAAAAAGCAACCACAAGTGAATGCATGACAAAAATGGACAAAAAAAAAAAAGCAGGGAGTGTAAATTGTGCCTGTGGCTCTAGTAGCATCATTGTGAGCTGATGGGGGGTAAAAGACATCCACAGATGAAAGTAGATTTTGAACAACTCTGCAGCCCAGGGGGGCTGCTCTTTAATGAGGCAAAACTTTAAGTACTGAATAATAAATAATAAAAATTGACAGTTCATTTAGTTTACAGTGTACTTCATACAGAAAACCCATTACACGCCATTACTCTTACTGTCCGCGGCATGAACAGTAAGTATGGTCGAATATGAAAATATACTGCAGTATTTGAGGCAGCTGAAGGGGATGTGGGACGTGTGTCTGCATGTGTGCTGCTGAATATTGCCATAGGTTAACTGCTACTAGATGAGGCTATATGGCTTCAGTTTCTTCATGTTATATTATAAATAACTACGTCAGTGGAGATTGCCATCAAATCAGCATCTTACCGTCTCCTTTTTTGCTAACTGAAAAATGGTGCTTCTCGTTCTAGGCCAAGTATTTTATAGTATTTGATATACCGGACTGATGAGGTCATTTTGAATGCCACCAAGGTTTTGGTGGCTATCGAAGAACCCCTTTTATTTTAACATTAAAAACTTTGGTGTAGCATATTTAATATTAAAGGTTTTTTCAAACCATTCTTAAAATGACTTGTTATTTACACCTTAAGTCCATGCGAGCTAGAAAGGTAAACACTCAAACTGAGAGTTCAGGATTGCTGATGATTGCCTGGGTCTAAGGTTGTGCTTAATGAAAAGAGAGGTGAGTGGCTTTATTATCGCGCTGTGCAAAGCACTTAAAAAATACAGAAAATCTGAACAACGTCCTTGTTACTGTGTCATGTCAATTTGACGTGCCTCAGAGAGCTTTCCAAACGATACAATATAAAAAAACCCAGACACTTAAATGGCTCTAAAAAGCTGCACAAAAAAAATTAACCAAAATAGTGCAGAACACATAAAGGAGGATGACCTTTCAAAATGCTCAAATGTAGTTCAGACATGCTCTTGGCCATTTCATCTAAACTGCACAAAGGATTGAATGTGAACAGTTTCTGTCAGAACTACTTTCCAATGAGGAATCGGCACATAGTAAGAATGCTACAATACAGCAGCATAACTGGAAAACACAACCCTGGCATGTACAGTGCTGTGCAAAAGTCTTGATCAACCCCTCATTTCTTTATATTTTTCTAGGAAATTAGGACATAGATGCAGTGATTTATTGACACATGTGCAGACATACCTGGAAATACAGCATATGTATAGAGCTTGTATAATTCTAACAAGTCTGAAATTCAATATTTGGTGTGACCGTATTTATTCTTAAACAGTGTGACCTCTCCTAGACAATCTGTCTTTTAATTTGCCTAAATAGACTTTAGGAATATTTCTCCAGGCTTCTTGAAGGACATTCAGAGCTCTTCTTTGGATGTTGGCTGCCTTTTGTTCTGTTCTCTGTCAGGATGATCCCACACTGTTTTGATAATGTTGACGTCTGGGCTCCGGGGAGGCCAATCCATGACTGACTGTGTTCAATTGTGTGTTTTTCTGTGCAGACATGTTTTACTGCAGTGTGTTTAGGATCATTGTCATGCTGAAAAATAAAGCTGTTCCCAGGTACACACTTTCCAGATGGGATTGCATGGTGTATCAAAGTTCGACCACACTTTTCTGCACTCAGATTCCATCAGCTTTGACAAGATCTCCAACACCACAGGCTTAACTGCAGCCCCAAACCATGACGGAGCCTTCACAGCGTTTAACAGATAGCTGTAGAAACTCACTGTTCTACCTTTAACCTAAACTCAACCAACTTTAAACAAATTTAGCTTCATCACTTCATAAGACCTGTTGCCACACAGTTTCAGTCCATATCTTGTGTAATTTAGGTTGTCACCTCTGGCTACCAGTGGCTGTTTTTGTTTCTCAAACTCATTATCATGTAACTTTCATGAACACCACAAACAATCACACAGACAATAAAACTCATACTCACATACACACAGAAAGACTGTACGTTTGCGTATCTATCCCCTATCAGGTGCTGTTTATTTGTTGAATGGGTTTTGTTACAGATGCAGCAGTTGGTGACCTATTGTCCTTTGTGTCTTTTTTTCCCACCCTTTTTAAAAAAAATTCTCTGTCTCTTTTTTGCTTTACCTTTCTTCATGCTGATCTGACCCTCGCTTTCCCATGTCTTAATGACTCCTTTGGGCTTTCAGATACTTTTCATCTACTGTAGATAATATTTTTAGGCCTACCACATCTTCTTTTGTTCTCCATTTCTGATTTCTTGACAAACCTTGCCGAGATATGTGATTTTTGACTAATAGCTCAAAACAACAAACATCAGTCCTCTGAAAATGGTCAGGTAGAAGGACTGAACTAAAAATGAGTAAAAAATAAAAATCAGCCAATATCCTGACCTTCAGATAGCCTAGAGAATTATGCTCAAGAGCACTTTAAAGACTTACAAAGTTCAGCTTGTTGGAAACAAAATATAAAGATGAAGCAAGGGTTGCTCGAGACTTTTGCACAGTATTGTAATTTGTGGGTATTATTGCCTGACTTGGTCAAAGTACTGCATGCAACATTTATGTACTCACATATGACAACATGGCTTTGAGTTCTTCATCACTTCTTACTGTGATTCTGTCTCCCACCTCATCTTCATCTAAAAAAACAAAAAACACAAAAACAACACATAAACAAAAATAGTACAACTGTAAAAAATAAAATACTAATAATGGGGAAGGGGGGAAATCACAGAGAAAATTCAAAACAGAACAAGTGTGATATAAATATAAACAGAGGATACTGTAAAACAACACTATTATGTATTTAATAAACATTTAATTAAAAAAAAAGGCAAGCAAACAAGAAAGCATATCATTCCATATTAAGTATTAATGCAATAGCAAAATTTGGGGAGCCAAAACATACAATCAAAATCATACAATAAAATATAACGTATAAAAGCACTCAGTAAGCGTTATTTTGATGTTTGTATGTCAATCAAACTCTTTGCATGTTCTATCCATAAACAGGCTTGAATGGTGCCTATTCCAAGACCCTAAATCTTAATTTGATTGAATGAGAGAAACTTCAACTGCTCCTGTCAATCAGTCCGTTAGTACAGCAGCTATGGCATTTCTGGATAAAACGCAGGCTAGAGGTTAACACGGGTAGTAAAAAAGGGAACAGAGAAGAGAGAAGCTAACACAATGAAAATGAAATGTGTGAAGCTTTTTACTCTCTCAGATAGATGAAGCCAGTTCAAGATGGCTAGAGTCTAGCCCATGACAGCAGGGATCGGTGCTTACAGTATATGATGGATAAACAAGTGTCCCACACAGCTGCATGAGATCTCCTCTCCTTCAGACCAATCCGATAACTGATTACAAGTCCCTACATTACAGGGCTATTGTTTTGGTGTGTAAACACAGTCATTCAAAGCTTCCCATTTCCTCTTGCAGCATTACAGCAGTCCAACTCTAAAGCAGGTACTTACATTCAAAGGCCGTGACAGTGGCTTCAGGCATGACATCTCTGATTGCGACCTGTAATGTTTGACAGGTTGAATTAGGACCAGACAGCTAAGGATGGTTATTAGACTGACAGATATTAATGAGGCAGGGTTACGATACGCGGAGTCAGAAACAGTCCGTGTGTTTTTGGCTTGTGCAGTGTGTCTATGAGTGAAAAGTGATAGTTGGCAAGAGGCAGACTCACGAGCAAGTCATTGAAGTTCAGAAGAGACGGACAGTCCACGGACGAGTCCATGTCTCCTGACGGCGTTTTTATACGGATCACTATAGCCTCGGTGTTCATTGCGCTGTCAGTATTTAACCTCAGTGAGAGCAATAAGAGGGAAGGTTCAGCCTCATAATACTTGACTGGATGTGGAAGCTAACCAGCTAATTTCCTGCAGCAGTTTGCTAACGACACATGCTAGCATCCTGCTCTGTCCGGATTCTTGATTTAAGTGATGCGGAGCTTTTTAAAAAAACAAAAAGGTTTTGAGGTCGGTCGCCGCCGACACCACAGTCAAGTCATAACCGTATGAAAGGCTTATCCCGAAGTGTGAACGTGTACACCACTGCTCCACGAGACAAAGTTTACACTGTACTAACGGAGGTGTTTAGCTGTGTAGCTAGTTTTGAGGAAACTGCTACAACAGCGCTTCCGAATCAACATCCGCTCGTGGCCTTTTCAAAATAAAAGACTTGCACACTATCTATATCAATCTGTCAAATTCTAATAGGCGAAGTTTGAGAGAACGCTGCTATTCTTATGGATCTTAGGTTTTTTTTTTTTTCTATGTTATAAAATGAAATATACATACGGTTTAAACAGTTTTTGAAAGTTTCTGCACTGAAAAGGAATTATTACCGCTTTTGCTGTAGATAACACTGATCTGAGATCAAGGTTGATAAGTTGAGTACAATAGTGAGAATACAATAGCTTTCTGAGGTATTATGGATAAATATTCCTTTAAAAACATGACCTTAGATCACAATTGTAAATGTTTCGTAAATGGCCCTCACTTACACGGAAATCTACTACTGTTGAGATGAAAACCACCCCTGTCTTTTAAAAAGTGTTTTTTCCCTCTTTCACTTGACATTAAAACAGCATTAGTATTTAAAGGTTTCCACTCTGCACTCGCCATTAGCATATAATTGAGTGTAAAACAAAAGGGCTCTTAAAACCTCTGTTGATCACGGCCCTATGAGTGAGCAGCTGCTCTGTCCACTCTATAAACAGCTCTGATTGCAGTTCACGGAAAAAAGACATTGATCCCTGAGTAAAGTGAAGTCTCTATGTTGTTCATTTACATTGCTCTGCCCACAGCCTTGATACCTAAGTCTGTTCACCTGGGTTCTGTGTAATGATAAGAAGCTGTTAAAGCCCATGGCTCAAATTTGGCTATACAATACATGTGCCAGTTGAAAACAATTTCAGTGGTGGTGTGTGTGCTGTGCCGACCATTACACTAGGCTGTGTTTCATTGGCTCTTACAAAAAATGTCTCCACCCCATATTGGCCTGAGGATGAACTCCTCTATCAGTGTTTACCATCTCATTTAAAAAGAAAAGGAAATGTAAAACACTGAATCTACCATATATTCATTTACTTGTCTGTATTTGAACCTTTAAAAAACACCCCCAGAGGGATGTTACAAGTTCATTGCATTGATCCTTCCTGATCTTACACCTGTACCAACTATTGGGTTAAAGACCCACTGATTTCCATGCAATGCTTGAAATTATTACTCCGCCTAATTGCAACTGGATACAAAAGGGGAAACACAAGCAAGGCCATCAAGCGCTCAGATTAATGCCTCGACCAGCACTGACTTCTGATGAAAAGCAGAGGATCTATATGGCACTTTGTCAGACGTGCTCTCCCAGGACGTGACGTTAGATCCTTCTGCTTTAGGGACAACGAGGATGAAGCCCAGTCAGCAATCCACATTATCAGAAATCAAACTCCTGACTTAGCTGGGAGGGGAAAGTGGACGAGGAAGGCCAACATTCACTGTCTGGTAATTAAAAGCCGTTTTATCAGGCCTCCTCTCTCGCTCCATGCCTCTTTTCTTGCTATTGACAAGCTGCTTAACGCAAAGAGAGCTCAGTTTGACTCTAAATATATGAAGCACACTTATTTAACTTTCTCAGCAAAGAGGGAAAAGCAAGTAAACAAGACAGCAACAAAATTGCCTGGCAGGACCGCCAAATTCCTTTCACTTTAGTTTTGTTTTCTTCTGTTTATCGTGATTAAGAAATGCAGCCTTTGTTCACATCCTCTTTTTCTCTTGATGATTATCATTTCATTAGTCTGTGTCAAACATATTGGGCGGCTCGTTGTGTTTATTGATTAACAAGCCAAAGTCAGCAGCGTCCTCTCTTGCTGTAATGCTGATATAGAAGATCCTGAAATGCTATTTGTCTGCCCGTTAAGCATTGATCGTTCTCTGCTATATTGGCTGCTACTTGGTATCTTTCTATATCTACTGTGCCCCTTAACTTTAATGGTAATTATTTAGAGTAAAAAATGTGTGAGCTTGTAGTTTAGGGCCTTATTTACCTTCATAGATCCAGCAGGGTGGGCTTAATATCACTGGCTTGGTCTCACAAACGTGAGCTGTGAGCTCAGCAAGAAAAACATGTCCGACCATCTGTCCCAGGGCCACGTCCCAACTCAGGTATCCAGATGCAAACCCTCCAGCTGAAATAGAGATGTGTCTCCTCAGCCTTGAAGCCTGAAGCCTGTTGTTTATTGATGCTGCCAGAGCCCCCGCTCAGATCGATACCATCTCACTCAGATGGGCCTTCACAACACGCAGCCTCCAAATTGAGGTCAGGATACGTAGACGGTTATGGCACTTCAGCAGATATGAATTGCCCGAGAGGCTGTGATCATTTGTTACCTCTTCCTTTAAAGTTCATCTCCAAGTTGACCTGTGATGAAGCACGAGGAGTTTGTGAGTCACTGGTGGAAGAGTTATGAGGAAATGCACCAAGATACGTATGAACTGACTGGAGAGAAATGGATTGTGTGACTACCTCTCAGCTCCTCGAACTGCATGCTTTTCCTGCCATTTCCAGTCTTTCAGATTCACCTCAGAGGGCCCCTTTTATGGCTGTATGTTGTTTCTGTTGTTTCTAATAAAGAGGAAATATTGGTGCCTTCCTGACCTGCTCATAGTGGCCACAGAAAAATTTATGGGGTATGTCTCCTTTAGTGAGGTAGCATCTGAGCTGAGCCCCACATAAATAACACATCACTAGTTCATCCAAGCTCTCTTGGCTTTTCTTTCATGCTGTGGTCAAATCATTAAATTGAATGCAAAATATGACTTCTTTTTTTTAAAATTAAAAATGCTCAAACTGGTGAATCTTTTCCCTTTCATGAAACATTCTTGCATTGAGCTGATAGTTTAATCCTAGAAATTTGATTGTCCCAGAGCTGAGGGGACACTGAGGACAGCTACGAATACCTGAGAATTACAAGGAGGAAGGAAAGCCGCAACCACCAAGTACCTGCAGAGATTAAGGCAAGTCCTGAGAAATCAGCAGAATGGAATGAACAAGATCTGGGCAATCCACGCCTACCCCCTGCCGGTGTTCAGATACCCCGATGGGATAAGAAGCTGGCCAAAGGTGGAGATAGAAGCCACCGACATCAAGACAAGGAAGCTCCTTACCATGCATGGAGGGTTTCACCCCAAAACCAGCACCCTCAGACCGTACGCTAAGCAGAAAGGAGGCCGGGGACTAGTGAGTGCCAGAGCCATCGTCCAGAGGAGCAAGGAGAACAGGAGCAAGAGAAGAATCATCATGGAAGGACAGGCTCTTGCATGGTGTGTACCATCGGCATTGGTTGACATCCATAAATTCTACCAGTGGACAAAGCTGGACTGAAAGACAGCACAGAGGCACTTATCATGGCAGCACAGGAACAAGCTCTTAGCACAAGATCCATAAAGATGGGGGTCTACCACACCAGGCAGGCTGTGTAAAGATGCCCCTGACTCAATCCAGTACGTAACAGCAGGGTGCAAGATGCTAGCAGGCAGGGCATACATGGAACGCCATGACCAAGTGGCTGGCATCGGAACATTTGTGCCAAGTATGGCCTGGAAGAACAACCTGACGTGGTAGTGGTGGACAAGCAGAGGCAGACAGCCATACAGACAGGACACCCTTCATTATGTTAAGTGTTGACATTGCATAAAGTTCACTTTGCATAGTTAGCCCAACGGAGTACATTGTACATTGCAACTTTCCTGTTGGGAATGCCACAAAATAACTAGCTGATCCAAGCAGAGTCGGGCAGAGTTTGAAAAAGTAAATAAATATTTGCAAATGTTGGTATTGGGCCAAAAAATTCTATACCGGCTATAGGCTATAGTAGCATTTTCCTCCAACGTGTAGTGTCCACATATATAAAGGAAATATGTTATTTTTTGCTTGTTTGTAGTCAACACAGACAACACAAACACCACCACAGAGAGCTCTGGGGGGGAAAGTAATGTAAACAAACAGTAACTAAAAGCATTCACAATAGAATAGCAACAGCTACACTGTAACTGTATATACATGTGCATGCACATGTGCATGACTGTGGCCAGGATGCGTGACCTCTCTCTAACCACACATTGCTCTGGTGAGGAGTGTCAGGTGGCCGGTTTGTCAGCTGAAATATTCATCAAACAGATCAACGGAAAGTCTGGCTGGCTTTTCAACTGACAACTGCGGCTCAATAATTGATAGAGGAGCAACTGAGTGTTTGTGGGGGTCCTTCTCTTTCTGTAAGTGATGCCTCTGACCTTTGTTGTGTGAAAGAACTCATCACGGCGAGCGAGCATGTGTCATATAAAGACCGACGCATTGAACTAAGCAATGAAAGTAACAAAGGAAATAAATGCTACGATGAAATTGATAAATTCATTGGTTTGGTTTTGTGCTCACACTGGATAATATCTCTAAGTGCCTTTATTGTCTGTGTATGAGCGATTGAAAGCTCAGTAATTAATTTAATTTTCACAAATAGTCTCTAACCTGACTTATGACCTGCCATGATTGGAAAACATTTCTTAGTAGAATCAAATCAAATTCATATTAACGTGTTATTGTGCTAACAGTATGCGCGGTGGCAACATGTCAAGTGGGCCATCGTCACTCACATATACTAGTCGTTCACAGCAGATGACAAACTCAATACTGTGGTGAATCAGTGGAAAGCTGTGGTGACGTTGGTGTGTGTGCTGGCCCTTCCTTCCAGGTGACAGCCTCTCGTATACGAATGCATTACTGCCTGTAACATAAAAATTACTAAACATCTTTAACATTATTTGATTGGGGACAAAGTAGGATGCATTAACTGTGCTGGAGGTGGTCAAATATATTATATCTGAATGTAGCTTCACAATTCTTTTGCTAAATAAATACAATAAGAATACAATGAAGCTGAAGTTTGTTCTCATGGTTTTATTAGTCTTCATATTTTCTCATTTCACCATCGTTTTTATTGACAGTCTTTGTGTTTCATCCAGAGATTGGTAAAACTTTTCTGAACCATATCTGATTATTTTATGAATTCTATTGTTCTACTAATTCTATGCAATAACTATGACTATAAATATTAGGTTATAGTTATGGCACACATGTACTGTGTGTCACACATTTTTTCCTGTGCAAAACTGAAAAATAACAAATAAAAATAACTAGCAAAAAAAGGGAAAAACATTATTACTATGTACATTTACTGTTGAGTTACTTTCTTTGTGATAATTTTCATCATATTTGCCAAAATCTGCAAAGCTTGTGATTCTTTGGTAACTTGTAAATTTCACAAATGGTCCTAGCATTACACGGGCTAATAAAAAGCTGTCCCTTTGCATGCATTTGATGCAATCCACACTTTAGAAAAGTGCAAGTCCTTGAGAGCCAGCAAAAATGTGGGACATTTCATCTCAAGAAGTGGGACGGAGGGGACAAGCAATAAAAATGCTATGCAGTCCCACATAAAGAGGTACGTCTGCTCTGTTATTGTGAGTGAAAGTGTTCAGTGTTACCATCCTTAAAAACATTTCTGTGTGTTTTCTGGTCCATTGTGGCTTCCGATGTGCAGAGAGGAGATTCATGTGTAAATATAAATATGTAAGATTGCTGCCTTGCACAATCGTATACTAGTTCATGCATTTATTGCTTCTAGGCTGGATTACTGTTATTCCTTAGTATCAGGATGTCCTAAAAACTCCCTGAAAAACATTCAATTGATCCAAAATGCTGCATCAAGAGTCCTGACAGGGAGTAGAAAGATCTTTCTCCTCATGTAAAAGGTCCTCAATAACTAGAGAGCTTCTCGTCCATGAGCCTGGTTCTGCCAGATGTTTCTTCCTGTTAAAAGGACGTTTTTTTCTTTCCACTTTCCACTTCTTTCCACCAAGCTTGCTCATAGGGGGTTGTTTGATTGTTGGGGGTTTCTCTCTATTATAGTAGAGTCTTTATCTTACAATGTAAAGTGCCTTGGGTGATTGTTGTTGTGATGTGGCATTGTATAAGTAAAATTGCATTGAAATGAAATGAAGTGAACAAAAGAGGACAGCATTCACACTCTTAATTATTTATCACTTACAACTTTTTTTAAACTATATGCCTCTAGTACATTTTGTAATAGGTCCCTGATGACTGTTAGCCTGCTGCGTGCTGTCCTTAATGTAAACTGATTTGCAATATTTTTTTTAATCATATTTATAGTTTGATAGGTATAACACAAGGTACGGTACGCCCTGTGGTACTACTGCTACCAGCAGATTTGTGTTTGTTTGTTTGGGGGGGGTTGGGGGTGGCTCATGAAAGGAATATAATCTTTCTGTTGAGATAAGATCTGTGTTTGTGTGTCTGTGTGTGTGTGTGTAAGTCCCGCATGGTAATAAACAGCTGGCTGGAAACAAGAGTACAGATTTGAGCTCAGTTTCTTATAAAACGCAAGACAGATTATACTACTGCTACGCTTGCCAGTAATTTGCACTTTTTTTTTCCAGGCAGACTATTTCAGGCCGTTAGGATCAGCCGTCCAGTTGAACAGCTGAGCAAACACTTTCAATGGCTCATTGACTGATGAGCTTCCTTACTTTTTTTTTTTTTTGCAGGTGAAACTCAGAGATGCTTCTTGGATACATGTGATTGCATACACACGGTAAAGTAAGTCTATCTGTAAGCTTAAATCAGTGCTCAGTAGCACAGATTCATTTTGTACCATTCACCGTAACTGATGAAATCCACTGAAGATGTTTGAACTAAGCCTAAATGAGTACAAAAAATGACTATAATTATGCCGCTGAGAAAATATTTAAATATTTTATGGGTAATAGCGATAAGACTGTCCTTGATCTGCAAAGAATGCCCACAAAGAACCCTAAAATATCTGACTGCCTGTTTCAGGTTTTCACCAAAATAAAAAATACAGCAATTCTTTCATTTCCAAAGTTGTATTTGGTGGGCATTTAATAACCTCAGCTGTTTCCTCATATACTTAATGGAAGTTTGGAGACATTTAATATTTAATGTCTGATAGAGTCTTTCAGATGATCAAGGATACATCCAAAATTTGCTTTTTTTCAGGGAAATACATGAGTGTTTATCAGCCGCTGCTGTAGCCATCATCATTGTTGGGTTAAATCTGTGTGCGTGAGCGCCAACGCGCGTGTGTGTCTGTGTGTGTACATGCGTGCGCTCGTCCACACAGCCTCATTGTGGGTTACAACAAAGCCGTGGAAATACAACCTCCAGGGGTCTTACCTGGATGTGGGGCCCCCCACTTTTTCATTAAAAATTGCAATCCTGCAGCTGAGGCTCCGTTACACCACAATGTGCCAGAACTATGCAAGGGCAAACATATGCGACCTGGACCCAACCTTCAAATGTGCCCCAATAGATAGATCTTTTGCTCTTCTCTATTTTACAACAAGTTTGAATGCAAATTGATGCAGACCGCTTCCAAAGAATCTGTGGGACATGTGGGGGGTATTGTTGTTGGCCTTGCCGTGCTGTTTTCACAAGCGCTTCTTTAAGTATTGAAAAGTCTTCCTGTTTAAATGGTTAGTAGAATTTACAAATCTGTGAAGAGGGGTCACAGGTCTTTTTTCCCCCTGAAAATCATGCTTAATAATAACTAGGAAAACCGTACAATAAGAATAACACCTATGATATTCTTTTTTTTTTCTTTGCTGTTTAATTGCAACATATCTTTTGTCTCTTTCTTTCCACGTTATGTGCAATAAACTTTGGATCAGTCCATTCCCTGGATTATCATTATGATTTTGCTGGGAATGTGAGAGCAAGAGAGGTATTGAGGGGTGGTAATTGAAGTGCCTGAGACCAACCTGCTCTGTTGAGATTTGAGAGCAAAGTAGCAATGTAATTACAGGTCATAAGTTGAGCACCTCAGAACCGCAGCGGGTGCGGGCAGAGCTGAGCCTGTCAACCACTCTGACATGCACAAATACACACACACACACACACACACACACACACACACACACACACACACACACACACACACACACACACACACACACACACACTTTTTCCACTCAAAATCGAGTAACATTACAGCACGTGTTGTACGACCATCCGCAGAGCATGGCTGCATAGTCCCAAAGCAGGAATTACAGTTTTTCAATGGGTGCAGCCTTCAAGTTCATCCATATAATACTGCCCCCCAGTGGCAAAATGAGAAACTACTAAAGCACAGAGTGTTATGAGGTTTAACTGAAAGGGGGCTTGCTAATTAGTAGGACCTTACCCAAGAGTTACCCAAGAAAATAAAATGGTTCAATATCCATTTAAAAAAAATAATAAAAATGCATTTTACATTCTGTAGATTATCCAAATTGTAGGATGAGTGATTCTGAAAGAGTAAGTGGTTTGTAATTGATTCAGACACATCCTCTCTTTGGCAAGACCGGCCCGAGGTGAGTCCAGCATTGCACACCGTGCACCCCCCTCCATCCCCCTTCGCTTGAGTCATTTGTTATCACCTCATGGCTGCACTGGGCAATTGGCCGAGCTCCTCCAGGGTCGAAGGGTCAAGCCTTTAAAAGGGAATTACTTCATTGACACAATAAGAGATGACATTTTATTTGACATCTTACCACCGCTTCACCCTCACCCCCCACCCCCGTCCTGCATCCTAACTGCTCCCCGGGGAGCACTGGATCTGTGTGAATGTGTGCAGGCTGGCTGGTGCATCCTTGTTCAGTCCTGTGTTGTCATTTTCTGTGTGTTTTTACTACAACAGAATCCATTGGATCTTGTTTTTTTTATTGAAAAGCCTCTGATATTCTGACCTAATTTTAATCATATTCTGAACATCCCAATAGAAATTAATACTAACATGTATCTGTGATTTCAGGTATCATACCTGTATCTAGTGTTTTCAGTCCATTCTGCTATGCCTGCGCTTGTGTCACTGCATCCCTGTCAGGTGTATTTAGAATGAATAGACTGCAGATGTTACTTAGGATTCAGGCAGAGTCCTGAGGCCTCAGTTTGTGTGTGTTTATGTGAAAGAGAGAGAGAGACAGTGAGTGAGCGAGTGAATGATTGACACCAGACACGTGTGTCGCACCCAGGGGGATCAGTAGGGGCCACGCAGCCAGTCTGGCAGGTCATTATCAGTGTGTCATGCAGTGGCATGACGGCTACTTCCTCTGAGACAAAACACACAACACACACCAACTCCTTTCCCCGAGTCACTGAGGAGTGCCTATCCAAGCCAATCGATTGGGCGATCAATTGGGGACCAACTGGCAATCCCCTACAATCAATATGCCCCTTGTTGCATGGCTCCAGAAATGCCACAATGGCTGTGGCACTTAATTAAGTTGTTAATTGCTGTGTTAAGCTTTCTCAGGTACCTTCCCCAGACAGTAATTGAGAGTGGCTGGACAATTCGGCTATCGGCAGCACTTTGCTAAATTTAATCACAAATCCAAGTAACGACAGAGGGTGTAATAGAAAGAGCCAAACAGCAGCAACGGTGTCAGCGCAGCAGAGTCAGTGCAGCCTGTTGCAGTCTGACTTCTGTAGGGAAAACATAATGCGGGACTGTTTCCATTGAACATGCTGTTAATTGCACAATGCAGACATCTGGATGATATCATGCAGCTGTGTCAGCACACGCCAATCAGCATTCTTAGGGATGATTTGGTTTGTTGTGCGCAAAAAAGGCAGAGACTCTCCACAGGGTAGATAAAATGTAGGTTATTTCAAACATTTTTAAACGCTAAGCCTCAATAAAACTCCTATCTCTGATGTTTAATTTTAAGATGCCTCCCAAGCAATATGATCAAAAGTGAGAGGCCTTTACAAGTGTGAAAGGTCCAGCGCGATTCGAGCTCTCAAAACACAGTCGGTCTCCTCACACTCCCATGTTAATATTGCAAGCATGTTTACAGCCTGGTATAAAAACATGTTGGGGTTTTTTAGCTCTATGTAAACTCTGTTAGTTCATCCTATTATTGAAATTATATGGGGGTTAAATCCTTAAAGACTTAAAGCTGGGATATCAAACTCATTTTACATCATGGACCACATACAGCACACCGCTCTGAGGTGAACCAGAACAGTGAAACTCTCCTTTTCTGTCCGCATGAAGACATTCACTCTAACATAAAAGAGTAGAGTTAGAGTTAAAAGTCAAAAGTCCTCCTTGCCCTCCTTCCCATTTTCCAAAGCGGTGCACTGGGTTGGATTGGAGTCTTTGCTGGGCCAATTCTGGCCCCCAGGCCATGTGTTTGGGCATCCCTGTCTTAAAGTAAGAGGCTGCCAGTTTCCACAGTCAGATTGCCCCGAACATGTATGTTAGTTCCTGAAATATTTTGTTTTCCTTGCATGGGCAGCCATAACAAAGCAAATGTAGAGCTTGACTCTCAACACATGCAACTGCAACGGTGCCTTTTGTAGAGTAAGTGATGGAGAGAAGCCAAATCTGAAGACAAGAGGCAGATAATAATTGTGGAAAAATATGAAAGAAAGGTTGTTTTTTTGCCACAATCACCTCCCCTTGTTGCAGTCTCTTTTGTTGCTGCAGAGGAAACGTGTTGACAGCTGAACAGGATCCAGGCTCCACATGTTATTGCTGCCATTTTCATAAGTTTGGAGTCATTAGTGTGATTCCCTTTCATGAGTTTATTAAGGTTAAAACAAAATAAACTGACGACCAGTGTTGGTCAAGTTACTTTCAAATAGTAATTAGTTACTAATTAATGATTACTCCTCCAAGAAAGTAATCCAGTTACTTTACTGATTACTTATTTTCAAAAGTAATTAGTTACTTTATTACTTAGTTAATTTTTAACAACATGATACACAAGCTGAATAGTTACAAATCAATATTCCATTTTTTCTGCATAATCCAACATATAAAATCAAATAATCAAATGTCTCTTTTTAAAAAAACTTGTTTTATTAGTTTTAATCTTTTAACTTTATGCACATTGCATCAAGAAAAAATTAAATTATATGCAACTGTCTTTGACTTGAAGAAATGGTTTAACATTTAAACCTATTTTCTGCATATTCCAGCATATAAAATAATGGGGGTTTTTTTGTTTACACTCACTCTTTCAAATAGATGCAAGTAAAACACAGCAAAAAATAAATAAAATCAAAGATTCAGCGGCACTAAGTCCTGTCACTCTATTGTCACCTGTTTAGCAGGAGTGGGGCGGGTGGAGGTTTGCCCGGTGCTGCAGCGGTCATGTCAGTGGGGGAATCCAGGGTTTCTCTGTGAATTTCACATTCCCGCGGCAGCTTGCTAGGTGCTTGCTCAGATTTGAAGCAAAATTTTTCACCGTAGAAAGAAATTTTCTTCCCACGCTAATTTTTTGTCACTTTTTACAGAATCAAACTCAAAGTAATGTGAGTACTTCCAAGCTTTAAGCGCTGCATGGTCGTACTTTCTCCCGCGCTCCATATTATCCATTGTTGATCTGCACACGTCTGTTGCTGCGTCATTGTCATGAGACACTCTCACAAACAAAATCACGGCAGTTATCTAATTTCTTTTTTTTAAATAGTAATCTCTTACTTTACTCGTTACCTGAAAAAAGTAATCAGACTACAGTAACGCATTACTTGTAATGCGATGAGGGAGGGTGAGAGTGGCGACATTATATTTGAAAAGAAATGTAACCCGACCAGTTTACTGACCAGCTGAGGTTTTCTAGACTCCAGTATTATGCAGGGATATATGCTGAAGTGTGGAGATGCTCAGATCAAACAGAGGGAATCTGCATTTGAATGTCCTTTACAGTAATTATATAATATCAGATGCTCCTGCTAATACACTTGGTCTTCTACTTTAGAGAAACAGCGTTCACCTGTTTTCTGTGTGTGCAGGGTTTTTTTTTTTAACAAAAGTGGACTAATTTAATACAATATTGATGTTCCTGCAAGAGTTCTGTGATAAAATAAAACACTCAACCCCCCACGCAGGCCTTTATCCCTCACCACGTGCTTAAACTGCCTCCAACCAGTGTGGGGTTTCAAGGGAGTCAGCCCACTGCTGACTGGCACTTTTATGGCGTTATTAGCACATATCCCACTGTCTCGCCGCCTTTTGTAGCCTAATCCCATTATGTTCAGCACTCAAATGGAATTCAGATGGAATGGTGTCGTCCATTTTAAGAAACGACTCCAAGCGCAGCGGGCGTCTGCGTTCTTATCCCGCTTTGCTGGGAAATTAGAGCTGCACAGGCAGGAGCCTAAAGCGTATCAAATCATCATTACCAAAGAGGAGCTTTAACCTCACACAAAGTGCAAACATTTCTCACTTCCGGAGAGAGAGACCTGGAAAGTGCTGCCGCACAGCTCCTCTGAGATTTGGTAAGGCGTGCTGGGGCGTAGTGGAGCAGGAAAAGTGGAAGCAGTACTATGACAATGAGAAACAACCACTGCAGCTTTAGGCTCTGTGAACAGGCTTGCCATTGATTAAAACAGCAAGGTGTGCAATAAAGCGCAAGGCAAAGTGTTGCCTTCCATATGGACCCCCGGACCCTTAGGCTCTGGCCACCAATTGGGCCTTTCTGTCTGCTGCTGTTCCCCTTTTTCTCCTTTCTGCTTCCCCTTCTCTATCCCTCAGTCCCCAGATGGTAAAAACAATTTTCCAGCCCTCTGTCTCTCTCCTCTGCTGCCCGCCACTCTGCAGCCACAAAGGGCCCTGGCCGTGATTCAACCGTTTACTCCAGTAATTAACAGCACCCATACCACAACAATTACAGTCACTAGGCTACTACACTCCAGATATACACTCACTCTCTCACACACACACACACACACACACACACACACACAGTCTTAACTGTGTCACAGTGAAGGGAAGGTAATAGCTGGAAGCTGTAAAAATAAAATCAAAATAGTATTAACCAAAAAAAAAGAAGGTGAGAACGACATGCTGGCACTACAGCAATGATTACCTCATAATTAGACGAGACAAAGCTCTCCCCCTGTCTAGTGGCAAAATGCTGTAATTACTGGCATGACAGAAAATCAAAGGCTACTTTGTAAGCAGCAGGAAAAATTAACATTTTAGGCCCCGGAGCTGCATGTCCTGATTAGAAACGTATTAAATCAATGCATTGCTAACTGCCGGACATAAATACGTCCCCTCCTGAAGGGGCCTATAATTGCGAGAGGAGGAAAAAAAGAGAAAAAAAGTGGGGTTCAATTTCACAGGGATGTGGCATTAATTGTAATGGCAGTATTATGTGGCAAATGTACACCGCCTTTGTTATAAGATGCTGCACTTAAAGCAGCGATTTTCTCAAATGTGTTTTTAGGTTGAAGATCAAAGTGTGTTTTACATAAATTGGTGGAGGGCCCCCACCCGACCCCAGACGCGGTGCCCCGTTCACAATATTACAGCGCACCAAAGCAATAGCATTTTCCCTCTAAATCCAATCTGTTCAGGGCCATCAGGATACTGTACTTTGCTTCATTCTTGGAATCGAATTGATAACGGCCTTTGTTTGATTTTATAGAAATGCCATACGTAGGCTGGGTACAGGACCATATCTTTCTCTGTGCAATGACATTTCCTGGAGTTTGACGTGTTTTAATGTGTTTTGTTCCTTTCTGTCAGCCCCTGCAGGATGACTCTGTAAAAAAAAAAAAATTAAATATAAGAATCTGTCTCAAATTATTTGGATCAAGGTTAAATGTAGCAATCAGTGACAAAAAACTCAATATAAAGCCAGGTTTAGCAATACAATACTAATTCATGAGCTGTAGTTATGCTTTTATACTTTTACCTTAACAAACTTTTTGATTTGTTAACATAATGTTTGGTTAATATGAAAAATTTGAAAGCCCGTTCGTTGCTAACCAATGCTGTGCTACTCTAAATTCTGGTCTTGGGGTATATTTTGTCATTTTCAATAATTAATTTAACACAGTCCATTAAGCTAAACATTGAAATTGGATAAAAACAGTATTGATCCTATCGCGTTATTATCGATTCAGTACCGATAGTAGCATTAGTATCGATAATAGGATGGATCCGCCCACCTCTATTGCTAATCCCTCCAAAATAAAAGTCAGCTCCTGGGCTGTGACCCGCTTAGTTTCTGCTCCTGTTTAAACTGATACAAGCTGCTATGGTGGGAATGCTGATCCCTACCATCTTTAACATGCCCGCGATGGTCTTCTTGGGAATACATCTAATTACTTCACATCTGTATTTTTTTGATCCTCGTGGAATCCTTCCTTCTGTCACCAGTGCTGAGCTGTGCCAGCTTGGGCTAACAGTGATTCATCTAAGTGACACTTCTGGCGCGGATTCACATCAACCAAGCTCCAAAATCAATAGGGGAAACACGGGGGTGACGGGGAGGAGGAACTTTTTCTCTTCTTCCTCTTCTTCTTCTCAGCAAAACTGTCATACATAAAAATCAAGCATCGTAAATAAAGCATTCTTGCACTTGCAGGTTTGCTGAATCAGAATGGTAGCTGAAGGAAAAAAAACCCACACACTACACAACAAACACAACTGCAACACATTTTGGGAACTTCGGTTCACAGCTCGGGACGTAGCAGATGTACCGGTTTCACGTGCAGGAGCAGCCTCTGGTGACCTCTGTTGTACACAGACAGCAAGTGAACTGCAAACAGTTGGAGTCCTGAGCAATGAAGCAGCTACTCTAAAGCACTCCGAAACAAAGCTGCATAATTAAGATATCCGAATATTTAGAAAATACGAAGTGCTCCATATGGCTCCACAAAACATGTGCGCACATAATCCAAATTAAAGATTAAAAATGGCCCGTTTTAAGTTAATTGATAATTGCTCTCATTAATAGGTTGAATGCAGTCTGAAGTCCACTAGCAGCCTCTAGAGTTTGCAGTGTTCTTTACACCGCATAAGATAAGGCCAACCCTGAGAGTTCCACATAACGGAGCAAAATGAGCATACATTTGTCTAACTTGTCATTATATTAAATGTTAGCAGTGCCCATTGTGTGACAGTGTTTTCCTATATGCGCCACAAAGAGGCCACAAAGCAGAAAGTGAGTTGCTGTCTCCTCCCCAGGGAGTCCTCAGGTATCAGGAAGCATCTCCTCCATGGGGCACCACAGCCTTAACACACTGCTTTCCTCCAAAACAAATAAACACACTGAAGTCTCAGAAAATAAATATATAAATAGAATAAAATCTATATCTTCACAGTAAAGGCTTGAAGGTGAGGGCTGCTCCAGGCCAAGCATTAATATACAGTTAATTTAAAACAAATGTACATCGTAGTGTTGATATTTAAACACAACTTGGGGAAAAAACCCCACAAAAAAACAAAAACAGGACTTTAACTTCTTAATTATGCTTGTTCACACTGCATTTCCCATGCACACCACCGCCTTAAGTGCAAATAAAGCCTCCCATCTGTTTGTAATTACAACTACATAATTTCAGTCGTTGTGGCTGATCATTTTGACTGCACATTCGATTAAAACTAGTGCAGCGATGGCCCCGGTTCCTGGGCTGATAGTAGGAAATGTAGAGGACCGAGGCTCTGGGTGTAAAAGAGGGACCGAAAATACTGATGTTTGCATGCGCCAACTGGGTCAACAACATTAAATCCTTTATAGTCCACTTTCCATAAGCACCCTCAGAAATGACAGCTTTTTCCACGAGCTTGTGTGACCCCGTTTGTTTGCCAAATCCACCACCCCCACCCCAAAAAATAGATTTGATGCAGGAAATTTTAAACCTCGCGTCTGTGCGCTCTCGTCATGTCTTATTTCCCTGTGGTGTCCGTGGAATAGGACAAGCAGGCTGCATAGCAGGCTTCTTCAATAAAAGGAGCTGGGAAACGCCATGTAACGCCACTTTTCTGCATCTCTAACGACATTATGAACCCTGGGGCAATGGTGAAAGCTAATGATGGGAGGATGATGGCAACGCAGTGTTGCCATAGAAGCCACTTTCCAGTGGCTTGCCAGATGTTAAACATCTAAATGTGCATTGATCAGTGACAGGATGGCCCATAGAGATTTCTCCATTTGCCCCAAAGAAAAGCGAGGTTCGAGTGCTACCAGTTTAACAGGAACCGAGCGAAGCATAAATGATACGAGTTCATTTAATTACATATGTAACATCTAGTCTCAATTAATTCTGTGAGCCTGCAACATGATTCCACTGGCAAGGGTGACATCAGAGGAAGCAATTAACAGGAAATGCACTGCAGAACGGCACACCCATGCACACACGGGAACAGAATTGTGTTTTTCGTTACTTCAGAAGGCATTAAGTTGAAACTAGCCATACATTTAGACCAATTCTTCAACCTGAAATTTGGTTGTTTGCATATGGGAGCTTGCTTATGTCCAAACACATGCAGATATAAACTTGTTTGAACCTCTAATAAGGTTTCAGAGGCCTCTTTTTCATTGCAGGTGGAGATTCTTGAGCAACTGCGCAGTTGGTGAAGAGATATTCCCGAGGCTTCCGAGGAGGTGAGCAGCATCTGATCAGTGCTCAGTCACACCCATGTCCCCCTAACATCTTCATTTTATTTGGTGGAAAAGAGGACTGTGTGCTTTTTAGGACACACGGTGACACGCCCTCCATCAAAACTCAGACAATATAGTCATTCATAATGGCAGCTCCCCCGAAAGTAAGTCAATAACATTGGGTTTATCTGCTCCCAGCTGACTCCCGACCAAAGAGCCTGACAACAGCAGCTCGGGTTACCATCAAACTAATTTTCCCAGCTACATACAAGATGACAACAAAGTGGCAGGGCACCGCCCAGTAGACACGAAACAAGCAATTAACCCAACTATCACCCTACAATCATGAACTGACTGTGGAGTTAGCTAGTTTTTGTGCCCATTTTGGCAGCAGAGCCTTTTGGAAGGAAAGCAGGGAACATCTGGTGGAAGCAGACAGGGGCTGGTGCTACACGATGGGAGAACAAGTGCCTGAAAGCTTCATTATGTCCCAGCTGTTGGGCTTGCTGTTACCCTCAGCAAAAAAACAGCCTCGGCAGGATGATGTTCCTGGCAAGTATGCTGCAGATTATTTGAAGCGAAGACCCTTTTTATGTGGCATTTTGTAGGAGGAGAACAGGGAGGTAGCTACGACTGCTTTCACTTCCCAAGTCCTTTAAACAAAATGCAGAAATGTAACAGTCCCAGTGCTTTGTTCAAAAACATTACACTGTAAGGGTGGCAGTGCCAGTGACATCATACCCCACATGATAGTGCTGACTGAAATACACCCCTATTTCCTAAAAACTGATGCAATGTCAATAAAAACTACAGTAAATGCAACCCCACTACCTCATATTACTGTGAAAATTTCAAAAATATCTTGAAAAAATACTATAACCTCATTCTGAATTTTGTGACACTAACACATATCAAATCCTTAAATCCTAATCATGGTGAGACACAACAGCTGGTTAGATTAACAGGCAACAGGTTTAATGACAGGTCAAACAATCAACATGTGACCAAAGTGCAGATTTTGGTTTTAATTAAAGGGATGTGACAAAAATATCGCATTAACTGTTTAGGATTTCTGTATTATGTATTTTAACATTCCTTCTTCTTCCACTTCCATCTCCTCGTTGGCTGTGGAAGTGGACCCTCTGCCGAATGCTCACCTGTTTCCACAACCTCATAATCTGGACCCTCACTGAATACTCACCACTCCAGTCATAACCCTGTGGACCCAAACCGCTCCTGGACATCTGCGTCTGTAAAAATCAAGCAATCTGGATCAGTCACTTCTCATCTTTGTGGACAATTCTCTGTGGATAGTTTTGGGATTAATTAACCTGTTTCGTAGACGACTCACCTCCATGACCCGTGCATTCTCCCAGAGCTCTGTTAATGCCCTTTGTTAAGTTACCTTTGTGTGAAATACTTCTTTGTGGAAAAAATCAAGAGCGGTCTGCAATGGTTCTGGGTTTGGGTTCAAAGATCTGGCCACATTCATTCCTCATTTAGTACTGTGTTACCTTACACTGTAATCTAACGTGCAAATCAGACTTCAACAATGGCGATGGATCAGTTTGATAGTAATATAGCACTTTGAAACAGACATAAATTGATTGTAACTGTAACCAGCTCATTGGCGTAACTTTGTGCTGAACACTGGGGGGGTCAAGATCTCTGTCTAAATAAATAAAAAAAATCTGGGTAAATTCCCAGATGATTAAACATGCAACTATTTTGCTGGTAATAACTGAAATATATAAATGCAAAGTATAAATGCAAAAATGGCAGTGATTCAACATAGTAATATAAATCTAAGGATGAAAAAGAACTGAAGATCCTTGAATAAAAGCTGAAGGTACTTCAATCACATGCAGATTGTTTGACTTAAAATACTCTGTGGTGCTGTCATTGTCCAAAAACATACAGATCTAACTGTAACAGAATATCCCTGCAAGGCTGAGATTGAATTTATATAGGGGAAAAAAACAAAACAAAACAATGATTGCATTCATTGTCTTTTCCTAAACACTCCATGTTGTATGTTACTCACTGAGGTCAAGGAAAGATGAAAGGAGAATTCAGGACTGCAGGAAAATACATTGTAGCCTTGTAACTAAGAGAATACAAGTACAGTATTTGCTAGTCAGGCAAACTTAATTATCTCCTTTTCTTTCTTAAAGGATGGCCCATTCATCAGGATCTTAAGGACATAAGAAAGGAAGCAATGAAGCACATTTTCTCAGCATTTAGAGAATTCAACCAGGACACAGCTGCTACTTTCATGTTATTTCAATTGGTAAGGAATCTTCCGAAGCAAAAAGACTGTCACAGGGAGGGGGTTTGTCAGTCTGAAGATTGTGAGGGCAAATTATTTAGCAAATTAAGAATAATCTGTCTCAACATGAAAGAGCCGAGAGTTAGAGGATTTCATTATATACGGTACATAACAGCATTAAAAGATTTCAAGGCCAAAAAACCACGACTAATGAATGGCTGTGACCCTTCAGGGAGCACTGCATTAAAATCAGATACAATTCTGTAGTGGGAGTTACTGTAATGCTGAAAAACGTATCCAAAATATAAGTTAAAAAACGACAATGCAAACCAACAACAACAAAAAACCCCAGATATTAGTATGATCCATTTAGGATGGTCCAAGGACCATGGTGAATTGGAAAACTGTCCCAACCAATAAAAATGTTCAATAGTTTTTGGAACTCATAGAAAGCACAAGCTCTCACTTTAAAGCCAAACTTTCAAAGGCGAGAATCTGTGACTGTGTTGAGGTGCATTAATGCACATACCATGGGTCAGGTGCAGGTCTGAACCATGCAGGCAGATGATGTATTCTTGCTTAAACAAACCCACAACCCACATTCTACTTTCATGTCAACAGCATACAAAAAGAGCCCTCGTGGCCAAGGTCAAAAGGTTTAACTTAACCTATATTTGGATTTCTAATCACACACCTGGAAAAGTCAATTATCCGCAGCAGCCTCAGATTTGCTTTGTTTGGTGCCAGTGCTAAGGTGCTGACATGCTAGCACACATGTTAAATATACTACAATTTATACCCCAGCAAATTCACTTTTTTAATTTCTTCCATGGTGTATTTTTTGTCGTGTCCCCTCACTCCCAAGCAGTCGTGGCTGATGACTCCCCCTCCCTGAGCCTAGTTCTACTGAAGGTTTCTTCCTTTCAAAAGAGAGTTTTTCCTTCCCACAGTCACCAATTGCTTGCTCATAGAGGGCGTCTGATTGCGTGAGACTTTATCTGTATTATTGTATGGTCTTTATCTTACAGTATAAAGCTTCTTAAAGCCATTGTTGTTGTGATTTGGGGCTATATAAAAGAATTGACTTGACGTGAATCAACATTTAAGCCAGAACAGCGCCGTGTCTCGATATAGCCTATCTGTGAAACTGTAAACTTAATGTATTTTTGCCATGCAATAAAAAGTATAGTTCTCAACTCATCTTGATGACATGTGAGAATACTGGTTACTGGTTTCAAATCAGGCTTTGAAAGGGTTTACATGTTTACATGTTATTGCCTTTACACCACCTTTTCTTTCAGCCTTAGATAGTGTCTAATGATTAATTCCCAAGTATCCAAAATTTTTATTTGTTGCTCAAAACTTGAGGAACTATTCCTAATGTATTAAGTTAGGACCAAAGTGAGGCCAGGCACGTGCCATGGAGGCCAGCTGTTCCAAGTTCAAAGGCTGCAGTGTAAACTTAGATGCAGTATCTACCCCCCTCCACATTTCTGACTTTTGTTATTTCAGCTTCTTTGCAGCCCACACTGGCAGCAGCAGAAACTCACTCTCTCAGGTTGGACAGCTTGTTCAAGTCGAATGCTATTAGTTCTGGGTCAGAGCCCGGGCTTTCTCTACACCCCAACAACACCTTTTCACCAGGCAGGGATTCCAGCCACCATTAATCAGAGCGGTGACAGCCCATGGATGTCAGTAAATATGTTTCCCTCACCGCCTCCTTTTCCCGCCACTTCTCTTCCCCACTCTCTCCCCTGCGCTTCTTTCCCGCTATGTAGCATTGACTTTTTATTAATTATAACAAAGGGTTTAACAAAGAAACTTCCCCGCACGAGACAGACAAACAGATATTTGTGCTCTTAAGTGCAAAGTTTGGCTTCGGGAGACAAACTGAAGCATATTGGCAGAAAAACCACGTTGCGCCAAGGAGCAGAAAATTGCTTCGAGGCACAAAATTAAACTTTTTTCGCTCGTTTCCTTCTACACCAAACATTCTCTTACAGCCAGCTTGCATCTGAGCATTTTATATGCATGTTTTTTTTTTTTCACTGAACATAAGTGTTGGCCAGGTGCTTTTGAATGAAGCGTCTACTCAGTTGAGGGAGTGTGACAGTTTTCTCTCCTGCATAGGGTGGCACAGCTGACGGGGGAGCGGGGGATGAGTGCTGGCTAGCTTTGCACGCAGGGTGACGAGCAGGCAGAGGGCCAACAGCAGCCAGTTGGAGAAATGGGTGCCCATCTCTGCTGGCATGCAGTTCTGGGTACCTGCTGCTGTCCAGAGACAGCTGTAGCGTAGCCACCCGTGGCCGTGCAATCAGGTTGGAGGCTTCTGAGTGCTGATAATAAAGCGGTTTGCGCTTTTCTTTACAGAGAGAGGCAGCCAGTGAACGGGTGGAAAGAAGTCGGGCAGGAGCCAGAGATGGGAGAGAGTGAGTACATGACAGTGAGGGGGATGAAAAGATTAAAAATAATAATAGTAATAAAGAAGGAGAGTGAGAAACAAATGGTGACCTTTGTCAAGATGGATTTGTTTACCAACAAACATTCACACTGTCGAAACCTGCGTCACGGTGACCTTCACGCGGAGACGGAGCTGATGCCACTCATCTGTTCCCATCTTTGCGCCCACTCGTCAGCTCGAAGTCTTCCTAAATCAACGGGACACCTCATTTCTGCTGTGCCGGTCGATGTACCGAGCCCTTCCTCTCTGCTGAACGTATTCATCTTCATTTAATCATTGTTAGCTGTAAGCACGCAGCCCCAAACTATCCCCAACAACATCTGAATGAAATGACCTCAGTGTGGCACTAATCTACACCTGAATATTATGACCATTATGTCCTGTCTGCTGTCTCACAGCATAGGCCTTAATTTTATCACGTGCAAAGTAAGTGCCCTTTGCTTTCCCGCCTAATAAAGTCACGTGGTTTGCCGTGCCCCGCGAGCAGACTGCGTCCAGCTGTTTTAAGTTCAAAGGTTTAATAGTTAAGTGCAAAATCTCCTGATCAGTTTTGTATAAATAGAGACAAAAAATGTTTTTGTGCACACTCCACCTCTTTGATGGCAAATAAAGGCGAAAAGATTGAAATAAATCAATAGAACAATGTATCTGGCGTGCTATTATTCTGTGCGAGCAATAGATGGCAGTGTTGAGCTAAAACAGTTTATTATTACCGAGCCTGTATGTGAAGATCGGCACATACAGGGAGAGTACATCTTAAAATATTCCAGTCTCACTGTGACCGCTTATTATATCTGTTAGGGTACTAATTTCATTATGGGTGCACTTCTTCTGTGTGTGTGATGAGATCATATAAACTCATTTTGGCCCGCTCTTCTTTGTGGGCACAGCTCTAAGGTCCCACCACAACATTGGTGGCTACACGTAACATTTCTTTGTGGTTTGTTCAGATGCTCTTTTGTAAACTGAAACCGTGCTACCACGAGACTCAAAGAAGCCATAGTTTTAATTCCATTAACTTTAACCTTTTAACACAGCACTGTAGAGTCTGACATGCAGCTCTTGGGTATTGTAGTTTTGCTGAACATGGTCTGACCTGGGGGTGAAATTGTTTGGATATTCACTCTTCACTCCTGGGATAATTGTGGTAACACATCTGAATGTTTACACCAGCAGACTCCCAGATCTTCAGTTTTTCTATTGAGGTGCTTGGTTAGCAACCCCTGGTTGCTACTTACCCCCCCTTAATTCCTGTGAAAGCTTTATTTTATTTATTTTTTTACACATTAAAAAAAATGTAAATTCCCCTGTCAGGTCCTCTAGCAGAGGCCTGGGAGCTTGAGGGTCCTGCGCAGTATCTTTGCTATTCCTAGGACTGCGCTCTTCTGGACAGAGATCTCGGATGTTGTTCCTGGGATCTGCTGGAGCCACTCGCCCAGCTTGGTAGTCACATTTTCACCTTCCGGGCCATACTCTGCACAGATGTTCAAGTATACTTGGTTATGGTGTTCATTCTATGTCCTGTCTGCTACCATCTTACACCCTGCTGTTACGTGCTGGATGGTCTCAGGGCCATCTTTACACAGCCTGCACCTGTGGTCTTGCCTGGTGTGGAAAACCCCAGCCTCTATGGATCTTGTGTTGATGGCTTCCTCCTCTCTGCCCCCTAACCTGTAACACGCTACCACAACTCTGTGTTAGCTGGTTCCACACAAGGACCCAGAACATTCAAATCTTTTGATGCTGCAGACTGTTTTTTTTGGCACTTTGCTACAAGCATTCGCACCACTGTCCATGTACATCTCACAAACTGCTCTATTTATATTATTTATATCTATATTATATGTCCATGTTTTACTGTATTTGCAATACATACCTTTGATTTTCATGTCTTCTCTTGAATGTCCTTTCATCTTTTTCCCCCCAATTCTTCTTTTATAATAAGATGCAATAGAAAGTCTTTCCATTCACCTGTATGTTCTGTACATTCAGCAAATTTACTATTGAAACAAACAAAAAAACTTTCTAAGTTACGCTCACACATCTTCATTTCTGTTTAAATGACTTCGATGATCATGACGAAAAGTGATTATCAGTGCTCAGACACGAGCAGCACTCTCTAGTTTCTATATTAATCCATTCAGTTTTTCACGTGGTTTGACCTGAAACTAGTTTATAATTATCTGCCTTCAGGTATAGTTCAGATAAATGTGAAACAGGATGTTTAGCAGAGGGCTTAATTGTCTGCACAAATTCATTTTGTATCACACACTTTCCTCTCCTGCTCAGGTAGACAGACATCCACTCAGCTCTTTGTCTGTCTCCTCTTATACAATCGTGAAGAAACAATTAATAATGAAGTCTCACTGCTGCGCTGACTGCCTTTCAAATGCATGCACATACAGGAGACCTTTGTGAGCCAGCTTTGGTCCTTCCACACAAACTATTTGTCACCACAGCGGCGAGGTCTCTGCAGCGACAAGCAGCTTGTTCCGGCCCTTTTCCCCTTGAGGGCATCAACAACAAAGCCTGCCTTCATGTTCAAAGCCACGCCGCGCCTCTGTGACGGCACAAATGTTTATGGTTTGAATTAGCTCGTAACGTAGCAGTAAGTAAAGAAACAAGAGAGGGCTGTTGTGGGCCTGTAATTACCGTCTCTGTCTGCTTCTGAAGATGGTATGAAATTATCCACCGCAGACGAGGAATTCCCCACACTGAAGGAAATGTTAATAAAGGGCTTTAAGTACATTTCATGCGAGCAAATCTCATTTAACTACAAAAGTCAGCTAACTGTGATTCATAATGTTGATTTGTTCCGATGTTTGAATAATTATGCACAGCCAAGAAATAAAGATGCAGTTTGTCATGTAAGATTAGTTCCACCCAGCCTCAGTTTCTTTCGTACTTAGCACGTACGCTCGCGTATCACCACAAGATATATATTTTATTTTCGAAACAACAATAATACACAGAAATATAAAGCATCACATCAACTCTTTATAAGCAGAGAAAATAAAGGGTTTTGTACAAGACATCTAAAAAGACCAATTCAGAGCACAGAAGCAGAAATCACAACTAATAATACCGATTACTGAGTGGGATTTAAACAAAGGGGATAAAAAAACAAAACAAAACACAAGCACTACCACTTGCAGAATGTATAAAAATGACAAATTTGCTTTAAAAATATTCCTTACCGGGTAAATACAATGACTATGAGCCCATCAGAATCGGGACTACTGCATTCGAGGACACTAGAAGCTCTACAAAGAGCTGGCTCGTCTCAGATTGGTAGATGCTACTGTTTCTGAAACCATCCCACTAAAGTTTGCAGGTTTAAAAGTCATCATCATTCCAAAGAGATCAAAATCTACCAGCGTTGATGGTAAACTCTCGGGCCTTTGTTGTTTACTCCTCAGTCCCTAAAATGTTAAAGAGTAGCACCACTGGGCTGCCGTTAACATCAAGAGCCTGGACAATGTAAATAAGCACAGTAAAAACATTTAAAATATTTTTCATGCTCACCCACTGAGTCTTTGTCTAGTGTTAGAGAACAAGAAGGAAATGGTTCCACTTCCATCACAGTGGGTGGCTGAAAGGAAACGGGACTAAAGCTTTGACTGTCTTTCTATTTCTCCGATCGCTTTTCCCAACATTTGTTTTTCTTCAGTTTTTGATCTTTTTTTCTTCTTCTGTTTCCAAAACGATCAACATTATAAAGGCTAATGGCCACATTATTAAAACACATGTATATACTATATGTACAGGCCTAAAAAAAAAAGGAAAAAAGGGATTTTGAGAAGCTATTGGTATTTACACGCCTCTTATTTATCTAAACATGTCCCTTTGTTAAAAGCTGTGCTTTGTACTTAAACTGTCTTATCCTCACAGATTATTAAGAAATAAAAATATAGGGCTACTACCCCCCCAGATCTGCCAGCAGTTATTTTCCACTGTATCATGCTACAAACCTAATTGATAGCAAAATAGACTAAAAAGTCTCAAAGGTCATACATATCTTCTTTTCATTGGTTTCTGTATGTTATTCTTGTTTTGTTTTTTTACAGTCCTGAGTGCACAAAGTCAGCATGGCTAAATTTAAGACCAATATTATGGATGGCTGAGAATATTAGCAAAAGCAAAGGCATCCTTTGCTCTCCTTGCACTTCAAAGCATTCTGCAGATACATACATAAGACACACAAGTCTGTTCAATCTGCAGTTCAAAGGGGACCTATTATATTTTTCTTATACACACGTACCTTTACAGTGCTGCATGCTGTTATTAAACATGGCCATTACTTCAGATCCTGTACTGTTTTTTTTTTGTTGTTGTTGTTTTTTTAACCATGTTCAGCTATGTATGAAGCCAGTAAGAGCACACAGTAGGTAATCTCAAGCAGACAGCTCTTAAGCGCCTTCCACCTCCTATTCAAACCTTCAGTTTGCAAAGGTCAGCCAATCAGAAGAAAGGTGGCCTCAAGAGTAGAGGAGGTAACAGTTTGCTCCTGACAAAGCACAACCAGAGCTGCTGGATGCAGGATCAGAGCGACAAAAATGAGGATTATTTTGACCAGTGAGCTCAACAATAAAAACCTGGAGGCAGAAATAAGCATAACGGGTCCTCTTTAACAATGCAGAAATGTACAGTATGTGAGACGTTTTCAAGTCTGCATGTGTAACACACTACAATATAAATTGGCAAAGCTTCCTGAAATGAATGCAGGATATAATTCACTGACAAGCACCACTGCAGCTGCTGCAACACCACTTTACCAGAGAATCCACATTTTACAAAAGTGCATCATCCTGAATGATCCCACGTGTGAGATATGTAACTGTGATTCAGGTAGTGGTTCAAATCAGCACTTGATTAAGAACCACCTGAACGGCAGCAAGTTTGACTGAAGCTTTGCTTTCCTTTGTTTCTGTTTGAAGTTTGACTGTGCAGCTAAAACATCCTGTTATTCATCCAGTCAGAAGCTTAAATATATTCCTATTCCTTCACGCTGTATGTTTATAAATGATGGTTGACTATTCCCATTATACAATTCTTTTTTAAGCCCTCTGACTGGGTCACATTTTCATAAAGTATTAAATGCCCAAAAACAGAAACTAAATCATGTAAAATGCATTTAACATACGCATACACATGCATTACAAATTCAAAAGTAATGGTTAAAATTTAAAACTTTTTTTTCTCTTAAATCAGCCGTTTGCTTTAACATCTGTACAAAACAGGTAAAAACCATGAGAGTAATGTTTAAACAAACAAGACCAGACAGAAAGAAGCTCATGTAGCAATAACTTCGGTCCTTTAGGTAACAAAAGATAATTGCTGTGTCAAATTCAGAGATCCTTCTAACATTTAACTGTTTTAATGCACTCGTCCCCTTTCAAAACAGACAAGTAAATAAAAAGTGCTACTGACAGCTGGTGGGGAGGAAGAACAAACAGTGGCTGAATGAGGGGGCTCGTCATCTTTCAGTACTTGTGTAGCCGTTCTCGTCCATGTGCAGTTTGTATGTTTCTAGTCATTGACAGGAAATGAGCAGGTGAACGGTCTCCCTAAGAGACGCTGGAGCAGCGGAGACTCGGGGAGCCCATTTGTGTAAGCACCTTGTCCAGCCACTGCAGGGGCCCGTTCAAGTGCAGCTCGATCCAGCAGGGGGTGCTGGTCACCGTCTGTCGCCTGGGAGAGACCAAAGAGGCACAAAGGGATGTGAGGTAAACAGACACAGCTGTTAAGAGTGTGAGCAAACTTACAAAGTCACATTGCTCTGCTTTCATTACAGCGTTGATGTAAGACAGACAGTTTTCACAGCTTCTCCGAGTTACACTTTAACACACTGTGCCACTAAAGATAGAATGCAAAAATTCTAGTGACTGAAAAACCAACAACAGCAACTATTGATTTTCACCTCTTAAAATATGTATTTGTAGTTCTAATCAATGACACATACTTCTTGAATCTGTACAGCTGAAATAAAGAAATCATTTGGAAGTCTTGCAGCAACTGCAAAAAAACAAAAACTACAAAATGATGCAGTTTCTTAAGCTTCCTTTCTTTAGTTTTTTTTTTTTTTTCTTGATAAAGACAAAAAAAAGGGCCATAAAAAATTTTCCTTTACTGCTTTTCTCACAGCAGAGAGAAGTGAAGAAACACAAGGGATTAAAGAGTTAAACAGACACAGCCAACAATGGAAACAGGCAGTGAGAGTGAGGTGAAGGTGGAGGTAGAGAAGGAGGGCCTGGCTGCTCCAGTAACCTGAATCCTGTGTTTAAGTGTCTCCACATGTGGGCATTTGGTCTGGACAGGACTGCTGAGCAGTCACTCCCAGCTCAAAGGTTTCTCCCTTGTGGAAACCGCCTGAGCACGGCCAACCTTGAGCCAATCATCTGCTTGCCTTCAATTCCATCTCTTCCTTTCTTACTATCAGTGAGTCAGACTGTGTGGAAAAAGGGGAGGGAATGGAAGAGGGAAAGTCTGACATCTCTTTTTGACACACCACATGTGTGTTTGCTTAAAAATAGTCTGGTTTGCCAACTGGGGCCGTTTCTATAGACGAGGGCTCTGTGACATCATTGACCAGATTCACCAGTGTGCACACGCCAGCGAGCGGGGGCGGGTAGATTGGGATGTAATTCACAGTCTGTTTGTGTCTATTGTCTGCGTTTACATGCAGACCTCGTATGGATTTTACACTGCTACACTGTTGCAGAAACAGGAGACCAGAGAGTGGCTAGCATTAACTCAGAGCTGCAGCTTACCTGTACTCGGCTCCCCAGCCCTTCACAAAGCTCATGCGGATGGTGCACATCCTGGTGAGCTGGTACACAGCCTCGAAGCCCTGGTTTACTGACTGTGCGAGCAGCGCAGCAAACTCCTGGTTGTTGAAGATCTTTAGGTTACATCCTGATGAGAACAAGAAACCAGGACAGATCAATTAGAGGTGCTGGAACCCGCCAAAAAAAAAAAAAAAAAAAATCAAGATGAAGCTGATCTCTAGCTTCTACAAAACACAAACAATTTAAATTGATCTTACATGAGAGGAGTCAAACTAACGTTATTAATCTGATGGCTTTCGACTCAGACTTGTGTCAAAAGTGGAGGAATATCTTTCGTGGTCCTATTGAATCAGATTGCAGTGACTTGGATGAAAACAGCCAAATTAAAGAAATGCGTGCTTGAATGTGTTACTGACTCAACTAAATGCTGCAATGATTGTATAAACATCTTGTTTCAGACAACAAACTGTTAACATTTACAGATGTGCTTGAGGAAAGCTTTTAACGCTCCAAAACGATCATGTGGTAAAAGTAAAGAGACCAGTGTGGAAAGGAAAAAACCCTTATTTTTAACCCGACCACAGTTTAGCCAAAGGAGACATTGACGGGCTGGTGATGAGGTACGCGATGTGTTGTGGCCTCATTTGATGATTGAGCCTCAGGGAATCGTTTCTGAATCATCAATCAATTTTTTTTTGTACATTGGCCTCTGCCTCTCTTTGGAAAACTGAATGGAATCATATAGCACTTCAATCCCAGTACTTTACATTCAACCATTTACACACACACACACACACACACACACACACACACACACACACACACACTTTGGGGATCGAACTGCCAATTCTGTGAAAAGTGAACTTTCGGCTTTCTCTATTACACTGTCTTTCGTCCTACTCATTTGTCTCACTCTCTTTTTCCTGTCCTTATCTGTAGGTCTCTCGTTGCTCCCAGTGTTAGCTGGACACATACCTGGAGGGATCTTGCAGACTGTAGCAGGATGCCAACCATAGCGTTGATTACAGTTGGGGCTCTGGACAAAAATTGCACTGTCACTGAGACACTCTGCAAACACTTCTCCACCAATGTAATACAGTCTTACACCACGACCTTGAGGTAAAGAGTGAGAGACAGAGAGCCAAAACAAGTCAGCAACGACAATAATTAAAAGTACAATGTTGTATAACAGGTCTAAAGCAATACGCAATCATGTTTGTTAATAGTCTTTCAAGAAATCACGTGAGTTATTATCCGAATGGAGTCATAAGGCCTGGCCTACCAATGTGTCTGCGCGTCAGCTCCACAGCTGCGTTGCGGTTGACATTGGACAGAAGACCCAGGCAGAATCTCTCCGAGTTGGACGGGTCCGTAAAGCCGTCCACTGTCAGCGAGGGCTGCGAGGCGTGGAAGGTCTCCCCGACTCGCTGATTCAGCTCGTAGTAAGAAATGGAGCACCAGAAGGCCGGCTCACAGTACGTCACTGGCTGGAGGTCTGAGAAAGAGGAGGACCCCAAAAAAGAAAGAACTGAGTTCAATACTGTTGCTAATACAGGCTCAGATGTGCAGAACAGTTAAACTAATGCAATGTTTGAACTTATTCTCAAAGTCAAAGTAGTAGAATAGTAAGACAGAGATCACAGAATTAATAGACAGAAAACCATACAGATGGTAAAGAAAACATACATTAAGAGCAATGATAACAAAGAAGAGGCAAATATATGGAGAAAAGGGCTGAGAGGCTGCAGACAGAGAAAAAAAAGAGAAAACCAACAAAAACACAGAGAGAGCCTGCGTCACAAAATGTCAAACCCATACGGTTTCCCAGAAGCTTTAACCAGACAAAATGTGGAAACTCAACCCTCACTTGAAGGATTCTGCAGCCCAATTGGTCAGAGTACTGACTTGTCCATGGTACTCATCAGTAAATTCAACTGTTTCTGGTAATTTGCTCCTTTTTTCCCCCAAAACACAGCCCCTCTACCAGCTGAGAAACATTTTGTCCTTTGCTTTGAAGTCCAGAACACAACCGGACAGCACTGCCAAATGAAACTGGTGTTGCTTTATTATTTCACCAACTGCGTTCCAGCCAAGCCTCCTGGCGCTTTTCCGTCTTGATAGAATAAACCTAGGATATTGTTATTGATGTTAGTGTGGGCTGCGTGGTGTCTTGACCTGTTCAAAAGTTCACATGGTGAGCGGGGAACACAAAGGCTTCTTTCATCATCTGGTTTCCTCTTACAGAAATGAGTTAAACCAAACACAGAATTCCCACTGGGGAGATACGCTCCTGAAACATTTGTTTGCAAATCAAGGCAGACGAACAGAAAAGTACACAAACAGACACACGCATTTCTTACCCAAGTTATTGTGTGTGGGTGAAACTGGGTTAGGTGACAGATTTGGGGAGCTTGTGTCCATGCTATGAGTCATCTGGTGATCACTGGTTTCTCCATCCTCACTGAGGTAGCCTGGTGGAGGTGTTTCTGAGACAAACAAAGACACAAACAATCACTCGTACTGACATGTTGGTGGTCCCTGATCACTAACCTAGCATTGTAGCTGCACTGAGGGAAAAATAACAGATGGAGATGAGGAATGAGAGCAGCCCAAAAGTACTGACATTTAATAATTTGATTAAATCCAGTATGTATTACTACTATTATTACAGTTGGCCTGCTGTGCTTTAATTATTCTGAAGTACAACATAATTAACGATGCAAAGAGTGACCGTACGATCACCTACACAAAACTTCCTAAATAGTAACAAGGTTCTAGTCAGCAAATGAATGAGTGAAAGGAGTGTGTTTACACCACGCTAATTTAATAATGGTTAACCTGTTGAAAAACAGCTTATGTAAGTAAATCCCTTCCTAAATTCACAGTCAAAAGGCCATTTTCTCAGTTCTCTCACAATCCATCAGAACTCGACTTTTGAACAGAAAAGCCAAAAGAAAAGTAAGGAAAAGGATCAATAACACTTCAACAGCTACCGGTTGACAATTTCAGATAAGATAAGATAAGATAACCTTTATTAGTCCCACACGTGGGAAATTTGTTTTGTCACAGCAGGAAGTGGACAGTGCAAAAGTTATGAAGCAAAAATTAGAATAAAATAAAATAAAATAAGAATAAATACAGTACACAACTGTACAGAATAGAATAATTCCAACTAATTAATAAACATACAGCCACATTTAACCTTTTATAATGTTATAAGCTTGATCTTGAAACAGGAACACCAAACTTTTTTACATTTTGGGCCACATGATGCACACTTTGACCTTATGTGGGCCAGTCATGCAGCTGCCTGATCTCTCCATATAAAGGAGTATAACTACACATTAAACTGCACAACTCTTTGGACTTAAATTGTAAGAAAGAAATGGCTAAAAATTTAAAAAACAAAAACTTCTGTCAATTAATTCATTTTCTATAACTTCATTAAAGGGGAGGTCCTTAATAGTATGAAAAGCTGTTAAATGTATGAAAATGCAGTTAAGAAGAAGAAGTCCAATGTTTGTGCCCTCCTTCAAATACTCCAAAGCTTTCCATAGGACCAGATTGGAGTCTTTGTCAGGCCAATTCTGACCGCAGGCCCTATGTTTGATGCCCCTGTCTTGGGACGATGTTGTAAAAGCTTTTCATCCAACTCAAGATTCAAAAGGAAAATTATAGTAAAGCTAGTTTAATTACACACTTGGTCAGCGCACACCTTTGCAATCACAAACTAGGTAGGTCTCTTCCAAGAGCTGTACTTCTGCCTTTTTTGTGACAAACAACCCACAAGTGTGCACCATCATCCTCATATTTTAACTACATTACTACTACTCCTTCTCTATGACAGTCAGCTTTCACCAAACTCTTCAGTACAGCATAAACAGCCCACCTTACAAACTAGTTCTCACAAAGCATAAACCATAAGGAGGTACTTTGTGTGAGTCATGCTGGGAGACACGCTGGTACCTGGTATATAGTTGCTCTGGGGCTCGATGCCAGCAGGGAAGTTGGTGTTTTCAGGGATTGAATGGCTGTAGTCATCCAGAGGTGGGAATTCAGTGGGGATTTCTGTGTGTCTGGGGACCAGCACTGGTGGGAGTACTAAGTAACAGACACACACACACACACACAGAAAGTAATTTTCTCAGAATATAGTAATAAAGCAATGACTGATTTCATGTCTGGGTAAAATAAATATTTATTGGAACAGAAATTAATAAACAGTTGATCAGCTGATCAACAAGCCCTGTGGATACAAATAAACCTATAAAAACATCCAGTGGGGAAAATAATAATAAAGCCTATTCCACTAACCAAGAGCCATTAGAGCACACTGGACAAAATGTATGTAACTATTTGATGATTGATGATGAATTATTTCTTTTTTTTTTATAAAAAACAACAGCGTTTGAAGAAAGCACTCTGTTTTTCCGAGCTGTCGTACCTGGTGTCTCTACTCTCTGATAGTGGTATGGGTTGACACACACTTCATCCTTCTTCGTGTGGAAGGCATACTCGCACAGCTCCACCGCCCGCAGCTCGTGGTGGGACTGCAGGTCGGGCCAGCGCCACAGACGGCAGTAGATGACGTGGGGCAGACCTTTTCTGTGGGAAACTTGAAGACGGCCATCCAAAGATCTGCAAATACACGAAGAGGAAGAAGAAGCATAAGTTTGAGACATTTGGTTTGACTTTCCCGTTATCCACCGCTTTTTTTTCTTTTTGTGTAGGCTTATATTTTTTCGGCTCTGTGTTTGTGATTGTGTGTTGTAACTAAAATGAGAGGGAAGTGTGCCTGGGCATGACCTTATACTCTCCAGCAGAAAAATATCTGAAACCTGCAACTGAAAACAGAAAATAGAATAGTTACTAAAAAGAAGAACTGCTGAATTTGTTTCTTGATAGTATCTGGCTCTGATGTCATTTTCCTGAAAGGGCTATGTCGGTACTAGCACTCTGAGGCTGGTTACGGTTTGATCCGCCTGTCCCTTGCCCTACTGTGACCTTTTGTTTATAAAAACAAATTC
The DNA here is from genome assembly GCF_001858045.2 of Oreochromis niloticus. NCBI lineage: Eukaryota > Metazoa > Chordata > Actinopteri > Cichliformes > Cichlidae > Oreochromis > Oreochromis niloticus. The sequence goes on from NC_031965.2 coordinate 12,337,019, forward strand.
ATGAACCTAAAATTAAATATTCTCATCCATTGTTGTTGTCAATTAGTGATTGTGTGACACCACTCCTTTTGATTGATTGTTACAGTATTTTTGGTACTTGATGATATCTAAATTATGGGTATACAGTCTTTGCCTTGACAGTCCTGAACAACTAAAATATATTTCTTCAATTTTTTAACTGGTCTTCAAGCTAGAATTCACTGTACACAGCTCTGTCCTCTAAATGTTATCAACTGCTAGATTTGGTGTTCACTACTGTGCTATGCAACTACTTCCCCATGATGAGGGTCCCAGCTGTGAGTGCAGAGGCGATATGAGGTCATGTCTAATAATAAACAACCGGCAATGACATTACAGTATGTTTAAAAGGAATTTCATTGTGTTGTATAACATCTGCACTCATCTGGCATGCTTCTGGCAGGATGATGATTTAGGCCGGCAGATAGTAATGAGCGACAGTTTGACATTGTGGACTGACATAACAGGGTTATAGGGTGTAATCTCGGAGCACAATAACCTTTGACAGAGGAAAAAACAACAAAACAAAAAACAAAAACAAAACAAAAATCCCTGCACAACATCTTACGCAAGAGGCAGCAGTCACATATGTCCCCTCATTTTCTGTCCCACCCACTCACTCTCTCACACAGAGTAAGGGTCAAAGGCTTAAGATAAAGCCCTTTAGAAGGACAAATATGACTCTCTAAATAAAAACAAGGCCACGCCCAACTGCGGAAAGCTCAGTTGTGCCTCATCTAGGTCAACCACTGCACACTGATCAAGTGAATGGTGTATGGTGTATGGTGTGATGTTGTGGTGTGTATTCGCAGATACCTAAAGCGAAGGTACTGGTATCATACTGGAACTGGGAAAGCAACGACAAAAGCTTTTATTGTTCCCCATGCGGAAGTCGAGAGCCATGAAATGAAGCTAATGTCTGATCAAATAACTTTTAAAACTTTCTTTTTAAAAAGTGTTGTGAATTAAACATTGAACATTACGAAGATCTGGCGATTTAAACAGCAAACAAAGATCTCTGGGTTATTTGTTCGATATTTCTTTCTGAAGATACCAGTGTTCATTTAGTCAAAAAGATCTATAGTGGGTGGCTCCACGATGCACTGTTTAACACATCCGCCCAACATGTAAAAGATCCCCTTTTTGGAGGAAACTATCCTCGGGAGGATTGTGACCAGAAGAGCATCCGGTGTAAAGATCTGCCAATTCAAATCTGCTGGAGCGACCCCTGAACAAGAGAGCAGCTGAAAGAATATATATATAGCAACCTATAGTGATGTTAAGACAGATGTTGCATAATCTTGATTCTGCGGGGGTCTGCTTGCAAAACAGTTCCTCTTTTCTTTTGCGGTTTTCCTGTGTTGGCATCTATTGTCATGACTTATTGTGGCTGCTTCCTTTTACCACACTGCATATAGCCACGCATCAAGAAGTCACTTAGACTGCCATTAGACCTCTATAAAACTACTTAACCACGCACCGTCATTCAGTAAACAACTTGGGAAAAACTTAATGTTACACAGAGCTGCACCGGATGCTGAAATAGTGAATCACTGTAAATCAACCAACAGCGATGATGACATGAAGGAAATGCATGGAAAGTGCATCTACAAGGAAACCACATTCACATGTAGGCAAAAAAAAAAGAAAAGAAAAAAAAAAAGAACACATTTACAACATAACAGCACAAGATGTTAGAACAGAAGTTAGAATAATAACTAATGTAACTTTACAATAACTTTGTGATGTGCTGCCTTATTTGTTTTTGGATCAAAACATTTTTCACTGTGGATGTGTTGAATCGTGAGAGGGTTGATGTGATGTCACTGGTATGTCTGCTGGGTCTCCGCTACTGAGTGGGTGGGACTGTGTGGGCTCAGACAGACATACAAACTCTACTGGTCATTTGGTGCCCTACTTACTGTCCCCATTTCCATTCAGCTTTTTTTTTAAAAAAAATAAGAAAATAGTTATAATGTACAATAATATATCAGCCACAGTAATAACTTCAACCAGGAAAAAGGAATATGACTTTATGTTGCAGTAATTACAACTGACATCACCTATGTATAGGCAGGCATGAACTAATAGTCAGTTGAAGTTATTAGATTTATAGTATACATGTGCTGAACAATGTCTCAGTGACATGAACATTGTGAGTCCATGGACATGGATCATAAACAGTTGCCAAAGCAACAGTTTATAAACCAGAAAGAAAAAGGAGTGGAGTAATAAAAGTCAGGACAAGAAAAAAACGTCAGGCAGGCTTTTAGAGACATAATGAAAAACTTAGAATTAAACTATGAGCTGGCATGTTATGTCTTTTGTGAGAAAACACTAGTGCTCACATCTGGCCAATAAGCACGCTAAATATTTTCAATCTGTCTGTAGTGACGCATTTTGGTTTGCTTGGAGTCCACTTGGAATTTTCTTTGTGTGAAAACAAACCAAATCATAAGGAAAAGCTACAAGTTCACAAACTCATCAACTGATTAAAACCAGAGTAAACAAACTATAGCTGTGAAAACACCCTTAATATAACTTTTAACACTGGCTTCTACTCTACATTTAAAGTGTGCATGGCTTTTGGTGTAGCAATAACACTTTTTTATGGCTCTACGTCATCCTGATTTAGCACCCTGAAGTTAAAAGGCTGGATGATACAATGCTGTATAAACTAACCAGTTTTATTTAGACGTGTAACATAGATTTTCCTACTGCTATAGACAGTGCAATTGCTGATTTGTGCTGAGATGATGATCTTGTGGTTGTTACATGTGCCACTAAATAACTTTTCTCCCAGCACTGACGACCAGTAGGAGGCATCCTAGGCAGAGGCCCATACCACCTCAACTGGGTTCTTTTAATGTGGAGGAGCAGCTGTTTTACGCTGAGCCGAATGACCGAGCTCTTCAACGGGTCACTATGGGAGAGCCCTGCCACCTTTAAAGAACACCCATTTCTGAACCTTGTATCCACAACCTTGTTCTTTCAGTTACTAAGAGCTTGTGACCACAGTTGAGGTGTAGATTGACCAGTAAATCAACAGATTCATTTTTATCCTCATCTCTCTCTTCACCATAACAAAACTGATACAGCACCACTCCAATCTTTCTGTCAATCTCAAGCACCACTCTCCCCTCTTTTGTGAACAAGACCCCAAGGTACCCCAACTTCTCCATCTGTAGTAGTAACTCATCCCTGACCTGGAGTGGGCACATATGTACTAGAAATGTGTAATCACAACTTACATTCACAGAGGCCAGAGAAAGAGATTCATATCTGCTCAGCAAGACACGGGGCAAATCAGCCTGGATAACCAGGACAATTATCTCCCACCTGAGCCCGAGACCTCTCATTTAAAAATGCACGATTTGTTGACAGGAGCCTCAACACCTCCCAACTAAGAACTGAAATCAGATGCAGATCAAAGTTTGCGCCAAGTCCATCCTGGTCTAAGTTGACCTCCTACTCGCATACTCAGTACTCAAACACTGGGGATTTTTTTCCTAATACAGAAGCTACAACTGTTAAGTTAGCCACCGAAATGTACGAACCTACTACAGTTGTCAGCTTTTTTACACATACAAATACACCTCAAAGAAAAATGAAGCAAGAGATTTAAAAGAGTAATACTAAACCATATCTGGCAGTAGTTGTGAGTTGATGCTGTTTCACTTGTCAAGTTTCCGCCCACCTACACTGCCAGCCAAAAGCTTTGATTACTGCTTTGCACACTCTTGGCATTCTCTCGATGAGCTTCATGAGGTAGTCACCTGAAATGGCTGATTGGTTCTGGCCATAACAGGGATTCTTGCATTTGTCAAATAGGGCTGTCAGCTGTTTACCAACCTGACTTCTGCACAACACAACTGATGTTCCCAACTCTATTAAGAAGGCAAGAAATTCCACAAATAAACCCTGACAAGGCACACCTGTGAAGGGAAAACCACTTCAGGTGACTACATCATGAAGGTCATTGAGAGAAGGCCAAAGGTTTGCAGCACTGTCAACAAAGCAAAGGGCTGCTATTTGGAAGATATAAAATATACTACATTTTTAGAGTTATTAATCAATTTTTTCTTTGCTACATAATTCCATATATCTTGCTTCATACATTTGGTGTCTTTAGCACGCATCTACAATGTAGAAACTAATAAAAATAAATAAAAACCATTAAATGAGAAGGTGTGTCCAAACTTTTGACTGATACTGTATATCCACTAATCACGTTAGTTTGCATCGTTCTTTGCTACCCATCAACAACATTAACTGAGACTTGATGCCCTCTTGCTGTAAATTAAGAAATAAACTCCCCAGTGTTTTTTCTCTTTGCCACAAACAGTCTATGCAGAGCTGCACCTCACCCAAACACCACACTCACCACATCATTATAGTACATTACATCATAAATGATTATATCTATGTCTAACATCAATTTCCACATAAAAGAAAGTAATTTCTTTGTCACCTGATCTGCTGTTTAATTACCAAATTAATCAGTGAATTATTTATATGGGCATAGCTCTCACTATCTCTATTACTACACCAGAGAGTTTATTACCCAGTTTCTGCATGAAGAGTAAGTCAGATAGGTTATACATGTGGGAGAGCACCAAATCACAGTCAGTGTACTTCAAACTGTGATGAATCATTTAGTCCACGATGACTACTGAGTTCAACTCTGTGGTTCTCAAACCTTTCGCTTCTTCTAAACCCGGAACAAAAAGCTCACATTCCACAGTTTTTATATAAATTATTAACAATAAACAAGGGATCCAGGTTGAATTTTACTTGAACAAAGGTCAGCGAAATAGGATCAGCAAACTCTTCTTTAGCAGATGAACAACTGAGAGTAAACAAGCATTAGATCATTACTCTGCACTGCTGACAGGCAAGGTCAACTACTTCTCCTACAAAGGTGTTTGTTTGATTTAAAAGTAAACCAACACTATCAGCAACAGACAGTATTGCGTATGAGACAAGTCAAAACACATTATATCCTGCTCAATGTCAGTGACTCACTTCAGAGATTTATGGTGGCCCACTGAATGAGACAGATGAGAAACCCTGCTCTGACAGCAAAAACCACTCCTGTGAAACCATCAAGCCTCAGTTTGTTGTTTAGTGGCAGTAGTAGCTCTATTTAAACAGCCAACCTCAGATATTGAAGAGAAAAAAATGAAGAAAAAAAATGATCTGGACCTCAAAATACTCCAGACATGAGGCAGGAGGTAGCTGAGGGGAGAATAACCATGACCCCAAATTCCCAGCTGGGCTGGCCTCTGCGTGTGTGTTCCAGACTGAAGATCTGAAGTACATGGGCGGGGCCTTCAAGACTTTATACAAGACATTTTTCACTCTTCAGCTTCTCTCTACAGGATCAGAAACTAATCAAATCAGCACTGACTGATTTTATCTACAAAACCAAAATGTGAATTGAAAGAGATTTCTTAAATGTATCAACTACATTGGTCTATTAAGTATTAGATAACTCTTTTTAAAAAAAATCAAATAAAACCAGTGGGTGTATATTTTGCTGTTACATAACATAATCAAGCAAATCCTCAAATCAGGTTTCTATTGAAGGAAGTACAATGAAAAAATTATAATGGATTTTTGGTTCTTTAGAGAGAAAACAAAATTCAGCTGAAAGTTAATTTCAGAGGAGGAGCATTTCCTTCAGCAAGGCCAATCCTGGAGCACAAAATTTAAAATAAAGTGATTCAGATCAATATGTATTCTTCCTTTGCCTACACTTCATCTGCCCCAAATATTGCCCCATGAAATCTGGGGCAATATTTGTGTTTTTTCATGCAAGCTGATGTTGCTCTCAGAATATAGACCGGAACTGATGTCTAAAAATAAAGGGGTAAATTGGTATAGATTTTTGCCAGAGGGGTAAATGTGTCAACATCGGTTTGGCCCATGACCCAAAGCTGAGACTGAACATGAGCTTTACATCCAACCGGCATGTATGTTTGCGTGAATGGTAGAGCTCCACAGATGGACACACGTACAGAGAAATGTAAGAACAGAAGGGATATAAAATAATTAAGGTAACTTTACATTTGAAGTATGCATTACTTCAGCATTTGCCAGTGTAGCAAAAGTAGTGAAATAAAAAAAAAATAATATAAGCAGATGTTAGTGGCTGTGAAGGTCAGTACATACATAAATTTTGAATATGTGTGCTTTTGGCTGACTCACTATACAGACTCAGACAGAGCAGATTGAGCTTCACTAAGCTGGGGAAGGGGGAGGGGGCAAAACAAACACCCTGAGGCATACCCAGTTACGCTCAGAGACACAAACATATACACTGTGTGTGTGTCCAGGCTGGCAATAGTCCGAGAAGTGTTGAACACACACACGCCTTCCTTGTGGGCTTAACATGGACTTTTTTTACTCTCTGCCAAGCTACAAGCTCAAATGAAAGCCTAACCTCACTAAGAAGATGCCAGCACACACAGTCAGAAACTGAAGGCCTTGGAGAAACATTTGTTCTCATCCACTGCTGGTTATTAATCATGTAACTAAACTTGCATGTCTAACTTTAAAAGTAGAATATTTTCACCATTTTAAGGTGCCTACAAACACATCACAAAGATCAGGATCAGTCACAGTCTGTCCTTTAAAAGCATGCAAGGGTAGAGGACAAAGTGGGTGATGGATAAAGAAAGGAGGGCTGCAGCTGCACAATAGGTCTGCCAGACCGTCTCAACAGCTCAGGGCAGCTCAGAGTGTCTGTGACTGAACCCCTAAACCCCCCCTTTCCCTCTCCTCCGTCTGTCCCACTATCCTGATCTCACAGCCGCCATTGCAGTGCTGAGTGAGGGATGAGGGCGGTGGGGGTGAGGGACTATTGGGCTGATATGGCCTTTGTGCCTTTCATAAAGTCTGTGGCCAGTCTGTTGAACCCCGACCAACAGGGCTACAATCTGGTGACATTTAGCAGAGGCTGGTGCCTTCCAACAACAACAACATGTAAAGAGAAATCATTCGCCAATTCTACCTTCGGTTAGACACGACTACCTCAGCAGTCTGTGACCTTTAAATCATTTTTTTGTTAGCCCTGTGATAAAGCGAAAAATTGTTTAATTTGCTTCTCCCTGTAGGAGCTGTTTCTGTGCAAGCGTCATCACAGATTAATCCTTTGCTATCCCAACAGTTTAAGGATCTGAAACTGCAGAATCACACAGAGTCAACAACATAACACAACTGGGAAAATAAAGTTGGTTACAATCTGGACTGTCTCTGCAACCAACCTCTTTGTAAAGTCCCTTTGTCTTCCTCAGCCACTGCCAGCCGATACGAGGGAGAATGCAGCATTATGTTTTAGATAACTGAAAGAAAATTAAATAGTCCATGAAGGATCATCCAGAATAACAAATTTCTAAGTTGCTAGTTCACTAATACACTTGTTTTAACTACAAGCCTGCATGTGCACAATGGTATTCCTTGAGAGTGTGGTTGCTAAGGTCCTGAAAAATTTATGCCAACTGCTAAAAATACAGCTCACAACATGACCGGGGCAGGCAATATTATAAAGTAAGAAAAGCAGCGATTCTGGATCACTGTAGAGTTTGGAAGAGAAGTTCATGTATAACTGAGACGCCCAGTTTCTCTGCCACCATCTCCACATCAGCAATAATGCAACAACCTCCAGTGTTCACATGGAAGATATTTCACATTTGGACTGGGATAATTAAGTCCCAATCTCTCCAGTAGTGGATATGCTCTAATCACCCAGATAAACACAATATATGCAACCATGTGAACTGTGTCGACATTGGAGGTATTGCAACACTTCTGCAAAAAGTTTTCCTTATTTTGCTTTACATATCCTGATATCATCTGACCCCACTTGCCACATAATACTTTCTGTGGTTGTAATCTATTCTGGTTTGCTAAAACAACTGTCAGCTGCAAATTTTTAAAAAACTACAGAAACAGATTTAACCATGTTTTTTTTTTTTAAATCAAGACTAAATAGTGTATTTAGTACAGCTGAAATAATAATTTTTTAGTCAGAAAATAGAAATGTGTTAGCTAACTAATTCCATAGCTGACCAGTAATTTCAGTTTCAAGCTAAATCTCTGAACATTAATGGGTTGTAACGTCTGGTAACTTTCATGCTTTGCAAAGTGGTTTGAGCTACAAAACAAGACATTTTATAGCCTAAACAATTAAGTGAAAACAATCAGAAATTGTTGTAAATGAACTTTTTCTTGAGATGAGTTTTTCTTCATCCAGATGCTTTAGTTTACATATATTTAATCACTTTTGTCCAAACATATATGGGCTTGCAAATGCATTCCAGCAGTGATGAGGCTCGGGCGGAAAAACATATTGAGCACACACAAAGACACACACCAACCTCCCACTCTCTCTGGAAAAGCCATCAGACTTCTCTATTTCTAACAAAGGTGGAGGAAGGAGGAAAGGAGGGGGTGTCTGGCCCATAGGTGATATCATAGGGCTGAAGTGTGCTGGGACCAGTGAAGGAGGGCCTAAAGTGTAATACGAAACCAGCAGACAAACGACTGGCAGGGCTAGACGACAAATAACAGAGTCTGGACTCCAAAAATCTGGGGAGACAATGGAGGACTGGGAGCCATTAGTTTTACTGCAAACAGTCAATGAGCGGAGCAGTACGTCTCTCTCTTTCTGAAGCATGATGATGAATTACAGAGAATATTCCAGATGCAAGTCATCAATAAATTTCTCTCTACAGTCCACAGTCCAGTTGCATTTTTTCCTAGGGTAGGGCAGAGTGTAGGCTGGTTTATCTCTCATGAAAAATTAATGTTTATTCTTAAAAACAGATACCCCCATGCTGTGTCAGCCTCCGACTGGAGGTGATATCCCTCAAAGAGAAATTTCCACTATAAAAAAATTAGTCAAAGTATGATTTCACAACTGACCTTAACTTGTTGATTCTTCAGTGGCAAAAATCCAAATGATGATATCGTTAAAGCTCAGAACTGGGTTAGTTCTCGTTTTTCAATGCCTAATCTAAACAGCTGCTATTACCCTTGGAGCAAGGATTTAAGTGTGTATGTAAGCTTTCTAGTGTTGGTTAACTGAGCTGAGGAACAGGACAATAGTTTTTAAATGACACAATTTGAATTCTAATCAAAAGCCTAATAAAGAATGAGCTGTCAGGAGAACAGTCAAACACTCCAGCACCTTTTAAACAATTCTGACATGTATGAATTCGAGCACACAGGTTTCTAAATTGTGGCGAGGAAAGCATCTAGGGTTTACGGCACACACATGCTCCGCAATGACCTTAATTTATCGCACAAAAAAACAGCTAAGAAAAGAAAGAAAGCTAAGAAAACACCAAACATTAAGTAAATTCATAAATACTTTAGGTTGAGATCAAAATCAGATAATAAATGAATAACCTGGCCCACATCTGCACCACTTACAGGACAGGCACCTGAACACTTTCTCCAAAATCTGTCTGTCCTAGTGGCAACAGGACCGACAAAATCCTAACCACCTCATGCCACTTGCATTTATTTGGTAGATTTTATTTATCAATCTCCCTAGAACATTCAGTCTAGGTATTAATTTAATGAGCTCTTCATTCTTTACTACTAACTTTGTAACTGATCTTTGTTTGTGCAACTTTTATCTTTTAGATGTATTTTGATTTTTTCTATATTGTATTTACTTTATTTAGTTGTGGTATAATCATTTCCCAACACTTGGTACAAGTATAGTGTAATATATCCATCTAGACAGACAATACAATATCTAAAGCATTTCTTATCATGTTTCTGCCCAAAGTTTCTCGTGTCACTATTTCAGGTGTCATTGACGGTAAAGTGTAAGAAGACCTCACAGTCACCGCTCATTGTGATAAAATGTTTCAGCCTATCAAATCTTACAAATTGTTTCCCAGTGGCCAAGAAAGACTCATGTTTCTTTCCTGTTTCTTGTGTTTTTAGCAAGTCCTGAACGACTATGGCAACTTCAGTAAGAAACACTTATCACACAACCTCCTTAAAAAGTCATTGCGTAATTTATGTATTTTATGACTTTCACCTGTACTTCCTCTCCCTGCTTAAAAACCCCTACTCCTTCCAATCAACTGGCCTTCCCCCACACACCCAGCTTTACCCTAGCACCTGAAGCAGCAGCAGCGGCAGCAGTGGTGGTGGTGGTGGCAGTGGCAGTGGCCAGTGGAGCACAAAGGAGCATTTGTTGTCTGGAGAACACGTCTGTGTCTGTGTGTGTGTGTGTTTCTGCATGTGCACTCCCCCGCAGATAGTGAGACAGGCTAGGGCCAAGTCGAGGCAGAGCTGTGTCTCTAACCCTTCCACCCGTGGTGCAAGCCACAAACCAAACAGCAGCCCACACCCTCCTCAAGGCCCCAGCAGTCTGAAAGAGCATTCCTCTAAGCTGACTAACTACATGCACACACGCATACACATGTACAATGGGATAAATATATTTATATCTATTAACGTATGGTTAAGTAGCCTGAATTCTACAGTCAGTAGTCAGTTTATTTTCTTTGAAGGAACAGAAAACAGAAGCACGATGAACACCAAGCTTCAGGCATGGCATATACATCTTAGACCTATAATTGACCAAAATAAATCCTGTTATTGTTTGTACAATCAATGATATCCTCAACAAAAATGCAACAATATTAGGATGACATCACCATGTGACTTAACTAAGAGATTAATGCCCAACAGTAGTAAGGACACTAAACTCTTGTTTTTAAGGTCCACAAAAAGTAAGCAAAACAACACAGTTACTACTGTCTACAAACACAGACTTCAGTCATGACTCACAGCAGCATTCCCTTTCAGTCAAGTAAATGAAACAATGACAGGAATCCTGAACCCAATCCTGAAGAGGCAGACTTGTCACTGTCATTAGAGACGCCAACCACACACAGACAGACAGCACACATAAACTCTCTGTGACCCGTCTTGAACCAAGTCCTGTTGAACAACACCGTCTCGGGTGACCAAGGTGTGATACTTGACATGAAAGTGAATGACAAAGTGTGTGTGCTCATTTAACAAAGTGATGACGCATTTTGTTAAACCACGCCTACAATACAGGTTACACATCAACCTGTAAATGCTCTTTTTGCACAATATTTTTATGTTTACTGTTCCTGCACTACCTACATACCAAGTATGTTTACGGTTTCCTTTGCACTACCTACCTACCTACCTACCAAGTATGTTTACGGTTTCCTTTGCACTACCTACGTAGTTAGATAGTTAGTTTTAGTTAGATAGTTAGTTTTTTTGTTAATTTATGTTGTAATTTATGTTAGGTCAGTCTGTCCTGTCTCTAGTTAGTTAGTTTAGTGATTTTCTGTTAATTTATGTTGTAAATTTATGTTGCATGTAGCACCTTGGCCCTGGAGGAACGCTGTTTCGCTTCACTGTGTACAAACTGTATATGGCTGAAGTGACAATAAAGCTTGACTTGACTTGACTTGAATATGAATCTAATGTTTTACATTCATTTGTCATTTTAGCTTTCAGCTTCCTACCTTGAAAACTTGGTGTTCTTCATTCTCATAACTTTCTAAAAAGTTCGATTTCTTTGAGGCGGAGTTGGATTTTTGATTGCATAAAAAAAAAAGATGAACTTCTTACAGTTCTGAAATTATACAAACCACACAGTTGATTTGATTATGTGAGAACACAAGTAGCTAAATAAACAGAAAATTACAAAATTATTATTTGAGGGCGAGGGGAAGGGGGGAGGAATCAGAACGGAACTACCCAAAAAAAAAAATTTAGCAGGCACAAACCTCTGTGGGTGCTTTCACACTCATACCCTTTAGTTAGGGTTTCCCCTGTGCTGCGATTTGATTGAGCAGGCAATCACACTAAGGTGCAGAATAGAACAACCAGAACCTTCATAAGAGGCTCAAGTCCATTCAGCTTTAGTTATTTTAGCTGTTTTATTTAATCCAGTCTCAAGGAAATCTGGACAAGTTGTTTGTAGGAGGGGAAAAATGTACTTCACAATTCTGTAGCCTGGCGTGCTTTGTATTCTGGAGGGTAGCTGTGCACTCAAACTTTTATTATGAAGCAACATACTGACTGTTAATTTCATGAAAAGATCTCCCTGGTTCTGCTCAGGTGTCTGGCAGCTCTATATCATCTTTGCAAAGTGTGCAGCAGTAAAGTTGTTTAAGACACTTCCTTAAAGTGCCTTTAGCATGCTTCTAGGGTAGTTTTACCTGCTCTGCTCATAATTAGCACAAGAATTAGCAAATACCAGCTCTGTTGTTGTTCCACTTTAAAACTGCACCACATCTCTCTCTAACAGACAAGGTCCCAAACCACGGAGGCTCATTATGTTTTCACTTTCGTGCTCCCACCTCAGACACATCTGACTGATCATCAACATGCTTGCTCCTCTGTAGTGACACTGGCCTACGCTTACAAAATCACCAGATGATTTGACTGAGACAAAATTAACTCTGAGTCTGACAACGGCACAATGGCATGACAGGGCCGCTGTGCACACTGTATGGGTTTGGCAGTGTGTGTCAGTGTGCATTTAATGAAGTCTAGTCTGTCATCCAGACACATGCAGACACATCTCTTTTGATGTTCAAATGCTGTCTAGAAGGTAAACAAACCAGTTCTATCTCATCTATTAGCGGGTATATTTTGTGTGTGTGTGTGAACCACACTAACCACTGTCTCCCTCTGATAAGCCTGAGAATCCAAGATGCTGCAGCTTGCCAAAGAGTCTGCTTCCTCAGTTTCTTTCATCTCATCCCTTGGCTTTCTGGTTTACCTTTCTCTTTCATACTTCTCTCATTTGTCAACTGTGTTTTTGGTCACCCATTAATGTCTCATCTTCCCTCATTAAAGCACATTTTCCCATTATAATAACAACAACTTCCTTCCAACACTGGGAATTCCACACTTCTCTTCTGCACTCTGGATTCCCATATTATCTCTTTTGCACTTTTTTCCTCTACATCTCTCTTTCAGTGCTAGTGTCCACAGCTTTTATAATGAGGCGAAAAATAAATACTGCTTTAATTTTATTGACTAACCAGAAGGACTATTAACCAAAAGTAGCAAATATAAAAAGACACCAAGTATACAGCAAAAGTAAATCTGTTGGTTTTCAGTCTACATTTCAGGATTAAATTCTGCTGATGTGGATCACAAAGCCATCTTTACATAACTGCTGCACATTGATAAGGTGGAAAAACATGATGGTCTGACAAAAATCAACAAAAGGAATTTCCTTAATCAAGAACTGTATTGTTGAAGTACTTTCAACAGTGATGTTTAAAGAAACATCGGTGTGGATGCAGTCCTTCTCACTCTTGGTCCAGTCTCTATCCCTGTCTTTCTCATTTCATCCCATCTTTTACTTCTGAACTTGAAGCTTCTACACTCCCTCCTGCCCCAACATGCAGTGTGAATCAGACTGTAACCTTAGTGCCAGGAGGGATGTGTGTACATAAGACAAACCCTCTCACCACCCCTGGCACAAATTCAGAGAAAATTAAGACAAAAGGTGAAGAATCTACTCCCCCAGGCTCTGTGAATATAAAACTCACACTGTCCACAGTACACGCATCACACATGATATTAAGACAATGGAAAATGTCTCAATGTCTTTTTACTGCCAGTGCAACTGTTGGAACTCATTAACCCCAAATATATTTTTAAGCACACACATAGAAGATGCAACTTGATGATGGGTGTGTCTTTCTAAGGATTACTTGACTCCCATTAAGTTTTGTCATTGAAATGTTACCTCTGCTCAAACATGACAGACCCTTTATGCACAGGTGCATGATTGTGTCATAATTATTAAACATTTGGCACAAAAAACTAGACAACACATTGAGTTAGTGTGATGTTGTCTACCTATTGTCACAACAACTATCATACAGAAAGTAAAATCAGGTCAAAAACAGCACTATCTTCTACAAGTTTTGTTTGTGATTAGTTCACACATTATACTGTAAGTACAGGAACTACTGATTTCTCCAATGACAACTTGTATAATTGGTTATTTAAAAAAAAAATTCAAGCCGATATCTGATTCCAGCTTCCCAAAAAGCAACATTTTTTGTCTTAATGTCATTTATATTATTATAATCTGTATGCTATACACATCTGAAAGTGTCAACTTGGACTGCACAAACAGTGTATATTTGTTATTTCTATCATTTTATAAATCTTCTTAATTACTTGAGTAACCAAAACATTTAGAGATGATCAACACGGCAACAGTTATTAGTGGCTGACCTAACTGACAGTCACAAATTAGTATTTACTGCCAATTTACTAAGACGTGTTTTACAAGGTCTGTCTCAGAGATCCTCCTATTCACAACAGCAAAAATGGTGTGTGGTGAAGGTCAACTGTTTGCTTGTAGACTAATGTATGTGATCCATAAAAAATGCAAACAAACAAACAAAAAAAGATGCTGTAGTAATAATAAATTTCAAAGTAACAGCTAGTTTAGGATATGGAATTGTATACATTGGAGTGTTCTCTAGTTTATGAATGTATTCCCAGTCACAGATGACAGGCACAGAGTTTTCTATACTTTACCATGATTTATGCAAAGTAGCACAACTTGTCAATCATAAAGCATTAGACTATAAGATCCCCCTGTCCTCACCACATCTGGGTTTTTTTGTTGTTTGTTTTTTTTGCAACCAAGATGGCAATGAAGCAAACACTCAAAAGGCTTCAAAAAGGGTTTAAAGCAACTAATAGGTGACGTCACGGTTGCAATGTCCTTCTTTTATACCGTCTACAGATATACATCTCTAAAGGAGGTACAGGAAGAGAGTATATTGTTTTTAATCAATATGACATTTTTTGTGACAGTGTTTGCAACTGTTTTACTTGCCCAACCACTGCCTCCCAATTACTTTGCACCTAAAGTTCACCCTCAAAAACTTTAAGTTTAGATGTTTACATGAAGTTTGACTGTGTGGCAATAGTTGACAAAGTGTTTTCATTTGGCAGGGGGGGTGAAACGTGGTAGTGTCTCCCAGAACAGTAACAAAACAAGTCACTTCTCTGAACAGAAAACCACTCAAGAATGGACACCACTATGGTTGGAGTTTGGGAGAAAAAAAGTGACCTGGTTAGGGTTGGGAAAAGGTCAGGGGTTTGGGTTAAACTGTAAAATGCAATAGTTTGCTTTAAAACTGTGGTCTGGGTAAAGTAACTACTTCCTTAAGGCTAAAAAGCCTACGTAATCTTGGTTGAAGTTAGGAAACAATCATGGTCATAGCTCAGAAAAAAAAAAACAACAACATTTACTATGCTTAGGAAACAGGAAGTATATGTACACGTTTGGTCTTAAAGTTTGAGGTTTTGTTGACCTATCCAACCAACCTGACCTCCTCCCCATACTGACTTTGTAACTATATTTAACTCCGCTCCCAGTTTACCCTGGTATAACGGAAACACATCTTGGCTCCTGTTTATAGATAAAGGTCTTGGTAAACAACAGGACACACATCTGTTAGTCATCTTGTCACACTCAAACACACAGCAGGCTGTCACACTACACATCCATCCCTCATGCATCAGAAACTCATAGTGGCTTGACGCACTTTACACACTAGTGTTTTCGGCTAACCTAAGTTTACAGCTCACAGGAAGACAGGACTTTAATAGAACCAACGGAGAAAAGAACAGGGTAGGTCAGTACCACAGCTGCTCGTTGCTGAATGAGTCAGGCTTGAACTTGGACAGAGGTTTAAACTTTTACTTACGTCTTAAATGAGTAAAACTGCTCATTGTCAAAAACCACTAAAAGGCAAGTAGAGCAATGGCACTCCCTGAGTAACAGGCAAAGCCTGCAATACTTTGTTTTGACCTCAACTGAGAACATGACTAATGTTTTTTTTCATAAGATAAAGGCACACCTACACCCACATGCAGCCCCATTGACCACGTCATTGACCTCCACCCCAAAAATAACTTAACCACTAAACTCACCAAGCTGTTATATAGTTTCCACAGATAGTCCTGTAATTGTTTTAAGTGTTATCTAGCAGGTCGCAGCCATTCAAAAACAACTAGTCTTTCCCAAAGCTCCCCAGCTGATTCTAAGATTCATCTGACAGGCCAAACTCACATACACAAAAAGAAATAAGTGTGCTTGAGATTTCAATATAATATTCTGTCACTTGGCCTGCTGAGATCTGATCCTTTCTTTCCCCATAACTATCTCAATGTACACCACTGACATGTGATATAATATTCCTGCTATTCCCCCACCATATACAACTATTGATTCAATCAATATACACAGAGCCCGCTTCCTTCCTTCACCTCAGCATCACTGCAAACCACCATTAAGACGGTTAGCAATGAGCTTGAACAGGGAGTTCGTGTGTCAGAGAGATAGAAGCTGACCTCCCTGTGGGCAGGCCTGAACATGCAAGCAGCTGCTGTCAGCAAGCCAAAACGTGGGGGAATTAATAGAAACAGCAGCTCTCCAGGGACTCCGTTAGCCAACACTGACAGCCAGCTCTGATCTGGGGTCATCTTAATGCACTCCACCTCTTCCCCTCTGCATTAGTGGTGGGAAATATGAAACCTGGATCATGGCAAACATTATTTAACTTTCTGGGTAGGCTTAATTCTGAACGCTGGCCCAGGCCTGTGCAAGCCGTGATATGCACACTTGTGGCAATGAAGAATGTGGGAGTGCCCCACTGAGGCTCAATTTTCATCTGACAGTATGCTATTAAATCTGAATAACCGACAAACACTAGTGAGATTTTGCGGATGCAAGCAAAAGTCTGGAGAGTTTATTTGTAAAAGTGGAGAAAGCAGAAGAAGTAAAATACATGTACACACACACTGTACTTTAATACAAGTTCCACCTGTCCATCCATCCATTTTCTTCTGCTGCAGTTGCACATGGTTAAAACTAATTCAGTTTGATATGACATCTCCAAAGCAAAATGTATAATGTTCTGTTTTTAGAACTGTTACAGGGACATGTAACAGGCTCTTTATAGCTATTTTGGAGGTTGCAGACCACTGGCTTCTTCTGCACAACAGAAGATCCATCTGTAGATACTGACACATGTGTTAATTATATGCCAAGTATCTTATCTCAAAGGGATGCCCCTTAAAAACCACATGAAAGCTGACACATGTAACTATGCAAAATGACTCAAATTGATCACCCATGTAACGGACAAGAACTTTCAAGTTGACTAATCAGATTATCTATGCACATTGGGTGGATTAAGGTGTAGTAAAACAACCGGCAGCTGGGAGTTACTTGAAAAATCAACACTGCAGTAATACCACACATACATTTTAAAGAGTGGCACGGGTAAAATCCATGATTTGTGTTTACATTGTGCACCTCCGAGGCTTTTACAAGCACAGCCTCCCATCGGGGGAGGAGAATGACTGCTCAGGAGAGAAGTGACTCACAGAAGCTACCAGCTGTGATTTGCTGACAAATGCCAGTGTTGGTTATTTGTTCTAAATAATGTGTTGATGGACAAATGGCTGTGCAGGCTGAGAGCAAGAAGAAGCCAGCTCCATGGGCTCGCCTACGCACTAAGAACGCTAGAAAGCGTCCCAGATTAAGGCCAAGTTATATAACTTGGACTCCATTAATGCTTTTGCACTGCATGTGCTCTGCTGGCTAGTTAATGCATAGACTGTACCCTTTTTTCAGCAAAACACTCTCAGCTGAATGCTGATGTGATAATATGAAAGTGCTGAAGGCAGCTCGCTTAAAGTGAAGTGTGCACATGATGACAGCATGATGCCCCAGCAGCTCGCCGCCGAGATGTTTCAGACATGATCTGCTAGCTCTGCTCATGGTCCAACGCTAGCTCGTTAAGCAGCACCTTAGCCACCATGTTGCTGCACAATAAACACGTAAAGGAAATCAACAGTTTGAAATATTGACGCCAGAAAGGAAGTGGAAATGTCAACTTCTCAAGTCGAGCAATGATGCCATACATGTGCAAGGCGCCGAGGATGACAGAAACCAGGGAGGAAACCTTTTTGAGTTTTTGTAACAAAGCTGTAATGAAATCAGCTAAAGTAATAACCCCCCGGGGGGAGCTACTAAGTGTACAGCTAGCTAGGATGCTGATTTCACGGTCAACATCAACGCTCAAACTCTCCTTACCTCGGTATAGTGATGCATTTCGTGTTGATATTCTGGGTGGTGATGGCTTTCTCCAGTTCGTCCAGTTGTCCCGTCTTCTTCAGCTTCTTCACCAGGCTCTTCACCGCTTTTTCACACCACTTCTCCTCCTGGCCGTTCTGCTCTCCCTTCTTCCAGCCCAAAAGTCGTTTGACAATGGGGGGAGTGAAAGGCAAAATTGACATCTTTTGAGTTCAGCTGAAGTCCGTCCAGTGTCGAGAAGTCCGTCAGTTTGGACAAAACACGGAGGAACAAGTGTCCCTAAAGCGCTCCGAGTAGTGGAGACGACGGCGGTATGGCGCTAAAGACAAACTGCTGTTGCTGTTTTTTTAAAGTTTAAAACACATCTCGGAGTCACACCGAGCACTTTTAGCGGACTCGTTCCGTCTGTCTCGAGCTCAGCGGTGAACTGTGCACCGGTAGTCTGTTGCGCTGTGGATTTAGTGCTACTCCGCCAGAAAACCTAGTTCCGTCTGCACTCTTTCAGGCCGGAGCTAGTCTAAACAGACCTTACTGACTCACACCCAAAACTGCGTCGCTAGCTCGCAGACAGAAACGAAAGCGTCGTGATAGGTTTTTTACGTCTCTGAATGCTCTAGCCTTCCACGAGCAAAGTTTTTGGTTAAGTTCAGAGTCATCCGCGGGTGCTGGATCCGCCGACTGAAGTCTGCTAAGAGTCTGCATCAAATGCAAATGCATGAGCTGCTGCTGAGAGTCTCCATTCAGACTTCAGACTGCACAGCAGACCCATGAAAGGCCAGTCTGAGCAGCTGGCCAAATGTGTTTCGCTGATATTGCGCAATCTCCATCCTTTTCCCTGTTATTGCTGATAAACCTCCATGTGGCTGTGTCTAAATGAGCAGTCACAACAGATCACTTGATTTAGTTATGTAACACTGGGCAGTTGTTGTTTTTTTGCATGTGACTTCACTTGAAAAATTCTGATGAAATTAGGTCCTTGTTTTCCTTCTGTTTTTCTTTTGTTTCAGTAGACTGTATAGGACATAGTGGAGCTGTCTAAATAAAATAAAAACGTTAAAACGTTGCCTCTGTTGTGTTTCAGTTTATCTGTGACACATAATTATAATCAAAAGAGCTGTTCTTTTCTCCAAGCACGTGATCTTTTTAAAAATAAGTGTAGGTTTCCAACTTCAGCTGGAAAACATACTCTATGCTTCTTTTCCATTTTACTTTTAGAAATCCACATATGCTTAATTGCCTGGCTCTCAGCCACATAACCGAGGTTGCGTAAGGATACAGCCGTGCCTGTGTTTTTGTTGAATAAAGGCTTGAGGTTTGACATTCAGCATCTCTAGAGCAAAGGGTTTCCAGTAATTGCCACTGGCTTGTTTTGTCTCCAGATGGGTGAATAACTCTGGAGCTGCTGTAAAGATGGAAGGTGATAGGAGTCATACATGAATGCAAGAGATGAGCCACTTGCCTCAGCTTGTTTTACACGTGAACACAGGAATCAACAAGGTGGTAGTTTGGCTTCGCAGCTTGGCTAAGCTCCACTAAAGCACAAGTACAGCTTGACACATGCAGATGTAGGCCTAAACACCCCCACCACCCCACCTTTCACACACACGCCCTGTTTCAGTGTCAAGGAGTCAAGTGGCAGATGTACAATAGGCCGTGCAGTGCCGCTGAGCACACCGCAGAGAGAGTGATAGCGGGACTGTTTAGGGTGTGAAGCTGCCTTTGTTCCTGCAGCTTCAAAAGAAAGACTTTACTGCTTTCAAGCAGTTTTCAAAGTCGGGTATCTTATTAGCAGGCACTTGAAAGAGTCGTAAAATGTGAACGCTCTTCACAAAGAAGCCGGTGCACTTGCTTGAATTCAGTTTGCAAATTTTCTAGAGTCACACAGAAGAAGAAGAACTCACACAGCTGGAATTCAAATGGCCCACAGTGGACACATAGATGAGGATTGTGATGGTGGTGAGGTGCCAACTTTTGCTCACTGACTCCACCGACTGTTCAGAATTATACAACTATAGTGGCATTGACCTGCTGTTAACATTTTGGTATGTGTGTACAGGCGCATTGACCTGCATCCAGCCAGCAAGCCCCCTCCTCCACTCCTATGCACAGTGTGAAGTTTGTGCTAAAAATACAGCTGGCTTTAAGCTCAGCAGGACATACCCCTCTCCTTTCATCTATTCTGGTTGCACAGCAGTGTGTATTTTTATATCTGCTACAGGCATGTCAAGGTTCTTTCTTCATACACGCCATCTTTGTTAAATGAATTCTCACACCTGAGCAAAAATTTTCTAAAAAATAAACAAAGGACTTCTCAGATCAATGACTGTGAAGAAACTATCACAAGCACTTAGTGCGAGCAGCTGCTTTGACCTGTAGAGATTAGGTTTTATGTGCAGTCCGAACTATCAACAGCCTCTTGTCTGTAGTAACAATCAAGTCCACAAAAGTGTAAAACACACCACTCTCTCGCTCTGTGGTGTGTTGGCAGGTTGGAGGAGAAGGCTGGAGGAGCGTGTGGCCGTGTGTCACACGCTGAGGCCCCGCGGCCCTCTCGACACCTGTTTACGCCCCGGGGAGACGACCGGCCAAGACAGCTGGTTTGTTTTGGAGAAGTGCAGGCCGAGACGGGGCGGATATGGGGGTGCGGGGCGGGGGGGATGGGATTACAGATGGGCCGCTGTAGACAGGCGGGAGGACGGGGTGAACGGGTGGGGCTCGGGGGTGGGGTTGTGGGCTTCTGTGAGAAGAATTACTGAGCACAAAAGGAACGTCAGCGAGACTCAATGGGCAGTGGCCACTGCAATCCGATGGATGATAATGACATTGTGCTGGCAGCAACCTCAGGGGACTTGGTCCAGTGTGTGTGTGTGGGTGTGGGTGGGTCTTTGACGTCATAATGTCCCAGTGGAGAGGCATTCAAATTGTGGGACTCTGGATGGATGTGATAAGGAAGCAGATGACCAGTTATTAGCCAATTTAAAAAAGACAGATGCTGAAGATTATATCATTTGAACTTAGATGTAAATAACTGCTTAAATACAGTCAGCATCCACCAGAAAGTTTAATTCATCGCTCATACGTACCGACCCCAACTACATCTAAAATTATCGCACACTTTTATTTCAGTAAATACAAAAATAATCAGTTTAAAAGTTATGTATTGGATACAACAATAAACACAGATCTTTTTCTGTTGATTATTTTCTGCAACTTTTTGTAACATATACTGTTTAGCGTTTTCAGAAGGTCCTGGTTTTGGATAATCACATATAAAATTTTGTATTTGACAGTTGCTACAGATGTTTGAAAAGCAACAAAAATACACAAAAAAAAATGTAGGTAAATGTCACAAATCCTGCTTAAAAACCCCTCACAGAAGTGTTGCAGCTCGAACGTAATGGATTACTAATGAAACTAGTAAAACTAGACCATGAAACAGAGTGATTGCGCCAAATGTTACATATTTTACGGTTCATAGTTTGTCAAAGAAGATCACCTTTTAACAACCCTGCGTATGATTTTACAATAAAATCCACAATTATTATGTCAGAAGATTACACATTTTTAGGTCTTAAAAACGAAATAAATAACTTCAGTGATTTTAAAGGACAATATTTTACCTTGCCATGAAGATTATACAAATCTTTCTCAAACTAAACGTGCAAAATCTACCATTCACCATTCTTCATGAGAAACAATCATGTTTCACCACAGATTCTCAAAGTTTTTCTGGCATGCCCTGCTAGAGAAAAAAAGCATATTCCTCCATAAACCTATTGCTGTCAATTAAAAATAAAAAAGGAACTAGTTTAATTTTAGTTTAAAAAAAAAATGATGCAATATTCTTTGACTTCTTTTTTTTTTTAATTCCTTCTCCTGATCCATCACACCAGCTTCTCCCCCTGGAACCACTAACATATACAAAGTTGGCGTGACTGCCTGCATGCGTTTGTTTGTGTGTGTTTGACATATACCAGTTCATGAGTGAACAGAGCTCAGGGAAAACCGTTGGTGCCATATAAAAGTGTTAACACTGATCCTCTTGGCAATAACAGGACGCTGTGTTTTCCCTCTGAGAGAGCCATCAATCGTTCAACAGCTTATGACAGCTCCTCCAGGGACGGTAGAGCGAGCACATGGTGTACCAATCAACATCATAACTATCATGCACACACAGGCAAACACACACACACCCTTCCACATGCAGTAGGCCCTTCCTTTCTCACTTCACTACTCTATAAATGGCAGTTCGTTGTGCCTTCTTGTGCTTTCACTTTTGTATGCAGACCCATCAAAAGTGACTCTGTTTCCACATAAGTATACAGATTGTTTTGTTCCGGCACTTATTTTGTATATGACGCCACTCTTTTTACCAGCTCATCTACTCAAACACAGGAAATGGTGTTCGGTCCAAATCCCTTGTGACAGATCTTTTGAAACTTTGTGCTGTTGCGCAAGTCACTCTGCTATGAATAACAGGAAGACAGCTATTTTTCTTCTCAGTCTAATTGCCTGTCACTCGGCTAAATCTTCATAGTCAGTCTTCATAAGCATGCCCTGATTGGTTGTTTGCAGTTACTAGAATTATATATCACACAATTGCAAGAAAAACCTGAGAGTGCATTCTTTTTAAAATATTTGCAGCGTTCAATCTGACTGAACTAACACACAATGCAGGTTAAAAAACAATCACACGAGTGAACTCTTGCCAATATAACTCATAGAAAGCGGCAACAACCTCCATTTCCTGTAGCTGCTTATGAGAATTGCACATTGATGATGATTAAATTAGGAAGGTTCATTTTCGC
This sequence comes from Oreochromis niloticus, assembly GCF_001858045.2. NCBI lineage: Eukaryota > Metazoa > Chordata > Actinopteri > Cichliformes > Cichlidae > Oreochromis > Oreochromis niloticus. The sequence goes on from NC_031965.2 coordinate 12,360,011, forward strand.
AGAGCTGTTTCAATTCACTATTTCTGGGATGCCTTAATAGAGCAGCCGTCTTCAGGTCCAGCAACAGTATCTTAGTTGGGCTAAGGGGTCAGAATTTAGTCTTGACTTGATCATTCAAAAACATTCGGGTTTTGCTTTTTTTTTTGGCTTCTCATATACTCCTAAATAAAATCTGGACACAATTTTGCCTGTATGCTGATCCCTCCACCGTGCTTTACATTTGGGATGAGGTTTTGTTGGGTTGGTGTGCAGACCCACTTTTCCTCCAAATAAAGTCATGTTAAACCATATACTTGGTCTTAGGACTTTTTTAGTGAGCACGCTTTGTAGTGACACCTTTTTATAACGACACTTCTGCAATCCTAACGTCTGATCTCATCTCCTTAAATTAGAAAAACTGCCAAGTAGCTCTAGGGGCATTTGTTGCGACAATGCCTTTTTTTTTTTTAATATCTTGTACTGTAAGTTCTTACTCAATATGTTCAACAACACTGCTTGCCTATTCTCTTCTGTTTATCCAATTTAGGCTCACAGGAGGGCTGGAGCCTATCCCAGCTACCATAAGGCATGAGGCAGGGTACACCCTGGCTAGGTTGCCAGTCTGTCGCAGGGCTTACATAGAGAGAGACAACCATTCACGCTCCCATTCACACCTACGGGTGATTTAGAATCACTAATTAACTTGATCACACTAACTGCATGTCTATGGACTGTGTGAGGAAGCTCGAGTACCTGGAAAGATCATGCAACCCCCACACAGAAAGGTAACAGCCAGATTGTGGATTCAAACCCAGGACCTTCTAATGAGGCAACAGTGCTCCACATAACATCCAAAACTTATGAAATTGTGTTGCCTTTCTTTATTTTTGCATTGCCAGAGAAGCAGTTTTTTTATGATACAGAATGCTTAAATTAGATGGAAAATAAACTCCAAAATAAACCAATGTTGCTGCTATTAATTAAAAGAAATTAAATTAGTAAGTTAAAGTCATTGTAATGTCTCTTTTTGCCAGTCACAGCATTCTGAATGGATGTTATTTGTTTGAAAAGGGCAATAGGAATCAAACTTCACTGTCTGATGGCACGCTGACTCAAACTAGTAAAATAAAGCAGAAGCAAAGAACATTTCCCATAAAGCCGAGCTTCCTGAGATAGATTTCCTCTCAGCGCAAATGTAAAATGGTAATAACTGCTTGTATTACCCCCTACGCCCGCTGAATTATGAACTTTACTGCCCAATAGCAGCTGCTGTTATTTTTCTCAAAATAAAAGTTCAGTATTATATATATTTAATTTTAAACTATTTGTTTGATATGACCAGAAAAACAAAGGATAGGAACCCAGTAAAAAACAAAAAATCCTTTTAGCTTTTCAAGGAGGATTGACAGG